>NC_090658.1:65604554-66248304 GCF_013368605.1 Nyctibius grandis | reverse complement strand
TTACTGTGAGCACTGAAGCAGCAGCATAAGGCTTAGATGGTTGTATAGTCATCCATTTAATCCATCATATATATTTATAACATAATTTAGCAGCTACTCAAGTTGATAAATACCACAAATGACATTTCACAGGAGCATTGTCAGGCCAGGAAAATTTCACACACTGAATGTTAGGTTCTTGTAATTACTTTTCCTCATGCAATTATGTTGATTTCCCCCTCCCCTCCAGTTAAAAAAACAAAAAAACACTTTGTCAGTGTATCTCTTGTTCTGATGACCTCCCCCATGAGGTAAGGAAGAAGCCACCAAGAAAGAGAGCATTCTCGCTGGACCTTGCTGGGTCTTCCTAAGAGAAATTGTAGCTTTGTGTTACCCAATCCCCATATAACCTCACATAAGCCCTTTCCTGTCCAGTCACTTGACATAGTGCAGACACACAGCAGCACAAAAGAAAATGCATTGAGCCCTAAATGTCTCAGAAAGGAGATAAACAAATTGTTCATCACTTTTTGGCCATGGCTGGCCACTGTGCAGTAAGCAGCAGGATTTACGACAATAGGCTTTTGGGGAATGGTAGCTGGTGTCATTTTTTTTAATGTATCAGATGACACCCAATAGACACATCTTATGTAAGAAATGGAGTAGAAAGGAGTTGCCCCAGCATTTGCTCAGTTTGCATGTTTGGCTGTTCCTTTGACAGCTTCAGGTCTTTGCTCTCTGCAAAGTAGCCAGTAATCACTCCAGGCAGGTACACAGAGAGATATAGCTCCTGAGCAAGGACATTTAGACACAGAGATGCTCACAGGCAGAGGATCCTCTAGAGCTAGCTTTGGTACAGGTTGCAGGCTGACAAAACGCAATGCCCTACCCATGCACTTGTATGACCAAATCTTCTGCCTGGTCCCATGAGGACATTCCTCATAAACTACTTCAATGCACATCGGCAGGAACATTTCCAATTCAGCCTCCCTTACTTCTCCCTGCTTCTCTCAAACCATATGAAACAGTCCAGAAAAGTCAGGATTTGTGTTTTGATAATATGATTTAGCCTAACTTTTCCCATTGTTTGATGGAGCAGATATGCATTTGTATCTTCGGTATCTGAGCACAGTCTCTTAAAACATGTACTCTTAGAAATCTGGTGCAATGGAAGGATGCTGTGGTTCCTGCTTTGCAGACAGCACAGAGAAACTAAAGCCCAGGTCTCCTAGGGTATGGGGAAATCTAACCCTTATTGATTTCCTTTCAGTCACACAGGATGTTGTTGATAAAAGAGAGGATCGAAAACCCAGGCTAGGATCTTAATCACTGTCATCTTGCAGTTAATTCAATTATCCTTCCGATTTATACAGTAATTTTCAGTCAATCACATACAGTGGAATGTTAGAATGCAATTTTGGGAGCACAGCAGCCAATTACCAGGACATACCCACATTCAGGGAAACCTATCAGGCTATTAAAATGCATTTGTTGAAACTGGAGGCTGCCCTAGAAAAGGCTGTGCTGTAATTTCCATGCACTGTCAGAACGAATCGATCAAGAGCAGCAGCTCAGGATCCTGGCGTACTGTGAGGGATGAGGGAATAAACAGCTGTCTCTCTTCACTAATCAGCCACCCCTCCACAGGCAGCTGACAATGCAAGCAGGACACCTAAGGGCAATCTGCAAAAAGATTATTTACTATTAATGAAATTCAGTAGCCTCCAAGTGCTAAGCACTTGGTAAGCAAGTGCTCCTCAGACCAAGACTCTGGAGCCAAGACCCTTGCTTCCATTTGGGACTCATTAAGCAAAGAAATAATCCAGTGTAAATGGCTACTTATACAAAACCAAAACAGTCTCCTCTCCCTGAGACAGATTTTGTAAGCCAGACAGATATTTTCCATGGCTTTATGTGATTTACTGCAGCATGTTGGTACTAACCAAGGGGTTTTGACGCAGTGTGTATCTGATCCAAATTCTTCTCATAGAAATGATTTTTGATCTGTCATGTCTATCTTTAAGTTCAGAGGTCCCTGGGAGAATGACTTTGTTCAACACAAATCTAAATAGTATGGAAATGAAACCCTTCCTCTTGTAAACTGTTTTGCAGGATGAGCGCCTCACACTGATTCATAGATCTCTAGTGTCAGACCTGCTTTGACATGCTGCTTAAGCATCACTCTTTACTAATTAGCAGTATATTCAACAAAAGTTACAATTTATCAGCTGACAGGCGGCATTAATTTGATGACACCGTGAGAATACTTACAAAATTAAATTAGTTTCAGCATTGATTAAAAAAAAAAGAATATAGACAAATAGGCCGTGGTAGAGACAACATGCATGCAGGAGAGGTTTCCCTCAAGTTTTCTCAAGAAAAAAACCCTACAGCACTGCAGGACGTTATCCCTGCTCTCTTTGGGCTAAATGAAATGCAAATATAATTATGGAGGTGAAGGCTGAAATGCAGAATTTTTATATTTTTACTGGGAGCAATGCTTAATGGGCCAGTAAAGCTGTAATAACATACAGAGCCATTCATCTCCAGGCCTCTGAGACAAAAATAGTCCAGACACAGCCACAACAAGGTTGTTATCTGGTGAACATACAGTAAGACGAAAGTTGGATGTGTTCCAGTCACTTCCAAATGAGCCCTGTGTGTAAAGCTGGTAGTTATAAAACTATTTTCAGTTTCCATCCAGAAAGGTAACTAGGTGAAAGAGAAGTTCAAAGATCTCATCTGTGGTCTTGGCAGACCCAGTGAGGGCTGCAGAGAAGACTGACCAGGGGAAGTGGTGAATTGGGAGGACATGATAAGTGTTTGTCTTGGGACCTGCACAAACAACCCCATTCAAGCTTTATGCTACACAGTAAACCTGGCACTCGAACCAGTGGTTCAGCTCTGCTCTCTATATACAGCTTATATACAGGGTGTCACACAACCCCAGAACAAGCACAGCTGGTGTCTGGCAAGACCATGCGACAAGTTGTACAAACAACCGCAAAAATTTTAAGAAGCTATGACCAAAAAAACCTGACCTTCTTATAAGCCACTTATTTTGCACTTTTCATGAAATCTTAAAAACCTGCAACAATCACACTTTGACATTAAAACTTGTAATCCCTGTTCCAGGCTGTTTTCTAGCAAGGATATTGTAGCTACAACTCAGACTAGTCTATTTGCCCAAAGGAAACACCATCAGCAAAATGCTTCTCCAAGAACTATACCAAATTGTCCTGCAACAACTACACTGTACGTCCTTTCCCTTGCTATTGGCCCACAAGTTAACACAAGCAATCCAAGGAACAGAAGGGATTTATTTTGTAGCTGTTAGGACTTGCCTCTCACATGAAGGAGATAATCTCCCAAGACTTACTCCTATGATGGGATATTCCAATCATTCCATGAATTTCAGGATTAGTCATATCTGAAGTACAATTTTTTATAGCTGTTTTGAAATGCCAGCTGCTTGTGGGGCCAGTTCTGAAAGACTGGAACTCAGTCAATACTTTGCCACGTTGTTGCGCAACAAAAAGCAGTTGAACAGCCCATTTTCTGATTTGGAAGCATCATTAGAAAAGTGCTGGGGTGGGGCAAATCAACTTTGAATTTTGCAATGCATTTTAAGGCCTTACTGAACATCCACACGGAAAATCTAGCGCTTGCTTCACCAGTGGCGTGTCATGGATAACATTTTCTATTTCTTTGTCCCTTCCAAACATAAGGGCCCCTTTGTTGGAGGGTGTTGTGTACTTTGGTTTCCTGTCAGTCCATGGAGGGCAGGCTGAAGAGGCAGGATAAAGCATTTTCCTTTCACCTCCAAGAACTTTGTGTTCACATCCTGAATATTGTCCAAAGTGACATAAGGCCCAAGTGATTTTCTATTGACATCTACGTTCCTTGTATTAAATCAGTGAACAAAACCCACCATAACATGACCAAGCCAACAGGCCACAAATTTTTTTCTAAAAAAATAGCAGGCAGTAACCAAACCAGTTAATCCACCTAAAAATTTGACTGAAGCTGGTCACAGTTAGGTATTTCACAGTAAAACATGAGAAACCAAACAGCTTGATCCTCAACAGATTTTACACCAAAACAGTTTCATTGTCCTCAGCCTCGGATACGATGCAAATCTAATACACACTTCATGTCCTAAGCAAAGTTAAAGGGGGCAAGGGGACAGAAGAAAACAGGGAAAGGATCTAAAATCCTCAAAATAGTACTCAAAATTAATGTTTTTTTTCAATTTTGTTTTTTCTTAATAGATGGGTTTTAAAATGACAGCTGCTGAAAATGTCTGGAGAGTTTTAATTCCCTGTCTTCAGACAAAGACCTTGTCATTAGATTGACAGACTTGACCAGAAGGGTTCCCTCCTGCAACTGTTTGCATAGAAAACCGTGTTGAGGAGTCACCCCACAGGTTCAGGGAGAGGTTTTGATTTTAGTCAAATGATTCATGACATTACAGTGCTCTGTTCTCTTTGGATGTTTGATGTTCATGATGATTTAATTTTCATGTTTTGAAGTGTTGTGTTGCTTGGTTTTCCTTCTACCTGCCTGCTTTTGGGGTAGTCATCTGACAAGGAGAAAGTTCTTCTAAAGGAGTACTCTGAGTTCTCATAAAAAGATACTCAAATTGTCCAGGCACTTGCACAGCCCAGCCCTATTTATAATAACCTCAGAAGCAACCTCTGTGCCAGAAATAGTTTATTAGGGAAACTGGAAGTGTTTAAGCCACTCTAACTTGCATGAGGTCAATGTAAACATTCCACCTGGCCAAACAGCAAGGGAGGACATGCCATTACAAACCTTGAACAAGTGACACCAGAACAAAAAGCTGAACCCAGGACAGAACGTTGTGACAGACTCCAAAGATTTCTAAAGCTAAACATTTAGGAAGAAACCCCATATTCAAGCTAGTCAGATCCCACTGACTGAACACAACACCTACTTTTTTGCACCCCACCTTGATGCTCCAACTTTACATTGCCGGTACTCGCCACACAGCACCATTGTCTCTCTCCTGCAGCAGGATCTGTGGTGCCTGGCTTGGGTCTTTGGGAGAAGCGTGATCCAGGGCTGTGACAGGCAAGTCTAAGTGCACAGGAGAAGCTGCAGTGCAAGCTGCAACGAAGCCAGGGGAGCAGGTCTGCCTGGAGGATGTATTCCCTGGTGTCACAGCTGCTCCCCATCTTGCCACCTTTTGCTTTGGCCTCACAACCATGTTTGATGTTCTCAGAGATATCAGAACCTCAGCATTTAGAGGGCTGGTCCTGTTCACATATCCATACTATTGAAACAGCGCATTAATCCAGACCAATCCTCCAATTCTGCACAAGCACAGATTGAAAGCAATCCTCTTCATCCATTTTCACAAATCACATTTGTTTCAAAAAGCCTATTTTCAGTTTGAAATTTGAAATGTGAGGGTGAGCTTGTTACAAACCCTGGCTCTGATTAAAAGCAAGTCTTTCCTTCCAGGTCTCTTTAGATTAGGAGAAGCAAAGTTGCTTTCTCATACTTTAGATCTCAGACTTTCCCTCTTTCTCTCTAATTTTGTCAGTGCCAATATTGCTTTGCAATGCTGTTTTGGCAGTGGTGAAATGGCATATGCTAACAAAAATATTAATTCATGATTTATTCATAAGTATTCCAACCATCCTTTTGTCTTCAGCCAAGGCAAAGAAATAGACAAACTTATTCAGGCTTCAGTTTTCAAGCACTTTATTCATTGGACTTGGAATTAGCTGTGCTTCACTTTTCTGAAAACATTCATACCCTCTGTTTCTGGCAGGTGCTGCACTTCTTTTGGATTACTGAGGTAGAGCATTTGAAATAATTCAGGAATATCCTCAGAAAACTGGATGACATTTCTTTGCTTCATGACCTCTTCTAGTTCATCTCCACCTTTGCAGATTTTTTCCACTGCATAATAAGGAAAAAGAAAAGGTACTTCTTTTAGAAACAGCTGTATCTAGTCTTACAGTCATGGGTTGGCCACTCTCACGTGCACAGATTTTGTACCCAGGGTCTGTAGAAAGTCCTAAAAACAAAGCCAGAAACATTGTCAAAGACGTTATTTACAGATCAGCCCAACTTTTCTGCACTATTAGCTTTTGCCAGCTGTGTGTGCCTCTTTTACAAACATGTCACATGCTTTCTACAGTGAAAGTAAGAGACCCATGTTGGACCCTGAGGCTTCAAAAGGTATGTGTACTTTGTGTCCAAGTATTGTCTATCTAACAATGGAGCTGTTCCACGGAAACAGCAGAGCAGCCGCTTCTCTTCCCCCAGCCTTTGTAGAACAAAGCACCAGGCTCCTCAGGAACCAACTTTGTTGTTTTGCTGTTGTATAACAAGCTGTCATCCAGCCACAGGCGCCAGTGGCCGCAGCCCCCCTTACGGAAGCAAACAGTTCAAAAGCAGGGCTGGGTTTATGTAGTTTAATTTGATCTCTCATGCATCTTTATTACAAGCATTCTTGCAATGTTTGCTGTTAACACTCAGAAAAGAACATGTATCAAATCTAGCCAGGACATGGGGAGAGGACAGCTCTGGCAGCAACACTCGCTCTGACAGAAACTGTAATTTTCAGGGCCAACATGCAAACTACCAAGAAAATACTTCAGCATGCTGTAATATTGATCTACCCTGAATAGCATATGGGACTACAAGCAATATTGTTTTCTACTGGCAATCCAGTCCTTGTCCCTTCTCTATATTCTTGGCAGTCACTTCCAAGGACAGAAAAAAAATGTTTGCAGATAAACAATTTGTGGTCAAATTAGTCAGGCCAAATGTGAGTTAAACTTAGAGTAATTACAATAGCTTTATACTTTCTCTCCAAGCAGCTGTTTATCTCCCATTCGGACTCTTGGGAACAGTATGACACAACATCCCATGCAGTAAATGCTCAGTAGAATTCCCTCTGCCAGATATAACATACTGCAAATATTACTGTGTTCAGTGATATCAGCATAGGAAGAGACACTGCTCGTCAACATATTCATCAAGGAATCAGAGCAAAAAGAAAAAATCTGGAACCACAACCAAAACCAGTTGCTGACAGTTAGACCAAACCTGTCTGGAAACCTGTCAGTATTTTCTTCTGCCATGTCTATTGCACAGGCACAACGGTACTAAGCGATTCACATATATTCCTGATTAAATCCAAATAAGATGACATACTTCATAATAATGATAGGCAGATAGACAGAATGATTTTAAAAAGTAGTCTGTTCATTCCTGTTTCTCACAATACCTGCACGCATTTTGATTCACAGCTTAAACCTCTCGGCTCCAGCTAATCCTTTCAGAAATAAAATTGACGTACCAGGCAATAATAGTCTTCACATAAATGAAAAAGCTTTTCTTTTCTGTGAACACATTGACTCATTCATCTTTCAAGTCTCCACTCCAAACATGTTTCTTATAGCAAACCATCCACCACTAAAATTCATGCATGAACTGTCTATCAATCATAACTACGGACAAAAAAGAAATAAAAGCAAGCTGCTTGTTTGTACAGGAGCAAGAATGGTCTTGTGGTTAAGATACTTTGCCTGTGACTGAAGACATATGGATTCCCTTCTTATGCAGAGCCATGATTTCTGTGTAAAAGCTTGTACCATTTACCTTACCTCTTGTCTCCAGTCTCCTTCCCCTAAAGAGAGTATTAGGGTAACAGGGCTTTCAAACCACTCTGGGACAATGTCAGTATTTGCTTCATTTTGACAGTGGAAAGCACATTCACTAGTTTCAGTTGCAAATATGACTAATTAGGTTACCATAAAGAGTGCTATATTGTAATTATCCATCTACACCAACTTTCTTAACCAAACTTTCCCTGAAGTCTATATCTATGCTAAGAGTGTTGGGCAAGCAAACACCAGCTAAGCAAGACAACCAAGCCTTGTTATGGTAAGTAGATAGACACCACCCAAGGAAGGTAGCTCAAGGCAATGGGCAGCTGGATAGAAAACAAAGAAAATTCCTTTTTCATGGGTGAGCTCCTCCCCAGCAGCACACAAACACGCCTAAACTAGCTCTCTACGGTTCAAAAAAAACCCACACCAACCTTCCAGTCTTTTCTACCTAGCAACAGGCTCCCTTATGGGGATTGCGTGCTCTAACAGAAGCATATATGCCCCTGTGCTGTGTGACGATTCCCCCACTTTCCTTCAAATGAGTAAGGCAAAAATCCCTAGCAAGCATGTAAAAGGGTATATGTTGTACATTGTTATACCCCCTTCTAACAACAGCACATTGTTACCAGAGCATTGTATAATCAGTTACTTAATAACAGATGTCCTTTCCAGTACTAAGTGGAAAATGTACACGAGCAAGCGCTTGGAATCCTTTCCAGCAAATGTGCTCTGTCCAACCTGATAACTCTCCACAAAACAGGGCAACTGTGACAAAATGGTGTTTGTCAGTGGTAAAAGAGAAGGAAAGGAGGTTTGAGGTCTTTACCCCCAGTTCTTACACACTTCCTTTCAAACTGCACTGCCTGCCTTTCTGCTTCATGCACTCCCCTGGCCATTAGCACCCCTACACATGACTGGGAGCACTTGACCTGACCCCACATTACTCATTAAAAGGTAAGCAAAACACTCTTCAGAGAGCTGCTCTGTCTGCTTATCATAGCACCAATCTCACCCACCATATTTTTAATAACTCTGATGTCTGCATTCATGTGCAACATGCCCCTGGGCTCAGGAACCTTATCATGTTGTTGGTCTGTATAGAACCATGCGCACCATCTATCTATAAATAACAGAAGTAATTATTGCTAGTAAATAATATATACTAGCTCATTTAAAATGAATCATGTTCTCCAGTCACCCTGGAGAATGAATAAAATCAGCAAAGCTACAAGGCATCACTTTAAAAAGCTTCTTATATAATTATTATGAAATTGCATTAGGCTATGACTCATTCCTGCAAATGCAGGGTTCATTGAGGGTGATTAAAATAAGTCACTATCTCTTCAAGGCAGTGAGTCATAGGCTGCTGCCCATAGTGGAGTGCAGTGAAGTCAGAGAGAAGCTCCTCTCTTCCCACTGAAAAAGCAATAGCAGCTTATTAAAGCAGTGGGTAGGCTCAGTTTGCCCTTCCCTTTAGTCCGTTTAGCCAGCAGGTTTGGATTTTTTCCCTATCCAAGAAGTTAAATCAACTAAATATTAACTAAGTGTCTTACTAGGACTGTAGGGAAAAAGAAGGGGGCTAAACACAACTGGGGTATACCCAAATGCCATTTGCCTAAATAATTCTTTGTAGGATTTAAAAAAAAATGGTGCTGTCTGTGTGTAGTGATACAGAAATCATCTAATCAAAAGTCACTAACAGT
Organism: Nyctibius grandis; assembly: GCF_013368605.1. Classification (NCBI taxonomy): domain Eukaryota; kingdom Metazoa; phylum Chordata; class Aves; order Nyctibiiformes; family Nyctibiidae; genus Nyctibius; species Nyctibius grandis. Next base: position 66,238,970 of record NC_090658.1, on the reverse strand, counting down.
AAGGTGCCATACTTAGTAGTATGTATGGATCATTTCATGACAGAAGTCAAGTTGCAGCTGAGACTGAACTAAGAAGACCCAAGAGCTAAGAAGAGGAAATAAGTGTCATGCTCCTTAGATACTTTGGGTGGAATTATAGCAAGACAGGTGATGTCAGCCTCTGCACCCATGTATATCCGCACAATAGCTGACAAGAGCTTGTATTCTCAAATCTTTTTAAAAAATACACACCTTAACCAAGTCGGGTCAGAATAATTGATATAGTTTGGGCATTTGGTTGCCAAAATACAAAGCTACTGAAAAAAATGAGTATAAAAGACAGCAGAATTTAGCTGCACTGCTCTCTCACACTCCAGCACTAATGACAGCTCATAAGTAGCTCTTCCTTTATCTCTACCATGGTTTTCCATGCTCTGCCATTGGTGTTCTGTGTTTTCTAGTATGCTTTGCTTTGTTAAATGCATTTTATTTTTCATAAGTATATTCTTTTCATGAGATTTTCAGCTCTTTTGATGTGTGAAAAGCCAGACATCAAATACATTTCTCATTGATATTCTTAACAATATTTCATATCAGAAGATTGCTGTCCACATGATGAGAATTAACTTAGGGAAAAGAGTATGCTTTCAATATATAAATTAATCTAAAATCTACCAATGCTGGGAAATATATTACTTAGGAATACATGATTAAGCCGGTAGCATGTTAAAAGAATACTTTCTCATTATAAACCTCTTTGCAATAACATGGTTCATAATTGTAGCAATCTGTGACAGTTCAGTATTAATTAACTTGCTTGATGTCCAAGTGAGATTAACTTAAAACAGTGCTTTAAACACTTACCTTCTGTTTCAGGCTTCACAAGCACATTCCAAGTATTAAGTGGTTGCTTCACCACTTTCTCTCTACCAAGGGGGACATTAATGTACTATCTCGACAAGCCCTATTTGAATATAAAGCATGATATTGTGCCTTGGCCCCAGGGCCTAAAAGGCAGGGTGGAATCCACGTAGCAAGCTATTTTTTAAAGAGGTTTCACAGAATCACAGAATGTTAGGGATTGGAAGGGACCTCGAAAGGTCATCTAGTCCAATCCCCCTGCCGGAGCAGGATTGCCTAGACCATATCACACAGGAACGCGTCCAGGCGGGTTTTGAATGTCTCCAGAGAAGGAGACTCCACAACCTCTCTGGGCAGCCTGTTCCAGTGTTCGGTCACCCTCACCGTAAAGAAGTTTTTCCTCATAATTATGTGGAACCTCCTGTGCTCCAGCTTGCACCCATTGCCCCTTGTCCTGTCAAGGGATGTCACTGAGAAGAGCCTGGCTCCATCCTCATGACACTTGCCCTTTACATATTTATAAACATTAATGAGGTCACCCCTCAGTCTCCTCTTCTCTAAGCTAAAGAGACCCAGCTCCCTCAGCCTCTCCTCATAAGGGGGATGTTCCACTCTCTTAATCATCTTCGTGGCTCTGCGCTGGACTCTCTCTAGCAGTTCCCTGTCCTTCTTGAACTGAGGGGCCCAGAACTGGACACAATATTCCAGATGCGGCCTCACCAGGGCAGAGTAGAGGGGGAGGAGAACCTCTCTCGACCTGCTAACCACACCCCTTCTAATACACCCCAGGATGCCATTGGCCTTCTTGGCCACAAGGGCACACTGCTGGCTCATGGTCATCCTGTTGTCCACTAGGACCCCCAGGTCCCTTTCCCCTACGCTGCTCTCCAACAGCTCTGCCCCCAACTTGTACTGGTACATGGGGTTGTTCTTGCCCAGATGCAGGACTCTACACTTGCCTTTGTTATATTTCATTAAATTTCTCCCCGCCCAACTCTCCAGCCTGTCCAGGTCTCTCTGAATGGCTGCGCAGCCTTCCATTGTGTCAGCCACTCCTCCCAGTTTTGTGTCATCAGTGAACTTGCTGACAGTGCACTCTAATCCCTCATCCAAGTCATTAATGAATATATTGAATAGTACTGGTCCCAGTACCGACCCTTGAGGGACTCCGCTAGACACAGGCCTCCAACTGGACTCAGTCCCATTGACCACCACTCTCTGGCTTCTTTCCTTCAGCCAGTTCACAATCCACCTCACTACCCGATCATCCAGACCACGCTTCCTCAGTTTAGCTGCGAGGATGCTGTGGGAGACCGTGTCAAACGCTTTACTGAAATCGAGATAGACCGCATCCACAGCTTTACCATCATCTATCCACCGGGTTACATCCTCATAAAAGGCTATCAAGTTGGTTGAGCATGACTTCCCGTTGGTGAAGCCATGCTGAGTGCCCCTAATGATCCCCCTATCCTTGATGTGCCTAGAGACAGCACCAAGAACAAGTTGTTCCATCACCTTTCCGGGGATGGAGGTGAGGCTGACCGGTCTATAGTTCCCCGGGTCCTCCTTCCTGCCCTTTTTGAAGACTGGAGTGACATTCGCTTTCCTCCAGTCCTCAGGCACCTCTCCCGTTGCCCACGACTTAGCAAAGATGATGGAGAGTGGCCTAGCAATGACTTCCGCCAGCTCCCTCAGCACCCGCGGGTGCATCCCATCAGGGCCCATGGATTTATGGAAGTCCAGATTGCTTAATTGGTCCCTGACCCAGCCCTCATCAACCAAGACAGATTCCTCCTCTATCCTGACTTCTTCTGAGGCCTCAGGGGTCCGGGGCTCCTCAGGACAGCCTCCAACAGTATAGACAGAGGCAAAGAAGGCATTCAGTAACTCCGCCTTCATTTTATCCTCTGTCTCCAGGACCCCCACCTCATTCATCAGTGGGCCTACATTGCCTCTAGTGTTGGCTTTACCTGCAATGTATTTGAAGAAGCCCTTTCTGTTGTCCTTGACCTCTCTTGCAAGGTTTAATTCCAAGGAGGTCTTAGCTTTCCTATTTGCCTCCCTGCATCCTCTGACAACAGACTTATATTCCTCCCAAGTGGCCAGCCCCTCCTTCCATGATCTGTACACCCTCTTCTTCCACTTGAGTTTGCCCAGCAGTTCCCTGTTCAACCATGCAGGTCTCCTGGTACCCTTCCTTGACTTCCTACCTGCTGGGATGCTCTGATCTTGAGCTCAGAAGAAGCAGTCCTTGAATGCTAACCAACTATCTTGGGCCCCCTTACCTTCTAGTACCCTGTCCCATGGGATTTCCCCTAGCAATTGCTTGAAAAGGCCAAAGTTGGCCCTCCTGAAGTCCAGGGTTGAGATTCTGCTAGCTATTCTGTTCCTGCCACATGAGATCCTGAACTCTACCATCTCATGGTCACTACAACCAAGGCTGCCCTCAACCTTCACCTCTTCAACTAGACTCTCCTTGTTAGTGAGGATAAGATCCAGCAGCGCTCCTCTCGTAGTTGGCTCATCCACCATTTGCATCAGAAAGTTATCATCAATGCACTGGAGGAACCTCCTGGACTGGGGATGGCTGGCTGAGTAGGCCTCCCAGCAAATATCAGGGTAGTTGAAATCCCCCATGACAACCAGGGCCTGTAATTGAGAGACTGCTCTCAGCTGCCTGTAGAAGGCCTCATCACCCTCCTCATCCTGATCCGGTGGCCTGTAATAGACACCCACAACAGTATCACCCCTGCCAGCCTGCCCCTTAATTCGCACCCACAAACTCTCAACTCGCTCCTGATCCGCCCCTGGACAGAACTCAATACATTCTAGCTGCTCACTCACATAAAGAGCAACTCCACCACCTCTCCTTAGCGGCCTGTCTTTCCTGAACAGGACATAGCCATCCATGACCACATTCCAGTCATGCGAGGCATCCCACCAAGTCTCTGTAATTGCCACTAAATCATAGCCCCCCGACCGAACACGGATTTCCAACTCCTCCTGTTTATTCCCCATGCTGCGCGCATTGGTGTACAGGCATTTCAGGGAGCGAGCTGAGCACACCGATTTCACCCCAGGGGGATGGGAGGCCTCCTGCCTCCTGGTCTGCCTCAACACTAGAGCGTTGCCCCAGTGGTGCAAGCCCAGCTACTACCTCATCCCCCTTCAAATCTAGTTTAAAGCTCTCCGAATGAGCCCTGCTAATTCCTGTCCCAGAACCCTTTTGCCCCTACGACATAAACCTTTCCCATGTATTACCGTCACGCCTGGTGTCTTATAAAACCAGCCATTATCAAAGAACCCAAAGCCCTGCCTGTAGCACCAGTCTCGTAGCCAGGCGTTAATAGAGAGAATCCTACTATTCCATCCCACGTCATCACCTGAAAATGGAAGGAGGGAGGAGAAAACAACTTGTGTCCCAGACTCTTTCACCAACCATCCTAGGGCCTTGTAGCCTTTCTTCATCCCCCTCAGACTACGGGATGCAGCTTCTTCCCCACCTGTCTGGAAGATCAGCAGGGGGTAGTAGTCTGTGGCCTTCACCAGGTTGGGGAGTTGCCTGGTGATATCCCTGATTCGGGCTCCAGGCAGGCTGCAGACCTCCCTGTGATGGGGGTCAGCTCTGCATATTGGGCCCTCAGATCCCTTTAGGAAGGAGTCTCCAACCACTAAAACTCTTCTCTTCTTCCTTGTGGAGGAGGTAGCTATACGCCCGTCAGGTTTTTCTGACTGTGGTGGGACCTCTGATATAGGTTGCCTCTCCACCACATCCCCATTGGACTGGCTGTATTCCATTAGGGCTTCATATCTATTGCTCAGAGGCACCTGTGGAGGCAAGGGAGGCAAGGAGGGCACTCGCCTTTTGCCACGGCCATAGACTTGCCTCCACTCACTCCTCTCCTCTAGGTTATTGTTTTCTACCTGAGAGGGGCAGAGTACAGGTGTCCCTCGATCCTGGGAGCTCTCCGGCAGGTGCTCCCATTTTTGTTGCAGGGAGGGCAGAGCCTGGCTCCACCAGTCTATCTCCATTTCAGCCTCCCGAATGCTCCTAAGCCTTTCTACTTCGGCTTGAAGCCTTTCAACCTGGCTTTGCAGCTGTGCCGCTCGGCCGAGCAGATCATCTACCTGCTCACAGCGCACACAGCCCCCTGACACCACAGAGACGCTGTAGCATTCCCTGCAGCCGGCAACCTGCACCATTGCCTCCTTCCGTGGGAGCTCTGTCTGGGTTCCCACATCCATTTTGGTCTTCTTCCACCGGGTAGTTACCATTGTTCTTCCACTGAGCTGGGAAATACCTGTTGGTGCCACCCCTGGTTCACAGCTCCTTGGCACCTTCCTCGCCTTGTGCACTGGGAGGGAGTCAGCGCCCTCCCCAACGAGCTGCAAACTGCTGTGGCCTCTCCCGCCCTGGGACACACCCAGTCACTGCTGACTCACACAGTCACTGCTGACTCTCCCTCTCCCTTCTAGGCAGGGACTAGTCCCTGTCCTCCAGGAGGCTTTTTATCACCCAATCAATCACCACCCCCAATCAACAGGGGGTGGTGCGTTTAAATTGCCCGCGGTGCCTCCGGCTACGCCCCCTCCTCTCCTGATTCGTTGCCGGGAACCTCCGGGTCCAGGGTGGGGGGGAAGCACCTCGGGGCTGCTGCTCCAGGGGGGTCAAGAGTACGAAAAACGCCCGGTTACAGCCCGATGCTGCCCTCACCCCCGCACTAACCTCAAGTCGCTGTCACTGCTGCCGCCGCTGTTTAACTGCCAATTTATTTATTTTCCCGGTTGGGAACTGAGATTGTAACTGGTAAAAGCAATCTGCTTTGGAATCCGTACCCAGGTTTGCAAATATCTGTGGTACATCATTTGGTATAAGCCCACTTGTGTAAAAAGAAGCGTAAATTTACATTTTTGGAATTGTACTGGATCTGGCTGGGATGGAGTTAAGTTTCCTCATAACAGCCCATATAGAGCTGTGCTTTGCATTTGTGGCTAGAGTGGTGTTGATAACACACCAGTGTTTTGGCTGTTGCTGAGCAGTGCTTGCAGAGCATCAAGGCTGTCTCTCCAACCTTCCCCACCAAAGGCCAGTAGGCTGGAGGTGAGCAAAAGGCTGGGAAGGGACACAGCCAGGATAGCTGACCCCAACTGACCAAAGGAATATTCCATACTATATGATGTTGTGCTCAGCAATAAAAGTTGAGAGAAAGGGCATCAGGGGAGGGGAGGATGGGAATTAAGGCATTTGTCCTCCAAAGCAACCACTACACATACTGAGGTCCTCCTTCCCAGAAGTGGCTAAATGTTGCCTTCTGATGGGAAGTAGAGAATAGTTCTCCTCATTTCGCTTTGCTTCTCTGTGTAGCCTTTGCTTTTCTCGTTAAACTGTCTTTATCTCAACCCATGACATTTTCTCCCCCTGACCTATTGAGGAAAGGGAGTGAGAGAGCAACTTGGGGAAGAGAGGTGCCTGGCATCCAGCCGAGGTCAACCCACCACAATAATATTCACTGACTTAACATTCTATGCTTTGACATGCAAGAACTTTCAGTTCAGGTAGGAAGAACTGGAAGGTCTTTCGTAGCTCATCATTGCATCTGTCTATTCTTCATGCCTCATTCATGCACTTTTTTATTCTTATGGTTCAGGTCTTCATGTAATAGAAGCTATAAGCTTACACCATTCATTAGGTGTTGCACCAATCTATTAAATGGAAACATCACATGTTATCTTTTTGCCAAACCGCTTTGCGCAGTGGCTCTTTTGTATAAAATGAGTTTTTCATTTCAAAGCAGTGAGTCATGGACACACAGCAGCACTCTAAAAATCAGCATCACAAATAGCCAGCCCCAGTGAATAAATCTTGTGGACTGTTTCAGCAGAGAGGTGTTAATTTTGTGACACAGAAGTCCAGAAGATTACACTAAAATCCTTAGCTGACCTGTTCTGTCAATTGTAATGATATTTATCAGTTTCTGGCAACACTATCCAATGTTTCTTTCGTATAAAATTAGTCCGCTCCTTTTTTCCCTCAGAAATCTTTTAGGAGCATAACTGGACAGAGAGAAGCAGCTTGCTAAAACGTTCTCTGTTGTGTCCCCCTTTTTGCAGGCACGTCCTCAAGCACTCTGGAGAAGAATATAACATTTTTCACTAAAATGACTTGTAAATATGAAAAAATCCATACTAGGGAACATCAGTCACCTCACAAGCAGGAAACCTTTGAAATGTGCTCTGTATTTCTAAAATAAATAGTTTGAATTCCAAATTCTTGGCCTTCCTGAAATATGCTGGACTTCCCTCCTCTCATTCATGTCCATCTTAAAAAACTCCCATTGCTTTGTCTCACCAATGGAATTTCATTAGTATGGAAATAGAACCACCAAAGCCATTATTGCAGGACCAGGAACAAATGTGTATGAATTATGTATGCTTGTGCACTAAAGAACTGTATGACATTGCTTTTATTATAACCATTATCCTGCCTTTCCTACTCCTCCATTCCTATTTATGCTTCTGATTTGTCTCAATATAAACTCCTAAAGTTGGAGACCGTGTCCCTGCAATATCTATGGCACTAATGGATGGCATTAGAACAACAATGACTACAATGCCACTGCTTATAATGCTCATCCAGAAGACCTGGCAGCAAACTAATCATAAGTACAAAATTAGTTAGGATAGACATAAGCAAAAAGGAAATTCCTTTTATCAATACTTCACTTTTATTGAAAAAAACTGGACACTCAGCTGTCTAAATTGTGTCTAATGACTGCATTTAGTGCTGTTCTTCGTGTTAACTAGTGCTACACTGAACATCAGGGCACATTGATCAATCGATGTATGTCAACTTCCAAGACAAAAATTTTTGCTTCCAGCAGCAAAAGAAGACTCAAGACTAGATCTTGACCAAATCACTACAAATGCAGTTTATGGAAGAGTATAGCCTTTGAAATGTTTGTTGTAGTACTTCAGGATAAACTGAAACCAAAAATTAAAGTTATTCTTGATTACATATGCCTTATTTAATCCAATGAGTTAAAGGAAGAAGCAACCTGTTCCCACTTTGAGTTTGTATACATTGAGATAGCGATGTGCTGTCTTTTGATAGAATCAAGCTTTTTTTTCTCCAGACTATGTTCATATAGCATGGCCAATGTTTTAATGTCTGTCATTGTGAAATGTTGGTTTGATTTGAAATGTGGAATGTTTGAATGTTGGTTTGACACCGCTCCTGTTTAACATCTTCGTCTGCGACATGGACAGTGGGATTTAGTGTGCCCTCAGCAAGTTTGCCGATGACATCCAGCTGTGTGGTGTGGTCGACACACTGGAGGGAAGGGATGCCACGCAGAGGGACCTCAACACGCTTGAGAGCTGGGCCTGTGCGAACCGCATGAAGTTCAATAAGGCCAAGTGCAAGGTCCTGAATGTGGGTCAGGGCAATCCCAAGCATAAATACAGGCTGGGCGGAGAATGAATTGAGAGCAGCCCTGAGGAGAAGAACGTGGGGGTGATGGTTGATAAGAAGCTCAACATGAGCCGGCAGTGTGCGCTTGCAGCCCAGAAGGCCAACCATATCCTGGGCTGCATCAAAAGGGAGGTGATTCTGCCCCTCTACTCCACTCTCGTGAGACTCCACCTGGAGTATTGCATCCAGCTCTGGGACCCCCAACATAAGAAAGACATGGAGCTGTTGGAGTGAGTCCAGAGGAGGGTCACGAAGATGATCAGAGGGCTGGAGCACCTCTCCTATGAAGAGAGGCTGAGAGAGTTGAGGCTGTTCAGCCTGGAGAAGAGAAGGCTCCGGGGACACCTCATAGCAGTCTTCCAGTACCTGAAGGGGGCCTACAGGAAAGCGGGAGAGGGGCTTTTTACAAAGACATGTAGTGATAGGACGAGGGGTAATGGTTTCAAACTGAAAGAGGGTAGATGTAGATTAGATATTAGGAAGAAATTCTTTCCTGTGGGGGTGGTGAGACACTGGAACAGATTGCCCAGAGAAGCTGTGGATGCCCCCTCTCTGGCAGTGTTTAAGGCCAGGTTGGATGAGGCTTTGAGCAGCCTGCTCTAGTGGAAAGGTGTCCCTGCCCATGGCAGGGGTGTTGAAACTAGATGATCTTTAAGGTCCCTTTCAACCCAAACCATTCTATGATTCTATGATTCTATGATTTTCAGTGTAGTATCAGAGATATTGCTATGCCTCAGACACTTTCGAAGGCATTCACAAACTCAGTGGCCTATTTATTTAAAAGTTGTACTTTAAATCGTTTCTGTGCCACAGAAAACATTTAGAGCTGTGTTTTCAAATAGTGCAAGGAATGTCTGAAATACAAGCACACAGGTACTGAGACACGTAATTAAGTTTGCTCCTGGAGATTTGTGGCAGTACAGCTTGCAATCCTCATTGTCAGTGGTGAGAAACACATGCCTAGGCCCATGTGAGGCTGAGATTGCTTATCACTTCTCTCTTTCTTTCTCACACTCTTTGTGTCTCTTTTTTTTAATAATCAGAAAGATTCAAGGGGGAACAACAAGTATTATCTAAGATAGGTAATTGGTTTGGCACAAGGATGTCTGAGTAGGCTAGGACTCTTCAGCTTGGGAAAGAGACAACTCATGACAACTAATGATAGAAGTCTACAATATTACAAGTGCCTTGGAGAGAGTGAAGAGGCATCAGGTTTTCACTCCCTCTCAATAAAAAATCTAGGACCCATCAAATGAAGATGGTAGGAGCAAGGTTCGTAACAATGAGAGCTGATCCTTTGCGCAGCAGGCACTAGAACTATGAAATTCACTGCCCAAAGAAGTCACAAAAACTACAGTTTAGTTGAGTTCTTCAGGAAATTGGATGAGTACATGGAAAAGAAACATTTTATTCTAGGGGCCCTATCAAACAAGTCTATCTTGTTATTACTGTTCCTGAAGCACCTACTTATGTCCAGTGTTGAAGGAAAGATACAGGGCTAGATGAATCCTTTGTCTGATCCGTTTGTTTTAATGGTTTTATCCTATGTATTCTTGGGACTGGACTTCTTAGGAATCAAGACAAAAGCTCCTGTACTACTGAACTGTGACACTCCGTACAAATGCTTTGGAAGCTTATCACCAGCTTCAGCCAAGGCTGACAGCCGTAACAACATTTCTGAAACAGTAATGGTGTACAAGTTTTTTGAAAAATCAGTGGCAGGAAGAAGAAACACATCCAAATTATTCACAGAATCACAGAATAGTTGAGGTTGGAAGGGACCTCTGGAAGTCATCTTGTGCAACCACTACTCAAGCAGGGCCACCTAGAGCCAGTTGCCCAGACTCCAGGAAAAGTGGAAAAGGCTTAAGCGTTCATCCATCAGACACCAGAGAAACAGTACAGAAAAGACACAAGAAGAAAGATTTGATAAATTTTACAGCTCATGGAACTCAGTTCTTACTGCAGAAATTTTACACTGAAATATTTTGGGGGACAGAGGTGATGGTAATTGTACTTTCAAAATTTGAACAAGCTGGGTAGTTCTTAATCTTCATATTTATCTCATTTCCTTGTCATAATTGCACTATGCCCTATGACTAAGATGTTATAAATAAACTTCATCTATAAATAACTCATAGCTCTCAAATACAATATATAATATCAAATTATGAAAGTAATACATACACAATGCATTACTATTTCAGCAGCATCCATATAATTACTGTTTTGAATATATCTAAAAATACACAGTTGTGTCCACAAAATCCTTTCCATTGTAATAGTGCAAAATGGCACGATGAACTTCAAGTAATTCTTATTGTCAGCTGCATGTGGAGCTTTCAAACACAGCACATCTGTCTTGGCCTACAGATTCTTCTTTTGCAAAGAAAGCAGAAGCCTTTCTCTCTACTGCTGTGTCCAGGATGTTGCTGGTTACCTAATACCCACTCAGCTTTCCTTCATATAATTTAGAATTTTACTTCATAAAGTGCCTTGGGATATTTCAAGTATGAAGGGAACAATTTTAATCCCATTTTTATTCTCTGTCATGCCAAAGGGCAAAAGTAATAGCCTTACACAATGTTGTACCACGTTGCATAGGCTGATGTGATATTACATAATATTGGCTAGGTACTGAAAAAAACAAATGTTTTCAACATAGACACAAAAAGCCTTAAACGCAGGGGTCCTTTCAGTGCCCTGAATGAGCACAACAATACAGACACTATAAGCAACAAATCTGGCTTTCAGCTGAACTCATTCAGACAGACGTGTAAGACAGTGCTCCTGTTGCGCTCACTTTGCCCAGGAGTGAACAAGGAAATGTTCTGTTAAATCTTCAGCAAAAGCAACTGGATCTTGCATTGTAAAATCATGTTCCTTTTTTCAATCAAAAATTACAATGTTGGTGACTACACACCCATTGATGATCATTTTTGAATCTCCTATTTCTATTTCAGTCATGAAACCAAAGTCAAAATTGAAACTCAATTTTTGTCTACACTCCTGTGGAACACTAAGGGATGTTCAAGAAGCAAGCTATAATCTCTAAGAATAAAGGGTCAGTGCTGGACCATCACCAAGCAACTGCACACTGTGCCCTGTATATGTTAGCTCACTGCTGATCAAGCAGGACAAACTAAGCTTCAGAGAATGACTTAACAATACGTAACCAAATTTGACCTGCTTCCTTACCCCCTTTTACACACATTCAGAAACTATTTTATTTTATACCTCAGTAAAAAAAATCTTGTAGTACAATGGAAAGGATTTTTCCTTTATTAAATAAAACCACTGATGAGCATAAGGTGCTACCTCTATTACTCCAGACACTAAGGTAGTGTCTGCTCAAAGAACGTACTGCTACTGTACCAGGGAGCCAGCTATGAGCACTGAACTGATAACATCTACATGAATAAAGATCTATCTGGGAGCAATAAGAGCATGACTTCAAAGTAAGATGGTTTCTAAGAATCAGACTTCAGACACTGCTGAGAGAAAAAACTGAAAACAGTAGAGAGCCAAAGGTAAGAGTGTATTTTGAAGCACACATCCTCCACAAAGTATTTGCACTAATCCATTAATGCAGTCATGTTAGAAAAGGATGGTAACACATCTGGCTGATGTTCTCATGGGAGGTTTGCGTACTCAGATACTGTAGTTGCCTGTTCCCTCTGCAATATACATCTTAACTCCTCAGTTACTGATAAAACAAATCTTCGCCACACTAGGTATTGTACAGTTAATACTCTGTTTTTAATTTTCTTTTGAATAATTCTGCCAGCTAACTTCTGATAACTGAATACTTCTTCCACACTTCAATCTTTAGAGCTCTAACTGTAAAAAAGTCTGGAAATAACTGAGAAAACATGTCCAACAGTCACATTTCAAGTCATCATTTTGCTATTAAAATCAGCACTTAAACGTTGTTCTTACAAAAATAATGTATCTACTAAACTATGAGAATATAATATCCTACTGAAGGATGTCATCAATCAATTATAAACCAATTATTTTTCAATGTATTGTTTTTCAGATGGATGTTAATAAAAAGAAAGTGAAACTAAAAGGAAAATACAAGTGAAGCCATTCTATGTCTGTGCTTCCTCTTGCTTGGCACACTGATACTATGCAGCAAACAGAGCAACAGAGCAGCTGTGAAACTTTATGAGCAAGTTGAAAAAAACACATGAATTTTCATATAATTAACCAATCTAATTTGTACATCCACTGAATTTCCTAAGTTAACATGTTCAAGTTTCTTCCACGAGGTCTTAAGGAAGCTTTTCACATTATAATTTCAAGGGTAATATTTACAGCAATAATGAGCAACCTTTCTTCTGCAATATTGAATTGTGAAGGATTACTGCAGAACGAAGATAAAAGGAACACTATTTTAGAGAAACCATCAAAGAAGTTATGAAACCTTCCATAGATATATTTCTTCTGTTAGTCTTTGTGAAACAAACTGTTATTGGTGCAGTGCAGTTTTTTAAAGATCTTCCCCTAACCGTAGAGAAGGATGTTCTGATGACAGCAGCCAAAAGACCTCCAAAAAGTGATATGACAAATTTTATTTCTCTCAATTACTTTCAGAAATAATTTCTATTTTGTCTATATTCTAGGATATTAATTCAGAAACAATAGTGAAATGCAGTTGATTTCTGAGATTTTTTTTAAAATAAAATTTATTATTTATTTTAAAAATTTTAGTTAAAAAAAGTTTGAGGGATACTGGAACTTTAAAACAAAATTCTCAGTTAAATACTCTAAATTAGACTAATAGAGATCATTGTCTGAGTTAGAGGAAAGTCACACTAAGTATACATAACCAAGAGCACATTACTGTTAGAAACCTTGTCCGCTTACACACTTCAGTGCTAAGGGACATTATAAGTACATTACAAATAAATAAGTGGTTAAATAAAAACTCAGCTCAAGTTTATCAGAGTTCATACACTTCAGCATCCAGTGGCTGACACAAATGTTAGCTCAGTTAATGGTTTTACACTATTTTATATTTAAACTAAGCCAAACCAGCAGTACCACAACAGTGTGTACCTGAGAGCAATGGACTCAGTTTGATGGATGCCTCAAAGTCATCACAATTTGCATGTAAGATTGTCACAGTTTAAAGCTGGCAAAGTTTAACTGCTGATTAATGACAGCTGTCTCTTTCATGTCCCAATCTGGGAATTCATCTTGAACTCCAAGTCCCAGAACAGAGAGGATAAAGGTGATGTACAGACCCAACTAACAGAAAAACAGGTTGTAAGGAAGCTGAAGACATCACTGGTCCTTCCTGCTTCCCTGGGCAGGGCAGGCATACGGTACATAGCCCGTTCCCCAGAGCCTTTCCCTAGTGGACTCTCAGGGACCTCCTAGCACTTCCAGCCATTCCCCAGCCAGCCTGCTCGGGCACTTTGCTATCATTCTGAAGCAAAAAAAAAGGGGGAATCTATGAGTCCCCACAGAGAACAGCTATTAGTTTCATACAGCTTCATATATTCTTAGTGTCTGCAAATAAATCACACTAACACAGTCTATATTGTCACAGTATCACAGACGAAGCTAGAAAACATGGCTTTTTCCAAAGAAAAGAAAAATGCTAGATCCTGAGGTGTTTCTAGCATGTAGGAAAAACTTGTCTCACGGATCACCACCAGTCTGTCACAGAAAAGAGAAAAACAATTTCCATAATAGTCATGGCTCACTGTGTCCAGAGCCAAAGACTGTGTTAAAGTAATTCTGAGCCGGAGCAATGCTTATGTCCAAGAAGGAGGCTCCACCCAGTTTTTTTGTTCAGAAAAAGATGAAGAAGCTAAGGCTGATCTGAGCAGAAGCCATCCTCTGCAGAAAGAGAGGTTATCCTTTATAAATAACAAAATACTGGAAGCACAAGACAGAAGAAATATTGTCAAATTATGAGAAAAAGGGTAATACAGGACATGGGATATGGCAGATCCAGTTTCACACTAACAGGGGCAACATCGTATAAATGAGAGTATGAATGTACTGTGTTACCTCTTTGCTTTCCTGATTATCTTTAATTATAGGCTGCATGAATTATGTAGGGACCCAGGTAGGCTGTGTAATTATAGCTGCGAAGAAAAAAGCCGAGTCAAAAAGCTTGCTATCATTTTTCACTTCTTATTTCCATCTCACTCTCCATTTATTGTAATAAATGTGGTGATATCTGAATCTTATACAAAATAGGGCTGAAAAATCCCCAGATACCAAGCAAGACAAGCCCTGATCCAACAAGGCAGTTACTTATGGGCCTGACTGTAAGTGCACAGAGAGTCCCATTGAAGCTGGAGTGACTGCTTGAATGATGATACTACTTAGTACTAGGGTCTTCATGGGATGTGAGATGTGTCTTTGCAGTTACCAGAGGACAAACAGTAAATCACACCTCATGCTATCCATATATATGCTGTATTATTTTAGTGCACTGTAAATAGCTCAACCACACACCCTGCTTGCTTACAAAGTGACATGCTCGTCACTGAAGAGATCGGAGGCCCGCTAAACCAAGATGTGCTGCTGCCTCCTGTACAAGCCAGTGATGAACAGCTTTCATTTCAGTCACATTCCATTTTGTGTCTACTGTCGTGAGAGCCATTCCACTGCTCCAAATGATAAAGGGACTACAGACACCATATCACAGTAATTACAGATTTATAGTAGTGTAAATAATTAACACTCCTCCTTTCCACTGAACACAAAAGTCATGCTTAGATGAATACAATAGCAGCGGTAAGCTCATACCAGGCAGCTGAAACCAACTTATCTATGATACATCTCATAAGCCTCACATTCTCTCTCAAAATAACATTTTTCCTTAGGTCAGGATATATTGGATATAAAGTGATATATTGCCCATTTAGTTCTTTTGTCAAAAGAATTATGTCCCCTATTTCAGAACTGCTTGATAAAACCAGTCTCTTGTGTTTAGGCTCAAGAAACTAATGTACTGAGCTCTTCAAGTACTGGAGACTATACCACTCCTCTAGTCCTGATACCAGCAATCTTGTTGCCATCTGGAAACTTCATGATAGGAGAAATTTTTTGTCCCTTTGGAATTTTATGTGCTACTATATTAGGTAACACTATTTTTTCCAATCATTTTTCCACCATAAAAATCACAATCATGAGTTCTGGATACAAACTCTTGAGTAGTACTTACCACAAATGCAGGCCTTAGTTTAGAGGCATGCATTGTTATGTCCCTACATGAAAAAATAATTTTGTCTCTTATTTTCTTTGTATCCTAATAGGATGGCTTTAAATCCCTTTAGATTATACAGTGCGCTTTCAAAGCACTGTTCCAAAAGCACAAAGTATGCCCCAATTCAAATGTTAAGGTTGCAAAGACAAGTACTCAGAAGAGATGGAGCAATGCCAGAAGTAAGGACAACGTGGTAAATTTGATATAGATCCATTGCTGATATGCATTATGGTGATGTTATTAGCTGCTTGGTCACTTGGTCTTTATTTACAGGCTTTTTCTTTCAGTCACTGCACATAACGGAGTTGTTCTGGTATGAATGAATTGTGCAGTGACAAAAGTTATTCTCTGCAGTTTCTCTGCTTCAGCTGCTGCAGAAGCTGGAGCATGAAAGGTGAAAAAAGCTGTCTAAACTCAAAATTTCTGTCTCCTAGAGAATTTCAATGTTGACTTTCAGGTGCTTCAAGTTACAATTAGAAAGGAAAATAACAGTATTTCCTGCAAGACGGAAATTCTGATGAGGTTTTGTTCTGTAAAAAGAAAAGCGCCAAGTAATATTTTCAGAAACATGTTCAGATCTTGCAAGCTTCTGGTTCCTCGAGTGACAGACAGAAAGATTGCCTCAAAGCTTCTCACACACCAGCACTGGGAAGATGCCTGCAGTCTCCTTGCGAGAAGGCAGCCTTGTGAGACTGTGCAGCCCCTCGGCCACAGCTGCCCCCTGCCAGGGCCAGTCCTCCGGGCTCCCCCTTCCAAGGCCCTCGAGCACCCCAGCTGGCCCAGGCCATCAGCAGACACATCGCTGGCTCCCAAGTAAACTCCTTCTTTGGCTTCCCTGGACAGCTCATTTCTGCCGAAATGCAACTGCCTGCTCTCCCTGACATCCCTGGTGTGTTAGGAAAGCCTAAGAAGAGCCACGCAGTTTCTCTTAGCTTCAGGCTGGTTTGGATTGACATGTCCTCATCTGTAAGAACTCAGTGCAAGGAGGATGTGCTGCCTTCAGCAAGTGCACTCAAGTACTCAAGCTGTAAGGAGGGTTGTTGAGACCAGTGGGCAGGTGTCCCCTGTGTTTTAGCAGCCTCAGGTGATGCTCTCACCCTAGCTACAATGCAAGGTTTGTTGAGGAGACATGTCCATGCTGTCCTATACTCGACTCCAGGCAAGAGGAAAGGTGAGTTTATGTACCTGCATTTCTGTGGGGCCAGAGAGAAAGAAAAAGCCCCGTCCCTGGGGTCGAGACGAGAACGTTTGCCTGGGGTGCCAGGAAGGAGAGCTGACCAGCAGAAGTTATGTGGAGGCAGCGCCTGCCCAGGACTGGCGTTCCTTTCACGGAAGGGGTTGGGTGTACTTGTACCTGGGCCAGGATTTATGTGCCAAAATCTGCCTGATGAATAAACCTCCAGGCCTCCCTTCTAAACCAGTTTCATTCCACGATCATTTTTTAAGGACAAGGAAACAATATTTTTGTGAAAGTCCATTTGTAATATGTCCCTTTTCTTTGTCTCCTTCCTTCTTTTTCACAGCAGTGCGACCTGACCCTTTGTGGCTGGCAGCCACATGCCCGGCAGCACCCGGGGTGGGCCTTGCACGCACCGAACGGGCCTCAGAGTACGCAGAGGTCACATTCATTTCTCTTGAGAGTTTCTTGAAGACATTTGATTCCTGTGACATGAAACTAGTTACTAAATAACAAAGATTCAAAGATTAGTGTTACCGTTTCTCATCAGACTGCAGCCAGGACATAAGGGGGAGGAGGAAGTCAATAATGTGAGCTGCAGAGTCCAGACACTGGACCTGCAAGTGCTGATGAAAAGACTCATTATTCATCAGGATTTCAAGCTGAAAAGTTAAGCTCAGCTGTTTTCTGTGACCAATATTGGTTCTTTCTGTTGCACCACTGATGACCACACAAGTTATAACAATGTCTTCCCAGAACCATTTCACTTAAGCTTTTTAATGGTGATAAAAAGCCCAGATGCTAATTTGCTGTAATGTGACTTTATCAGTGCTTTACCAGTGGAAGGGGACCAAGATTAAATAACTGTTAAGGAGAGGCTTTCCCTGTTGCCCTGAAACAAGAAGAGATATACGTAGAGAAGAAATTGAGAGACAGCAGGGAAGATTGGGATGAATGAGTGCGTATGCATGCTGCGTAATTTCTTGTATTTGGAACAGTGGGAACATTTGCAGTCTAAATCACATTCCTGGATAGGACTGGATAACCTGAGCAGCAGCTACAAAATGGGTCAGCTCTACTTTTTAGAGGGTTCTGCTTTGAAACCAGCCTCCCAGCCAGCCTGTCCATCAGTGGGTGCAAGGTATTCCCATTCCTAAATAAGCACTATGAAAAACATGTGAAACATCTCAAGAGACAGCAGTTTCTCTCATTTTAGTTAGTGAATAAAAAAGAAAGAACAAAAAACCCAACAAAGCAAGCAGGTGTATCTTTTTGTTTCCCCAAAATTGAAATGGTCTTCTTTTCTTCTATTCAAGAAACCTCTGGAGCAGTCTGCAGATTCTTTAAATCTTTTCATTGCATTAAAATACCCTCAGATTATGGCATGTTCTCAATAATATCCTTCTGCAAAGTGTTCAGATATTCCTATAATGAGGAAAAATATCTATAAGAATGTTTTAGTCATCTGTAGTGGAAGTTCAGGGATTTTAAATGCTTGTTTTTCAGACACACATTCACTGAATCTCTGCCTTTAAACACAGCGGTACTTCTTGAAAGCATCTCAAAAAGCTTTACAAATTTACAGATTCATCACAGAGTTTTTCCCTAGAGTCAGAGGATGAACCTTAGAAACATTCAGAAGAACAAAGACCTTGAGGGTTTTGCATTTTAGACTTGTAGAGCACATATAAAAAAACAGCTGTGCAAAGGAGCCTGGGAAACCCACTGCCTGGGTCTTGCAGAAACCCCCTGGATTCAGCTGGTGCCTTCTGCCAGCCTGCAGTATGCTCTGAATCAGCTCTGACCATGCAGAGCCCCAGCAAAGAGCAGGAGCGTGTGTGCAGCTGATTGCTTTTTACATGCCCACTTACATTTGTGTCTCATCAGAAACTTGTTTTCCCACTGTGTACTACTGCCTCTTTATCCTATGCTTGGGATGGCAAGGAAGCAGCTTTGAAAGGGTATGAAAACAAGAGCTACAGACTGTGACTAGGACCTCATTGTTCTTGTACACATGCTTCATCTCAGCCGCCGTATCCTTTCCAAAATATGAAAGCTTGTTATAGAAAGGTATGTGATGCATAAGGGTGTGATTTTCCCCAGCATTTTTGCTGATTCATTTTGTATCTATCTGAAGCAGGTAGGAGGAAAAGCACCTTACAGAAATTTTAATACGTGTTGTAAATAAAATAAACATGTTGAGAGACCAGAACACTTTTTAAAAATCCCATCTCCATCTGTCAATACCAAAAAGGAAATTTTTTACCTACATAGTATTTGCATAGCAATTACTAAGTAGAATTAGGGATATCAGAAATTACACAAGAAGTCTGTTGGTGATTCTGAGGGTAATTCTACATGTTGAAGATGTCTGAATAGTTTGAATAACTTGTGGTTTAGATTTCACAGTCTGGCTGCATGTATTGTTAACTCAAGCCAAGCTCTGAATTTTGTCTTTTACTTGACACAGCCAACAATACCTCCCAGATGGTCAAATACACTTTCAGGGAAAACTAATTAGCTAAAAAATATGCATTGCTCCATAGAAATATTGTGGCTTCTCTTTCTCTTTTTCTGAGAGCTGGATAAAATTTAAAGCAATGGAGATATTTAAATGAGACAGTAATAGCCTGAAATCCTTCCATATGAATTAACAGTATTCATAGTGCCAGGAATTCCCTCAAAGGAGCCGTAAGTGCTGATGGCAAGGACTGAGAGATATCTTATTGGTTGGAGTCAGTTTTAAATCGTCATCCATGGGTGGTTAAAGTTCCCATCATACTGGCAGTTTTCTCTGGCTCATTGATCAAGAAAACAGAGCTAACTAGCTCTTCCTCTAATGAAGGATTAGGAGTTCATCTTGCAGGCACCAGCCGTCCTTTTCCTTCACTATCATTTGTTTCACAGGTTCATTGAATTATTAGCACTTACAGAAGAGATATAGACAAGCAGCCCTCCTGTATCAGCATTGTGTTATTTAACCCTTACTGCTGTATACTTCAGAGCCCTTTGAAATAACAGAAAAGAGAGAAGCTGTTTGAAGAGGTTATCATGGAGGCATACATGATTGACAGCCTCTTCCTCTCTCACTTCATGCTTTTTTGCTTGAGAACACATTGATCCTGTGATCCCTCTTGGTTCTCAGTTAAGGACATGACATTGGCACATCTTTCCTGAGACTTATTTGCCCATCTCTCGTGCCATTTTCATTTTCTTGACAGTTTGAAAGAAGCTAAGAAAATGCACCTTCCTTTCATTAAGATCAAATTATCATCCTGATTCCACCTATTCAAACTGGTTGTCTCTCTCCTACTTCTTGTCACATTAGTGAGTCAGAAGCCAACTTGCTGCTAAAAACTGCTATTGTGCCCACAAAAGCACATCCCTCCACGCACCTCAGCATCCCCTATAAGATCCCCTATGATTCCCTTCTCTCTTGTCTTTCATTTGCAACCATGTGTATGAGCTACCCCATACATAGCTCCTTAACTAAAATTAATAGCAATCACAATGGCTTTATCTTTTAGTATGTATGAGACATTGCTCAGGGTGAATTTCACCCAACTTCAATGCTTTTCTTTGCGTGTAGCAACGATTACAGAAGAAAAGTGCACACTGTGTTATCTTGGCTATGGTGGTGTGCTGAGGCCAAAGCAGAGATTTGCTGTTTGAGATCCTGGACAGACCTTTTATGTTCAAGCTGCTGCTGTTGATACTTGGAGCTCTACCAGTTGCACTGTTTCTAATTTGGAGAATAGCAAGCATAGGGGATTATTGAATGCAGCCACATGGTCTATATTTTCCCTCTGACACCTTTTCCTGTGTGACCTTAGCCCTCTCCCAAGAGCCAAACTAAGATGCTTCCATTAGATAAGGCAGAAAAAGATCTTCCAATTTTAGTAGCTAGCATATTTCTCTTATGTGAAATAGAGACCATACCTTGAGTTTGATACAAGAGTAACCAGGTCATTAAATAACCTGGCAACCTACCCAAAGGACACAGAGGCATCTGTATGGGGAAGTTTTTATGTAAACATTTCATTTCAATAGTGAACAGCTATCATTAGTCCTTTAACATGCACTTTGCATAATCATCAGATAATGCCCAACATGCTCTCCTGTTTCATCTTTTTTTTTAAACTCTCCTTGTCACTTATTATCCTCTTGGTATATGTCTGTATTGCCATGCAACATTATGTTGTATAACCACTAGACAGATTACCCTATTTTGCAAACTGAGCTTCACTGTAAGCTAACAGGCATCTGCTAAATTAAGTTTGTAATAAAGCCATGTCCATCGCAGATCACCTTGGCTTTTAACTGTTGATGAACGGGAACTTACTTCGCAAACGCTTTGCTTTTTTTCACTTTTCCCCTGTGCCAAGACACTCAGAATAGCAGCATTCATGCATCAAATGATTATAGCATTGGTACACCCTGGCCTCTGCTTTATTATTTTAATCATTATTCTGCTTTGAATTTTTGGCTGTGTTTTATTCTCTGTAACATGAGATTCTAGTAAGTTCTTGGAATGAGAGGTCAAACTAAATAAAAATGGCCCTGCTGGTTCTGTCAACTAAATTCAAACATTACTGTGAAGCTTTATAGCAATAATACCTTTCGTGCTACTATATTCTGTAAGCAATTCCAGTGGAATCCTTGTTCTGAGTGGTTTATTGTAGCTTGGCCATAAAAATGTGCTTTGGGCTGAAAGTGGATTTATAAGATTTCTGCCCAGGAGCATATGCTTTGGAAAATTTAATTTAAATCAGCTTAGCTATTTTTTTTCTTTAAAGACTGAAGAACAAAAACAAAAATAGATTATTAGTATTTTTCTTAGCAGAAAAAAACCCTCTCTTTTATTTCTATAACAAGTAGGCATTATTCTTGTCCTTCATGCATACATGTAATTCCATCAACTTTGGGGAAGACGTGGGGAGGACCATAAAAGCAAAAGAGCAAAACTAGGCTTCCCTATTTTAAATGGAGGCTGCCTAGCCAATTATTTGGACTAGGATTTTCTGTTGGATAAAGGGAAAAACAGAATCAGAGACATTATCATTACTGGAAAAAAAAGAGGGTCTAGTGCACATAAACTACTTTTCACAACAGCTAGTAACAGAGAGTTCTATGAAATAGCAACAGGAAAAATCTCATTCAGTTTGGTATAACTCAGTTTACAGACCCACTATTACTCTTGGGATTCCTGGGCACAACTTTTTTTTCTGCTCTGAAAGTTGGTTTGTGCAGAATTTGAGGGTTGTTTTTTTTCCAGTTTTCCATGACTTCCAAACATCTGGACATACATCTTGCTGGGAACTTCCAGACAGAAATATGGCAACTGTCTCACATATTACTGGTGTGCTAACAACATGCAGTAATTCCTCCTGCAGTCTTCAGGTGGTATTTATAATTTCGTATGGAGTTATGTATCATGGTAACATTTACATAAAGGACAGAAAAACTGCACCTTCTGGAATAATGGGATCTGAAACGATGAAAAGAATAACCAGTAAGTCTGGTTTTATCTAATAGTGTTATCAGAGAAAAGCTTTTTCAAACCACATCATAGCATTTTTTATTTATAGTTCTTGAGGAACAGGGAGAATGGATGAATGCAAAACTGAAAAACTACATTGACTTGGTTTACAGAATCACAGTATCACAGAACGGTTGGGGTTGGAAGGGACCTCTGGACTTCACCTAGTCCAACCCCCTGCCAGAGGAGGTTCACCTAAAGCATGTAGCCCGGGGTCACATACAGGTGGGTTTTGAATATCTCCAGAGAAGGAGACTCCACAACCTCCCTGGGCAGCCTGTTCCAGTGCTCTGTCACCCTCAAAGTACAGAAGTTTTTCCTCATATTGAGATGGAACTTCCCATGTTTCAGTTTGTGTCTATTGCCCCTTGTCCTGTCACTGGCACCATTGAGAAGAGTCTGACCCCACCCTCTTGACACCCACCCTTAAGGCATTTGTGAATATTGATGAGATTCCCTCTCAGTCTTCTCTTCTCCAGGCTAAACAGACCCAGCTCCCTCAGCCTCTCCTCTCAGGGGAGATGCTCCAGTCCTCTGATCATCTTTGTAGCCCTCCGCTGGACTTTCTCCAGTAGTTCCTTGCTTTTCTTGAACTGGGAGGCCCAGAACTGGACACAGCACTCCAGGTGTGGCCTCACTAGGGCAGTGTAGAGGGGGAGGATAACCTCCCTCAACCTGCTGGCCACACTCTTTCTAATGCACCCCAGGATACCATTGGACTTCTTGGCCACAAGGGCACATTGTTGGCTCATGCTGAACTTGTTGTCCACCAGAACACCCAGGTCTTTCTCTGCAGAGCTGCTTTCCAGCAGGTCAGCCCCCAACCTGTACTGGTGCATGGGGTTATTCCTCCCTAGGTGCAGGACCCTGCACTTGCCTGTGTTGAACTTCATGAGGTTCCTCTCCAGCCAACTCTCTAGCTTGCCAGGTCCCACTGAATGGCAGCACAGCCTTCTGGTGTATCGGCCACTCCTCCCAGTTTTGTGTCATCAGCAAAGTAACAAACTTGCATTTCATTTTGGCATAAAAAATCATGGTTTTGTTTTGAATAGATTTACTGTGAATTTTTTAACTTTGTTTTATTTGAGTGAGATTTTCCTGACCAATATCACCTCTTTCCCACCCTGCCTTATCAAACAGCAGCACTGACTTAAAGAATAGTAATCCATCAAACATGTCGCAGTTCCTCTGAAAATATTCAATCTCATGCCAAGTGTATTGCTTATGAAGAGCTACAGCCTCAGATGCATTTCATCTTCAAATTTTATTCACCTGAAGGGCACCTTAATAACTTGCCAGAGGTCATATAGACATTGAGCAGAGCAGATTGAACTGAGCAGCTCATCAGACAGGGACGTGCTCTTTCGTCTGAGTCAGCAGACGAACTGCTCACCAAGTAACAAGGAGTTTGGAAATGTAGGAGTGATATTGTTCATGGAAACTAGGAAAAAACTGTCTGATGGCAGTTAATGGGACATACACGATCTAATTCAGCAGCCCCACCAGTTCAGAGGGAACATGCTTTCCACTAACTTCTATTTCAACATAGTCGAAGATGAAGCATTTTCAGATCTCCCCTTGAGAAAGTACTTGTCAGTGCCTCACGTTCTGGGCACTCTACTTCCAAACATTTGTTTGTAGAGGCTTTCCCCTTTCCCTTCCCTTCCCTTCCCAACAGACAAAGCTAATCCAAACATGGAGAGCTGTCTACAATGAAACGATCACTTAAAGCAAATGAATGAATCCCATGTTGGGGAAGCACTCTTATCTTCACCTCTTTCAGTGGTTTAGCTGTTGATCAGTAACTCCCAGGGAAATCAAGATGAGTTATAATAAACTGGGTAGATAACAGCATAGACAGAAAACAGAATGCATTTAGAAGCAACTTAGGAATGAGGATAAGTAAAGGAATGATGTCAAAAGAGCCTAATGAGTTTCAGGAATATCAAGATAAGAATTACTAAAAAAGCTATTTTAATTTGCAATGGATTGTTACAGTCAGCATCATGTACCCGTATATATCAAATACACAGACATGCACACGCATATACATATATATGAATAGTCTTGTTGCTATTTTAATCTTAAATTAATCTCGGATTTTAATATTGCC
Organism: Nyctibius grandis; assembly: GCF_013368605.1. Lineage (NCBI taxonomy): Eukaryota > Metazoa > Chordata > Aves > Nyctibiiformes > Nyctibiidae > Nyctibius > Nyctibius grandis. The sequence continues at coordinate 66,214,596 of NC_090658.1, read as the reverse complement.
AGGTGTTCAAGATGGTTAATCACCATACTGTGTGCAGCTGATACATATCGAGGGATAGGAAGGAAAGAACTCGAAGGCACCTGCCTTACTACATTATGCTCACAGACTATGTTTGATACATGAGCCGGTACAACAATTTGCTGCCAAGCTGGAAATAGCTAGCCAAGGTGACTTGGACATTCAATAGCAGTAGTCAGTGAATAGGAGTCAATACCACATGTGAGAGAACCTGTAGCTGTATTATGTCAGATCCTGCAGCTGGATCCAAACATCCATCTTCTACATATATAGTGGATTTCATAGTAGAAGAATAGGCAGGCTCATTCATGACTTAATTTATATCAGATGGATCAAAAGCTAACATGTACTTCTGCCCTGTGGTCCAGACTGCTTTATAAGGCATAGCCTTTCAGTCCATCCACACAGCTAAGGTCTTCCACTAAGTTCTCACATCTCAGTAGTTCTCACATCCCACATCCCAGTAGCATCGTTAGCTCTGACATGGACAAATATGTCTTGTTCCACTCATTTCTATTCATATAGCTTGTTCTCTTATGGTTTGTGTTCATCTAAGATGTGTTTCACACTTCTTCATTTTCTCTAAGATATGAAATAGAGACAGGTTCTTTTTACCTTTATAGCTCTTCACAGACCATCATGCTTATTCTCAGACTCTTCTCAGAAGATTCAAGTAATATGAAAAGAGGCAATGGAAACACATTGAAACACAATAAAATCCACTTAAACATTATAAAACACTTTCTTATGGTGAGAGTGGTTGAACACAGGAACAGGTTGCCCAGGGAGGTTGTAGAGTCTCCATCCTTGGAGATATTCAAAACCTGACTAGACACAGTCCTGGGCAAACTACTCTCACTGACCCTGCTTGAAGAGAGGGTTGGACTAGATGATCTCAAGAGGTCCCTTCCCACCTCAACGATTCTGTGATTCAGTGATCTTATCTACCATGTCTGATTCATTACTGACTTGATGACTCTTCCTTCCAAAAAACATTGCTAGCAGTTTATGCCACCTAGGAGTTATCTTTCCAACCTTCTCCCCATGCCTAGGAAAATCTCCCTACAAACTTCTGCAAAGCTCCCCTCTTCAAGAGTCTCCTGAAAACTCTTTGTTGCAGACCACAAAACCTACAGAAGTAATTTGTCAAGATGTAGATAGTCACTGTGTCTACTTGTTTCTCTGACTGTAATTCTATATCTGTTCCTCCCTTTATAATTCAGGTTGTAAAATGCCTGAGACACAAACTATGCTTGAGTTTTGTATTGCACCTACCACCACTGTTTGTTGTACATAAGTAGGACTGCTAGACACTCAATCAAAAGAAAAATAAGTGGGTACCCCCAAAATAGTCACAGTATATTCCAGATTGGGTCAAAATTAAATAAAAGCCTTAACTACTATTTTCAGTGTTAAGGAATTGTTTTGCTTGTGCAAATACATAGAAACTGTAAAGGATCTGGAATCTAAGGTATTACTTTGTTTGCTACACTATGCATTTAAGTTTCACCAATTCCACAGAATTTAGCCTGAACTTTATCGGTAACTATGGTGACTAACTGTAATAAATGAAGTGACCAAGATGTCTCAGACTTTATTTACTGGGGAATAAGGAACAGCTAGAAACAGAAACCTCTACTTTTCACAGACAAGTCATTCAGTCAGCCATTTACATAGGCTATTAATATACAGATGGGTTTTGAATCACTTGTCTCCACTGGTATGAATAGGTCTGTTTCTCCTCTTCTTTAATGGTGATGTGCTCAGTGCAATGAGACAGGAAGATAAAGTTCTGAAGGAGTTCCCATCAGGGGATGGAGTGGCACTATGTCCTAGACAGACAGATTTCCTCCAACTTACTCAATGCACTGCAGCGTGAGCCTGCTGTCTGAGCAGGAGAAGTTGCTTCCCCATGTGTTTATGGATCTTGGTGGCAGCAGAGATGATGCTGTTTTGAATGTGACTATAATTACACATCCTGCTGTCCCATTTTTTTGAAGCAACAGGACAGGAGGGAAGACCTTAAACAGGCTTGCAGTTGTGGGTGGCCAATTATCTAGCAGGATGTTTGGGAAAGATCCTTTTGCTGTTTACACTTCAATACCAACTGTGCAGAAAGCAATTAACACCTGGCCTCTCTTCTTTCATTTGTGATACCTATATAAACAGCAAAAAGGATGGTACTAGCAGCAGAAGAAATTCAGACTGAGCTCTGTGATGAGAGTGGTCTACGCAGTCCTAATGCACCAAAACCAGCAATGTTCTGTACTTGTCTCATGCTGATCTCCATTCAAATAAGGCACCAGCTGGAAGAGTCAGAAAACACTGACCTCTTTGTCATAATGATAATAACAATACTTAGCAGCTTTTAAAGTATGAAACTAGTAGTTTGATTAGAGCAATGAAGTGTTCTCTTGGGATTCATGCGATGAGCAGGAGTGCAGATTTTGCTTGCTTTTGGCTAGGTATCAGAGTGACATGATACCTACGGTGGCAGGCAGCATGAGATTTTGCTGTGTTTCATTGCATCTGCTTGAATAAAAATACACATATGTGTATTTACTGTGGTATAAAATTCTCTCTGTGTATGAAAATCTGACCCTTACATCACCAGAATTAACTTCCCTGCCTATGTTTATCTCTTTTCGGTTCCTTAGGAACAGTACACTGGCACAGTTCTGCTGTGTGGACAGAAAGAAAAGCCAAACCATCCTCTTTCCTAGTGCATTAAACCCATATTCGCCAGAAACACCTCCTTGCCCAAAACCTAGAAATGCTCATTTCCTCCTGCCAACCCATTTTTCTTAGTTTGGGAGTGGAGAGTCACAACTTGGCCAGGTCAAAGTAGCAGAAGCTCTGGCATAGGCAGAGCAAGTTCTGAGACTTGCAAACAGAACATAAGTCTCATGATCTTGAAATATAACCTATGGCTTGTAAAATATGTAATAAATCTAGTGCCCAGAGATGTGGTTTGAGAAATAAAACAGCTCGAGCTCCCTGCCAGCTTGGATGAAACAACCCAGATCAGGCACTAAGCAGCTCACATGAACATGGCCTATATTTTGTCCCAGCAAGTCCTTGACTCTGATGGTTTAAAAGTGATAAACTGGCATCTGAGATTTTCAGCCGGGAGGCAGTAGCATCAGCTTTGATTTGAGGAATTAGGTATCATCTTTGAGCTGAGATTAACACCTGACTGTGTCATGCTCCTCTTCTATTTTATTCCAGCATGCAGTCCAGATACTGGTCTAAAACTACAGATTACTTTAAAACAGTGTTTAAACTCTGTGTTTGATTTAGCCTTGGTTCAGAGCACTTGATTTTGCCCTAAGTCTAAAGGGGCTGGGAAAACACCTCTCCCATCTGGAATGGGAGAGCTCCCAAGTGACCTTTGAATGATTTGCATTTTTGTCTAAGGCCCCAAATAAACGTACAGCCTTATAACACATACACCTTGAGGGTAAGCAATTATTCATGATACAACAAGAAAAATACAAAAGATGTGTCACTATGTCTTAAATGAGCTGGTTTCACTTCCTCATCACAAAGCATTTTCATTGTTTGATCTGTCATAAATATTTCTCTCAGCTCTTTAAATAGCATTGGCTTATTGATGTATGTGGGAAGATGACTTATTGCAGTGGTAGAACAAATTAAATTCTCTTTTAAACATGAGCTGCTAAGTGCTGCGGAAGAGAATGGGTTTTTCAATGCAAGGTCCAGACCCCAAAGTCTCAGCGCTAGTTGCACAACTCTGAAGGACAAATGTTAATGTGACAAACTGACAAGGTAACTGTTGAGACTTACTCAGTGGAGACTTACTTCCCTTCATCCCTAGAACCATTATTTTTATTTACTTCTAACCAGGAAAAAAATTGTGCTAGGCACCTACCTTTTTTCACAGGCCTAGTGAAAGCCAAAGAATATCAATGGTGTGAATAATTATACAATCTCCCCTGATTTCTAAAAAACTCAGCTACCACTCGACATCAGCTGAATGGTTCTTGTCTTATCACAGTGGACCTAACATCTTCCTGCACTTTTCATTATATTGATTTCTAAACTTTATGTATCTTTTTACAGGGACTGGAGGAAAAAGAGAAAAACCGGATGTTTAAAAAGCATTGAAACCATGCTTTGCCTTCATTAAATACATATCAGTGTCAACCAGCAACCCTGCATTAATAAGCTACCTAGCAGTGATAAAAAAAGTGCCATAGGAGAAAAATCATTAAAAAAAGGACTGAGATCTCCCTTTCTGATTTATACTGCAGTATTTTTTTTTTTTAAATACTGCTTTTTAATCATGTCTACACAGATCATTGTTTATGTCACAACTAGACAACTGGGCGGCAAGATCTTGTGTTTCCTAGGCCTGTTTCTGTTCTGCTGAAGCTTTTCCACACCACAGCCAGGCTGAGACATCAAGACTTCGTTCACATCGAGCACACTCAACTCCAGACAGCCCTAGAGGTCACTGCACCCTCTCCAGAGCCAACAGAGCAGTGCCCTGTGTGACAGTCTCCTCTCCTAGGTCCCTGCTGGCCATGATCCCTGGCAGACACCTTGGTGTCAGCAACCCTGGATGTGCCAGGTGTCCTCACCCACCTGGAGATGAGCTTTCCCAAACCCATTGACCCTCTGTTTAAGTCAGAGGTGAGGAATGTCACTAAGCTGCTAACTTGTTCTGGGTACCAAGGACCTCAATGTGGCTCATATTTATATTAAAGTGCTCTGCAGGCACTGCAGCTGCCTCTGCAGCACCACTGCTCTACATCCGTGCTGCCTGCAGCCAGCATAGGTTCCTCTCTCCCCTCCCTCCCTGCTTATAGCCCTGGATGTTTGGCCAGGTGCATTAATAATGGAATTTCCTCCCTCTGAATCATGGCATCATGAAAAGAAAACTGCATTTAAAGGACGTGTGATTTGCTCTGTTGTAACAAACTCTGTTTCTTGAAGGAAGAGTGAAAGTGAGGTTCTGACACCTTTATAATTATATAAAATACATAACAAAATTTTGTTTTAGGTCTCTAAGTTGTACATTGAGGTCAGTAGGAAACACACCACACTGTGATCAAGAGTGATACAATGCCCTCAAAGTCGGTTTTCAGAACTCATATGTTCCCACTCTCAAAGCCTGGTGGGCTGCACAGAAAAATAAACCCTCTTATACCTTGTACCAGCATGCATGCACACAGTCCAGGTTGTTCTGCTGTCCTTTGACAGCCCATGAAAAGCCAGGCAATGATTCCTCTTCACTCTTCCTAAATAAATGCCTGTTCTATTGTGAGTGCCAGAGCTGCTCGACCTTTGCAGATTATGGAGAAAGAAAGGACTGTGGGTCATGTCTGTCCTTTCATTAAAAAAAAAAACAAACAGTATCAAGTGGGAAAACTCTTGGCTCCCTCTGTGTTTTGGCAATATGCAAGAATTAGAACAGCTGGACGACAGTGGTATTAGCAGGTAGGACTTCACTCACATTTGAAAGCATCTGATAAGCTTACATATTAACCCTGCTGATTTACGTTAACTCTTAGCCATGGTGACAAGTACTCTTTGCACTTACTGCACACTGGCACTTCGTCTTTCTGCCTGCAAGGAATTCAAGTAGATATTAATGACGGTAATGAGGAAGAATAAGAGGGTAGATGTAAGCAAAGATTGAGATATTGTCAGGTATCAAGTAAGTCTGCAAATGCAGCAAGCAGTAAATACAGTGATTGACACTCAACACAGGTTGTGCTTTCATCAAAATACAATGTTTGATGATACAGTTCTGTCTGGTTTTGCACGTATTCTTTAAACACCATTGTTAAGCCTTTTTCGTAGAAGGAATTCTATTTTTATTAATTTTGTTATAAATATTGGGAATTTTTTTCATTGTTTTGTTCCAACACAGAAGTTATAAAATTCAAGCCCAGAAGCCACTGTCAAATATTAAAAGTTTCATAATTCAGATACTAATGCCCTCTCTGGAGATACACAGGGCCTACTTTTCTCTGAAGCAGAGAAGATGCAGTTGTCATTACTGCTCAGCAGTACAGTAAAACAGTTTACTCTGTCTTTACTCTGTACAGGATTTTGTTGTTGAAAATGGAGATGCGTACCTGAAACAGAGAACTGTGAATTAGCCAAATTACAGACACAGCTAAACAAATTGTCAACCGCAATTCCTTTGCCTGTTTGCTACTCCAGATCACCAACATGTGCACAAGTTCTTCCCCAACCACAGCTGTGCATTACCTGTCTCCTAAGTGAAAGCGGAATAAACTATTTCGTATCTATGGCACTTGTTTCTACCAAGGCAATTACTGCAAGGTAGTCACAGTGCTATAAGCTTACACCCAGACTGAGACATACTTTGGCAGTGAAGCTAGCCAACATCAAAAGCAAAGCACACACCACACGTTCTGTTCTTGGAGAGGACAGGACTGGGATGTGGCAAAATAGTAAGTTCAAGGGACAGCTCTGAGATGCTAGGCAATGCAGGGGACAGGAGAAAGCCGGCAGTGCCAGGGATACAATGCAAGAGAGGCAAAGACCTGCAAGAGATTCCAAGGCTGATGGTCCTGAAGGGTTTGTGGAGAAAAAGATGGAAACTTTGAGTCCTGCCTTTAAAAAAAAATGAGGAGCCCCTGTCTTTGTTCAGACTAACCTTGCCGTTACTCAACCATATAATGGTATCCTCAGAAAAAAGGTCAAAAGCTAGATGAAGAGACAACTCTTGTCAGACTGTCCTGTCATGGGTCACTTAAGGAGCAGCCACTGATCCATTTTCCTGCACTGGGGGATCAAATCCATGATTCCTAAAGTATTTCTGGTTAACATTTTCTGCAGAGCCAGCCTTGGTTGTGTAGCCAGGCAGTTTGCTCCAAAGAACATACTGTTGCTAGAGCTAACGTTTACTTAGCTGCAGGTGGATGCTGGTGACGTTAATAGAGATGGATAGGAGGGGAGATGGAAGCCAAGTGTAAGATACCGGCAGAGATTAGACGGGCAGACAAAGGTAGCAAACAGAAAATATCAATTGGCACTTAGCATAGGACTGCACTTCCAAGCGAGAGCGCTCAGCTGAGTCAGGAGGCTGTATTTTTCCTCTTACGATTTCAGTAAGTCATTTCAGCAATTTTACCCTGTTGCCTCTTTCCTCTCCGGCAAATAAGAGTAATCGCCTTCTTCATAATATCCCTTTCCCAAGCCAGATATATAGTCATGGCCCTTCAATCTTTTGTTCAATTAGCTTCCCCCAGTTTTGTCTCCTACTGTTGGTTTTATTTGCCAATGATTTTGCTGATCTCCTCCGAGCTCCCTGATGGCTGTTCAGTTTAAAAGAGAAATGCCCGTGCTAATGCCAGTAATCCCATCCAGACCTTCCTCGGACAGTATACAACAGAGCAACTAGACTACAACACTGCTGCAGTGACACATACCCTGGTGAATGGTGTGGTAGCAGCACGCTGGTAGCTCACTCAAACAAGCACGTGCCATAAACCCCATGCTGACCTCTCTCCCTCAACAGCAATGCCCCTATTTCGTAGCCCTGTAGCCCACTGTCCCTTTGGAGTCAATGAGGCAGAAGGGCCAAAGACCTTGTAGGATTTCTGACCAACCATCGAAGCGTGACTGGCAAGGGGATGGGATTCAGGGAGTGAGTGATACAAGAAGACAGGTGGGACTCTGGTGACCAGTCAATAACAAATACTGACTGTCCAAGAAAGTAGCAACAAAGCAAAAAGGGTACCTTATGCTCAGCTGCCTTTGCCTCAGAAATGTTGCTGTTAGAGCAGAACTTGAGAACATTAGAGCAGAAGAACTAGGGAAACCTTTTCTAATTTATGTTGATTAGAGGACAGATGACTTCTGCAGATGACCTTAGACTTTAACACTTTAAAACCCTTTTTGCTCTGCTCTTCCAAAACCCGAAATGAATGCAGAGGCCTTACTGTATTCTCCATATAAGTTATATTGGGCTCATAGCTACAACATATGGCAAAGGAGGTTGTTGTCTATCTTGTGACTCCCTGGAGTAGTTTACTGAATGCCATTTTTAGTTCTTCCTTCAAGGAACCCCATCCTAGAAAAATATACACTCAGATCCTCTAATGTATGAGGATTTCATTTACGTTATGAGGACAACATTTTTCACTGAAAGACCATCACAGACAAGCTGACCACATCTGCTATTGGCAATCCAGGTTGTGCTGCCCTCAGACAGCTGCAAATGCAGCAGCAGAAACAGTCTTGTTTCATGGAAGGAGGGGCAAAGTCACAGAGCTGCGGCTTGACAGTTAGTACAAATCACTGAGTGTGTGTGTGTCTGTGTGTCAGAGTGCTCCTGACACAACCACAGGGACTTTCAGATTGGGACTGCAGTTGACGCTGCTGAAGCATAACCTAATTCTTTTCTGACAAAAGTGAGTTGGAGTAGCAAAGGTATGCAAGAGACAATATATACACTTAAACAATAACACCAAAAAACTGTCTAAATCATAACAATGCTACAGAAGACACTACAAAGGGTTCAGCAAAGCTAAAGTGAATACAGGCCTCCACCAGGGCTACAGAACAGCTTCACTTTCCCACAAATGCAGCAGTTTGGATCAGTGTTAAATTAACTTCAAATTTCCTGGCCTCTGCCTAAGCCTCTCATTTATTAAAATATCAGATAAGGACTGCTGGGGTTAACTTCCTCATATTTTTTTTAAGAAAATTAAAGAATCTTTCATACAAATTTGCATGCAGAAAAGACTCATGTTTTCCATCATCTCAGCTGGGAAGTGAAGAGAGATGAAGCATGATAAAGGAAAAAGAGGTTGGGATTCTCAAGAAGAGGATGAAGAAAAATAATAATGAGAAAACAATACAAAAAGTGAATAGTGAGAAGGGGGAAGAGACCTCAAGAAACAATGTCTTGTGTTGCAACCCAGGGGGAACAGCACCTTGCTTTCTTACGTTGCAAGGCCATGACAACATGAACTCCAGCGTCACTGAAGTCAGCATTTGTCTCCTCACCGCTAAATATGGAAAACATGAGGTCAAGAGCAAGCAACAGGCATTACATGACTGCTTTACAGCAGAAGGATGTAGACTGAAGAGCAACTCATCAGAGAAATGAAGAAACTCTTGAATTGTCTTCTCTCTGCCTTTGGGAATTCAAGGACCCTTATCCTACAGTCAGATGCAGCAATGGGGTATCCGTGGCCAGGCATGCAGGAAACTTCCAAACATGGGGGAAATAGAACGTGTTAACAAGACATATGAATGAAACATTATTCCAAAGTAAATACTTTTGTTTTTTTACAAGTCCCCTTCCATGTTAATGGTACCAATAGCAGTCAGGACAAAACTTTATTTTATTTCTTGCCATTTGTAACTGGGCAGTAGAAATATCTGGAGAGTTGAGGAATACTATCTCATAGTTTGTTCAGACCTAGAATAGGACCTCACTATTGTGACTATAGGGAATGTATCAAAGGCCTCTTACTCCTTTTTAGTACCAGCCATTGAGCATACACTCCCACATCAAAAGAAGTAAGTCATACAGCTGCAAAGTCTTTCCAGTCGTGTCAGGACTGTATTCCCACCCCCACTACCAGCAGAGCTAAAAATCTAAGTCTACAATATACTGAGTAGGAGATGGAAAATATCTTTATACCTATAGAGGTACAAAAGATCTAGACCAGGAGATCTTGTGAACATTAAAGGCAGGGAGATACTTAAAAGATATGGGAGAAATATGGGAGATAGATACTTAAAAAAGACAGTGTGAAGCTGATAGGCCCTGGTTACCAAAGCCAAAAGAAACAAAGAGAGTGAAACTTCACTAAAAAAATAAATACTTGGATCTCCATTGTACCTCTGAATACTACTTTAAGCATCAGTTCTTTTCAGTTGAGCTATGGTATTTTTTTAGATTTCTCAAAGGATTCAGATGCTCTATTGTGACCAGACTGTGATCTGGCTTCACTTCCCACAAATCAGTATCAAATGCAGAGAAGCAACCTGCTACACAGGCATTTTGCAGACTAAAATAGTGCAGAGCCTAATCAGGAATCTCGTGGCAGGAAACAGGCCTTCCTACAACAGGAAGCATAGGAAAGACTACTGGAGACAGCCGTCCAAAAGCAGCCACTTTGCCAAAAAAGACAAAATGGCTGTATACTGGCAACTCCTGCAGCAGGAAATCGCTGAATTAAGCATTCAATCTACAGAGCAATTTAGTATGTCATCTGCTTCCTGCCAACAGATATTTGGAATCACTTCTACATTGCATTTCAGTTCTATCTCATAATCAAGTTGAGTACAGTGTCCTCTCCAGTAAGCAAAGAGGCCAAGGTCAGAGGCTTCTCTGAATCCTACCCAGAATAAATATTTTTTAACCCCTTTCCTTTCTCCATTTTCATCATTTTATCATTTCTAATTTAGGTGCGTGACATTCCTGTTTCTACTCTGATTTGGGGCCAGGGCAGACTGAGTCACTGATATAATGTCTGCCAAAGTTAACTGTGGCCTCCACGAGACTGTACAACAAAGTCTGATAGAAGATAAATATCACATGCCACAGTGAAACAGGGAAAAGGAGGCCAATGGATTCTATCTGTGATTTGTTTGATGGAGGGTCAGGAAACTTTTCAGGAAGTTTCTCCTAAACATATATAAAAAGAAGAGAGAGGGAGAGGGAGAGGGAGAGGGAGAGGGAGAGGGAGAGGGAGAGGGAGAGGGAGAGGGAGAGGGAGAGGGAGAGGGAGAGGGAGAGGGAGAGGGAGAGGGAGGGAAAGAAAGAAGCAAGGAAAGAAGCAAGGAAAGAAGCAAGGAAAGAAGCAAGGAAAAAGCAAGGAAAGAAGCAAGGAAAGAAGCAAGGAAGAAGCAAGGAAGAAGCAAGGAAAGAAGCAAGGAAAGAAGCAAGGAAAGATGGATTTTTTCTTTGAGGCTCATGTATTGATGCAGACTATTGGCAAATTAAGTTCATTTTTCAATATTTACCCAATACGACTGCTTGCTCATCTCACTGAAGACACAAAATATTGTTTCTGTTCCTTCTTTGGTTCCTTAGGCCTTACTGAAGACAGAATCACAGAATCACAAAATGGCTGAGGTTGGAAGGGACCTCTGGAGGTCATCTGGTCCAACATAATCTAGAGCCAGTTGCACCATGTCCAGACAGCTTTTGAGTATCTTCAAGGATGGAGACTCCACAACTCTGGCCAACGTGTGCCAGTGCTTAGTCACCTCCACAATAGAAAAGTGTTTCCTGATGTTCAGATGACACTTCCTGTATTTCAGTTTGTGCCCATTGCTTCTTGTCTTGTCACTGGGCACCACTGAAAAGAGCCAGGCTCCATCCTCTTTACATCCTCTTTCAGGTATTTATATACACTGATAAGATCCCCCTGAGCCTGCTCTTCTCTAGGCTGAACAGTCCCAGCTGTCTCAGCCTTTCCTCTTAGGAGAGATGCTCCTATCCCTTAATCATCTTTGTGGCCCTTCAATGGACTCTCTCTGGTATGTCAATGTCTTTCCTGTACTGAGGAGCCCAGCACTGGCCCCAGCACTCCAGGTGTGGCCTCACCAGTGCTAAGTAGAGGGGAAGGATCAAATCCCTTCACCTGCTGGCGATATTCCTCCTAATGCAGCCCAGGACACCATTAGCCTCCTTTGCGGCAAGACACATCTAACACGATCATTGTGGTTTTGGCTTTGGCTTTTGAAAATAGAAAATAAACTGTGGATAAAACATACCACAGATGAAAGAAAAAAACAGACAACAGATAATCACAATGACAGAATACAATTTTCTGCTGTCACATAGCAATATACATATGTGTATGCCATATTTTTAAAAAAATTATGTCATTGCTGACCAAAGGAGAGAGAAGGACACAACCAGTTAATTGTGAATGTTTTTAGCACAGTCATATAGAGTAACTGAGTTTGCATAAAGTGATTGATGTCAGTTAGATTTGCTGGAGTCAGTGATGTCCCTCTACTCTTTGGGTCACCCCAGAAAATCCCCCTGTTCAGGAGATTTGGAAGCTCTAAAGTGCTTTAAGATGCCTTTCACATTTGGTGAGTCAGGAGGTGTGAAATCTATCTCAAAACAAGACTAACAACAATAATAATCACCTCAATCCAGCATCAACAGCTTTGAGCAAAACCAGTCAATTTCTTATTTTATCCTAATAGTTTCAGTATCCATTATAAGAGCCAGGTTTTATGACAAAAGAGACTGGCTAGTAGAATTATATTTGCAGCAAGCAGTGGAAAATAGGTTTCTGAGGAAAGCTTGCTCTTACAAAATGAAACATGTCAAGTTTATAAGATGCATGAGCAATTTGATAATGAACACTTCACACTTTGGTAGAAAGAAATGGCAAGCAAATTTTGAACTATGGCTTTGTTAACATGTAGAATAAAGTTTGCACCAAAACTTTACAGAACAGTCTAACAGTCCCTAAATTATGGTTTTGCTTCCATTTTTTTGTTTTTACATTCTTTGGTTTATTATTTGTCAGGCTTTTAAATGTTTCCCGTGACAGAGAAACACTATCCTATAGCTGTGAGCATTAAACACCTGGCCAAGTGTCAGTGTCAAACTAAGGAACAGTTCTTAAGCTAATGCTTTTGCAGCTAAGAGTTTTTTGGAAATTAAATATTACTCAGCATTTCTGCAGAAAGAGCTGAGGTATGACAGGTTGCTGCTCTATCTTAGCACATACAGTCAGGGCTCTGATAGGTGAACAAATAGGAGAGGATGAGGATGAAAGCTGAGGGATTTGAGGATGGAGTAAACACTTCTGAAGTCTAGGCCTTGTGTTAGAATACAATTTATACAGTTGTTGCAGTTTCCATTGTTTCTGTTCTCTCATATTCATTTGGTTTTGCCCCAGAAATAGCCATAGGAGGGTGTGTAGTTTAGCAAGACAGTTTTCCTAAGTTATCTGTGAAAGGATGATATATGGCTTCATCCAGCTTCTTCCTACATCTCTAGCAGTTAAATCCTCCAGATATGTAAAGAAGCAAGCCCAAGATTGAGTGTGTCTAAACAACCTTTTAGCTTCCTGAATTGTAGTAATAGGGCAGAAATCCAACAGGCAGGTGTTTTCAAAATGACCCCACAAGGACCTTACCTTTGGACAAACCTCCTGCCAGTAGCTGAGGTCCCTGATCCAGCTGAGCGGCACTTAAACTCAGGGTCTTTCCTCAGCCTGAAAATACCTAAGATTGCATGTCACCCGTGAGCGCTCTAAACAGACATAAAAAGGCAGCTCTTCCTGAAGTAATTCCACTTTGCACAGACTGATTAAATATTTATTGGACGAGAATAAACCTGCAGCCTAGAAGCTGGGACAGTCTGTAACACCAGAAGTCAGGTAAAATGTGAGCTCATGGTAGGCAGAGGAAAGAAACAGAGCCCAGTCCCTGCTGGCCCCTGCACACAGCCAGGCATGCTCTGACCGCTGATAATAAGTGTAGGGTTGCTGTCACCTCTGCCTAGCTCCTCTCCCACACATTTAAGTGAGGGCTGCTACAGGCCCCAGCACCAGAAAACATTCAGCGTGTTAAATCCAGTCAGAGTCAAAGACTCCTCTGCGGCCCAGAATAAAATGTGTTTTCCTTTCCCTGGGCAGGGAGCTTTGGCCAGCTCCACACCAGGTGTTTCACCCCACTGCTATGCCCTGAGCTCTTGCCAAGCACGTCCTCTTGCACATCTTCTCCTGACAGCTGAGTGTAAAAGCAGTCTGTGCTGCGAGTACCATAAAAGCTCACACTGCAACCCAGTGCTTATTTCCTACAAGATACCCTGTTGATACAACTCCAGCTTTGGCCTCTCCTGAAGTGGAGGGGGAGGGAAACTGAAAGAAGAAGACAAAAGAAAGAGAAAGGGAAGCCTGGACTGAGAAGGGGAAGTGGAAGACCTTTGGAAGAGAGAAACATGGATAAGGTGTGTAAAGCCTGGTGTTACACTGCATTGCTCTAGTTCTGCCAAGACACAGGTAGAAGATGACGGGATATAAAAATATAGCAAGTATTCCTGAAAGGACTGACCTCCCTCTGGCTCCAGGCATGTCTCTAACACTGCATCAGCACTGATGGGTGTGCAAAGCTTGCAGGGCATGCAGAATGCAAATGCCCAAGGTCCTACTCCATTCAAATCATTATCAGATCCCTTTCTCTCCTTTTCCTTCCTGGCAGACACAGAATTATACCAAAATCCCAGTATGTAATGTCCCTGAACCACAACAAAGTTTAGATCTGAGGCATAATCAGTCTCTTACTTCAATGTGGCATGATCCTTGAATTACACACGTGTGGACGGAATCCGGATGTTGGCCCAGATCAGGATTTAGCAAGTCGGAAACACTTGAAATTCAAAAAAAAAGTTGGAAATTACAAAAACAGCTCAAGTCCCTCCACATGTTGTGGGACAGATCTCCATGAGTGCAATTTCACATGGAAACTAGATGGGTGGGTAAAACGATTGAGTTCAAACACAAGGGTGGATGACGAGAGGTGAATAGGGAGCTGAGGGTGGAATGTTACCAGCACCACCCTTGATTTCCTTTTAACCTAGTGTAGCCAGGCACATATCCACCGAGCAGAGCAGCACATAACAACGAACTCCTCCATCTGAGAAAAACAGAAGAGAAAATTTTAATACCTTTTCAGAGCATTTTCTTGACACTTTCTCTTTGCTCATATTTTAACTCTCTAAGACAACTTAAGGCAATGAATGCAAATGCAATGACTAATAGGGAACTAACAAAATTGCTAAGTATGTTACAAATGCCACAGTTTATATCCACATTGCAAAGGCCTTGTTCCTTTTTAATAGCAGAGCAACAGAAATTATTTTAATGGCAGTGGTCAGTCTAGCCCTCCAAACATGGCCTGGTTCAAATAGGTAACTTAGAAATGTGGCAGAGCTATTCAGAGATGCCCAGCACCCAATGACCCCGTGCCCAGATAAGCTCTTCAGAAAAGAATTTGGTCAATAATGAGCTGGGGCAAGAAGACCCAGGAGTCACAAGCAGGGACTTGGTGCATCACCCCAAAAAGTTCCAGCACTTCATAGCAGGGGAATAGCTGCCAAACTGTGTCTTTGATAAACTTCTCCCTAGGTCACTTATCACATATTACTCATGAGCTAGTCCAAATCTGGATGATCGGGTAGTGAGGTGGATTGTGAACTGGCTGAAGGAAAGAAGCCAGAGAGTAGTGGTCAGCGGGACAGAGTCCAGTTGGAGGTCTGTGTCTAGTGGAGTTCCGCAAGGGTCGGTTCTAGGACCAGTTCTATTCAATATATTCATTAATGACTTGGATGAGGGATTAGAGTGCGCTGTCAGCAAGTTCGCTGATGACACAAAACTGGGAGGAGTGGCTGATGTGCCGCAAGGCTGCGCAGCCATTCAGAGAGACCTGGACAGGCTGGAGAGTTGCGCGGGGAGAAATTTAATGAAATATAACAAGGGCAAGTGTAGAGTCCTGCATCTGGGCAAGAACAACCCCATGTACCAGTACAAGTTGGGGACAGAGATGTTGGAGACCAGCGTAGGGGAAAGGGACCTGGGGGTCCTAGTGGACAACAGGATGACCATGAGCCAGCAGTGTGCCCTTGTGGCCAAGAAGGCCAATGGCATCCTGGGGTGTATTAGAAGGGGTGTGGTCAGCAGGTCGAGAGAGGTTCTCCTCCCCCTCTACTCTGCCCTGGTGAGGCCGCATCTGGAATATTGTGTCCAGTTCTGGGCCCCTCAGTTCAAGAAGGACAGGGAACTGCTAGAGAGAGTCCAGCACAGAGCCACGAAGATGATTAAGGGAGTGGAACATCTCCCTTATGAGGAGAGGCTGAGGGAGCTGGGTCTCTTTAGCTTAGAGAAGAGGAGACTGAGGGGTGACCTCATTAATGTTTATAAATATGTAAAGGGCAAGTGTCATGAGGATGGAGCCAGGCTCTTCTCAGTGACATCCCTTGACAGGACAAGGGGCAATGGGTGCAAGCTGGAACACAGGAGGTTCCACTTAAATTTGAGGAAAAACTTCTTTACGGTGAGGGTGACTGAACACTGGAACAGGCTGCCCAGAGAGGTTGTGGAGTCTCCTTCTCTGGAGACATTCAAAACCCGCCTGGACGCGTTCCTGTGTGATATGGTCTAGGCAATCCTGCCCCGGCAGGGGGATTGGACTAGATGATCTTTCGAGGTCCCTTCCAATCCCTAACATTCTGTGATTCTGTGATTCTGTGATTCTGTGATTCTGTGAAATGCGACTAACCTATTACTAACATACTGAGTAAAATGCAGAAAGCACCAGAGGGATGTTAGAATTGGAAATTGCAGCTGAAAGTCTTACATGTTATGTAAACACTTGTGCAAGCTGTGTTTGGTCGGTGGCGAATGCTGCTGCCTGTGGCAGTGGTCTTCCACTTCCCAGACTAAGCCTCAGTCCCTTCAATGCTGTAAGGAAAATAGCGCTTGGGCACAAACATGTCTGAGCTAAGGAAGGGGGCTTACACAGCAATGACTGCATTGCAGAGCACATAACTGCCAATGGGTTTTAACACATGAAATCACACTTTGCTCACCAAAAAAGAGAACAGAAATGTCCCTATTAGAGCAAACCATTGAAGTCAATAGTTAAAAACAGTTTCAAACAAAGCAAACCAAAACAGAAATGTCAGGACTACTGCAGAGAAAAAAGCAAGGCAGATTTTGAGAGAAGGATGCTTTTGACACTGTCTCCCACCACATCCTTATAGTCAAACTGACAAAATACAGGTTAGAAAAGTGCAGAGTGAGGTGGACTGAGAACTAGATGAACAGCTGGGCCCAGAGGGTGGTGATCAGCAGCACGAAGTCCAGTTGGAGGCAAGACACTAGTGGTGCACCCCAGGGCCACTACTGCTTAATATCTTCACTGGTGAAGGCCATATGTTGATGTATCACGTCAGTCCCACTACCACAGACAGGAAAAGAGAAGTTGTGTTCCCTCCCATCAAGATTGCTCCTCGATTGTTTGTTTGATTTTTCCTTTTTCTTCAGAGAAGGAAAAGAAGGCATTCACCTTTGTCCTGAAGACCAAGCTGTGGGTAGGCCATTGGGTTCCTGCCTTCTGGTCAGATCCTGCTCCAAATGCTCTGCCAAGGACAGAGCAAAACTCTCCCCTCCAGTTAGAAGAAAGACAGCTGTAAAGAAAGCAAGCTAACAACGTTATTTTTGTGTGTTTAAACAGCTCCTGTAGAGATTTAACAATGAAAGTCTTACTTCTTCTTGGGCTGATCCTGAAGCCATGAAAGAAAGATTTGACAGGCTGAGGATGTTTGTCAGGTGGAGAACCACGTTGCTTCAGAGGGTCTGACATTTCCTCTCTGAACCTCAGTAAAGAAACTCAGTTGTGGAAGTTGCACAGTGCAGAAAAGACAGCATGCCCTGCTGTGAAAGAAATGAGTCTGACAGTCAAGTTGGAAATCATAATGCCACTCCAAATGAAACTGGAATTGTTATGCAGTATCTATTAGGCCAGGTGACTTGTGGGAATGAAAAGCTTTTTTTTTTTTTTTTTTGCGAGACAAAGTCTGACTCAGCATGTTACTGTAACACAGAACGGCTGCTAATTTGTTTTGTTCCTTAAACCAGGTATTCATGTCTGCACATAATACCAGAAAGTACTAAACACAGGTTTTTATGTTGTATGTATAAACAATAATACTCGTTAGGTTTTTTTAGAAAAGCCAGAAAGGCCATTGTGAAAGCAGTTTGGGTGTTACAAATGAAAATGGAAAATTAAAAACTACAAGCATAGCAACCCATAGTAGGACTGCTAGACAAAATTCCTCAAAGGTCACAGAGCTGTTATCTGGTAAAAAAGTGCCAGCAGGCATCTTATTCCCAGTGACTGTTTGTTTTTTAAACACAATTAATCTTCTTTTATACCACATAAATAATTCCACTAAGAAAAAAATGACCACATCCACAAATACTTTAAGTATATGTACCTTGTCAGCACTATATCACCACTTCCAGTTCAGCAGAAAAACTATTTATAATAAAAGTATCTTGACCTATTCTTGTTCACAACCTTCTTAACTACCACAACTGATGAAAAACCCCACTCAACTGACTCCAAAAAAACCCATGCTGAGATCTATCTGGTATTCCAACGAAAGCTGGAGGTGAAGGTCCGTAACTACCTACATGTAAAGGTAGAAAGAATAAGATCTCTACCTGCACCTGGGAGTGGCTGCATACAGGTTGTTTCTCCTTTATGTTTCCTCGGCAGAATAATGTTTAGAGAATGACACTCTCACTTGCCTTCTGATTAATATCTCCAAACCCTGAGAACACAATCAAAAGCCCAACAAAATATTGCTTGTATTCTCCTTACCCTTTGACTTCCAAAGTATTATTATTAACCTAGTAAAACACAATTTCATACCCAAGTACCAAACTACTGGTGACAGGGTCTCTTAGGCCACTACCTGAAAAGTTGTCTGGCAGTCTCACAACAATTTTAGCCTCTTCCTTTCTGTAAAAGAAGTCAAGATTACTATTTGATTTATGCAAATTTTCTCCTCCCTGTCTAAAAAAGCTCCGTTAAAGTATACTAAGTAATACTAAATATGTGAAAAATAAGCAAATCAAATAAAAATAATGTGTATGCAGTCCATTCTAAGTACAGAGATGGAGTCTTTACGGCACAACTAAATCTCTTAAGTCACATTATGCTTTTGTAGCTATTTATAGCCATGTACATCCATCGCTTGCATCCTATAGCTTGGGGATTCTTTTCCAGATATAAACAGAGCTTCCTCCCTCGCTTTGTTTATGTGTCTGCCTGTCAACGTAGCGCCAGCGACTGTCTCTCCACTTTGCTGCTGCTGCTCCCTCATCCTGTTTATAGGTCAGCAGCGACTGCCATTGCCTCCCTGCTACCGAGCAGAACTTCCCATAGCACTTCAGGATGTTTTAGTCACATTAACCTGTGCCGCCTGTCTGGAGCCAAACGTCTACCCTCTGCACTAGCGCTGAAGGCAGCATTTGCCTCAACAAAACTCAGCTTTTTCTTCATGGGAGGCCCAAACCTTTTCAGCTGTCCCCTGTGTGAAAACACAGCTGGGTCCTATTCATTGTCCCATCCATTGCAAAGAGTGTCAATGGACACGCAGCTGAAGAGTGAAAAACTCTCCTACCCCTTCAGTCCCAAGCATGTGAAAGCTCACGGTGGGCAGCATCCTTGCCAGCCACTGAATGTGGAAAAAAAAACCTGATACCTCTTAGCTGGATGCAGGTTTTTATATTCCTTATCTAGCGATGTCCAAGGTCATTAATACAATAATTCTTTAGGCATTTACTTCAGCAGGACGCAGCAAGAAAAACAGGTCAGCAACATCATGTGATGTGAACAAGCATAAAACACAACACAGGAGGAAGAAGCAAATCAGCTGTTGAGCACAGAGCCAGTTGCTGAAATGGAGCCAGTAAAGCAATGTGTCTACATCCTCACAGCACTGTGAGAGTCTTCTTCACCTCCAAGCCAGTTAGGTGAAGATGGATAAATCCAGGACCTCTGAAGAATATTAAAACTTTGTGCTTTGTGAAATCCATAGGAATAGGAGTGCAGCACTTGTACATATCACCTTTTCTGGTTCCAAACACATAGCAGCAGAGAATTATTAGTAAATTCAGAATATTTTTGGTCAAGGCCGTTGAAAGACACTAGCGTCTGTCTCCGTGGCCCACAATCTTCTCCATATTACTGGATTATAATTCAGGGTCCATCAGTGTATGTCTAGAAGGAGTATTTAGAGATCTCCTTTAAAAACAACCTCCCACAGTCTGTTTTATAACACACATCAGCAATAGTATTCACAACTGCTCTTGCATTTTACTATTTATGAAGATACCCAAAGAACATACACTGTGTTTAGCCTCCTCTTTAGACTGTGAGATGAGGTCCAAACAAATAAAAATAACAACGAATGAGTCTGACTTGATCTCTGCCAGAAACTACTGCATGGTTTACTGCATTAGGTTCCAGAAACCTAAATGGCACTTACACACCTAGTTTTCACAAGTTTTCACATTGGTAGTGAGGTCCTTAACTACCACTTGTGCCTTTTAAAAAATTTCCTTTCTGGTCCTTAGAATAATATCAAAAAATGTGATGCATGAGAAAAATCAACACTTCAAGTTAAAAATATTTGTTATGGGCTGGGACAATGGAGCAAAATGAACAGATCGTCAAAGCACTGTTGGCATGCAGATTGAAGTTAAGCACATGGCACAAATGCATATCCTTAGAAAAAAAGGCTGATCTAATCTTTATGTTTCTTTAAATACCACTGTAAGCTTTTAAAAACCTTTTACTGCAATAAAAGTTGATGATTCTGACATACAGACAGCTTCCTCTGCACTCAACAGCCACTGATCTACGTGACAAGATCACAACTTCACATGACCCAATGTGACCAAGCTTTAGAAATGCTGTTATGAATCTCATGATGCTGTGCTTTTTCTGTGATAACTCAAGCTCTTGGAGTCATATGAAAAGTATGAATGTGTGTGTGTGTGTTTCTTGCTTTATAAAGGAGTGTGCTTTCTTCCCACATTTTGGGAAGATGAAGAGGAAGTTGAAAAATCTGAAAACATTAGAAAATACACAAGATCCTAATATTTAAAAACTTTTTTTTTCCAGGTAGGCTTAGGTTTCACATCTTGTGGTACTCCATAACTTTGTTACAGTACAAGAGATTATACCTATGTTTATCATTTCCCCAGTTTACAACACTGAAAAAATTTCACTGTACAAGAAAAACTGCAATCACTTTCAGTAGTGCTGAAGGAATGAGATCCCTTTTAATTTAGTTCAATATCTTATCAGAAGAGTAGCGCAAGAGCTCTTTTGTGGTGGTTCTTATTGGTGTAAAGGACAACACTGGGTTTCTGTGTAGATTTATTTGTTTTGTTCTCATCGTATTGTTCCTCTCCTCATTTAGATAGATCTGCATTCATTTCAAAAGCAGCTTCCCTCTGAAACTTTTGTTCAACTGTTAATTATCTTACACTCCGCTTTCTTTTCAAAGGCTCCCAATAAATGTAAAAAGATTTGATGGTCCAAGAGGTGCATATACTTGATATGTTCCAAGATTCTCACTGTACATTAGATTCTTATTTTCCTAAAAAATAAGGAGAGTAAACCAGAAAAGATCAGTATACCTGATCATAGCACCTGTAATTATCAAGCGACTGCTGAGTAATGCCAAAACATGCTAAACTTGCTTAGTGTCTCTGATGAAAAAACATAAAGACAAGCTATGGAAAGGCAGAATGGCATTTAACTCATTTTCCATTACTTATCTGCCAGCTTTTGATGGTGTTCAATGATATAGCCCACTAGTGTGCTGAATTACCATTCTGTTTATAGCAGTTTCTCTGGTGCCAAGTCCCATAGATGTTCAGATTTTTCTGCACGTGGATAGGACACTAGATATGATCTTACCTTCACATCTAGTCCTGAGAGAAACCAGAGGTGAAGCCTACAAAGCAAAATGGCAACCTTCTTTTTGAAGGGGTGGAAATAAGAGATCAATGAGGGGAATAACTAGGGAAAGATTCAGATTCAGGCCTAGCTAGAGCTTCCAATCAGAAATGATGAACCTGGGAGTAAAATTATTTTTCACTATCTTTTAGGGCTATTCTGCACACAGAATGATGCCTGCCTTTCTCCTGTGGAGACTCTAGGTGACTTAGGAGCAAAAAGATTTAGGAAACCAAATCAAGTTCAAAATATATCTAGTTAGCCTCAGGTCATGCAAGGACAAGGAGTATTCCAGTGACAGAGGGGCAAATTGGAGTGCAAATAAGTAAGCACTACACACACAGGAGTTAAAATTGATTGACATAAGAATAGTAAAATAAAGTGAACTGGACCTGCATCAAAGAAGTAAAGTGTGGGGGTGAAGGTAGTCACTGGTCAAATATCAGAGGAGAGGAGAGGAGAGGACTGGAGATGGGGGGGAGGGGAGTGGTGTGGCGAGGAGAGGGTAGGAGAGGAGAGGAGAGGAGAGGAGAGGAGAGGAGAGGAGAGGGAGAGGAGAGGAGAGGAGAGGAGAGTTTTTCTGCTTCAACAAGAAAGGGATCAGTGTGGTTATTCAGCCCCTAGCTACATCTTCCAGTGATGTGATCTCACTGATGGATCTGTCCTGCTCTTGGGAGATATTCAGAGTGAGTCCCAGGAGAGCAGGAAACAGAGCAGGAGGTGCTTTATCATCTGCTTTTCCAAACCACATAAGTTAAGAGCAAATCAATATTTGTCACAAGGCAAAATTAGCTCTAACCCACTTTTATTTTTTTACTGTTCTCATGACGAGTATAAGGAAGAGTTACATTTCAGTGTATATATACGTATGCATATACATACATATGTACATGTACCTGTATGTGTATATCATATACATATAAATGTGCATGTGCATATACATGTATATGTATATGTACACGTTGCATTGCATTCTTATTTGCTTATCAAAACAATTTCAGACGATTCAAATCAGTGCAAGTAGCCAATTCAGACTGTTCCAAACATAGCCTATTTGGATTGATTGGTAGGATTTCATGCAATTAAAAATCAACTCTGAAACACGTGCACCTACGAGGTCTGCTTAGAAAAGGTGGTTTTGCCCTTGAGAAAGACTTGTGTAAAGCTCAAAGTATCAGACCAATCTGTGGAAGAGATCTTTCATGGATAATATGTCATGGTTTACAGCTACTCACAGCTTTGTACCATGGTGTGTCTCAGTGGACATTTTCTTTCCCTAAATGTAAATAACTTTTTTACCCTTGCAGAAAGGTATTTACCTTTGCAGAAATACAGATTAATGTATTTACTTCTTTGTTATCAGCTTTGCTTTATGTTCTGGGGTAGAACGATTTACTACTTTATTCGGTCAAAACCAATAGTTCAAACAACGTTCAGCTGTAGGAGTAGCTTTTCCCAGCTGCAGACAGCAGTGTAAGAGCGCCTTCTATGCTTAGACAGAGGAAATGCAGTGCAGAAAAGCCATTGAAAACTTTGAGATAACAGAATTAAAATCCATCTCTCCTGGGTGCAAGTCGAGCTAGTCTTAAATCAGAAGAAGGAAGAGCACAAGATCTTTCTCTCTGTTAAAGGAAATCGGTCAAACTCGTCCTCAGGGTAGCAAGGATATAGCTGTCATCTTTGGAGTGTGATTACAAATACTTCTTACTGCAGCGTAGGTGTGGTCTCTCTGAGCAGCCTTAGCGAGAGTCCTATCAGTAGTTAGTTTTTAAAACAAATTTTTAAAACAATTTTTTGTAATTTTCTCTGTGGCTTTTAAGGAGCTATGTGGGCATTCATGTGCTGACTTCATAGGGCAAACTGCCAAAGAGAGGTGGGAAGAAGCTCTCATTCTGGAGTGTTATTTTTCCCCTGGGTCATTCCAGTGATCCAGTTTCCCAGGCAGCTTCACAAACAGTTGTAGTTGCCCAACCAAAGGAGCAGCCAGCTGTTGTGGAAAGGTACAAAAATACCCCCCACAACTCAACAGAAGGACAGGGCAGGAGCTACCTAAGCCAGTACAATGTTGTTGTATGTAAAACTAAGCAGAACTTGGACTCGCGATAGCCACCTTCTGGGTGAGGGTCAAATTCCTAAGCTGGAAAATCATGTTATTCCTCTGTGGACAGATCATCTAGTAAAGCTGTGGTCTGTCAACGCCTTAGGAATATGCTCGGTTTCAGCTGCACAAATACTCCATGTCAGTAAGACAACTTATGTCCCTAAAGCTGAGCACACATCTTGGCAGTGAGGCTTACTGTAACACATATACAAACGGTGAAAGGCTAGCCCTGTGAAGTCAACTGCACAATAGTCCTTGAATTTCCATGCAATAGTTCTAACTTGATTTCCCCCATCATTTTTTCATTTTACTCCTTCCATACACACTGATTTTTATATAAAGATTCTCTTAATCCATACATGATCTCCATAAGAACAGAAGTAACTGTAGTCAGAGTGAGTTCGTTTTTCGCCTCCTGTCTGTCTTTCCGTCATTCCAGTGCATCCATAACTGGAACTAGTATGCCCTGCACAGCCCTTCATGTGCCCTTATGTGCAGGAAAGGACAGCCAAATCATGCTGTGTTAAGTAAAGCAAAGAGCTCCTGTGTTCTATTCAACAGCAGTTACAGGGCTGACATGCAAGTTGTCACAGCACCTTTTCATTATATTTGCATATAATCCATTTCCCCACACACATCCAGAAGAGAATTCAACCTTTGCTGAGAAACCAAGTGCTCTCCATTAAGCTTTTAATGGCAAGTCGACTCAAGCAAAATGAGATTGATCATGCTGTTCAATGGTTGAAAATTCTATTTTCCAAGCCAGGGAACCCACTACACTGCTGAAACATCAATAAGTGCAATGAGGTAGCTTGGGTGAGAACAGATCCAAGTCTAAAAGGGGATCACATGGATGTGGCGAGTGATTGCATGTACCCAGAGGAGCCACTGCCACAGCGTAACACCAGTGCAGTGAAATACCTTGCAGAGAGCTGGAGCAGACACACAAACTGGAAGCAGTATCGGCACATCAGACCAGTCTTGTGGCCATTAGTAAATCCTTTTGAGATATAGCACCATGCCAGGGTGCTATACCACATTGCAGCCCTAATTACGCTCTATACACTTTAAGCCAAGACAAGAGTACAGAGCCCAACCTACTGGCCTTGCCTAGCCTAGAGAAGGTTTACTAGTCAAACTATTCTGGCAAACTCTCTTAGCAGAAATGAGACATATACCAGCAAAAGATTTTTTTCCCCTAAGCTTATACAAAAGCCTTCCATATTCCACACTGTTTCATGGCTTAGCCAGACAGTCCCTTTATTCCATTGTCTGAACCACAGGTGTGGTTTACTTTTGTCAGAATATTATTCTTGCTTGGGAGTGGAATAGATGAGATCTTAGACCAGCAAAAGCTATATTATGAATGTCACTGGATGTCGTCTGAAATGCCCTCTCTCACTGGTTGCAAAAAAAAAATGGTTTAGTCTAATCCCTAAAGGATGTTTTCTTTGCAATTAATAAAGTAATCTCACACACACACACACGAAAGGACAAAATATAAAAGCCAGCATAAAGGCAAGGCATAGATTTTGGAACCTAAAATAGCCCTTTCAAAATACATCTGTCTCAAAGGGAAGGAAAGATGTGACTGGCTGAACAGTATAAAATCTAAATGGTATGATGCTTCATGTGATTTTATCCAGTCCAGTTTTCATCTGTGAAATGAGCTTTCCTATGGACACTCACACCTTCTTAAAAACTAATAAAAGAGGTGGGTTTTTAAAAATTCTCTCATGGTAGGGCTGCAGGCAATGGAGGGTAATGGTGATCTATAGACCGGTCAGCCTCACCTCCATCCCCGGAAAGGTGATGGAACAACTTGTCCTTGTGCTGTCTCTAGGCACATCAAGGATAGGGGGATCATTAGGGGCACTCAGCATGGCTTCACCAACGGGAAGTCATGCTCAACCACTTGATAGCCCTTTTATGAGGATGTAACCAGGTGGATAGATGATGGTAAAGCTGTGGATGCGGTCTATCTCGATTTCAGTAAAGCGTTTGACATGGTCTCCCACAGCATCCTCGCAGCTAAACTGAGGAAGTGTGGTCTGGATGATCGGGTAGTGAGGTGGATTGTGAACTGGCTGAAGGAAAGAAGCCAGAGAGTGGTGGTCAATGGGACTGAGTCCAGTTGGAGGTCTGTGTCTCGCGGAGTCCCTCAAGGGTCTGTACTGGGACCAGTACTATTCAATATATTCATTAATGACTTGGATGAGGGAATAGAGTGCACTGTCAGCAAGTTCGCTGATGACACAAAACTGGGAGGAGTGGCTGACACACCGGAAGGCTGCGCAGCCATTCAGAGAGACCTGGACAGGCTGGAGAGTTGGGCAGGGAGTAATTTAATGAAATATAATAAGGACAAGTGTAGAGTCCTGCATCTGGGCAAGAACAACCCCATGTACCAGTACAAGTTGGGGACAGAGCTGTTGGAGAGCAGCGTAGGGGAAAGGGACCTGGGGGTCCTAGTGGACAGCAGGATGACCATGAGCCAGCAGTGTGCCCTTGTGGCCAAGAAGGCCAATGGCATCCTGGGGTGTATTAGAAGGGGTGTGGTTAGCAGGTCAAGAGAGGTTCTCCTCCCCCTCTACTCTGTCCTGGTGAGGCCGCATCTGGAATATCGTGTCCAGTTCTGGGCCCCTCAGTTCAAGAAGGACAGGGAACTGCTAGAGAGAGTCCAGCGCAGAGCCACGAAGATGATTAAGGGAGTGGAACATCTCCCTTATGAGAAGAGGCTGAGGGAGCTGGGTCTCTTTAGCTTAGAGAAGAGGAGACTGAGGGGTGACCTCATTAATGTTTATAAATATGTAAAGGGCAAGTGTCATGAGGATGGAGCCAGGCTCTTCTCAGTGACATCCATTGACAGGACAAGGGGCAATGGGTGCAAGCTGGAGCACAGGAGGTTCCACTTAAATTTGAGGAAAAACTTCTTTACGGTGAGGGTGACCGAACACTGGAACAGGCTGCCCAGAGATGCTGTGGAGTCTCCTTCTCTGGAGACATTCAAAACCCACCTGGACGTGTTCCTGTGTGATATGATCTAGGTAATCCTGCTCCGGCAGGGGGATTGGACTAGATGATCTTTCGAGGTCCCTTCCAATCCCTAACATTCTGTGATTCTGTGATTCTGTGATCTGTTGTCAACAACAATGGAACTGGAGGCAGGAAAACTGTTTCTATGCAATCTTGGACTTCTTTTTTTCCTTACATTTACTTTGTTTCAAGTTTACCACCTCTTGCACAGCAATGAAGTTATTCACTCAGGGGCACGCTGGAGATACATTAGTTCTTGTTTTAAAAGTGTGATGAAAGGGGGCTGTTACGTGAAGTTCATAGTACCGAACATCATACCTCTGTTACTTATTTGATCATCACAAAGCAATCCAGCTTCATTTTAAATATAGCATATTCATCAGAATACAAATCTGAAACAAAGAAAATAAGATTTTTTTCCCCTTTTCTGTCACTGACCTGTTGACTTCATATTTGGGGAAGTAACTCTGCCTCTCTCTTCCTCTTCTTCTTCATCTGTCTTCATTGATGCTGAAAGCTCTTTGGAGTCAGATCTGGACTATATATCATGTATAGGTCCCAACCAGCTGAAATATGTCCTAAGCTGCACTGCTTATTCTCTGCATCACTGCAAAATATTAATTAAATGTGTTTGAAGTTTTGATTTGAGAACAGTAAAGATGGAAACCAGTGATTTTAACCGGGGGTTAGTTGCCTTAAAATTACTCTCTCAGTTCTCTCACAGAGTTAATATAGTCTACAACTTGAGGAGTTTTATTATTCTGGAGGTATATTACCAGAAATAATTCAAATTTAAAACTCTCATGGTAGAGAAGTAGAACTGAGAAGCTGCCACACGATCAAAACAAAAAAAAAAAAAACAACACAGTGTTTTCTCAACATTGTTTCAGGTGAGCATAAATAGGGATGGTTTTAATAATTGTTTCCATCAGAGGGATCTTGATATTTAATCTTATAAGATGAGGGAATTACATTAAATGCTATGTGCTACAAAGTTTCAATTACCTAATTACAGAGCTAGCATATTCAGAAATGTATATGTAGATTTTTCAGCTTGCAACACTATTCATTAACTCTTAGGAAATTATATAAAAACAGAGGAGCTTGAAGTTAATATTTCATATACTAATGAAGTTTTAGATACTGAGGAGCTTTATTTGAGCCCATGAGTACTTTTCACTGATCTCAAGCACATTAAAAACCTGTCTCAAATTGAGAGAAATTGGTCTATTTTTCACAGCACTCACTTGAAACTTTGGAGGTCCACAGTGAATTCGTTATTCTGCCACTGGGTACCATTTTACCCACTTATCGAGTAAATTTATGCAAGGTAAATCAAGAAAGCCTGGAGCTCCCAGAGACAGTTATCTATTGATAACTATCTAGAGTTGTCTCTAGAGACATGAGTCTGTTCAGTCCTGCATTATTTGATTCAGTTTTGAAGGGTTAGTTCCTTTTCTGTGCTTAACATAATGCAAACCCACATCTCCTGGCACCAACAAGGAAACCTTTCCAACTCTCTAAAGAAACTCTGCAATAATAACACAAAAAATTCAAGATTCATTGAAGCAGAAAGAGCAAAGGAAGAAGATGGAATTGGTATTCTTCCTGACCCATCTGGGAAGAAAGAAATTTAGGTTTCAGTCCTTGCATCTGTGACAGTTTTTTGTTTACCATTAGAAAGCTATTGGATAAACAAGCAGAAATTGAACCACCCACCGATTTAAGCACCCCCATTCCTTTGAAGTCTCAGTCATAGAATCACAAGTAATTTTTTAAATGAATCAGAGGGATTAGTCAATTAAGCATTGCGACACTTGAGAGACCAGTGCCTGAATATCTTTACAAATAATGTCCTTTTGTCCCTGGGTGATGCACTTAAACATACCTAGATGCCTAAAGCTACCAGCAGACAGTGTATATGTTATGTGCTTAATAACTTTGGGGATCTTTGGTCTCCAGATAGCAGCACTTCACCTACATAATGCTATAGGTAGCACCCAATAGAAAGACTGGAAGGTGCTCAGTTGTAAACCATCTCAAACATGGATTCTGCTTTTCTCTTAGTGCTTGAAAAGACCATATAGACTTGTGAAGGTCTTGGGGGTCAATCTTTCACAGCTTCAAACTGATACTGCTGCAAACACCAAAACTGATGAAACCCATTAAAATCACAGTCTTGGATTCCACTGTCACAGTTATGGCAAAACTGGCTTCAGACCCTATATAGTCTGCAGCAGATATATGCAGCATACTCTGGCATGGTCTCAGTGGCGTTAATAACCAAATTCACAAGATGAAAGCTGTCTGTATGTCTGTTTGAAGTGCTGTGGAGTGCTTGCAGACATACCTTGCAGTCCTACCCCATCTAAGCCCCTGACTTAGATATAATTCATCTGCATGCAAAACACATGTGGCTTCACTGAGTGGGAGCCCAACTCTTCATCCCTTTTTGTCCATCCTTGAGAATGACAAGAAAAGTGCATCACAAGTTTTGGATACAAATGATAATATTTGGCAGATTTTTCTCCAAAAGCTGCCAAACCAATAAAGATAAACTGGGACCTGACATTTCTAGTATAGAAAACTAAATGAAAAAAAGATGTTCATGGAGAAGCCATAGTTCTGCCATACGCTATCATAGTGAAATGCCCACCCATGGTATATAGAACCACACCTCACAAGATATAACAACATGTATATGTACATTTATTTTACTCTTTTGACATTTATCTTCAAAAAGCATCTTACAAATTCCACTGCCCTAGCATGTAAGTAACTTAGAAATCATTTAACTTTGCCTAGGTATGTAACTGCATGATGGGCATTCTTGTTTGCTTGTATTTCTTTGAATCAGTAACACGGAATGTACCAGAATATCAGACCAAGAAACATTCTTAACATTTTTGAAAAACATGTTTTTATACTGCTACTGTCAAACTTTCAGATCACCATTTCATATCTGTCTACGCAGACACTCCCCCAAACAATGCAGGGAAACCCCACCTTACTGGTTATAGGTCATACGTACACCCACAACAGCACTGCAGGTAAATTCCACATACAAGAAATTATCTACATAAAGCCAATGCCATGCTGAAAATTAATTTCATTTTGTACAGTTTGTCAGGTACTTCATTTTTATTAAATTTTCTTCTTTGGCCAGAGCATCCATATCTATGTTTGAAGATGTGTGAGTGTGTACTGTATATATACAGACATATATAAAAAAAAGTCATGCAAATCTTGCATAGGTTAAATTGTATGGTAACATGCTTAAATGGAAGCAGATGCAGAAATTTTCAGGCCCAGGTCCATGTTTAAGATCGTTAATCTGTTTCTTCAGCTGTCCTTATAAGTATACGCACCAAGAAACACTCCTAAAGCATGCAACCTTTGCTGCATTTTTCCAAACAATCATGAGACAGCTGGGTACATTTACCATAAAACAACCCCAGAGCCAAGTCCCAGGACTGACACGTTCCAGAAGAGACACTGCTTAATAGACCTCAGTCTCCACTTGGTGCAGCTATCTGCAGAAATAGAATTTATTTTCAGTTTCTTTCCTGTCTCATTACATTACATTGTCAATAAGATTAATTACCACCAATTCCAGTGATTATTGCAGTGCTCACTATATTCATAAAAGGTAACTCACCAAATAGCAATCTTCAATAGTATTCTTCTGTCACAGTTGACCTAATCTGCCTTAGAATTGTTCCCACTGGTTGCTTTCCTACTTGAGGTCACAAATTATAAGATACGGTACTAGTTGGTTGCTGGTTTGCAAAGTATCTTTTTACTCTAATGAATACAAACATGCAGAATAAACAACAGCAGCTGTCTAAAATTTGAACAGTTCTTATGAATTGTGAACTCTTTCAAAAATATGTGGCAGGGGAGTTGGCTGTACCAGTCCATTAGTGTAATCAATGGAAAATAAGACAGTGAAAAATCACACTTGAAACCAGACACAGCACAGGTCCCCAAGACTCCTTTTTCCACTACTGGTCAAATTAGTATCTCACGTGATATGAAGTAATAAGTTAAGACTTCTAAAAATACATTATTAGGCTTGATCATTCCTCTTCCACTACTGCCAACTAGCGAGAAAAATCCACATAGTCTATTCACAAAGTTTAAGGCATAATGGGACCACTAGGTTATTTGGCGTTCCCTCTAGTACATCACATGTGATTAATTTTCTTCCAATTGCCCCTCTACTAAACTCATGAACCTACCAACAGAAGAACACTGGATTTTGATTTGAAGAATTTAAAGGGCAGTAAATCTGCTTCCTAGCTTGTCCTGAAGGTTTATGTACTTCACTAATGAGTTGTTCCTCCTTCAGATTTGTACAGGATCAGCTGCTAAGCCTTCACTGTGCTGCTTTCCTTGTCTGTGCCATTTTATAGTTGGCATGAGCTTCCTATGAAGATGCGCTGTAATCAAATCATGTCTCAGACACTCTTCTATTTTCACCTGCAGGGCATATTCTTCAGCCTTCAAATCACTTTTATGCATCCCTTCTGTTGTGTCTCCAGTTTCTCACTCTTCCTTTTGCAAAACAGTCTCTATGGTTGAATACCATAGCCCAGCAGCACTGTCACAAAGGGAGAAGCTGTCTTCCTGGTCCTGCTGTTTTGTACAGCCCAGCACTGCCTTAGTTGCTGCTCTCTTTGGAGGTTTGCTTCTGAAAAGTCTGCACAGGCAGATCCAAAGCCCATGTTCTGCAGCCATGTCCAGCTTTATTTGTTCCCAGATTATAAATTTTCATTTAAAAACATCTGAATGGCCTTGCTTATCACACGATCATGATCACTCCATCAGCTGCCTCATCCTCTCAATTTAACAGTCTGCTGATCACTATATTATCTCTACATTTTCTCAGCAATGAACTTAGACTGTTGCTAAAAATAAGCACTAGTTTCAGTCTTGTGACTGTCTTGACAATATCTCGCTTAGAGATAAAAATAATCTATCATGGTTCCTCACTTGCAACCACTTGTAGGATTTTTCTTTTACCTTAGTTTTGATCTATAACATTGCTTTGATACAAAACAGCACTAATATGTAAATCAGAACACTGTACAGTGCTGAAAAAGCACCTCAACAGTCACTGATCACAGTGATGACTGTTTCAAGTACACCAGTCATCTCTTCAGCCAACTTCTCTACACTAGATTAGCACAAGTTAACTATGACTACGGGTTTTAAAAGATTTGCCATAGATATTTGCCATCATCCTTCTCAGATAGTAAAGGACTGTAAGATTCTCCCTAGGGTGCAGACAAATTCTTTCACTTGTTTACAGGCACACAGAGTTATATTTAATGCTTTCTTCCTCTTCCAAATCTCCAGCTAGTAATGTGCCTCCTAATTTTCAAAATTTCCTTTACTGCTCAGGTATTTATGTTCTTTATCCTTCTGTTTCCTGGATCTAGATTTTTCTTTTGTCTATTGTTTCCCTGACAATTTTTTTGCTGTTTCATAACCTGCCATTTATTTTGATTACTATATAATTTTATGTTTTAGGGTTTTTTTATATGTGTATATATACACACACACACATATAAAACACTTCTTTTCACTTCATCTTTGAATCATGAAGTTGTCTTCTTTCTGACTATCTATCTGGTACACTACCGTCTCACAGAGTTAGCAAGCTATATAGCTGTACTGAGAACATGGAAAGTAGTAGTACTGTCTTAAACAAGGGATTCACTGTCACTGACGTTGTCTTACCAAAGTCTTACCACTGTTACAAAAGTAACAACATCGATGACTGCATGAATTTCTAATTTCCTAGTTCAGAATATAACATACACTGTTCCTAGGGGTTACAATATGCTGACCCACCCAGAACTACAAAAGACAACAGGAGAGGAGGCTAAAGGCCTTCCTTTTTCCTCCTGCCCCTCTAAAGGGCACAGATGCACTCCCCTTGCAACCAGGCACCTCCAAAGACCTGCTTACAAAGTCACTCTTCTCCCCAAAGAGGTCATTTGCACTCTTAATACTCAGGTGTTTTGGCTGTATTGAAACCATAAGAAAATCTAAAAGGTGATACACTTTCAAAGTTTTATTTGTATTAGCGTAAACAGTGGTAGCAAAAAGAGCTCAGCTTAACCAGATCCCAGCTGTGGTCACTTGGAACTGGTGCCAACAAATGCAGCAGGGTTTGCTGTGCAGAGACTATGAGAAGGTCAAGGGGGACAGCCACGCTAGTCAAGGCTGAACAAAGTGTTTTAATGCAAGTAGGGAGCTAAAAGGAAAAAAAAAAACACAACACCTTTAAGGTCCATAAATTGTGAAACTAAAGTGGAAAATAGCATGTACAGCTCAGAAGTCATTTCACAGGCTGCAGCAGAAAACCTTCGCTTAGGCACTGAAAGAAATCCAAAACCCAGTTTTGAAGTTGGACAACTTCTAACAGAAGTTAGGAGAAAGCACTGAGGAGGAGGCACTTCCATAGGAAGCAAGGTTCATGCAGTCAGCAACTAATCCATTTCTTGACCAGTATTCAGCTTACAGAGACTTGTCCAAGTTACTTTCTTCCCTGTGCAGAGAATGTGCCCAACAAAGCAAGTTTTTCAGCACCAAAGTTCATCAAGGGAAAGTGAATCTATCCAGTGAAGGAGTAGGGAGTATTTGACAAATTTCACCTTAGAAAAAAAGAAGGTGTAGGGAGAGAATTGCAAAAGATACGTTGCAAATCTTGTAAAACTATTATTAGGTCAATTATCAGCTTATCAGTGTCTGATACTGATTTATCTATACAAAACAGAAGTTACTGATATGAGTAATGAATACCTGACCCACTCTTCAGTTTCCTCTGCCAAACCTCTCCCTTCACTTCAAATTTTGTGAAGTTTTGACTTAGAACCAAATCCAGTTTTAACATCCCTTTTTCAGGCTTGTGGAAGAAGTCTGTCATTTGGCTTAAACATGCGGGAAAATGCCTTTTTTCCATTTGGTGTTTGCCCCGCTTTCATTATCAGGAAATGGGGTATTTAAAAAAGATGATAAATT
Source organism: Nyctibius grandis (assembly GCF_013368605.1). Taxonomy (NCBI): domain Eukaryota; kingdom Metazoa; phylum Chordata; class Aves; order Nyctibiiformes; family Nyctibiidae; genus Nyctibius; species Nyctibius grandis. Next base: position 66,180,878 of record NC_090658.1, on the reverse strand, counting down.
CCTTCCAGTCCTCTCTAAATTGGAGAGATTTCTCTCCAAAATGCAAAGATATGGATTTGATCGGTGGACTGTTCGGCGGATGAGGAACTGGTTGGATAGTCACATCCAGAGGGTTGTGATCAATGGCTCAATGTCCAGATAGAGACTGGTGACAAGTGGTGTCCCTCACGGGTTCATATTGGGACCGGTACTGTTTAATATCTTCATCAATGACATAGACAGTGGGATCAAGTGCACCCTCAGCAAGTTTGCAGACAACACCAAGCTGAGTGGTGCAGTTGACATGCTTAAGGGATGGCATGACATCCAGAGGGACCTGGACAAGCTCGAGAAGTGGACACATGTGAATTTCATGAGGTTCAACAAGGCCAAGTGCAAGGTCCTGCACCTGGATCAGGGCAATCCCTGGCATCAATATAAGCTAGGAGATAAAGGGATTGAGAGCAACCCTGCAGAGAAAAACTTGGGGATATTGGTGGATGAAAAGCTGGGCATAAGCCGGCAAAGTGCGCCTGCAGCCCAGAAAGCCAACCGTATCCTGGGCTGCATGAAAAACAACGTGGCCAGCAGGTCGAGGGAGGTGATTCTGCCCCTCTACTCCACTGTCGTGAGACCCCACCTGGAATACTGTGTCCAGCTCTGCGGCCCCCAACATAAGAAGGACATGGAGGTGTTGGAGTGAGTCCAGGGGAGGGCCACGAAGATGATCAGAGGGCTGGAGCACCTATCCTATGAAGACAGGCTGAGAGAGTTGTGGCTGTTCAGCCTGGAGAAGAGAAGGCTCTGGGGAGACCTTGCAGCAGCCTTTCAGTACTTATAGGGGGCCTATAAGAAAGATGGGGACAAACTTTTTAGCAGAACCTGTTGCAATGGGACAAGGGGCAATGGTTTTAAACTAAAAGAGGGTAGATTTAGATTAGATATAAGGAAGAATTTTTTTGAAATGAGGATGGTGAAACACTGGAACAGGTTGCCCAGAGAGGTGGTAGATGCCCCATCCCTGGAAACATTCAAGGTCAGGTTGGACAGGACTCTGAGCAACCTGATCTAGTTGACGATGTCCCTGTTCACTGCAGGAGGGGTGGACTAGATGACTCTTAAAGATCTCTTCCAACACAAACTATTCTATGATTCTATGATTCTCTCTCTTACTCTCCCACTGGGATGAACAAGCTCCATATCCCAAACATGAAGATATGACATGTGGGAGAGCAAGAGATAAGCTAAAAGAAAGGTCAGGTACAACAGTGATGCCTTGTCTACTTCTCTCTTCGTTCTTCATAAATAGTCAGTACTGCGGTCTGAAGAGGAGCCCTCCCAGCAGCGTTATCACAAGAGTCCTCTGAGAACAGATTTTGTCTTCGTTGGTTCTTTCTCTTCTCCTCTCTCCTCTCCTAAAGCTCTTGTGTATTGTTAAGCCTTTATTTTTGCAGGCTCCAAGCAAAGATAGTTCAGAATTCAGAAGGCAAAATGTCTTCATTTTAAAGCGGCAAAAGTAAACACATTGCATACTCCAAAGTGGCTGCACAGATGTGACTTTGCTGTTTGTGTCTCAGCTCTATCCAGAATTGTTGTTACAGTTCTGCCCACATGCCCTTTCCCAAAGTAGGTGCTTTGTAGACCCAGAAGACAAATCACTGACCTGTCTCTCAATGCCTGAGGTGTCAAAATCACACCTGTGTAGCAAATGAAGGTGTGTTAGGAGTGCAGGTAGACATAATTCCACTAGCTTTAACCTCATTCACAGGGAACAGTAGCTGTTAAGATGTGACAGCAGGGACTGCAGACTCAGTTGTACACTGTGCCAGGGATCCAGGAGATCATGTCACTTTTTAGCCATGCAGTAATTTTCAACATTACCCACAGCTGCTAAATTGAAAACAAGAGGGGTTCACCTAGCCTTGTTACAAATTGGACATTTATTCAGCATTGTAAAAATGCCTAGTCTGACCAAAGCCACCTGCAAATTCACTGTCTAAAAGCAGAGAGTTGTTTAAAAAGGCTAGCCCATTCCCCCCCACCCCCGAGTTTTATTTTATGTGCCTTATGAAACGTGCAATGCTCCTGTGTTATCATTCTCAAGGAATTACAGGGAGCAGGCATAGATGATGCGATCAGAAAAAATAACACGGCTTTTCAATTATCCCCTGGCATACATTTTCAGTCACTGGCATTAGGAAATGAGAGCTCATGACATACAACTAAGATGCTTTGGAAAAATGCTCAGGAAACACGTGGAAGAGATATTAACAAAAGCTTTCCAGCTACTCCTCACAGCTGCCAGATGCTGAGTAGCCAGCAGAAGCAAATGATTTTTAGGTGGCTGCTCAGCATCCCTCCTCAGGTCAAGAGTGGATGCCCTTCAGAGAGAGGAGGCATGGCACACCAGGAGGGAGAAAGGTCATGCTTCTCCCATAGATTGAGTTTCCTTTGCTTTCCTTTCAAGCATATGATAGTTTTTAATACCAGTACACTAGAAGGGAGATGAGTTAGTGGACAGAAGCAAATAAGAGGTCAGAGACCTGTGAACACACAATTCTCCCATTTCTCATGCTGATTTCTATTCTACGTATCCAGGATTTTTCTGCCATTCTCTATATGTTCCTACACCATGTACAATATCAGATTTCAGGTCTCAGCTAACCAAAAAGTATTCCTCTATAAGGATAGATCACAGTGCAGTAGACTCAAAAATTCTGGTTAATTTTCCACTGGATCCTGCTCTGACGCTAATATAGAAACAAGGCATATTTTTAAGATCAAACCCTTAAATACTGTAAAACCCCTGAAGATAAACTTTTCTAGATAGACAAGACAGAGTAAGAGAAGCTCCTGTGAAAGAAACCATTTAAAAACCCTTGAGGTGACACATTGAAATAATATCCATATAACATTTAAATTATATATTATCAAATGTGCTCCATATATTAAACACATGCATTTATATTTTTAGCACGCAGTAGCCTTAAGGCCACTGTGTTCTAAAAAAATTGCCATTTTCCCTTTAAGCCCAACTATGCACGGGAATGTATAGGCCTGTTTTCTCTGCCATCCGATGTGCAAATATTATTATTATTTGTAAAAGTACTTACTCCTATGCCTAGCTTCACATTACACAAAGGAGAGAGGAATGCAAGGGTCCTAGGGTGAGAAGGGGAACCGAACATTTTGTTCTCAGTTACTGACTCAGCTTGAGGTCAGCAGCAATCCAAACTTGTTTGCAGATGAACGGAGTTCAATGGTTCATGTGAAATAAATCATCATTCTCAGCGGTCAGGTCCACAAACACAATCAGTCATGTTGCTAAAAAGCAACATGAAAAAAATAGAATCCAGAAGCCTGTTCCTGAGCAGACATGTCCTGCGAGGTCCCTTGCAGGTAGCCCCTGTCCTGAGAAGCACTGCAGGATGGGGAGGAGGAGCTGCGCATCTGTTGCTTTTCTTGAGCTTATTCTGTGAATTAAGAGATTTCAATTTCCCAGGCTGTCAGTATGCTCCTTTTCAGGAGCAGAAGACCATCAAAAAATTAAAGTCTTGTTTCATAGGAATGGGAACTCATTTCTGTAGACCTCAGGAAGCCATTTGCATCAGCACAAAGTGAGTGAAAGACACCATCTGGTTTGGTAGCATTTCACACTCACTTGTCACAAATTTGAAAGAATGCAGGAGGTGGAAAACACACAACCACCATCAGCCAGTCCCACTATGCTGATCACATGTGTCTTGACCAACTTTGGGGGAAGCTCTCCAAAACAGCTTAAGCTCTAGTTCAATCAGATGGTAGCTTTCAAGACTGTAACATTTTTCTGCCATTAAACCACAGTCCAGATTTACTAATGACAATAATCCAACTACATGGGCTAGCATTCAGTATGAACCATCAGTCACTAAGAAGGCAATGGCCAGCGAGCACCTTTCTTGAAGGGAGCAGGTTTCAAAATCCAGATGTTCCTACACAAGGCTCACATATGTCCCACTCTGAGCTCCCCTCAGGCTACAGCAGACCCAAAACAATGAAGGAAGAGAACCAAAGAATATGGGATGTGGAGAATAAGGAGAGAGAAACCTTTAATTCTGGCCCACCCAGAAGGACATAACAGCATTACCATGCAATGCAGGGCAGCTATTGATGTCGATAGATTTTCAAAGACATTTATTGAGAAGTTGAGCAAGTCTGGTTTGGGACTCCCCCATCACACAGTCCAGGTGACTTGAAGATGTTGCTTCACATGGCAGCATTCTTGAGAAATTTTTACTTTAGGCAGATGTGACTGGAATAAGCCTTACTGTTAACAAAATAAACTGGGGCCAGTTATTAAGGCACAGTACACAAACTCTGTGATTTACAACTTAAATCACAAGTGTAAGCTAGTTTAGCATCCCCAGCAGTGGCCTTTTCCTCCAAAAGAGGAAAGACGGACTCACACTCCATGAGAAGCTGAGAAAATTATATCAATGGGAGGAAAACAATGAGCATCTTTTGAAAACCTTTTGTACGTATTTTCTGGTAGCTTCACACATGCAGCTGGAAAAGCTATAGATAATAAACTTGCTAATCACCTTTCTGCTATAAAACTTACCTAGGCTAGGTCATAATTCATATAGATATGCTTCAAAGCAATAATTCTGTCTGGTCTTACCGTCCCGAGCTTCTCTGAATTATCATTTTTATTGTTTTGTTCAGGCATTCTTATTTATAGGGGAAGGAAAAAAAATTATTGACAAACTGTTCAAGGTATTATACAGACAGTATAATAGGATCCTGGTTACACTGTGTCTCTGCTTGGAGAACAAATCAGCTCAGAGTGTATTCCTGTGGCAGAAAGCTGCAGAGGAGCCCGTGTCACAGGCTGTCAAAAAGCACTAGGGCTGATTTCTTCTGGTTTGGTTTCGCGTAACTGTTTTGCCTTTTCAAAAAGGATATAATGAGACAGTGAACAGAGCTGCAAGAGGACCAATTAGGAAAGGAGAGTACCAATTGCTGGGTGCTTTTAGTTCACGCTGGGTTTAACAGACTTAAGTGCAGCAACCCCAAATCAAGAGAGAGGACATATCCAATAGTGAACAACAGATACTTCACTTGGCACTAGCCCGGTTGTGTGGTAAGCCTATCTATTTGGTTATTCGATTGACTTATGTAGGTCAGAGTCAGTCAGCGCTGAGCAGTCAAATGGGAACCCAGCAACAGTTATATGGCTTCACTCACAGATGTGCTGACAAGGCAATAGGTTGACAGGTTTGTACAATCAAGTATGAATGACTCAACACAGAACTTGCAACTTGGAATTTGTAATTGCTTTGGCAATCCATTTCTATGGCAGTAGCTAAATTCCTGTAGCTACTTTAGTGACTGGTAATACCAGCTATTATTAACAAAAGATGCCTCTCTTACACCCTGTGTTGATTAAAGGCCTGTTTTAGATACCTGACAAAAGTATCTTCCTCATGACTCAATTATGAGAAATACTATATGTGCTTAGTGTTAAGAAACGTTACCTACACTCCTGAACAGAGTCCCTATTGACACATGAATGAATTAGATATTTTTATACTTTCAAACATTTGTAATGAGTATCTGAAAGCCAAAAAAGAAGAAGAATCTGATGTTTCCACAAATAAGACTAGCTCAGCAGTTGCTATGGCACACAATGAATGGAAAAGTAACCCTAGCAATGCAAGGGGAGGTGCTGACTCACAGAAAAACCTCTACTGACTGCTGGCTGCAGTGTGGGCAGGAAACATATAGCAGGCACAGCATCAAAAGAATCAGTCTTGAACACTGAGAGTTCCCACCTGAATGAAGTGTTGAGGTCATGAAGAAGGCAAACATAACCACACTAGTGTCAGGCTCCTTGGGACAGGACTTGTGTCCATGTAACATCTACCAAATTGCCCAGTGTACTACCAGGTATGGTGCAGTAAGGACGCTTTGACAGCTGCTGCCAAAATGTGCTGCATTAGGACTGCTCATGCAGTCCCACAGGGAAGGGTCTTGAGAGGCCTCTCTCTTTTCAGGCAGATGATGCAACCAATAAAAAATCTACCACACGACCTGTTACGACACACAGAACTCCCCTGATTTATTTCCCAAGAAAAACCACTTATTTGTTTCTGGTATCAGAGAGGTTCAAAACTTTGTTGGGACAAGCCCCGATGATTAACAACAATCTGTAGCCTTATTCAGAGCCCTCATCAAGTTTCTGGTTTTGGGAATGGGAACAGTTCATGAAATCTTATCTCTAGGGAAGCATTTACAGGAAATGTGCTCCAAAATTGTTGCTCAAAAAAACAAGCAGATTTTTTTTTTAATTGAGAATGGTTTTTCAAAAGAAGTGAAAATTCTGCAACTTTTATTCCAATTTCTTCAAAGGAAAGTAAGAAAAAATGTATCAATTTTAATTAAAAGCATTTTGTTTTAAATAAAACTGCAAAGAGTTAATTCATTTTTCCAATTTGCTTTTTTTAATCACAGATGATCTTTAAAAAAGAAAAAAAAGAAAAAAAAATACCAAACCAAAACCCACCACATTTTTATCCCAAGGAATTTGGACTAAATACCATTAAATCAATTTCAATTAAAAGCTTTAGTTATTTCCACGCAGGTTTGTTTCAAAATAAGAAACAGTTACAGAAGGTATTGTCACTATTCAGCAAATAAATTTTTATTAAAATAATAAAATAATAGAAAAATTTCTGTTGGAGGGGACCTCTAGAGGTCACCTGGTCCAATCTCTCGCTCAAAGCAAGGGTCAGGTTACTCAGGGTCTTACCAAGCCACATTTTCAAAATCCCCAGGGATGAAGTGTCCCCAACCTCTCCAGCATTAAGTTGTACCTGTCAGATATGTTTTCTCCATGACGTAGCTTGAGTCAGGCTCTCCCACCGTGTGATATAACTTAGATAGATAGTTAACATAGATCAAAGCATAATGGCTGCAAGTAGAACAAAGTTCAGTATATCATGGGCTACTATGTGCAACAGTTCCAGAGAGATGTTGTTGCTGTTACAGGAGACAGGACTGCATACACAGTGAGATCTACCATCTATGAAAATAATCTTCAGGAAATTCAGAGTAGTTACCCAGGTGTGGAGTGTCATAGTTGTTCTAAGCCTGAAACTGAACAGGCACTCCAAATCTACCGCTTTTCACCTGTTTATTTCTGTGGATGAGAAGTAAATGGGGACAACTTTTAAGAAAGCTCAAACCTTCAGTGAGTTTTCCTGCACTGCAAACTCTCATAAACTCTTCCTTAGGAAAGTATGGTAATAAACATCAGAAAATAATGTCCTCATAGATGGCAACAGTTCAGGAAAAAAAGAGAGCCTACTTGCTCTGGAAGAAGGGTCAGGTAACTTGGGAGGTCTATAGGGACATGGCCAGGTCACGTAGGGAGAAGATTAGAAGGGCCAAAGCTCAATTAGAGCTCGATTTGGCTGCTACAGTCAAAGACAACAAAAAAAGCTTTTACAAATACATCAACAGCAAAAAGAGGGTCAAGGAGAGCCTCCACCACTTGCTGAATGAGGAGGGTAGTGTAGTGTCAGGGGATGAGGAAAAGGCAGAGGTGCTCAATGCCTTCTTTGCCTCGGTCTTTAATGTCAAGACCGGTTGTCCTCAGGAGACTCGGCCCCCAGAGCCTGAAGTTAGGGACGGGGGGCTGTGTGAACCTCCCAGGATCCAGGAGGAGACGGTTAGTGACCTGCTGTGCCAGTTGGACACCCACAAGGCTATGGGCCTGGATGGGATTCACCCTAGAGTAATGAAGGAACTGGCAAATGAACTTGCCAAACCACTCTCGATTATCTACCGGCAGTCCTGGTTAACTGGAGAAGTTCCAGCTGACTGGAAATTAGCAAACGTAACGCCCATCTACAAGAAGGGTCGGAAGGACGATCCAGGGAACTATAGGCCTGTCAGCCTGACCTCGGTGCCAGGCAAGGTGATGGAACAGATCATCCTGAGTGCCATTACATGGCACATGCAGGACAATGGGGGCATCGGGGCCAGCCAACATGGATTCATGAAAGGCAGGTCCTGCTCGACCAACCTGGTCTCCTTCTATGACAGTGACCCGCTTAGTAGATGAGGGCAGGGCTGTGGATGTAATCTATCTAGACTCAGTAAGGCATTCGACACTGTCTCCCACAGCATCCTCCTGGACAAACTGGCTGCCCGGGGCTTGGATGGGTGGACTCTTAAATGGGTTAAAAACTGTCTGGATGGCCGAGCCCAGAGAGTGGTGGTGAATGGGGCAAAGTCCAGCTGGCGGCCGGTCACTAGTGGTGTTCCCCAGGGCTCAGTTCTGGGGCCGGTGCTGTTCAATATCTTTATAGATGATCTAGACGTAGGGATTGAGTGCACCCTCAGTAAATTTGCAGATGACACCAAGCTGGGTGGGAGTGTCGATCTGCTGGAGGGTAGGAAGGTCCTACAGAGGGATTTGGACAGGTTAGATAGATGGGCCAAGACCAACAGCATGAGGTTCAACAAGAACAAGTGCCGAGTCTTACACTTCGGCCACAACAACCCCATGCAGCGCTACAGGCTGGGGGAAGAGTGGTTAGAAAGCGGCCCGGTGGAAAGAGACCTGGGGGTGCTGATCGACAGCCGGCTAAACATGAGCCAGCAGTGTGCCCAGGTGGCCAAGAAGGCCAATGGCATCCTGGCCTCTATTAGGAATAGTGTAGCCAGCCGGTCTAGGGAAGTGATCGTCCTTCTCTACTCGGCACTGGTGAGGCCGCATCTTGAGTACTGTGTTCAGTTCTGGGCCCCGCACTTCAAGAAAGATGTTGAGGTGTTGGAGCGAGTCCAGAGGACAGCGACCAAGCTGGTGAAGGGTCTGGAGGGTCTGACCTACGAGGAATGTCTGAGGGAGCTGGGGTTGTTTAGCCTGGAGAAGAGGAGGCTCCGAGGTGACCTTATTGCAGTCTACACCTACCTGAAGGGAGGTTGTAGTGAAGTGGGAGTTGGCCTCTTCTCCCGGGCAACTAGCGATAGGACAAGAGGACACAGCCTCAAGCTTCGCCAGGGGAGGTTCAGGTTGGACATTAGGAAGAATTTCTTTACAGAAAGGGTTATTAGACATTGAAATGGGCTGCCCAGGGAGGTGGTGGAGTCACCACCTCTGGATGTGTTTAAGAAAAGACTGGACATGTCACTTAGTGCCATGGTCTAGTTGACAGGGTGGTGTAGGGGCAGCGGTTGGACTCGATGATCCCTGAGGTCTCTTCCAACCTGGCTGATTCTGTGATTAGCTTACCAAATTCCACACTATTACCAAAAAATTCTCAAAGCTTCCAACTACACTGTCACAACAGTTCAAAAAGCAAGGTACATCTAAGGCTGGCAGATGCCAAGAGAGACTCAACTCTTTGTTTCATAAGTCTGTAAAAATAAAGCCCGTGACTCCCCACATACTGATATTGCACAATGGTCCTATAAGCAGCAACATACCCAAATTCTGATTATTTCTCCTGTAATCTGCTGCCAACTCCTCTTCATCTGGTGTCTCCAGATTAAAACCTTTAATGTGTTCCACACACTGATACTGAAATCCTGTAGATGTAGGAGTCCTTGACAGGCTTCTTCCCATACATCTCTTCACTACATATTTCTTCCTGCTTGCCTTCATGGTCCTTCTCATGTCCCCTGCTTTTTGTCCCCTTTGTTATGTCTCCTTCTTCCCAGCCATGTATCCCAACAAACTGCTCTGACGAGATTTTCCCGGTACTTTTGTCTTGTGGGGTTTTTTTCCCCCTGTCCATAATTTCTGCCAATATTCCTTTCTGGACATACTGTCATTCTCTCTTGAACATACACTCTCCTAAAAAGTCTATGAACCATACATAGCTCTTCCCCTAGAAAACTGCTGACTGATGAAACAAGTTTAAGTTAGAGAGAGCAGATGTTCTCAGGGGTCAGCAGAGCATGTCAGATGAGTAAAAAAAAACGGGTATTCAATTCTGTCCTTTTTTGAATATTGTGTGTCCGCTGCCAGGTTTCTGAGGTAATAATCTCATTATTGTCTCTAAAACACCTTATGAATAACAGTAATAATAATCCTAGTCATCATCCCTGTCCAGTTAATCACAAATATCACCTGAAGATAGTTTCAAGGAGTTTTTTCAGGCTGAAAACAGGCAGCAGTGTACAGTGCAGCAAAAGCCCAATGCTTTGCCACTCCTTCTGTTCCTGGAATGGTCATCCTGCAGAGCATCCCATCCTGACAGACTGATGCAAGGAGAGCCAGCATCTCGTGTACTATTTTAATTGGCTAGAAAGTGTGTTCCAACTCTCAAGTCTTTGACTTCCAGCTTTTCCAAACAGCGTAGTTTCAGCAGGGTCCCAGTGGTTGTTTCTGCATTGTTTTATTTGAAAGGCTCATTCACCAGACAAAGAATTATAACATGTTAGTAATTAGCTGCAGAACTCTCGTCAAATGCTAAGTAAACTGCTTGTGATCAAAATTATATTGGGTAAATAAATAACAAATAATTGATAAGCAAAGGCTACTATGGGAGTTTGTTGTACGAAGAAAACTTAACAAAAATACCGTGTCCTCAAGAGCTTACCCAAAGAATGGAAAAGCGGCAGAGGCAGAAAGGCAGCAATAACAGCAGGATTAGCATGCTCTTAAAAGGAAACAGAAGTTAAGAGAGGACTGAGGACCTAGCCAGAGGACGGGACGGGAGGAGAAGGCTAAATCATTCAAAGACTTCTGGGCCTGGAGATTACCTAATCGTTCCTCAACCCTCTTTAAAGGTGCTGAGAAACAGTAGGCTAGATTTTCATTTAGTGCAAAAAATACAGCTCTGCTGAGCTTGTCTCCTTTAATAGGGTAGTACTGATTTATGTGAGATGAGAATCTGTCCTACTCACTAAAGACTTGTGCTTGGTACTAGCAGGCTCTTCGCTGGCTTTACAACCAGACATTAGGGAATACTGCTTGCCCTTTTAATCCAGATTTTGAAATAAGATCATCCAAATCCATTTGTTCTTTCATTTTCTGTGGAAGACCCTCAGCCTGCAAAGAGCTGTGCTTTACTTGGGGAGCATAAGATTTGCTTGGGAACACTGCACTGAGAATAGTTTTTGCTTGCTTCTGAGATAAAGGAGCCGAGACCAGTTCACAGGGCTCTTTGAGGCATGTAACAAGTAAACATGTGTTGAAGGTCAGTTCTGAACACAGAGCTGAAAACAGGAATGATTGTTGATGTTTTGAGCCCAGGACACTGTGGGCTCTTCCCAGGATGGGTGATGAGTGCTTAGCGTGTGAATGTTGATGTTATCTTGAACTGCCTAGTCTGGCTCCTGCATTGTAGCAGTTAAATAGAGTAGTAGCATAACAATAAAAAGCCTTAGGCCTTTCGGCTTCAGGCCCTTGCATCCTCGATCTCAGAGTCTGTGCCTTCCTTGCCGCTCGCCGCAATTTTCTTTACACTCCCTGCAGGAAGTTTTGGGGGGCACCTTTTGCAGAAGGATGACAAACCACTTCGTTCTTCTATATTTTGGTAAGAAGAAAATCGAGTATGAAACTTAGAGGAGCAAATTTTCTCAGCTAGAATCAAAACCCACTGGATCATGATACAGCATTAAATTATCGCTTTGGGGATGTATAAATCTTTCATTAATTTGAGCAAAGATCCCCTCTAGGGGGATAATACTCCTAATGGAATTGACAAAACAAGTGGAAAATGTCTTTTCCAGTCGAATTCACACTATTCCTGACTCAGAAGGAATGAAAACACTACTGAGAGCTCAAGGAAAGCACTTCTCTTGAGGTTTCTCAAGAACTGGAAGCTGGAATAATCATCTTAGTCTTCAAAAGGTGAGCATTTAATTGGACCATCCATGGCCTGGTTTTTAGAGACAGGGCATGCAATGCTAAGTATAAGCCATATTTATTGAAGACAGCTGAGGATGGCATCCAAATTTCTCTGTGCTTTACTTCTGTTGTCATTTGGAAGAAGATAAGTAGAGCCCTCTTGAAGCAGAACTCCTCACTGTCTACAAGGTCTTTTCTAATTTGATTGTGGTAAAAATGAATAAGTATAAATGCAAACAACTGAGGAGTGGCAGGTAATAAAAAGGCCTTTCAGTGAAATATTTCTCCTCTTATTGCACAAAGTTTTCACATTATCCATGTAAAAATAAATGGCCATACTTTCAATATCAGGACACTTTCTCTTTGGAGAGTGCTATTCAGAAGACTTCAGCTCCATCTCTGAAGCAAGGTCTCTAGCTCTGAATCTAATAAAATAGTGCCAAATTTGTTGCTGTGATGATGGGTCAGTTCTACAACAAAGAGCACAAGACAAAGCAGCTCAGTATCCTGAATAGTAGTCTCCCAAATCCTCTACTTCTGGGCATTAGGCAGGATGAGCTTTGTAATTTTTAGCAAAGGAAAAGAACTTTCCTTTAAGATGCAGAGGTGAAGAACTCAATCCGTGTCAGGGCCAGATAAATTCAGTAGCTGGAATGGACTGTGCCCTTCAGTACATCTGTGATCTTCACTAGGTTAATTAATACGAAAACATGCCCAAAATCTTGACATTTGGCAACATGATTATTTTATTTGCTAATAAATCAGTCAGTGCATATATAAGGCTTCTTCTGATTATCTTCAGGATTCAAGAATAAAATTCAAAATCCTTGAATTATGTCTTCAAAACAAACAGACAAAATGCATCTTTGGCAATCTTCTTTCAAAGTACAACCATATGTTGTCAGCATGCTACACCTTTCCTCTTATTGGAACACGACATTGAAAGTTACAAAGCACTTTAATACAATATTTCATTTAGAACCAAAATCCCAGGGCAGCAAGGACACACTCAGAGTTAATATACTCAAAGCATTCTTGACACCACTTCATTTCCCAGTCGGTGTGCACACTGTCTGCATGCCAATAGTCTTACACTGCAAACTGTGTCTGCGCTGGATGAGTTTCTAGGACAGCTCTTAGAGTTGTTGGAACGATCAGTCATGAACCTTTTGCTGCTAGGTCACTAATTAAACACCAGCCTCATGATAATAATGACTAATCTTTTTTACCTACTGTTTTAATATCATGTGCAAAATCGTGCAGTGGTTTCAGCCCTGTTTCCAGCAGCCATCAGCCACAATACAGAATGCACTTGCACAGCAGCGACCAGGTAGTTTGTTTGTTTGTTGTATTGAAAGTCTCTAAAGAGAGAAGAATGGAAAGGACTTGACAAAGAAACTCCCTTGTCAGACATAAGTGTGGCATTTGCTAATCATCACTGCAAGATTCTGGTAGAGTAGCATGGGTGAGCTTCAGGATTATCCATAGGCCTAAGTAGTTGTCCTACGCACTGTAATGTCAGGGCAAGAAAGTATATTCTAGTTTCCTTATACCAGGGCCCAGGAAAATCAGGCTTTTCTTCTATTGTCCTGTAAAGGGGGTCATGTCCTACACTCACTCTCTCCCATCCTATTGCCCCGCAGCGACACATGCTAAGTCCACTTCTTCAGGGATGTCCCCCTCATCTCCCATCTAAAATTCTCCTTCTACACCTTCAGCTCAGCCCCATCCTTTCCTCTTTGGGGAAGCAAGAGCTTTGCCTCCATTTGGAGAAGCCCTGAGCTGGCTGCAGGAGTGGTGATCTGCTCCTGCCCCAGTTAAATGGGGAGCTCCCCCACCCCGTGCTGTGAATCTGTCACACTGCGCGAGCACGGCCAAGACATGCCAGCTGTCAGGCAGCACCACCTGATTTCTGGCTCTAGGATGTCCTCTGCCAGTCCCTTTGCAAAGTTTTCGCTGTAAGAGTTCATAAAGTAATTATTCTAGGATGATAGGTTTTCGGTGCCAAATGTAATGTTAAATCCCATGGCTACATACAAATGTAAAGGAAACTTCTGATCATGACTGTAAATTTATTTATAAATTCCATTTTAAATCCCTTCACAATTTCTTCTGGGATGATTTTTTTAAATAAAGACTAAATTTCTAGAAAGTTTGCTTCTGAAGACTTGACCTTGAAGCAAAATTCAAACCCTTACATGTCTAGACTGCACAGTGGAACCAACTCCTTCCTTTGGAACTTGCTAACTCCAGCATTTCTCAGAGGACTGCAGTTGAAAATAAAAGCATCTGGTGACAAGGAGCAGTCAGATAAATGTGTACACATAGGATATTTTCTGTCTGGGGGATTTCAGATTCTTCCTACATCCGTTTGATGAAAATATGGAAATGCCAAGCTTCCAGAGCAGCATGGGCTTTCCAGGACTCTGGGCCTCTTAATAGATAAGGGCACTTAAGACCTGGTTAGGAAATGGCCATTTAAAAAAACACAAGTTGCACCCTGCAAAAACTTACCTGCTTCAAAACTCCCACTTACATAAAAGAAGAGAAAGAATAGGAGCTGGTTTTCAGTGTCAGCACTGTTAAATCACATCTCATAAGCATTTCATAAAAGAAATCCACTTGACTACATAACAGCTGTAGAAATTTACTTTACAGGCACGCATCAAGGCACACTGAAAGCTGTGCTCACCATTCCTCCCCAGTCACATGGAAGCTGGCTGCTCCTGCGGTCACACACGTGAGGCACGAGCACTTGGCTGCAGCCTGTGGAAAGCTCCCCTGTTACATGTGCGGGTGGCTCTTCCCCAACGTCAGATTTCCCCCCAGCTTTTATTTGCTCCTGCACATGTTGATCCTACCATTATCAACTTCTTAAAATATTTTCATGTATTTATCACTGCTATATTGAACTACATAACAAATTCTAAACCCGTTTCAGCACTAACATGAAGGTGTTTTTTGAAAGAAAAGGCTCGGAGGAGCCTGGGTGTCTGGAACAGCCGCTTTAGTGCCCAGGGAGCCTTGCAGCATAAATCCTCACAGTCTGCTTCATTAATTAATAATTTGTAAGCATTTAATTGGTACCACTGGATATACAGAACATAGAAATGTCAGTCTGAGGAAGGAGGCAGCAGGGGAAGAGCTGTTTCAGGAATGTTTTTCCTGCAACTGCTCATGTAACTTGTAGCCTGCCACTTTATCAACAGAGCTCTCCCTTCCATGAGACATTCATAGTGGTCCCATGGGATCCAGATGTCTCATGCTTACTTTAATAGATATTGTTTGTGTTCTTGAGGCTGTGGAGCAAGAAGAAACATAATCAATCCCACCCTTGGGTCTCTTCCAGAGGCCACAGGGGGCAATGGAAAAGCTCCCATTGACTTTGGACCCAACCCTGCCTTACCCCACACTCAGGATGGAGGGCCTGCTCCAGGGAACGGTTTTGGCTGTGTTGAAAAGTCTGTACTAGCTGAAGGCTGTGACAGTGCTCTTGAGAAGTCTTAATATCACCTGTTTCAAAATCCTTTATTAAAGTACTGCTTTGCTTCTCCTACAAAAGAAACTATGCCCCTGCATTGAGGCAAACTCCCAAAGGACAGAGCATGGGAGTGTGAACACAGCTGGACCTCCCCAGCTGGGCTGGTGGATGCCTCCAGGGCTGGAGCTGAGGGCTGGCCCTCAGAGCTGCAGACTTGTAGGTGATGGCTGAGCTGCCACCAGGCCAGCCTGGCAGCTACTGTGATGCCCTTAGCAAGACCAACCAGACCTCTGATAATGGAATTTAAAGGTGGGAGTGATGGAAGAGAACATGCCTGCTGACTGAGATCTCTTCTCAGCTCCTTGCCTCGGAAGGAGTCCCACCGCACACTGCAGGGACAGGGCTGCTTCCCACCTCCCATGTCTCCAGGAAGACCCAAGAGAACTCAGAGCTTTGCCCTACCACTGTGGAAGTTTGTTGAATCTGAGACCTTTTAAACAGCACCACACTCTGTAGTTTCAGAGGTAAGATGTGTTTTGATTAAAGCGTTTATGCCGGAAGGTTTCCAAGTAGCTCTAATTGTGGCGAGACCTTTCAAAACTCATCAGCCCTTAGTTTATTGAGCTGTTTTGCTGATCTGTCTCACAGCCTCTCCTTCAAACTTCTGCTGGGCTATAGCATTACTAACACTGATCCCCTCTTCCTCTGCTAAACACTCTATTTTCAAATCTTCTCTGCAGTTTTCTTCTTTCCCTGTGGCCAGAATGAAACCAAATTTAACCTGTGTGCTCAAATTATTCAGGTTGTTCCTCTCTTACTGTACTGCCTCAAGGTCTGTAACAGTGCTAAGCCACTGTGACCACTGTTGCTATGATTAGTGTAAGTGTTTATATCCACAAATAGTATTTATCAGTAAGTTCAATATAAAAATGTGTATATAAGAAAAACCATGTCAAAATCAGGAAATATTAAGAAATATGGCACCCTTTGAGCACATATTACCACCTCCTGGAAGTTATGCCTTCAGCGGTTATACATACCTACAAGGGCTTGTCACCAGGCTCTCAGAACATACTCTACGTGGTTTAGCTTAAGAGCAAATAATTCTTTTCCTCAGCAGCAGTTATTGTTCATTAAAATGTCCTTGCTATTACACCTGTTTGGCATAATTCAGGAGGTATAAGGTAATGCCTCTGAAATGAATTGTGTAAATTCCTTAACCACTTCTGAAGAGCGTTCAAAGGAATGTCTTTATGCATTTACATTAACCTTGTATTTGCCAGATACTTTCTGCCAACCAGAAAAATGAATTGTATTTCCTAGCACAAACTGTACATACAACCTCTAAACAAACACATAGAGTGATACAGACTGTTGCCCTATGCACTCAAGGTGAGAATTACCTGGAAGTTAGCTGAAGAGAGAGCTTGAGCAAACCTGCCCTCCAACTCAACCTTGAGTTTGATGATCATCTCTCTTTAGAAGAGCACAGCTCTCTCCCTGACTGAGCCTCTGAGCCCAGACATATGTGGACAAATGCCCTGATCTGAGAAGCCAGGCATTTTGTGCTCACCTAAATCTTGTCATGATTCACACTTGAGGCAGGGAAATGCCAGCACTCTGTATAAGACTCCAAAAGGCCCAGCTGAAAAATGAGACCATGAACAGAGAAGGTTAGGGCATGGCAACCTAATTTTCGGAGAACAGCTTAGCTGTAAGTGCATGCACTCCATGTGCTGGCATTGAGCAAACCAACAGGATCAGCAGCCCCACTGCTCAGAGCTGGCTCCTGCCCTCACCTGAGGTCCCCCTTCCTATGCAGGGCAGCCCCCCATGCCTGCCACTCAGCTCACGGGCATGCAGGGTGTGGGGCTGTAGTTCCCATCTCAGGCTGCAGGTGATGCAAGGTGAAATAGAGACAATTTCACATGACCTAGAAGTTGAATCACTCTGTAGCTGGGAACGTAAAGCGCTTGGGTGAGAAGGTGAGCAGGTAGTTGAGAGCCAGAGTCAATAGGTCAGAGAGCATGGGGAGACTTGTGTTGTAGTGTCTGATCCCAGAAATTATTACATAGTTCACATTAGACACTCATTAGATTACCACCACCACCACCCCCCAAAAAAAAAGACAAAACTAAAAAACAAATCACAAAACCTACTTTGGTTTTACCATGAATTACTGTTAGGAAACCTGTGCAATTGCTTTCTGTCAGGAGACAGTTATAGGCCATAAGACCACCAGCTGAATGTATTTAATGACACTAAAGATATCCTTCAAGCAAGAGAACACTTGATAGGTAGGCAGTAGAGAGGCAGAGTAAAAGCATGTTTTGGAGATTTTTTGATACATATACTCTACTTTTTCACATAAGCTGTTCCTCACAGATCTTTCTCTAACTGCATTTTAGAGCAATTTACCAAGGTTTTATCTCGGTTCACCTTCGTGTTGCATACTTCACATGCCAGCACCCCTCAACACCTGCTTAACAGTGTGGTGACAGGCTGTAGGTTCCAGGGCTTCAGCCTTGAGACACGTGCTGAACTCCTAAACACAAGGGAGGGGTTAATTTAAGAACGGAAATGGGCACATCAAAAAACACAGCCAACAAAAACAACTGTGTGAGTTGTCAAGGAGTAAATTTTTTCAGTAACCTCTTTTCCTTGCCTTGCTCATGGCATCTGGTACACTGACAGCTCATTTCCAGTAACAGCAGCTGCAGGGACTGTTGCACATGACTGGATCACACATGCGTAGCCTCCCCAGCCTGCCTAATTCCTCGTGCTTATCCCTTCTTCCAGCCTGGATAACTTTTTTTTCATTGACCCAGTTTGTTTGTTTGTTTGTTTTTTTAAGTTCATAAAGTTCTGCATGCTTTCATTCATCCGAGGACTTACGTCAATCCTTTATCTGTGCTCAGGCTCAGCCCTGCTCTGGGGATACAGCTCTGTATATTCAGTTCTGCTCCTGGATATACAGACTAGCCCAGCCCATAAAGGTTTCATTCAACTGAAAGCCCTTTAAAATAACAAGCTCCCAAATACAGAGGCTGGCTTCTCTTCTCTAGAAATGCAAAGTTGAGAAGTTGCCAGAAACTTGATTTCCCAAGATTTCAGAGTATCTGGATCCTGGTGTCTGCAATGGGAAGGTTTCTGACTTAATTTGTACCTACATTTTGAAGCTGACAGCATTACCTGTCTCAGCTGAAATATCAGCTCAATAAGTGCATCCTCTAGCCTGGCTGGTCAATGCCACCAACTTTGAAGACTCACCTCTTAGCAAACATAAAAGTTTATAGACACCCCTCCTGAAGCTGAACCCCAACTTTTTCAGCCGTTGGTCCTACACAGTAAGAAAGATGCCACTCCTCTGCAAACAGCATTATCTGGTTTCTTCACTTTGTAATCTACAGCCCAGTAATTCTCTTCTGACAGTACAAAGTTGATATTCATATTATATTTAAAAGAAGCAGCTAAAGGTTAATTTTAAGGGGCAAATACATGATAGTCTTAACTGATTGATAACCTATGTTTTATTGCATTGAAGAAGAAACAAGTTCACGCCATAAGTTTTGGTCAGTCAAGTCTATCAATAGAAGTGTTGAGCTCCATATTGTTGAATTTCCTGAGTTACTCACTTCATGAAAAAAGGAATGAATCTGACCTCTGGCTATTATTTGCAATGCTCCTGTACGTGTAATTGAGCCAAAGTCTTGGGCAATATTATCTGTCTAACATAGTCTTTGATTTCCTACAAGCTTTGCTGTTGGGCCCACCATTTGTTACAGAGATGTTCAAGAAGCCCCTGGAGCAGAGCTCATCTGTCAACAGCTATTGCAGTTCTTTGAGCTTCTATTGTGAAGAATTGTTCTGTTTTCTTAAGAGCATCTCTTAACAATGGGTTTTAAATTGTTCAGCTAACATTATTAATTACATTCCTAAGATCTGACTTACTGATATTGTACATCTGGTGCTGTCATTCACTGCCCAAAATAGCGTAAAGTTTATGAAATGTTACTGTTCTGATTGGTAACAAGTCAAGAGATTCATTCTATTATTCATCCTGTTAAGATGTAGTCCTCTCTCTTAACAAAAGCAAAATTACTTCAGCTAACATAACATTCACTTGCCTTAAAATTTGTCTTCTGACTTCTGCTGGTCCATACATTACAGACGGAAAATACTCACTTTGATCCATGAGTTGAAGTGCGAGCTTACAATTTGATGTAGGAAAGCTTAAACTGGAGGCCAGCTTTTCACTGAAGCGTATAGTGAAAAGAGAAATCATTTTCTATGCCAAAGCTGACTGCAGGTTTTGCAGAGCATATTTGAACATCACCCTCCTCTGGGAATCAAAATAAGGGTATGCCTACACTGCAGTCACTAATCTTGCTTCCCAAAGAGCAAATTAGAGATCTCCATGCTGCCTCATCTGCCCACATCCCAATAGCCAGATAAACTAGCTAATATGACTGACAAGTAACACAATCCTGGCTGACAAAGTCCTCTAATGAACTAAGCAGCATTGTTGAAGACCAACCAGACTAGCGTATGAAAGCTTAATTTTTCCACAAAGCAATTTGTCCTTTTATTTCAGTGCTGTCTGGCTTTTAACGGTTCATTTAAATTGTGCTGAGTAATTATAATGTTCCTTTAATCCAGGCCCAGATGTTCCCTTGCTTGAGTCCTGTGACACCCACTCACATATCACAACCTCTTTATCCTGAGCCAGCTTCACTTCTTACCCTAATGATCAGCAGTCATTGCCAGTACTGTCATTCCCTGATACGAGCATTGAGACCGCTTAGTGGGTCTAGATGACCATGTAGCAGATGTCACCCCTTAAAAAAGAGAGATGTGTGGCAAGACTTCCCTATACTAGGAGAAAGGATGGCCAAATGTATATGCAAATAGTATGGAAGTACATTTCTTCCTTTCATACATAACAGATAAATTATTACAATGGCTTGAGAAACTGAATTCAGTTAAGAAGCATTTTCAGCACCGTTCTCTGCTCTAATGCTCCTGTGTTACAATCCTCCTTGGGAGTCTGCTTCTTAACAGAGAACTGTGCTGGTATAAGCCCTTCATATAAGCACTTTACAGAGGCATCCACTGCTCATTTGCTATCTGGGCTGCTATAAAGCAGCTTTCATGAAAGAGTGTTAATTGCAAGGAGAAATCAGAACAGCTTCTGCTCTCCCTCTTCCTTACTGTTAAAAAGGAAGAGTTTTTAATGATGGAAAGCAGACAGGTATGTCTAAGGGAAAAATCCATCAGTTCCACTGTGTGCAGCCAGCCTTAGGGATATACGAAACCAACTGCAGCCATGAGAAACATGGGTAGGAGGGCCACTGTTGTCCTAGGCTTGCACGAAACATTACAGCCATTTTTGCATAAAGGTTTCTCTTTGCGTTTCACTGCTGGCTTACTTCTCAGTGGTCTGATTGCTTCTAGACAAATACTGGATAATCCACTGCTTCTCTAGTGTCATAGGGCTGGAGCACCTCTCCTATGAAGAGAAGCTGAGAGAGTTGGGGCTGTTCAGCCTGGAGAAGAGAAGGCTCCGGGGAGACCTCATAGCAGCCTTCCAGTACCTGAAGGGGGCCTACAGGAAAGCAGGAGAGGGGCTTTTTACAAGAACAAGTAGTGAAAGGACGAGGGGGAATGTTTTTAAACTGAAAGAGGGAAGATTTAGATTAGATATTAGGAAGAAATTATTTTCTGTGAGGGTAGTGAGACACTGGAACAGGTTGCCCAGAGAAGTTGTGGCTGCCCCCTCCCTGGCAGTGTTTAAGGCCAGGTTGGATGAGGCTTTGAGCAACCTGGTCTAGAGGAAAGGTGTCCCTGCCTGTGGCAGGGGGGTTGGAACTAGATGATCTTTAAGGTCCCTTCCAACCCAAGCCATTCTATGATTCTATATGCAATCATCTCCGGAATTTGAGATTGTTATGTTACTTACCATAATTGCCTATCCCTTTGCTAATGACTACAGTTATGCATGGACAAAAAGCCTTTCATGTACTTACACAATCTGCTAGGCACAGGGCAGTATTAGGCAGGATTCAAAGTCCAATTGATTCTAATTCCACACACTAGTAATTTCTGCAGCATCTGTCCTCTGAGGATCTTGCTGAGTCTCCCTATATGCTCACACAAGGCACGTAAACTCACCGAACAGAACAGCAGATAGTGTCTTACCACCCATATAGTACTCCCTGCCTAAGGAGGGCACATTCCGCCATCTCTGAAGAACACCATAACCATCCTGACCATCGTTTTCCCACCACACTGGCAGCTCCCAGAGCTACCAGGAAATTATGAAAGAGAAGTTAGATCTGAGGAGAGAGCTGTCTCAATAATGAGAGAAAAAGACTTGGTCCACATCATTTCAAGTGAGAAGTGATGTACCCAAAAATAGCTGCTTTACCAAAATGCGAATCAGATGTTGAAAACTTCGAGAACTCCGCAATCTCTAGGGAGAGAACTGAGTTTCTGTTCCCAGCTGTTTTGACTGCAACTGCTAGCCGTGCTCATAAGACTGCAGATAACCTTCCTAAAAACACAACTACAACATAGTCTTCTATAACAACATTAAACTTTACACTATGTCCTTTTGATTAGTCTTGGTTGCTGCTGGTTTTACCTAAGTTACAATAGGGGCACCTCTATTTTACTTACAGCTAGGCATGTCAGCTAGATTGATGAATGAATGGCAGTATGTTTACACAAGCCACATCAGGATGTAGTCTAGGTATAACTTATCAAGAGCATGGAAGTAAATAATATAACTCAGAGGAAGGTTTTCAGGGTCAAAGTCTATATATACTGTGTGGGATGAACGAGCACTTCCCAGGCTGGGTCTATATGCTCTCCCCAGCTATGTCCTATCTCTATGCTAGAAAGAGACATGGTTGTGACCTCTCTCCCTTGGACCTCAGAGTCCCTCTGAGGGGCAGAAGGGAGCCAAGGCATACCCCACCAAGGTACTTCAATTGGTAAAATGCACCTGCATTGCAAATGTAATTATAAAATGCCTGGGTCTTTTCCTGGGAGTTGCCACATCTCCTCAGATTCACAAAAACTCTGCAGCTCTCAGTCTTCACCCTTTCCATTAGGACTGATCAATCTTCAGCCTTTAGGGAAGGCACAATCCACCAGTACTATTGCAGAGTCCCTTCAAACACAAGCACGTGTCTCAAACACAAGCAGAGGGGAAAGAGATGTGAGTCCAGATGCTGATTTTCTTGTGGATATACTACATCATTGTGTATCACAGAATCACAGAATCACAGAATGTTAGGGATTGGAAGGGACCTCGAAAGATCATCTAGTCCAATCCCCCTGCCGGGGCAGGATTGCCTAGATCATATCACACAGGAACACGTCCAGGCGGGTTTTGAATGTCTCCAGAGAAGGAGACTCCACAACCTCTCTGGGCAGCCTGTTCCAGTGTTCGGTCACCCTCACCGTAAAGAAGTTTTTCCTCATATTTAAGTGGAACCTCCTGTGTTCCAGCTTGCACCCATTGCCCCTTGTCCTGTCAAGGGATGTCACTGAGAAGAGCCTGGCTCCATCCTCATGACACTTGCCCTTTACATATTTATAAACATTAATGAGGTCACCCCTCAGTCTCCTCTTCTCTAAGCTAAAGAGACCCAGCTCCCTCAGCCTCTTCTCATAAGGGAGATGTTCCACTCCCTTAATCATCTTCGTGGCTCTGCGCTGGACTCTCTCTAGCAGTTCCCTGTCCTTCTTGAACTGAGGGGCCCAGAACTGGACACAATATTCCAGATGCGGCCTCACCAGGACAGAGTAGAGGGGGAGGAGAACCTCTCTTGACCTGCTAACCACACCCCTTCTAATACACCCCAGGATGCCATTGGCCTTCTTGGCCACAAGGGCACACTGCTGGCTCATGGTCATCCTGCTGTCCACTAGGACCCCCAGGTCCCTTTCCCCTACGCTGCTCTCCAACAGCTCTGTCCCCAACTTGTACTGGTACATGGGGTTGTTCTTGCCCAGATGCAGGACTCTACACTTGCCCTTGTTATATTTCATTAAATTTCTCCCCGCGCAACTCTCCAGCCTGTCCAGGTCTCTCTGAATGGCTGCGCAGCCTTCCGGCACATCAGCCACTCCTCCCAGTTTTGTGTCATCAGCGAACTTGCTGACAGTGCACTCTATTCCCTCATCCAAGTCATTAATGAATATATTGAATAGTACTGGTCCCAGTACAGACCCTTGAGGGACTCCGCTAGACACAGGCCTCCAACTGGACTCAGTCCCATTGACCACCACTCTCTGGCTTCTTTCCTTCAGCCAGTTCACAATCCACCTCACTACCCGATCATCCAGACCACACTTCCTCAGTTTAGCTGCGAGGATGCTGTGGGAGACCATGTCAAACGCTTTACTGAAATCGAGATAGACCACATCCACAGCTTTACCATCATCTATCCACCGGGTTACATCCTCATAAAAGGCTATCAAGTTGGTTAAGCATGACTTCCCCTTGGTGAAGCCATGCTGAGTGCCCCTAATGATCCCCCTATCCTTGATGTGCCTAGAGACAGCACCAAGAACAAGTTGTTCCATCACCTTTCCGGGGATGGAGGTGAGGCTGACCGGTCTATAGTTCCCCGGGTCCTCCTTCTTGCCCTTTTTGAAGACTGGAGTGACATTCGCTTTCCTCCAGTCCTCAGGCACCTCTCCCGTTGCCCACGACTTAGCAAAGATGATGGAGAGTGGCCTAGCAATGACTTCCGCCAGCTCCCTCAGCACCCGCGGGTGCATCCCATCAGGGCCCATGGATTTATGGACGTCCAGATTGCTTAATTGGTCCCTGACCCAGCCCTCATCTACCAAGACAGATTCCTCCTCTATCCTGACTTCTTCTGGGGCCTCAGGGGTCCGGGGCTCCTCAGGACAGCCTCCAGCAGTATAGACAGAGGCAAAGAAGGCATTCAGTAACTCTGCCTTCTTTTTATCCTCTGTCTCCAGGGCCCCCACCTCAAGTGTCAGCTATGACAAATGACAGGATTTTCACATACCTACTAAGGCAGGAGAGAGGTATGGTATGACTGTCCAGGTGTAGGGCGATGGCATATTTTATGATGGTCAGACTTCCAGTTATATGATTAAGGAGGGTTGAGACATGATACTTTCCAGTATTTCCATCATCAGCTATAAGGTTGGGCATTCTGCCTGATAGGATTTGTTCCTACTGCATTGTTAAAGCCCAGTACAGGTTTGTGGATCGTATATATCTTCCTCTCTTTATTTTGTCGCATAATACTGATGTAAGCAGCCAATTTGTGATAATGCAGACAACAGAAAGTCTTTAAAAATATACCATGGAACAACTCTCTTAGTGAGCTTATAAAACAAAGGTGTGCAATAAAGTGTAACATTGCAGCATTTCTGTAGACATGCATTTAAAAGCCACCTCCTGGGCACACCCTGTGAGGAGAAACAGAGTCTCTGGGCTGCTTCTGATTCTCATTTTGAGGTTATTATTCCAAATGCAATCCCTAGCAATGAGGTAATGGAGATATTGTTTCTCTGTGGGAGGCCTCACAAGTAATTGTTTTGGAATATATGAAAGAGTTCTCTTGCAAATCAAACATACTTGTAGTGTTGTTTTTGTATTTAAGATGAATGCTAAATGACCCTGGTCTTTTCCTTGTTCGGGACATGAAAAAAAATCCCAAAGATCCAACTTCAAAAAGAAAAAGGCTTTTACTTCCTTATGATGCTCCCCTCCAACTACCCCCCCAAATTTCTGCCAACGATAAAGAGGGAGGCAGATTGTACTTAGACTCCATGCAATCCCAAGCATAAATATAGGTTGAGTGGAGAATGGATTGAGAGCAGCCCTGAGGAGAAGGACTTGGGGGTGATGGTTGACGAGAAGCTCAACATGAGCAGGCAATATGCGCTTGCAGCCCAGAAGACCAACTGTATCCTGGGCTGCATCAAAAGTAGCGTGGCCACCAGGTCGAGGGAGGTGATTCTGCCCCTCTACTCCACTCTTGTGAGACCCCACCTGGAGTACTGTGTCCAGCTCTGGGGCCCCCAACACAAGAAGGACATGAAGCTGTTTGAGCAAGTCCAGAGGAGGGCCACGAAGATGATCAGAGGGCTGGAGCACCTCTCGTGTGAAGACAGGCTGAGAGATTTGGGGCTGTTCAGCCTGGAGAAGAGAAGGCTCCGGGGAGACCTCATAGCAGCCTTCCAGTACCTGAAGGGGGCCTACAGGAAAGCAGGAGAGGGGCTTTTTACAAGAACAAGTAGTGACAGGACGAGGGGGAATGGTTTTAAACTGAAAGAGGGCAGATTTAGTTAGATATTAGGAAGAAATTCTTTCCTGTGAGGGTAGTGAGACACTGGAACAGGTTGCCCAGAGAAGTTGTGGCTGCGTGGCAGTGTTTAGTTGTGGCTGCGTGGCAGGGAGTTGTGGCACTCCCTGGCAGTGTTTAAGGCCATGTTGGATGGGGCTTTGAGCAACCTGGTCTAGTGGAAGGTGGCCCTGTCCATGACAGGGGTTTGGAACTAGATGATCTTTAAGGTCCCTTCCAACCCAAACCGTTCTATGATTCTATGGCTGAGAGTTTAACAGGAGTGTAATAAAACCAATTCATACAGAGAAAAAGCTGTGAAGGCCTAGGTGTTGAAGTGACACCGTAAAACTGAAGATGCTGGAATGAGCTTCTTTTTTGCACTATCCCCCTTGCCAGAGGGGTCAGAAAGTCATAAAACTCTTCTGCAAATAAGAAATTCGTCAAGCTATAGCTGTTAATTTTTTTTTAACATTAAGCACTTTACACTAATGGTTCTCCTCAATCCATGAGGAAAGACCAGAAACTTCTCAAACCATATTCAAAGACCTCCCATTTCCTTGGCCCCTCCTCTTCTGCCAGTTATACCAGTACAGAAGTGGTACTATTTCTTTAGTGGAAGTACACCACTGCCCTTAAAGCTCTAGCTTTTCACAGCTGTCTCTGCTGGATGAAGCATTTCCACAGGAGAACTGAAAAATTCTCCCCGAGCTCCCATTTGAACATTTCAGTGATACTGTGGTCTGGCAAATCTGAGTAGATTGCCTAAATTTTTTAAAACTTATTTTTTAAACCTATGCTAGCAAATTAGTCAGTGGAAATGCCCAGCCACCAGAACCTGACCGTCTGTCAGTGTAATTGTTAATATACGGTTATGGTGCTCATGACTGCACGTCCCTGGGCCACGGGCCTTAGCTGTGCCGAGCTCCAGGCTCCTGTTGCCTCCAGAGACAAACACTTCGTCCAGAGGACTATTTGGAGCAGGACTCAGCCCCTCTGACTCACCCGCTCTCGACCGACGATCAGAGACAGCGAGGAGATTATCCTCCCCTGGCTATGGTGAGCCTCTACAAACACCCTGCATGGACTCATTTTTGTTGGTCCACCGTTTGTTGAATGTCATTCAATATTGACTTCCAAAGTCATCTCACTTTCTGAATGTTTTGCTAATCCTTTTGGAAAGCTCTGAAACAGCTTCTCACATTACAGCTACAATTCTAAAGTTGACTTTTAACAGAATTAATTTCCTTAAATATGCTTTGGTGTATTCCTTCTTTATCGTTGTTTTATGACCAAAGTTATAAATAAAATTAACAAAACTGTACTGCAGTGAAAGAAACACCTCCACCCCCACCAGCTCTCCACAGTGGCTGAGATGTGTGATGTTCAGTCCTGCAGTGTCTGATTCACAGAAGAGAAGGAACTGTGTATTCCTCTTTTTTAAAAGAGTTAGATAAAGTTGTTTGATTCTGACCACATTTTCTCTCAGCAATCCTGAGACACTTTTCAAAATTACTGTGTATTTACACCACAAAACTGCTGACAGAGGATCATTCAATGATATCCAATACCGGTACCTTATAGACATACTCCCGTCTTTTCATATTGCATCAGTAAAAAAAAATCATTTAAAATAAATTTATTTTTTAATGAGAAAATAAATAAAACTGCTGGTCTCTTCCAAGAAGAAAATTCCATTTAGTATAGCAATAAGAATCGTCCATTTTAAAAAAAAAGGTAAAGTTAATTTTTTGTCGTATTCTCACACTGCCTTATCCATTTAATGTCAAACAGCAGTGAAAAGGAATCTACGTCTATATCAGACTTGTGGCATCTTCCAGAGCACTGCACCCTTCACAGCCTGACAAGCATCTCACTTCTCTGTCAGAAGCGTGCTGGAGGGAGGGAGAAAGCAAAGCCCTGCTCACACAGTGATGCCACCCACAGCAGGCGCTCTGCTCTGGTCACACCGATTCAAATGCCTGCAACCAAATTAAGAGTGGCTGAATTTCTCTCAAAGGGCAACAGCCTCGGAGAGGAAGCCTTACAAATGGAATCCTATGAGATATATGTATATATGTATATGCACATGTATATGTGTGTGCATGTGTATGTATGTTTCTGTAGGCGATGCTGTATGGGATGCTGGGCCTCTGGCTGACAGCTGGCAGGTAGTGGCTGTCAGAGTCTGGCTCGTCCTCCCAGGAGAGAGAAAGCCGCCAGCTTTCAGTGCAGGGCTGACTTTCACCAATCGTCCTTGAAAGAGATTAGGAAGCATAAGGGTAGTTAATCTGATCGTGAGTGGGTCATTGAACTGAGTGGTGATTGAGCAGGTATTACAGAAACATTTTTCATTTAGTTAAAATTCCAGTCCCACAGGAACAACTGAAATTGCAGGGATTCATTTTTTATGTGCAATGTTTGACTGTGAGAGAGTACTGAAAAGAAAACCAGTTGTACTTCAGACCCACAATTTTTCTACATTTTCCTATTACAAATTATTATTACTGAGGCACATTGTTTTAAAGAAACTTGCTTTCCTGGAACAGTCTGAGAATTTAGAAAATCAAGCATAAGACAAAAAATCGAAATGATCATTTGGTTCACCAGTCAAGCTAAATAAGAAAAGAAGCTTTTGAAATCCTTCAAGTCAGATTTACAGAAATAAGGCAGTCTTCAGAGATATGACTGACAGTTCTGCCTTTTAATCCCCAAACCTGATTTTGCAAATTTTAAATTTTTATGCAATTAACTATGGTCACAGAAGGTTGTTTAATCAGGGAGAATCCTGATTAAACTATCAGTAAGGCATTTACGCCTCTAATATGCCATATAGAGTAATTAAGCTAAAATACTTGCTTATTAATCGGGTTATAAGGTGAGTGCATGTTTAGACTATTAATAGTAAATGGCTTTATGTCATTATTTTCCTTGAGAAATAGTCAAAGCCATTTGCAAATATGAGTGATTGAAGCCTTGCCATACTCCTGTAGTCATTATTCCTTCTTCATTGCTGAGGACACCAAGTTGTGCTCTGTACACCAGCACAGAGGGATAGCAGGACCTTACAACAGCAGCAGAGAAACGTATCATCAGGCCAGAAACAGGACCAGGGGAACCAGACTCCTTGGCACATGTGTTAGGTGCAGAGGTTGAATCTGAGTCTTCCCTCCCCACCTAACACAAGCAGAAATAAAATGAAAATGACATGGAGCTTAAAACTATGTCCTTTTCTAATATACTAGTCCCTCAAATGGCAACACTCATGTTCTTTTGGATCTTTAAAGCTGATCTGGCTTTTCCTTCTCTCCCCAGCTGGAGATAAATGGCAAAGCTCAGCTGTGGCGATATGGTGGCAGCAGGAGCACACCAGGCACAGAGCTAGTCCGTTACTGTGGATGGTCTGGCTGCCCCGCCATACTCATGAGGAGTATGTGCAAAATCCCACTGGCAATTTAAGCAATCTGACCTGCTGCTAGCACGTTCTTGTTACCAGCAGGAGCATAGAGCTGCTTTCCACAGTCACCCAATTCAGCCACTGGCATAATGGGCGTTATGAGATGCAACCTGAAATCAATAACGTCTAATGGGAGAAAGTGTAAAAGAAAGTAGAAGGGCTGGCAGTGAAATTCTGAGGTTAAGCTCCAACTTTTCCAGCTACAAGTACAAGTACAGGGATTTAAGTAGAGACAGACATTTAACGTTATTTCATCTACCATCTCTAGATTTCTTAGCACAATTCTGCATTTCCAAAGGCATTTACAAAAAGAGGAATGAGGATCAACTTCATGTGGCAAGAAAATCTCATCTGGAAAAGGAGGCCTGTGGGGAGAGCAGAGATGTGTAACTGTACACATTCTTTTTAGAGAAGGGAATATGGTGAAGCAAAACAGGGAAAACTAAAGCAGGCACATAGTTACCAGTATGAAATCTTCTCATTTACTTCCCACTGTGTAATTTATTCAACTCATAGCATAAGGGTGCATCGAGAAAAACAAGGAAAAATGTGTTTTATCAGAGTTCAATCAGTGTTGTAGAAAAAAAAAGCCATCTTTATCCTTCAGGCAGTCCTTCTTAATTGTGAACACAGTCCAACACTCTTATAAGGCTGCTCACTGCAACTGCTCAAAAATAATTAGTATGGACAATGTTCACAATAATGAATTTTTGAAAGGCCAGAGGAACTGAGATGCGAATGTGAATCCCAGCTTCCTACCATGCAGCATCTGAAAAGCGCAATAGACCAAACCAGCTCCATCACCAGACTGGCTACAGCTGTCTGTTCATTGCACAGCCGATGGGCAGCCATGTCCCCCAGATCTCCCTCCCAGCTCACATCCTGCAGCTGGTGCTGTGGCCAAACAGTGAGAGTCCCCTGCAAGGTAGCTGCCCAGACTACTTCTACTGATGCTGGTTTCCATTCAGCTCCTTTCAAGTGGAGGTCAGTGGCTGTTTAAATCACTTATTTTGAGTTTGGCTCCAATCTGCCAGGGGACTGAGAGGGGTTCACCCTTGGAGTGCCTACTAAACTTTACCCAGCACCACACTTCTTCTGGCCAGTCCACCACAGGTTAACGAAGGGCTTGACCTGCAGTTCTTTCTCACTCTTCCAAAGACACTGGGTTTTCTCATTGCAGCAGGCAAGGGACACCAGCTCAAGCATATGAGAAGTTCAAATACCAAAGTACTCACAGAAAATTTTAAACTCTACATATTGATGACAAAGCTAGATCTTCTGTACAAAAATCACAACAGCCTTGCAGCTCCTGCTAATGAGCCTTATGATGGCCAGCATCCAGCTAAAGGCTGAAGAATGTTGGGGAAACAGGTATATGATAAGGACAGTCCCTCTTTCTGAATATTATATGGGAGCTGGGGTATCCAGTCACTCTATTTCCCTTTCTGTCTCCAGTGGAATGAAAATGAACTTCCAAAGAATTTGATTCCTCCATTTTTTATGCCTGAGAAAAGTTTTTAAAACCCTACTGCATAAGGATAAAGCTCTTTTCTACCAAAAGTGCATTGCTGCTGACAATGGCAAAGCACTGAGTATTCAACCCCTGCTTTTATCCGATTCCCCTCTGTAATCTCCCGGATAAGAGCAAGCAAAGCATTTTACTTGTAGACCTTTCATATCCCTTCTGGGAAATTAAAAGATGCAAAAATCCACCATGGGGTACAGTGGGGTTTAAGGGAGAAATAATGAACACTTGTTAGCGAGAAAGGAAGAAAACTCTGAAGAAGCTGAGGACAGAACTGTAAGGAAAGTCAGCAATGGCTGAATGGCTCTGGAGAATAAGATACTAGTCAATGCCAGTGAACAGATCATTATGCATATGGCCTTAAGGGACTCCACCCAGAGGAGACAGCAGAGAAAAATTCTGCAAGACAGGAGGGAGAGGTAAAGTTTCTGATCCCTTTCTTTCAGACTCAAAAGGAAAGAGGAACAATGTATCCTAAGAACAGCTTCACACTGAAGGACAGCAGTAGCCCATCTGGCCTGCACGAATGCTGGGGAGGAGGGTCAGACTTTTCAATTGAACTTCATTTCAAGGAAAGAATTTGCTTTGAAGAGCCACACAGATTTGGCATCCCTTCATTTTTATTGTTGCAAGTTATTTGCAGCGGAAATAAAGAACAATGAAAGAGAGGATATAGACAGTTTTTGAAGGAATTCATTATTAGTTATAGCTAAGGAATGAACACCAACATATTTTACATATTCCACTTGCAGATGTTATTTGATGCCCTGTGTTAAAAGTCCGTGTTGCCCACTGCAGCCCACCTGCGGCCCTGGGCTGCAGGGAAGCATGGTGTGGTATTTCCCAAGAGTTCAGGGGGCTCAGACTGATGTGGGCAGCAAGTGCTCCTGGCAGACGTGAGCACTGTCAGCCCACCCTACAGTGCCCAGCACTGACCTACTAATGACACTGGAGGAGTGGAAAAACAGAGGGACTGTCTATAAGGGAGGCTGAGGGAGAATCCACGAAAGGACACTGAGAGATGAGGGGGGAAATGAAGAGCTAAAGAATGTCAGCTGGGAAACATCAGCTCCTGTGGTACCATATTTCTTATTTTTAGTGTTACTGGTTGTTCATAGTAGTGGTTGTGTTGCTTTAATGCACAGACAACCCAGAAACATTTCAAGTGGGTTTCAAACCATGAGTTATTCATGTCGAACGATGCCCTGATGTACATGATCCTAGCAGGGTCCTGTTAAAGTCTGCTGAGACAGGTCAAAAGGAGAAATTATTCCTGTCTATAAAAAAATGAATCTGAGGATTCAACGAGTATGTTATTGAAATATTTTTCATATGGGTGGTGTAATCTCAGGATACCATACAGCCATTAGTGAAATATGAGCAGATTTTTCTAAAACTTTAGATGACAGCTTTCTAACACAACCTGAACACAGCCTGTTATTGACCTTATTATAGGGATATGGATATAATGAGTACTGAATCCAGAGATTAATCTTTTCTCAGGTACACCACATGGGTGAAAGGTTCATTTCCCCCTGTACCATTTGTAATTGCTTCATAAGCAACAGTCATGACTGAACTATAGGAAATCAGACAAAGTCCCCATCAATAGTGTTTATACTTCTGTTTCCAAAGAGCTAATTTCCCAGCATTGAGGAAAATCAAGAACAAGCTGACTGATAATGATGAAATACTTCCAGTCAATTTGCAACCAAGCAGGAAGAATATAAAACAATTTTAACTAGAGAGAAATATTCTTGGATCAGTAGATCAAGATAATTCATACCAATGAGCCCCAAAAGAGATGGGTGAGATGTTAGCTGTTGAAAAATTTCCAGTTATAGGTGAAAATTTCAGAAGTGAGTCAGTACTGTGTTAGTACTAAAACAAAAAGTGAGGTAACTATAGCTGACTAAACTGTAGTTTAACCCTTAGCTGACATCCGTTTCAGGCAAAGTTTGGCAAAGCTGGAGCAGGAGTTTATGACTAACAACTTCAAAGATCAGAGTGCAAAGTGGAAAACAGGTTTTGCCGGGGACAAACCTGACTGCACATTTCAGTGAGATTTCACATTTATTTGATAAAGTTACCGGCACTGGTGTACAAAATTCTGGCAAAATCAAGAGAAGTAGCAGTACAAACTTGTGCTGAAGAAAATGCACCCATAGTCCTCCAAACACACAGGCAACAGCACGCCTGTCAGAAAGGGGATGACACAGGTGTGGTTTTAAACGTGCTGTAGAATTGAGTTGCAAATTCAGTCAGGCACTAAGGACCAGAGTGGCAGTGTCTGCCACCCTTCATGGCATGGATGCGATGTGCTCTCACACAGTTGTAGGATTAAGAGTATCATGGAGTATGGAAATGGGCTTTGCTGCCAAAGTTCAGATGGATGCAGAAAGCTCTGGCAATGGCAGAAGAAAAAAAGGAGGAGGGAAATATGTTGAAATGGCAAATTAAGTTATTTATAGGAATGGGTTGGTTGACAAGAAGTGAACCGTGTGGAAATTTTACAAATTGCCAAATTTATATCAGCTTAATAAATCCTCCCCATTTGACTAAAAATCTTGGCTAGTAAGCAAAAAAATCCTAGATGTGCATGCACAGCTGGGAAATGAGCTTTTCAATGCACAGGCGGTCCAAACCCCAGAGAGGAACGGCTCAATGTGGGACTTGGAGAGGGAAGCAGGAGGATGTGTGGGACCTTAACGATGCTCCCTACGACAGGAATCTGAAAAAACCCAAGCCAAAAGAGATCTGCAGCTGCCAGCTGAATCTGAAAGAGACTTACCACAGATAAGATTTGAAGTGCTCCCACTTTATCAGGGAAGAGATGGCTGACCTGACTGCAGACCCAGAGGGAACTTACAACACTTGTGAAGCTGAGTTCATAGCTAGATTCAGACATGCTGGTAATGCAGCAGTAACGAAGACTTTCTCCATTTCTCAGTGGAGAATTTGCTGATACTGAGATTTTCGGTTTTTAAAATTACTAATGCCATTCTGCCTTTATAGCCCACTGTGCCAGGATGTGATTTCTCCCAGCATTGATTTGCAAAGTATGCATGATATATAGATATAGATAAATATATATGAAATATATATAGCCACTGATTACGTGACAAAAAAGTGACCTTTGGCTTCCATTTAGAGTACAAATCTGCCACTGTAATCAGTAAAGACCTGTTAAATATTAGCAGAGAGAACAAACGGGGGAAATAATAGCGCACCAGAAAAAATCCTGCTTAGGTTTCAATTAGCTGCCAAAATCCTTCTCTTTTTAACCTGTGGCCTGCAGGAACTCAGCATTCTGTTTGGCATTGGCATTTTTCTCCATTAATTAAACACTGACTTTTTGAATGCCTGCAGCAGGCTGATGGGAAACATTAGTGAAAAAAGAGATTTCTGAAAAGACCTTGCCGTGTCTGGAAGATCCCAATTCAATACAGCTATGTAGAAAATGTGATTCAAGAGAGCCGCATACATGCTTACATTTTTATTTGTAATCACAAGCCCAGCAGGAGAAGGAAAAAAGGGTTTTTATTTTCCAAACAGAATTTTAGTGAAGTGGGGAAAACTGACTGAAACCAGTAACAAACTGTGCATCTGACCAGTATTGACTTCTTGTTACCTCGGGTTCCCTCTTCTGCCTCTATTCTTCCAGCTGCTATGCCTATATTTAACACACGCCCAGACTGCAGAGCATAGCGTAGCAGTGAATGCCTCCAACTTTGAAAAAGCTTCCCCAGGCAGCACACTGAGCAGGTTGTGCTGTGGTCCATGCTCCCATGCTGGAGAGGTCAGCCTCCCCAGTAACGGGTGACAATACCAGCAGCAAGATGGTTGCTCACAGGATTCCCTGATGTGAGAATGAAGCTGTCCACAGCAATGCTATGTGTCTGGCAGACCGCGAGACACAGGTCCTCTCTCTACATGACACTAATAAAGCAGACAAACCATGTTATAGTCCTTTCAAAATTAAAGATCTATTAAAGAATTAAACCAGTGTTACAATATGCCTCTCTTCTCACACAGATCCTCTGTTTTAGAGGAGAGAGCAATTTTTCAACAGGGAATAGTCTCCATTCAGTGGGTCTCTGTGATATAACTAACTATTAACATGATGGTGAGATTAAGCCCCAGAGGCTGGAGCAATCGCATACCAGTGCTCATTAACTACCAACAGCAATGCAGGAAGAAAACCAAAGCCTTACTGGCAGGTTTTTTAATCTGGATAATTTGACACTTAACAGCTAGGAAACGTGCCCTCAGAAAAAAGGAATTTGGCTAGTCAGGGTGGTCACCAGAGAGCAGGATATTAAAAACAAAAGCAACTCACATTTCATAAACTGTTGTAGTGCCACTGAATTTAGCAGAGCTCTACTCGCCCGTGTTAGCTCAGGCTCTGTCTGCCAGGGCCAGATCTGTCAGGTCTCCATGCCTAACCACTGAGCCACGCTGTCCACACGCTAATTCCTCATGCCGTCCCACAGGTTTCCCCAATCTATCCACCCCTGCACAGTCCTTTGTCACTGTGGTTTTGCAGCGTAAACATTCAAGTGAAATATTGCTCACTCCCAATAAAGGACCACACTGTCATTTTTCACTCAGAACAGGTGCCATGGTACTGCTTCGTCCAAGCAGGGAAGTAAGGTATGCTTCAAAGGAAAGAAAACACAGGCAGTAAATTACAGTCATTAAAAGTCTCCTTAAAGAGTCATCTGGAGTGATTATGTGAGCCTCTGTGCTTATCCAATGCTGAGCACACACTGAAAAGCTCATTTGATTAGCAAAAAAGGCTGGATCTGACAAATCCATGTGACTAAGGAAAACATGTCCTGAGGAGGCTGTCCCTGCTACAGCACAAGAACGCACATTGTGAAACCACCGTGGTGTGGGTGGGAGAAGAAAATTCCAGAATTACAGATGGCATGCGGCAGTGTAGTGATTGTTCCCCAACAGGACTGCCTCAGCTCTGCACTGGCGGTTTGCTCAAAGGAGGCAGAAAGCAGAGAAGCAAGTTCTCCTATGACACAGGAACTAATCTTCTGAACAGCTAGTTCATCTCCTGCATGAAGTTGTCCATTGCAGTTACAGTTGCTTGGTTTCTTCAAAAATTCTTCATACTCATGGGCTTTAAAACTGCGGGAACAGCGCAAGGACTTTCCAAACTGCAATATATTCACTTCAGCTCATTACATATAAGTAAGAGCTCTGTTTTTATAATAATGTAGATTCTTTTGTTTTTCTAAAGGCCTATGGAAACTTTTAGATATGTAACACCAAACTTTGGAAATTCTCCATAACAAAAACATGTGGTAGGGAGCCACCTCTAAGATGAAAGGCTCATAGTTCAATCCTTGCCATATTTAGCTGTAAAAACAGCCTTCACAGTCCTCTGGAGAGCTATTGAGCAGGTTAAGCAGTAGAGTGCCTCGAAAGGAATTACCTGCATGGCCCACAGTGTCCACAGCTCTATGTTAGCTCATACCGGGGGAGAAAACTGAAGTGCACTCGCTTAAAAGGCCATCACACACTGGTAAGCAGAAATGGGAGCAGATTCAAGTGCAGACATAAACTTTCTGCTCCTCATGACTCTGAGATTTTTGCCCACATTGCAGGCTTTGCCTAGCCCAAATCTGTCCAGGTCAGGCACCCACCATTCACAACCTGAGTTCAAACACGTAAGAGATGGCAGTATCCCCTGCCTCCAAGAAGGTAAATTGCACCTGAAAATGATTGCTGTGCCTTCTGGGAGACCTGTGGTGAGACCTGGGCCAGCCTCTGTTTGATCCACCCAGACTGCCTAAATGAACAGACTCAGGTCTGCAATATGTCTTCAATATACTTGATGCTCTGGATTTCCAGAGTCTGAGATACATGTGAAGTTGTGCACAGAGAGTGACTGGAACTGGTCCTTGGTCACACACCCAGAAGTTAGCATAAATATGTTCTGCTTGTCTTGCCATGTCTTGTCTTTCTTGCCTGCTTGGTGGCCTTCAGAGTCCACCCGGAGGTAAATCAACAGCATTTTCTATCACTCTTCACACACATTTGCAGATAGTGACAGAAAAATATTCTTGCTAATGGACATGAGAAATAGGCTTTATTGGAGTGCGCCATGAACAGTGACTGGGGACTTCAGTCTTGGTGCTAAAAGCCAGAACTTAGACTGCTCAATGCTGCAGCAGAGCAGAACCACTGGCGAAGGAGCATCCCCAGCTCAAACTAAATCTTGTCATTGCAGTCCAAAATGCAGGCTCTGTCAACCTTTCCCCCAAGCTCAGTGCAAAGCAGACAGAAATACTATTCTTCTGCTTCTATCTGGATCAAGCAAACAAACATTAAGCAAAGTTCAGCCATCTCATTTTGGAAAAGATAATTTTGCAAAACAGCTATTCCACAGCAACAGGGGTGATGTTTCATATCAATATATTAGCTATACATAGGTACCCTGACACATTTTGTAAAGGTGAAAAATTAAGCTTTGTGATAGCCCATTTATATTAGGCAGTTGGACCAACTGACATAATTACCAGATGCCATTTAACACGGGTGCCTCAGAATCTGGGTGCCAAAATTAGGACATATTCACTCAGATTTTCAGACTTCAGGCACCAGGTTGTGGCAATATGGTTTCAGACCTGTGGATAACACAAGCCCTCTACACCTCAGAAAGTACACTGACCTCTTTATGTTGACTGCGCTATGAACTAGCACAAAAATACAAGTAAGGTGGTAAGAAGAGGTGGTATGTGTTTTAAACCAGGTGATACAGCTAGGGACAAAAGATCAGATGATCTTTCAGGTACACAAGCTTTTTGAATGGAAAGGAAACTCACTCCGTTTGCGTGATGCTGAGCACCGGCAGACTGAGTCACATCCTGGTGCAGAGTATTGCTTTACAGTGTGGCTCAATGAACTTAAAAAGTTGTTTGCCAGTTTTACGTGACAGCCACTGGTGCCCTATTGAGAAATAGAACCACAGTCTATTAACCTCCTTTCTTTGCTTTAATCACTGAACCGTGCTTTCTGTATTGGAACAGCTCCGTGAAAAGTGGGAGAGCTGAAACACAAACACCAAATGGTAGGACGCTTGCTCCAATAACACTTTACAATAGTACAACGTGATGGTGATTTTGATCCAAAGGAAAAAAATGCACAGAAATACAAGAGTGCTACTTTGCTAGAGCAGTGAGGAAATAAATGGAGGCAAACAAGGATTAGGCCTCCTCAAAATACAGTCATGGCCAGGCACAAATGCACTCATACAGGGCAGGGCAAACTGCTGCTGTCATGAGTATAGGCCCTCACAGGCAAGTATTAGCACATACCATGATCACTTTAAGTACTTCTGATGATGAATACTGAAAATTTCTATGGTCCAACTTAATTATTAGGTGCTAGATAGCTTACATTTTTTACAGTAGGAAAAAATCCTCTCCTAATTATTTCTAGTGTTTGCTAAATTGTTCCAGTACTAATTTAACACATTCCTGTCTAGACTGAGCCATTCAGTATAGCTCACTGAAGTACAGATGATCATATTATCCTGTGAAACTGCACTGTGTACACAATGTTTATTACATCAAAAGCTTTTCGTTCAGGCAGTAAAACCAATTATAGATGGCACAACATGTCCCGGCACCTTATGGGCTCAGAGGGGATAGAAAACTGCCAGCCAGTTGTTTCCTACCCAGCACAGCAGTCACCTGGCTGCTCTGGGAAGGGAGAAGTCCTGCTCACAGATCGAAATACACAGAGGAGAAAGAAGTTCTGTGCTGTCAAAGATCTTATTTATGGCTTTCACTGGAAAGCTGCGAGCTGTAAAATGTGCAGTCTAGCCATTCTTCCTTCATATGTAACAAACACAAATGCTTTCTTGCAGAAATCAATGACTCAAGGAAAGGTTTGTTTGCTCTCCGAGTGATTTGGGAAGGCAGAAAAGAATGCTGTTGGGGAGTTCTTGGCACAAATTCACAGCATGAAGACAACAGCCTGCAATGGAAGTTGGGAAAAATTTAGAAAATTTGAAAACAGATTGTGTTATATTGTTCCTGTCTCAAATGGTGTGTGAACGGTGTTCACCTCCCTGCGGGAGGGAAGGGGGTGCGCGGCTGAGGAGGGAGGCAGTGGAATTCACACACTCCGGTCCTCTGGCCTTTGCTTTGTTTTGGTATGGGAGGAGGACGGAGGGCGAGGAAAGGACACTGCTTGTACGCCTAAAAATCAAAAAGGTGTTTCAACTAACAGGAATATATTGTCTTATATTATATATCTTGTATTAATAGTTTATGGGTGGGGTGGGGGTGGTACTTTTTAACCCCATGCTAGGCAACGTAGGAAACCACACATTTAGAGATAGCCAAAATTTGTTACTATATTAAATTTCACTAAAATCAAAACTTGCCCATATTGCAAAACATAACCTGTCACTGTTTTGACAGGAAGGAGGGAAGAGGGTGGGGTATGGACAAAAGTAAAGGAGAGAGGAAGACAGAGCACATGAGAACAGACACATGTGACACTTCCCAAACAGTTCAGATTTTGATGAAAAGTGGCATTTTGACACAGCTGAGTTTGGTGAACACGTTTGAAAGAGATTGGGTTTGTTTCTGTATGGAACCGAAGGATGTTTCAGGACCTCAGTAGACACCCCAAAATGGGATAGACACTCTTCAAGAAGATGCAACTGGATTTGCTCCAGTGTATATCAGGCAGGGCTTCGATATGAGTAAACTGACAAACATAATTTACACCCTGGTTTATACCATGCAAAACCCTAAGCCATTATGCTACTCATTGAGAGCTCATGGACAGCATACTGACCTGCACCTTCATGGGCAGCCATCTGGATGCAAATAAATCATTCCAAAATAATTTTCTTAATTGTGTCTTTAAACTGCTGTTTAGAGACACTGTAGTAACCCACCACCTTGGGTACCTGAAGAGCACTGAACAGCACAGGCCACAGAAGCTCGCTGCGGTCAGAGGAGAGATAAGCAACAGGCCAACCCACTTCTCTGGTCCATAGAAACAATCAGAGAGAAGCTTTCCACCAGCAAAGGTGGCCTCAGTCTTTTGACTGCCCAGGCAATTGCCTTGGGTACTCTCTGGGCACAGTGGATCATTTTCCCTCTCACTGATGCCTTTCAAGAACAGTTTTGCTCACCTGTCTGCCTGCCCTTGCGACTGACACTAGTGCAGCAAGAGCAGGGGCCTGAGACCATAATCATCAGGTACGTTCTTCACAAGACCAAACAGAGCAGAAGAGCATGCCATTTAGTCCTGCAGATTTATTTCCAGTTTACAACCCACGCAAGAAGCCAGTGTGAATGACACCTGGCTGAGATCAATCTCTACTTTAATTTTTAAAAAAAAAACCTTAGTCTTGCAGCATCATACATATATATTTGTCTCAAAACTCTTATGCAGAAAATTTTTACCTTCATTGCTTAAGATGCACTGGCAAACTTAGAAAATTCAGAATACTGGTTTAAAAAAAGGGTTAATTTTTTTTCTGAATATGTTGGAAATAATCACAAAAATAAATTTAAATCAGCTAAATATTTGTAAAAATTTAGCTGAAATGCTATGAAGACAAGTTTTCAATTCCACTTACAGAGAAAATATGCATAGACTAAGAAGAACTATAGTACTTCAGAAAGTTTTGGTTTCGGTTAGGATCACCTGTCAGTTTAGCCAAAGCAGCTAGACCATAGTGACTGCCAGTAAACCACCACAGATTATTGCAACATTATAAGAGGCCATTTTCAACATGAGTGTTTACCTTCCAATTACAATCAATGTTACCTTGGTTACATCAAGTTACGCTGATTATGGAAAAGCAGATCAAGGTCTTAGAAAAACCAAAGCTCAGTTGGCTCTATTTCTAAGCAGAAATCCTATATTTTGAGATCGCTGCAGTTCAGCTGTCCAGGGCAGCTCTGCTCAGAATGCAATGGTTCAACAGTGGCTATGAAAGGAGCCACATTTTCATCCTCCTCGCCCACTGCTGGCTGCAGCAGTCGCAGACCCATGGCCGGAGGAGAACTGGAAGTGCCATACCGGGGGTTACAGAGCAGATTGACTTTACAGGCCTCTTAGCATGAGTTCAGGCCACTGCTTAAGGGGAAAGACTCCTTGGTAATATCTAGGCATCCAAAATTTAAAGTCGGAGTCAGATGCGTGCACTAGCCTTTCAGTGCCCTGTGCCATATGGCACCGCTATGTGAGTCCTCCTCTCCTCATGGGCTGAGTGGGAGCAGGCATGTGCATAACATGCACATGTAAGTACTCATCGTGTACTGCACAATCAATCAGAGGGGATCAGTGCCAGATTTCAGTAACTACTACTTCCAGCAGCCCGTTTCGCTCCAGTTACGTGATCTGTGGCAATCGTTACAGATGTGTTTGCACAAGCCAATCTGAAAGAGGCGGCCAGCCAATGCTTATCTGCTGAGAAACTAGAAGCCCCATCAGCTTGTAGGCACCAGAAATCATTTGCTCTCAAAATCAGCAACATGAGATGCAAACCAGGTCAGGTCAATAAACTTCAGTTCAGTGACAGTCTACATCATGGTCAGACTAGAATGGAGTCTTGCTCAAATTGATAAATTGCTTTATCACGTCTACTCTGGCATCTAACTTCCATGTTAACTTCTTGCTTACCATAGTTAAATGATGCCTGAAATACTCATTTGACTGAATTCTGTATCCTCCATCCCTTATCTGTCATAATGACTTGTTATTAATTATGGAAAGAGTCAGCCTTAACATAGTTCGGGAGATGGGAATGTTTCCAGGCTATGCATCTGTTTATTGCACACTAATTGGGTCACTGATACACTAACAGACTCTAATGTATCTAATGTACTGGCTAGTGCCTTTCAATGCATGATAAACCTACAGTCACATTAGGTATATCTGCTATATATCTCCCTTATGAGGAGAGGCTGAGGGAGCTGGGTCTCTTTAGCTTAGAGAAGAGGAGACTGAGGGGTGACCTCATTAATGTTTATAAATATGTAAAGGGCAGGTGTCATGAGGATGGAGCCAGGCTCTTCTCAGTGACATCCATTGACAGGACAAGGGGCAACGGGTGCAAACTGGAACACAGGAGGTTCCACATAAATATGAGGAAAAACTTCTTTACGGTGGGGGTGACTGAACACTGGAACAGGCTGCCCAGAGAGGTTGTGCAGTCTCCTTCTCTGGAGACATTCAAAACCCGCCTGGACGTGTTCCTGTGTGATATGATCTAGGTAATCCTGCTCCAGCAGGGGGATTGGACTAGATGATCTTTCGAGGTCCCTTCCAGTCCCTAACATTCTGTGATTCTGTGATTATGCCCAAGGATGAAAAATTTGAGTATCTTTTAAAAAAGACAAGAGAAGTTGTCTTCTGCTGTGTTCACATCTTCTCATGCACTCTTCCTAGAAACATTCAACCACCTATTTAATTAGGTTAAAAGGTCTGCAAAGATGGAGTTTATGCTTACACATGCAAGGATTTTACATTTTACCTCTCTAAGTAGTCACACCAACTATCTGGTGGCAATTATACTCTTATACTTGAGTGTAAAGGAATAGTATCTATTTTCTGGTCCAAACTTTCAGTCCTGAGCTACAGAGCTTGCATTTTGCATTCTCAACTCTGAAAATGTAGGGTCAACAAAAATCAGGAACAAGTTTGTGAAATCATTTTGATTGATGACAGTAAGTTTGTTCTCAGTCCATTGCCTCACCCAGCTGTAGGAGGTGTTTTCATGGGTATAAGTCAGTGTCTGTAGCTGGAACTAGGTGCCTAACAGCAGGTTAATACAAAATTTAACACAAAGGGATCACCAAGGAGTGAAAATCACACTAGTACTTTCAAAAATAAGAAGTGGCCACAGGCAAGGGACACAGATATCAACAGTGTTCTTGCCACGTATCCCACAAAAACATTTCTCCAGACCAGCACTAGATGTGTGTGACCTGCCAAGGAACCTGTTGGCTATTAGGAATCCCAGATGTTTATTTGGGGTTGTGATTATAGGGCTCAGCTTCAGTATTCTCTGATGTGAAGAGGAGCACACAGAGAATGTCAGTCACCGTGAACTCTTCTCATGCAAACTGTCACGTGGACACTGATACTCTTTGAGATGAATCTGAGAGCAAAAAGTGATGTAAGCCTGCATCATTGTGAGAAAAGAAATGGCTAAATGTACATCAGGTTCTGGTTCAAGTGGGTTAGTAAGTCCTTAAGGAACAAATAGTATGTTTACCTTCAACTGCTGTACTTCCTGAAAATATCAGCAAAGCAAAATGATCCAACTTATTGCCTGCACTTCCTGACAGCTCTTGCTTTCTAATGACCTGCATTTTTGGCACAATTGTCTTGGCAAAATTCAGTGTTTTCAAATACTTACAACAGATGCACAGTCACAACATTTTCCATCATACTCACATTTGGATACAGATCCCTTTAATTTTCTCTTAAGATTGTAGGTGTTATATTTGTTTATGTCTTAAAACTTGAAAGACAGTCAGGTGCAGCATTTGCCTAGAGGGACTCCTGATCTGAATAAACACACAGCTTTGAATGAAGCACTGGGTGTTATCACATGTTTTGCTTGTATATGCCTGCTCAGTTCTTCCACCTTCAACATGGAATATCCATTGGCCCAGTTATCTTCATGTACTTAGAAAATAATTCATCATGTAGAAACCTGCCCCCTTTACAGTGGAGGCTGAGAGATCCACTTTGGTTGGATTTCTGGGGTATCCAGCTTGAGAATGTTCTCATCTGTCCAGGTTTTGAGCTGAGATAATCAGATTAAACACAGTACATACTGTATTGGCTCTACACCAGGGCAGTTCTTCCAGTTGAAATACAATAGCTAGAACACTCATCTGCTGAAAAATGGTCCATCTGGAATGATGTATCATCAGTTCTAGTTTGCCAGTACCCACCCGTATGAAATGTATGTGTCAACCATCCTTTGGATTTACTGAAAGTGGATTTACCACTGTTGTTTATAAAGAATCCGCTAAATGAAAAGACCATTCATTGAAGTACAGTCTTAATTCATTTCAGGCTCTTTCATGCCCTGTCATGTTACGGATATTCTTATTTCACAATCCAAGCAAGTAAAACAGAACAATTCATCCTTTGGTTCACCAAAACATTCACATGAGCCGATGACAAAGATCCATCATGTTAAAAATAAGAGCTTTCACATGGTGCCTAAAAAAGAAATGTCCAAATGGAGTCACGTTAATAAACAATTTAAGTTATTTTGGAGAAATATTTGCACTCATCAGGAAATAAAACACTCATTTTGTTTTTCAGCTACTCAGTAGAAACAACAAAATAAGAGAAGAGCTTATGGGAATTAAAAACCACCGCCAACTCCCTTCTTTCCCCTGATGTTTGTAAATTGTCTGCAGCAAGTGTCCCATGTACACTGAACAAAACTGCTGATCGCTGCCAAAAATGAGACAAATGGCACTACAGAGAAAGGCTTAGACTGAAGAGGAGGAGATTGACCCTTCCATCATGCATCATCTGAAAGAAGGCTGCTGCCGAGTCCTGAAGAGGCAGAACAGGACAAAAGAGCATCTTTTTCTGATTCTTGGGGCAAAAGTCTTGCAGCATGGCTTGTATCTCTACCTTTCACTCAGAATGAACGGACAGCTTGTTCTGAGCTTGTCACTCCTTGCTGGTCCCAGAGCCGTGCAGCAGATTTGCATCATTCCATGCCAAGCAACTCAAAAATGCAAGATAATAGTTAACACAACACTGATGAAAACCAAAGGTGTTTTTAGAGTCTTTTGAAGAAATGTCTCCTCTCCTTTTCCCTTTCTTAATTTCCAGAGTGAATGTTCCCTGGTGCTAACAGCTCTTGGGCTTGACTTTTTAAACCCCGCACAGGATGTTTTAAGCTCTCCTATCCAAGTGCACTGGTTCTCTTAAGGGGTTCAGCCATGAGGACATCGCCTCTCTATACACAGCAGGGCAATGATCCATCTGTTGAGAGGGAATCTCTGTATTACAAAACTGT
This sequence comes from Nyctibius grandis, assembly GCF_013368605.1. NCBI lineage: Eukaryota > Metazoa > Chordata > Aves > Nyctibiiformes > Nyctibiidae > Nyctibius > Nyctibius grandis. Next base: position 66,136,207 of record NC_090658.1, on the reverse strand, counting down.
ACACAATAAAGCTCTTCTTTCATATACACTCCACTGCTGAGCTCCCACCATTTTCTTTAAAAATCTTTTTTCTTTCCTTTAATTTGTTCCACAGTTTGCTCATTTGTATTTAAAAGCCGTTGGCAGCAAAGGAAACTGGAGCAGAAGTACAATAAACAAATACAAGAACAGTAGAAGTGTCTTTGTACATTTTTTGGTCCTTATCTTGAAGAAGTTTTACAACATATTTTGAGGTCAGCAGAAGGGTACTTATTAATCAGATTGGACAGTGCTACTTAAGCAAAATGACTAATCTTATATTCATTTTTACTTTGACTCATAATAATTAATATGGAAACTTTGAAATAGACTCTACTTGGCCTGACTCACTCTTTAAATTGACTGAAAAAAACAGGGCAAGGACCTGCTCTACCACAAATGGATACAAAAATCAGATAAGCCAGTCTAGAGGCAGAAAAATTACCCCCTATAATTTTTCCCTTAGAGGACATGCCCAAAACACTCCCCACCACAATCATTTCTGTTGAACTGCTTGCAGAAGGTGATGCAGAGGATGCCTGTCTGACATCCTCTGGCCAAAGGTCTGTCTCGCAACTTGATGCTCTTTACTCACCAGTCCACTAAAAGTTACATTACGGAAAAGAGGCCCCACAGTATAGGAAAAGAGACTGTGTGGCATAAGCAGGAGGCAAAGAGCTGTCTAGCAGGCTTGAGCTCAATGGGACAGATGATCTTGGTTTCTCAGCTCAGTTCACCAGAGATAGAAAGGGAAATTACTTCAGTCACTTTGTTGAATCAGAACTATAGAAATGACCTAAGGTGGGAAGCAATAGGCCACAGGGAGCCTAGATGTGTTAAGGGATGCAAGAGGAAGGCAGGAAGTACATGAGAGTTACACAGACTGAATGAAGGATTTATGACAACAGCATCACTCTTTCTCTCTCAATTCCTCTGCTCTCCCTCCACTCTTTTCTCCTCACTGTTAGGCCACCTAGAAATGGAGGCAAAGCAAGGTTTGCAGTGCTCCAGAAACCTGTACTGCTGCTGCCAGCAGTGAAGTAGGAAGAAAATGCAGTTATGTAACTTTATGAACATTTTGCTTACACAGGAAATTTAATAAGCAAACACATCATGTACCTTAGGACTTCCTAAATAGCAGTATTATCTACAAAAGGAATGCATGTTATTACATAATTCCCCTTCTGAAGGCAGAAGTGCATTTCATCTCCTTTGCCTCCTTGGCATACCTGTAAACCCTGTAGTATTTATGGGTAATGAGCTCCAGGGCTACTGGATGGTGAATATTTTATTTGGTAGCTCTTAACCTCTCCTGAGCACCATATGCTGCGTGACTCAAGAGGTGAGTTTTAAAACCTCCACGTTCTTTCATACCAGTGACTTCCAAGTCACCAGTTGTGCTGTAGTTGTGGTAACGCAGCTGCTGCCTTGTTATCTGTCTCTTGGAAAGTTAATTTGGCACCTGTGATACCCTGAAATCTCTCCTTTTTCAGAGTTACACAACTGAAAATCACATTACAGGTCTGAAATAACGGAGTCTTCTGCTCTAAACTGCAGCACCTCCAAACATTGCCCAGGTCCAAGGTACAGAGGCAAGAGGAGGAAAACCTGCAAGAGGAGGTCATCTGCTTCTTGAAAAGATATAGGTGTAGTCAGGGTTTAAGTTCACGCTTCTTTCTCAATCTGTTATGCACCCAGGGAAGTCACCAGGATAAAAAAGAAAAGCTGCAATAAGCCGACTTACCTGGTATTGGATTCTTTGAGGTTTTTACACAGCGAGTTTACCGGGGAGTTCCTTAGGCAGCTCCTGGTCTCTGCCATGCAGGAGCTACGGAGCTTCTTCGCATGTCTTACAGGACTTTGCAAGTCCCAGGTGCTTTACTATGAAAATTAAGATATTATGGAAAAGATAGCTTGTATCACCTGATCTCTGTACATCTTTTTAATATTCCTTAAACTGGCACTTCTTATTTCCTGCCTGGTCAGGGAAGGAAGATACTAGAAAGAAATAATCTGATTAAATCCTTTGAATCCCCTTCTTTTTAACAGTTCAAGTCTACAAACAGTACCTGTAATATCTGAATGTGAACCTCTGCTACATACATACCTGTATTTTTTTATATATATATAATATACATATATATAGGGGTATGCAAAGCAAGGTCATTTCATGTACACGGAATTAGTTTCAGCTTTGGTATGCAAAGCAAGGTCATTTCATGTACACGGAATTAGTTTCAGCTTTGTAGGAATTAGTTTCAGTTTTGTATTAATTAGTTTCAGCTTTGCAAGAAAAATCATATCCTGTCCTTTCATTCCTGTTCCTGAGGATCCCTCATTGGCTTTACACCCCCGCTGTCCTAATTTTCAGGACATTATTTTCAGAGTTAATGCTGCATGCCTGTCCTGTGGTTTCTCCTTACCTGGCCCACTATATTGTGAAGGATATTTACGCAAAGACGGATGAGACTTGTTTAGCCCCTCACGTTACTAACTGACAGGTTACGAATCGCCAGCCATTACAGCTACTGCTGTGACTGGCACCCAGCTGGCATTTATTTCCAGGGGCTCCAGAGCTAAGCATGAGAGAGGACATCACTTCAGTTAGAAAGCAGGCTCTGCAAGGGGACCATAGCACCCTTCCACATGTCTGATCCAGAGAGGACAAATAAAAGATGCTCTGATCCCAGTGGGTGACAGCTGAAATGAGGAAAACAATGGTGTCACGGGGGACTTTTTTTTTGAGCTTCTTCCGAGCTCAAGATCAGAGCATCCCAACAGGTAGGAAGTCAAGGAAAGGAACCAGGAGACCTGCATGGTTGAACAGGGAACTGCTGGGCAAACTCAAGTGGAAGAAGAGGGTGTACAGATCGTGGAAGGAGGGGCTGGCCACTTGGGAGGAATATAAGTCTGTTGTCAGAGGATGTAGGGAGGCAACTAGGAAAGCTAAGGCCTCCTTGGAATTAAACCTTGCAAGAGAGGTCAAGGACAACAGAAAGGGCTTCTTCAAATACATTGCAGGTAAAGCCAACACTAGAGGCAATGTAGGCCCACTGATGAATGAGGTGGGGGTCCTGGAGACAGAGGATAAAAAGAAGGCGGAGTTACTGAATGCCTTCTTTGCCTCTGTCTATACTGTTGGAGGCTGTCCTGAGGAGCCCTGGACCCCTGCGGCCTCAGAAGAAGTCAGGATAGAGGAGGAATCTGTCTTGGTTGATGAGGGCTGGGTCAGGGACCAATTAAGCAACCTGGACGTCCATAAATCCATGGGCCCTGATGGGATGCACCCGCGGGTGCTGAGGGAGCTGGCGGAAGTCATTGCTAGGCCACTCTCCATCATCTTTGCTAAGTCATGGGCAACGGGAGAGGTGCCTGAGGACTGGAGGAAAGCGAATGTCACTCCAGTCTTCAAAAAGGGCAGGAAGGAGGACCCGGGGAACTATAGACCAGTCAGCCTCACCTCCATCCCCGGAAAGGTGATGGAGCAACTTGTTCTTGGTGCTGTCTCTAGGCACATCAAGGATAGGGGGATCATTAGGGGCACTCAGCATGGCTTCACCAACGGGAAGTCTTGCTCAACCAACTTGATAGCCTTTTATGAGGATGTTACCCGGTGGATAGATGATGGTAAAGCTGTGGATGTGGTCTATCTCGATTTCAGTAAAGCGTTTGACACGGTCTCCCACAGCATCCTCGCAGCTAAACTGGGGAAATGTGGTCTGGATGATCGGGTAGTGAGGTGGATTGTGAACTGGCTGAAGGAAAGAAGCCAGAGAGTAGTGGTCAGCGGGACAGAGTCCAGTTGGAGGTCTGTGTCTAGCGGAGTTCCGCAAGGGTCGGTTCTGGGACCAGTTCTATTCAATATATTCATTAATGACTTGGATGAGGGATTAGAGTGCGCTGTCAGCAAGTTCGCTGATGACACAAAACTGGGAGGAGTGGCTGATGTGCCGCAAGGCTGCGCAGCCATTCAGAGAGACCTGGACAGGCTGGAGAGTTGCGCGGGGAGAAATTTAATGAAATATAACAAGGGCAAGTGTAGAGTCCTGCATCTGGGCAAGAACAACCCCATGTACCAGTACAAGTTGGGGACAGAGCTGTTGGAGAGCAGCGTAGGGGAAAGGGACCTGGGGGTCCTAGTGGACAACAGGATGACCATGGGCCAGCAGTGTGCCCTTGTGGCCAAGAAGGCCAATGGCATCCTGGGGTGTATTAGAAGGGGTGTGGTCAGCAGGTCGAGAGAGGTTCTCCTCCCCCTCTACTCTGTCCTGGTGAGGCCGCATCTGGAGTATTGTGTCCAGTTCTGGGCCCCTCAGTTCAAGAAGGACAGGGAACTGCTAGAGAGAGTCCAGCGCAGAGCCACGAAGATGATTAAGGGAGTGGAACATCTCCCTTATGAGGAGAGGCTGAGGGAGCTGGGTCTCTTTAGCTTAGAGAAGAGGAGACTGAGGGGTGACCTCATTAATGTTTATAAATATGTAAAGGGCAAGTGTCAAGAGGACGGAGCCAGGCTCTTCTCAGTGACATCCCTTGACAGGACAAGGGGCAATGGGTGCAAGCTGGAACACAGGAGGTTCCACTTAAATTTGAGGAAAAACTTCTTTACGGTGAGGGTGACTGAACACTGGAACAGACTGCCCAGAGAGGTTGTGGAGTCTCCTTCTCTGGAGACATTCAAAACCCGCCTGGACGCGTTCCTGTGTGATATGGTCTAGGCAATCCTGCCCCGGCAGGGGGATTGGACTAGATGATCTTTCGAGGTCCCTTCCAATCCCTGACATTCTGTGATTCTGTGACTAGGAGTTCAGCCAGCAACCAAATGGAGAAGCAGATGAACTCATGGGCAAAACCCATTCTCTCTTCATGTAAAAGTCTGTGTAATTAAAAACAAACAGAAAGCAACAGGAAGGACTGTGAAGACATTTGGGCAGATTCATTCAACAGGACTGCACTCGATGGAGTCAGCAAGTCTTTAATAACAACATTGGCACTCTTCAGGCCGTACATCAAATGAACGGCAGAGTTCAATGTTGTCTTTTCTAGATGTCCTCAGTCCTTTTATCTACTTGAGCAATGAGCTATTACTCATTCATATGTTATCACGTCAACAATTCAACATGGATCTTATTACACTTGCTGGGGAATTTCCCAAAAAAACAGATTTTCATTGGAAACTATTGACTGGTGAAAACCAGGAAGTTTTGGCCAAATTGTAGTGAAAGACGGGCGTTTGTCCGGAATTCATCCTGCCACTTTTCCTTTGGCGCATCTAAAGGTATCAAAGATTCCAGCATCTCAGCTTCTGGGGTGTTTTACCATAACCAGCAGTAACTCACCCACCAGATCTCAAGCTTTCAGTCTCCTCGCCATTGATTTTGGAGACTAAGGCAGAGCCTCAGCCACCAGTTCTCTATCAATTTTTCCTTCTCTGTGCATTTTCCTCATACAGACCTATACAAAGGTAGCCCAGATGATCAGCTCAACTTACTCTACACTACATTTCACTTTTTCAGCTCTGCATTTTAGTTTTAAGAACTACCTGTGTTGCTAAAAATAACAGAGATGCTACAATACGTATAAAGCAAGAAGCTTTCTACTTAGGAGCAAGTTACCTCCCAAGACAGCATGGGACAAAAATTGAGCACACTTCTCATTTTGCCTTACACCAGTGTAATCTTTGTTGCAAATATCTGAGGAGAGTAATTTCTGCTTCTCTAGATGAAAATTAAAATACAATGGGCAATATGCTGGGCAAAATAAAACCGCACAGTCATGACACGCACTCTAAGGCAAGCGAGCTCTGTTTGTTAGGCATGCTGTTGAAAGAACCAGAATTAGAAGTATTTGAAGACGTCACCTCTGGGTTAAAACGAACAAGTTAAATTGAATTTAACTCGTGCCATGAAAAGTACACTACCCAATGCCCTACCAGCAGGGAGCCAGCAAATGAAAGCCATACTATGCTTGGGCACCACAGATGAAACAGGGCAAACACAGAGCACTTAAATGACGTCCATGTAATTGATCATTAATCTGAAAAGAGAGTAGCAATGTTCATCATTCGTCTGCTTTAACGTATGCCATTAAAATAAATCAACACTTTCATGAGCTTGACATCTCCAGAGAAGAAAACATTGTACTATTAAACAGAGAAATCCCACAGATTCCAATCCCACACATGCTAATGAGTGACAGAGAACAAACACGAGTCTTTGAGGCCCTGAGAATTAGAATAAATAAATGTCACAAGGGAGAGCACTGGGAAAAGCAGGGCGGGCTTCAGCATTCTTATTTGCTTTTAGATTACACCAGGGAAAAGGAGAAGTCCAGATTTTGACCTTAATCAAAAATTGGCAACTTTACTCAACCTTGCACTTTGTGTTATTTTATTATTATTATTATTATTATTATTATTATTATTATTATTATTATTATATTATTATATATATTATATTTTTATATATATAAAAATCATATAATATATAATATATATTATAATTCCTGTTCTTGGGTGGTGATATAAAACTGAAAGAGAAGAATAGGAAATAAAAGCAACCATCCTGGAATCAATAAAGGATTTTAACCATTACTACAGTTTACTACACATATAGCTATGAAAAAATAAAAATCATTTGTTTAATAACAGCACCACTGTATAAAACAGGGTGACCACAAGCCTCTTGGTAAGTCTTCTGAGGATGTAGTAGTTCTTCTCACATCAGTCATTAAGATGTGAAGCTGAAAGACACAAGACAAAGCTTTTAAGCCGGCTCCTACTGATTTGTCAGGCGGCTCAAGTAAACAATGAACACTTTAAGTGAATTTCACATATTATAAAAGAATATCAGTGTGAAAAAAACCCACATTGGAATTTTTTTCAAAAACTGGGCAATTCTGACTTCTCTTTGTCCTGCCCTCAAAAAAAGAGGGAAATTAAAGTTTTAAAATCCCACCATTTGAACACAAATTTGCTATTAAAAAAAAAAAAAGGAGTTTTAGCTAGACAGAAATGCTTCCTTTCCAAAAACTGCAAAATGAAAATTATTTTGTTTTCAAGACAGCATTAATATATTGCAGTTCTTAAACTGCAGGAGATCTTTTGTTGTACTGCTGACAATATATTGATCTTAACTTCTTCTAAAGGCCCCATCACACACCTCCATGCACCTCACAATCTTTTAATCTATTTATCCTTACGGCACCCCTGAGGGACAGTAAAGCCCCATTATCCCCATCTGCCAGGTGAGCTGATGCAGGCAAGCCAGTCCCTCGCCCACCCGCGCCCTTTGCCATGTTGTACACCTGAGCCCCTGGCACAGGCGGTGGGGAAAGGCTGGAGATTGCTGCTTAGCAGCCACCTAACCCCACACGTGCCCTGGGTATCGCTGGCACTCACTTGAGTTTTCACCAAACCATTGGGGCCACGGGTCTCTGGGGTTGCCCCTAAGGCACAATTCTTGCCCTGGCAGTTCCTGGCAATTGCACCAGACCTAAGCCCTGAACAGCCAAAAGTCCAAGGGCAGAGCAATAGGGCAGTGAGACATTACCCATGGCTACAGCACTTCCCCAGAATGAGGAAGACCTTGAGTCTTTGCTCCCAATTAAACAAAGAAAAGAATTTAATTCCTCTTTCAGTCATCTTGGATATTTTCAGTGCAGCTCAGCAGCGACTGATAAATATGGTTCAATACCACACCTCTGCACTTGAGAAAATAAACCACTTCAGGAAATAGTGTCAGCAGATGAGAATCCTGTAAAATAAGTATTCACCTCTGACGAGGCCTGTTAAGTGGTGCCTAAAACTTTCCTGTGCATGTCGCTCATGGTTGCCTCTCTGCAGGTGGCTGCTTCTGCCTGCAGACAGCACAGGAAACCTGTGCTTTCATCGTGGTGCTTGGACTGACCATGAAGGAGTCAGATCTTGCAGTGCTGAGGAGAAAACCTGGGTCAAGCACCTCTGAGGGTCCAGACCTGAGTGGTTTGCCAATAGTAATAGGAAAAATGTGGTCGAAGGTGAATCAGGGACATGAATTCAGGCGTTCCTGAATTTGCTCATAAATTCTGGTGTTCCAGCCCCTGGACTATTCTCACTGCTGAGCCGTATACATTTTTGAAAGGACATAAGAAGCGTTCCTGTCCTGACCAACCAGGACTGTTTTTATCCAAGATTATGTTCAAAATCTCTGCTCTCGACCATCTGGCAACAAGATGAGCACACACGGGGTGGGAACGTTAATCCATGACATCAGCTTCCTTCACTTCCTCCAACTGATATAACCTCAGAGTATACAGTATGACAGACCGATTTATGCAAAAAGATTAAAATCATTAAATGTGTTTAGCTTGGCCAAAGAACTTCTAAAATGGAGATGGCTGTAAGCATTTGGAAGGCATAAAAAGTAAGTAAGGAAATTAACTGGTTAGATTAATCCAAAGGAGTGGAAATTGTCCCAGATGGTCGTTGGGTACCATCGATTTTTATACTAGACTAACACAGAGATTAAAAATTGCAAAAAGCAATTTTTACCTTCAGCTATCATTAAGGCATGTATTGCTAGCGTAAGATAATGTTTTCTGAGTTTCCATGTCAGGCTCACAAAGGTCATAAATAAAGGGTAAGCATATGGCTGAGCGGGAGGGATTTCACTTCTGTACCAATATACTCAGTTATTAAAGGCCCAAGCTGCTGCCCACATCTTTTCCACCCAAACGCAAAATGAACTGCGTTCATCCCCATTGCCACTGCACCACATTTCACAGAGCTACATCACAGCTCAATCTGAGCATTCACATTGAAGCAAACATCTTCATGAGCAAGCAGCAACTGCTTCTAGCTATCCCACAAAACTGTTACGAGTTTTCCTTTTCTTTTTCCCTGTCTGCATGCTCTTCTGTAATTTCCTGTTGTATTTCAGAGAATCACAGGATGGTTGAGGTTGGGTGGGACCTCTGGAGGTCATCTTGTCCAAACCCCCTGCTCAAGCAAGGTCACCTAGAGCCTGCTGCCCACGATTATGTCCAGATGGCTTTTGAATAAATATATTTATATTGTCTAAGACCCTTAATCAGAAGTAGGCTAAAATCAAGTAAAACCAGCATACATCCTAGGAGGTAAAACAGTGACACTTCTTGGCATAGTGAACATTTGAGTTACAGATGTCCTTGGAGAGTCCAGCTTCAGTAGGCTCCACACATAGCAACTGACTATGCAGTTCAAGCAAACTTGAATATTGACTGTTATTGATCATCATCTAAGTTAGATTCCCTTTATATTCAGTCTAGCAATATATGGTTGATGAAAAGCAGTCCTTCCCCTCTGAAAGTCACCCGAGATCTTAGATAATCTTGACGGATTGGACCTGAACCTCTCTGTCCCAAAGATGCTACCGTTTAAATAGACAATGCTAATGAAGATAAAAAAGGAAAGCCAAGAGCAGAAAGAGATGTGTCTCTCATCTTTCAGGAGAACAATGGCACAGAGAAGAGGTGAGCTTCAAGTAACTTGCTCCTAGGTCAGTGCCTTGTACACAACCCCATGTGCCTGGATCACCCAGCTTGAACTCTTAGAGACCCTCTCCTAAAATTTCTTTCTTCAAATTTTCTAAAAATAATGTTGCTTCCCTCTAAAATATGGCTATAAATAATCATTCCAGGCATAGACACATCCTCCTTATGAATAGTTCTGTGTAATACACACTGATGGGGCTTTTACAAAGATTGATCTGAAAAATCATGTTTCCCTGCTGTTTGGACATGCTTTACTAGCACATCTGAAAGCTTTTGCATTGAATCTTATGCCACAACAGGCCACAGGTTTCAATCAGTTTTCTGCATGACACACACTGCTTTGTTTATAAAAGATTGACTGATCAGAGAAGCATGCCTCCTGAGTGTTAGAAGCACATTAGCAGTAAGCTTTACATGTGGACATAGGCAATGGCTATAAAGAGCATACTAACATAACAGAATCAACAGGGATCTCACAATCGATTAACTGCTTATTTGAATGTCCACTGATTGTTTAATTGACCCATTCTAAGCATAGCCTAACTACAAAGCATGGCAAGTTCTTCACATGTGGATAAGACTATACTGAACATCTAGACGCTTTATTCTTGGATTTTTTTTCTTCGATGGGGTAGGCTTTCTCAAACCAATCTAAGTTAGATGCACAATTGCCACTGAAATTAGGAGCCAGCTACTTGATATCTTTTAGAAACACCATTCTTCTTCAAATATTTCAGAAAGGAAAAAAAAACTGTAATGTGAAAATTGGAGAGTAGCTATCATAAACATTGATGCTGACAGAAAATTATAATTTCAAGCCTCTGATTCGTATACCTGTAAAAGATTAAATTGGCTTTAGTGACAAGTTTTTTTGTGCTCCCAGTTAATTTTAAGCAGAAGTCCATGCTTCATGGATAAAATGGATATCATGTTGGAAATTATGGGACAAAACTGAAACACTATGGATGCCCAGTTCACATTCCTGCAACTTATGTATAAACCCTCCTTCCCTTCTTTCTAACCAAGTGTATATTCTTTCTTAGCATATGCAGACACTCCACAACATACACCTGTCACACCTGAAAACCCAGTCCTTCAGTTTTCTTGGCAGTCCCACATAAAAGATGTCAATATCTGAGGTTCCCAATCCATGATCTGCATGGCATGAGGGTATGGAAAACTCTTCCAGGTGAATGTGTGGGGCAGGTGGCAGCAGCAGTTCTTGACAACGGCTGCATGGAGGTTTCCATAGGAGCTGCTGGATAAATCCCTTTTTGTTCCCAGAGGGCAATCAGGAGTTTACAGAATTAGCATCCAACACAACCATGACTGTAATTCCAATGCAAACTGTAGGAACTTGCAGAATGAGATAGAGAGCATTGGATTAGGATGGAAGAAAAGTTAGATCATGTTTATCCCTGAGGTGAAAGTAGAAGAGCAATTAAGAAGGAAGAAGGGTAAGATTTGAGTCCTCATTTTGGCAGATAAGAAGGGGAGGAAATAAGAGCCAGGGAGTGAACTGTTGCTTAAGAAGGGTGTGTAGAAGGAAGCAAGGAGTTTAAGGTTGGGAAGGGAAGATGAGTGGGAGTGCAGTCCTGGTTTGGGAAGCAAGCAGGGATGAGCAACCTGCCCTGAGAGCTAGCAACCACTGCTGCCTTGAGTAGTGATTCCCAAACAACCAAGCCAGGAACCCCCATTTCCATCAATTTCAGCCTAGGTCAAACAGAGTAGAAAGTGAATTTCAGAACAAAGGGATTATGGCAGACAACTCCCTGCCCACTCTCCCTTCCCTTTTCTTTTATAGGAAGAGGAATCAAGAGAAGGGCTCAGCTTTGGAAACGTGGCTCCACTCCCAACCCATTTAGGGTCAGAACCAACACCCTAAACTGCACCCATGGGACCAGCAGAAGCCAGAGCAGATCAGAGAACAGCATATCTATCCCGTGCTCCCTGTCAGGTATGTTGCTTACTGACATGATGCTTTAACACTGAGACTGAACTGCCAAGCAAGCACCGCGGGGTAGCATCCAGGTCTATAAATGCAGAGCTATCACTTGCAGTAAAAAGAAAACTAAAAAAAAACCCAACAGATGTCTATACCGGAAATTATGACAAGGAAGAGAAGTGATCAAAAATATATATATACTTTTTTTCCATTGACCACTAATGGACAGTATGAGGATTTGGTATCACTGAAGAAAAGCTGGCCACGCATCCCACAAATACTTAGATGCATTTTGGCCTAGTTAAGCAGGCAGCTCTTAGCCCTGACTTCAGTAGAAATCAATGCTTAAATTTAAACTCATCCATAAGTATCTGCAGGATCAGAGACTGTGTCCCCATAGTTAGCTTTTTCCAATGCATTTCACAACACTCCCAGAGAATCATATTTAAGACTGTATTGCAGTATGTCCAATCTATTTAGCTGGTAACTCCTGCATGTCAGGATATATAATTGCCACAAACAATTGCTGAAGATTTGCTTTTCTGATCCCCAGATGTCCTGATGATCTGCTTTCTTTTTTGGTCAAGATGTGATTCATTAAACTGAAGGGACTTTGATTTGCTTTATGTTCACATCTACCATACTTGCTTTGCTGAATTCTGTGTTTGTATTATTTGTGATATGCATAATATTTGGAAACACATAAGCAATACACTCACTAAGGATAGAAATTACCAGCTCCAAAGGCAAGAAAATGATGTTCATTCCATTGTCTAGCTTCATCAACAGAAATCTCATTGATGATTAACTCTATTCTAATACACAGCCAGATAAGCAATCTTATTACCTCATAATGAGAGCTGATTTCTCCTCATCTAAATCTCCATTACTTCTGTCATCTCATTTTTATGTCATTTCCTTCTTACAGACACTTTTATGTTAGATTTCCCCAAGCAGACAAGAGATGTTATGTTTGTTTGATATCTATTGCAAATTGGCATGGAAATAAATTTAGAAAAGCTAGGGGAAGGTTTTGTATCCTCATGCACTCCAACTATGTATCTCCTACACTGCAGATTCCTGCTATAATGAAAACTACACTCCTTCTCAGAAGCAATCCCAATTCCAAACGTAAGGATTAGTAAGCTAAATTGCAGGCTCAAAAAACCTTTTTATTTGAAATTTTATTATTGTTGATAATACTGGCCAAAAAAAATTTCCAGAAAGACCCTACAGTTTATTGGCTGAACCATATTCCACAGATCTGATGCAACCATAGCCTCCTAGAGTTCCCTCCTACCCGTGAGTACAGATTTCTTCCTCTAGCACACCTATGAACCTCACTGCATTTGTCTTATCAAGGTACAGGTCTCAGAATCTATTTCCAATCAGAAACCTCTTAAAGATGGAGAGGTGAAAACAAACCTGGAGGAAGTGCAACTTGTATTTGGCAAGCGGACATCAAACTAGACTAACCTGATCATTTTTCTCTGACTATCTAAAACACGTTATTGTGATTAAGGGTGACAATAAGCAGCACAAAGTCTAATGAAGGCCAGTCACTAGTGGTGCACCCCAGGGTTTGATACTGGGGCCAACACTGTTTAACATCTTCATTAATGACCTGAATGATGAGACTGAGTGCACTCAAGTTTGCTCATGATACCAAACTGGGAGGAGTGGCTGATACACCAGAGGGTCATGCAGTCATTCAGAGGGACCTCAGCAGGCTGGAGAAATGAGCCAACAGAGAAATGCAAAGCCCTCCACCTGGGGAGGAACAACCCCAGGCACCAGCACAGGTTGGGGACTGGCTGGCTGGAAAACAGCTTGGCAGAAAAGAAAAAAAAGGGGGGGGGGGGGGCACACAGAGAGGTGACGGTATGTTGATTATGAGCCAGCAATGTGCCCTTGCAGCAAACATGCATTAGGAGGAGTGTTGCCCGCAGGTGGAGGGAGGTGATCCTTCCCCTCTGCTCAGCCCTGGTGAGATGCCCCTGGAGTGCTGTATCCATGGGAGACATGGACATACTGGAGCAAGTCCAGTGAAGGGCCACAATGATAATTAAGGGACTGAAGCATTCTTCATATGAGGTGAGGCTGGGAGAGCTGGGGACTGTTCAGCCTGGAGAAGGCTCAGGGGAGATCTTATCAGTGTCTAAAAATACCTGATGGGGGGAATAAAGAAAAAGGAGCCAGGTTCCTGGCTGCCCAGTGACAGGACAAGAGGCAATGAGAACAAACTGAAGTGCAGTAAATTCCATTTAAACATAGGAAACTTTTTTTTTTTCCATTCCTTTTTTCAAGGAAGTTGCCCAGAGAGGTTGCAGAGTCTTCGTCCTTAGAGATATTCAAAACCCAACAGGGCACGTCCCTGAGCACCCTGCTCTAGGTGACCCTGCTCTGAGCTGGGGTTTAGACTAGACAATCTTCAGAGGTGCCTTCCCACCTCAGGAACTCTGTGATTCTGTGGGAGTGCATTGGATCTAATTTAGCAACGCATTTGATACAGTACTATCCAGGAGTCTAGCGGTTCAGCTGGAGAAGAGGAGAATTACAGCACTGATAAGGAATCTGTATGTGCCAATAGACAGCACAGAAGAGACGTGTTAAGTCAGAGGAAAGTTACTAATTCGGCCCATGGTCTTTGAACAAATCTTTCCTTACTATTTTTCTCACTGGTCTTGATACCAAAAAAACAAGAATAGTGTAATGAAATTCACTGCTAACAATAAAATTCACTGCTAAAAGCTGGATGGAACGCAATGCTGACAAACCAGGGTAGCACTGCTAACGGGGAAGAGGACCAGAATATCATCACAGAGACACTGAGTGCTCTTGAAGACTAAAGAAACAGAAACTGGGTAAGGAATAGAACAAATACATGCAAACTAATAAAATAATCAGAGTCTTGCACAGTGAGGAAGCAACATTTGGAAACAACTGACAAAATAAAAGACCTAGATTGTAGCTAATCATGGGATGACCCTAAAAACTGTGCCAAAAAAAAAAAGCAGTCCTGAGCAGCATAAATCAAGATATCGTAAAAAAAAAATGTGGAGATGTATTAATATTATTGCCACTGCACAAGACACTACAATGCTGTATGCAATTCCAGCAACTTACATTCAACAAAATATACTCTGCATTGAAAGGGATTTCAGGGTTGGGGGTGTGGGGCAATAAATTTATTAGGTGAATGGAAAACCTTCTTCATGAGTGGAGACAAGGAGAACTCAGTTTATTTTACCCTAGCAAAATAAAGACTAGGAAAAATTTTTTTAAAACTAATGAATTGTGTTGCCAAAGAACAAATGGCTTTCAATAAATTGAATCTGGAAAGCAGAAGGTATATAACCATCAGACCAGGGAGGTCCTGGAAAATTCAAATAACTCAGCAGAAATTAAGGAGAAGAAATTTAGCTAGGCATAAAATAAAGGCTGAACAGTCTGTGAAAATGATTACAACATGGTGGTCTGTGGTAGCAAGGGACAGAAATCAGCAAACCAAGAGCTCCCATTTAGCCCCCATCTATCTAATCCATGCTCTCAATCCAGTTTCAGGTCTCTACATGCTGCCCTGGACAACAGCACAGGGGCCACGTCTGAGATGCTCCGAATTATACTGGAGACAAGACTAAATATATAAAGGATAAAAATCACCAGGTTCCAGGTTGTTTGATACTTCACTGGGAGAGGCCGTGATAGTTAAAAGGAAGTAGTGAAGTAATTGCCATATTAAGGCAACTCTCAGCTATATATAGCTTTATATGTGGAAAGGGAGTGATGCAAGAAGCTCTTAGATTAAGGTGACCACCCTGAACTGAAACTAATAACATTGATATCTTTACCAGCTGTTTTCTCCTTTTCCACCACTAACAACAATGACACAAGCTAATTTAATTAAACCCAGACAGCTACAAATTGGGTGATGGCGAGATTTGCTGAATAAAATCAAGAGACGATTCTTCATTTGCAGATCTAAATTTTTAAAAAACAAAGATGCTCAATTTAGAGTAGGCAATAATATTCGGAAGGGCTAAATCAGTACAGCCTCAGTAATTTGAATGGCTTTGGTACTGCTCTACACCCCTCCAAAATCATCTTCCCTGTATGTCAGGTTCAGCACCCAAAGGGAATGTATGCATTTGAAATAATGGTCAATAGCTGTCCTTAAATTAAAGAATAACTCTAATCACTGCATGATGCTGAAGAACAAGAGAGCATGTATGACTCAGATAAGTTCACCTATGTGTTTAAAGACTCAAAAGAGAAGGGGTTTTGTGCTAACAGGTTAGAAAAACAGTATGAAGAACATCCTGAGGGCAAATGAGCTAACGATTGTGTCATGACATGTATTTTAGAAAGAAAAAAAGATTAACTGCCATGGTGAGCTAAGTGATCATTTAGACAATATTGCAGACAAAGGAACTAGTTCCCTGCTGAGTTTTTAATGACTTAAGAACAAAACAATCTCCACTTAGACACCAGAAGCATTTGACCCCATCAACCTGCTCTTGCTGAGTTTGCCAGGTTGTGCCCGTACTGCCCTTTTGGTTCAGTGTTGAAGCGAAACCCTGACCATCCCAACTTACCACCTGTCAGTTGGATTTGCAGGGTGGGTTTGGCACATTCGAACCAGATTCTCTGAGAAGGAAGCTCATCCAAAAGCTCTCCTCCATCCACCTAGGTACCGAACTCACCCCAGTCCATAATGGAGACAATAAGTGGCTAAATCAGTGACTTGTCCTTCAGACAGCCTCAGACGATGTGTGACATAGGGATATCAGGGGACCAGATTAGATCTAGTCCAGGTAAAATACCCAAACCATGAACAATTTTGATATATTATATGGTGATCCATCTGCCCCAGTCTATTGATCTGCTCCTTTCACACAGAATTACTTGCTCATGTAAACATGGCCACAGAGACAAAAACATTATTTCTACAGGTGAAGGTTGTGTATTAATAGCTCCATCAGGTCTGTGATTGCCACTGGTTTGGGGTTTTTCTTCCCCAATGGTGAACAGAAACTCACTGTACCTCAATGAACTGATATCAGTGTCTCTTCTTCCTACCAGATGTATACATGACCAAGACTCAATTAATGTGGACTACTAGCTGGAAATCAGTTTCCCTAGCAGACACCAGTATTAAAAGAGAGCATAATGACAAGGCTGCTTCTTACTCCAGCAATTGAAATGGTTGTTCAGAAGAATTTGTTTCCATTTTATGATCCTATTGCACGATAAATACTATTCAGAAAATGTAACACCTCATGTCACAGATCAGCAGAGAAGAAAGATGACACCATTTTCACCGCTGAATGATCAAGACTTCTGTGGGAATGAAAAGATCCTGTAACAAGACTTGCAGGCACCAGAGAATAGGTTTAGAGTTCCCCACCCCAGTTTCCACAGGCAGATGTTCAAAATGTAAATTGTATTTTGGCCTTGAGAATCGCCTTCAGTGTCCCTATTACAAAACCTTAATGCATGCTTCCATTTCATCTGTCTAGCATTGCTATTATTTTATGGTTAAACATGCCTGGGATTTCTCCCTCAACAATCAGTCTAGAATTACTCTCATGATATTGCAAAGTCGAGTGATTTCTGATTCTTGTTTCATCTTGTCCATTTTAGTTGCAGCACTGAATCATATTAACTTGTCATTGCTTAGCCACATGGAGGGTAAGTAGCCTCACAAGCCATATAATGTGGGATACAAATAGGGTTGCCTAATGCTAAGGTACTCCTGCACCAAGGTACCCAGACATCCCTCCTTGCTGCTGCTTCTCTGCATCTCTCTATCCTCAGTGAGTTCTCCCTGCATCCCAATGTCCTGAAAATGAGTTGACTTTGCAACTGAGAAGAGCTTGTATTCGTTGTGCTTATAGCTCTCCTTCCTCTCTTGCACACAACATGACAGTCTCACAATCATTCTCTCTTTCCCCCAGGCAGTTTCCTCAGACTGCCTTAGCCCAGGCTCTCTTGGTCATGGGTCTGGAACATGGTTTGAAACAAGCTCTGCACTGGTACAGGAAAGCACTGTAATGTACCTGCAGCAATCACATGGACCTGAAGCATGGGTCTGTGCAACACCACATGTCTGAATGGGTAGCCTCTAATAAAACCTATAGCAGATCCAGGGGATGCTTGAGGATTAGTAACCACCAAGAAACCTTTTCCACAATACCTCTTGGCTGCAGTACTTAGTACTGTCCTAGGAAGTATCACACATGGGAGCTCCAGGTGAGGATAACGTAGAGCGCTGTGAGGGCAGACACCTGCAGCTGCCTTCCCATAGCTGCTGTGTGCCAAGCTGCACCGGTGCTTGACCCACTTACAGTTGCCATGGAGAGACTGAAGCATACAGAAGTATCACATCCTCCAGCTGCAACAAGATCTCTCAGAAATAAATATCTATTTGTGAATTTAAAGGAGAAATACAATAAAATAATTATGAAAATCTATGTCCAATGACTGCTAGCAAACATGATTTATCTGACAAAGCTAAGCTATCATCCTTCATTATCAGTAGGCTGCAGCTCTAGTCTAACCAACCCCTTTAATAATAAAAGAGGAAACTGGACACAGCTCTTGCACCTTTCCCTTTAAGACTTTCACTTTTAAAACTCAAATACTTTTCATCTTAATAGTCTTGCAACACAAAAATGGATTAAAGCAGCATTAAGCCAAGAATCACATTTTTGTGCGCAGTGCAATTTCTCACAGATTTTGTAAATAGGTGGGTCTCCCTCCCAACAATGAGATTTCTGCCCTCTGTAATTGTGCTGCAGCTACAGCAGCTACTAATGAGAACAGCACAATGATAAGACCGATTCACTGAGATTGCAAAGAAGAGCTCAAACACCCACTCCTTCCAAGTGCTACTACTTGGCAACATTTCTTGAAGAAAGAAACACTAGTATATTAAAGCTCATTGAGCAGATAGGAAATGACCAAAACCTTTTCATTCAGGCTTCAGACCAAAGTAAACATTTTATGCATTTTTAATGTTTTTTTTTTCATCAGTTTATTCTCTTTTTCTGCCAAACTGTGAATTTATGGATCCCAACTAGGTATAGAAATGTTAAACTATTGCAATCAACTCTATAGTCATGAAACAGCCTGATTTTGCAAGCTTGGTGGCTGAAGCTTTGGTCAAGGTTCTGATTAAAGATATTTGCAGCACATAATAGCAGTAATTTATTGAACCTATGGCTCAGTGAACAATGCTATCTGTACTCATGTGTCAGTGCGTGGCTCTTGATTAGCCATTTATGTGCATGTAGCTAAGCATATCCATTTATTATTATTTTAATTTGTTTTAAGAACTTAGAAGCCTAGCTGGGGACCAGCATTCCCAAACATCACCCATGTTTGAGGGAGTTTAATCTTAAACTAAACATCCAATCCCACTTTATTCCACCAAGCCTTTTGAGTCTGTTGCATTGGCAATAGCAGGTAGAGAGAAACAGGCTAAAAGAACAAAGTACAAAAAAATCAAGTCATGTAAAGTGTATTATTGTAACCAAAAGGTCCCACGGGCAAATGATTCAGGGCTAGCACTCCTGAAGCTAGAAGGGGAACCTATGCTAAGGCACATTTTATTAACGCAGACCCAGCTTTTTTTTTGGTTGTTTTTTTGGTGGTGGTGGGTTTTTTCCCCCCCGGTAAAGACTGAAAGCAGACAGCTGAAAATAAAGAGGTAGGCAATGACTTTCATCCGTCCTAGAGACAGAGGGAGGTGGCTTGTCTTGCGGTGATGCAGTGCCATCTAGTGATTCCTTCCTCCGAGGAAAAAAGAAAAACGCACCAAATTACACCGCCAGGTTAAAAAAAAAAAAACCAACTAAATTACACCTCGGAGTAGGGGAGGGAGACTGGCAGGTAGCCTGTTCCCATAGCAGGGTGTGAACAGGCTTCCTTCTCGCAGGCAATAGCTGCCAGGGAGGTCATCGCCATCATCATCTCCATCACCCTCTGCGGGGACAAGGTCCCAGGGTGCCAACTTGGCCAATGGCCCCAGGCAAGCTGGCGGGCAGTGGGTCTCCCCATGGGCTCACCAGCTTCAGGCAAGCCAGCACGTAATGATGATCCAGTTTTCAGGGTCCCCAAGGCCCATGTGACAGGCAGCACAGCCCCAGCAGGTGTAGCTGAGGTTCACTTAACCAGGACTTTGCTTCCCAGGGTTTAATTAGCTGCTGCTGCACTAAATAACAGCTCCCAGGAGGCAGCAACATGTCAATGCTGTTAAAAGCTGGTGCCTGAGTGAGCGTAAAGAAAAGCTACAGCTCCGTGTCAGAAGCAGCACGGCCACCCCAAAGGGTACTAAGAGGACCCTCTTTCCTCCCCTCCCACCCTCTGCCCCTCATGCTGTCAGCTGGGTTTGAAAATGCAAACTTTTTCAGTGAGTGGTGTCCAAGCTCTTACTCTGATTTCTAGACTCCTGGTCCTTTGGTGTTCAATTTGTTCATGTTCTCAGGTTTTTTTCTGACCAGTCATGAGAACAGGTTTGTTCGTTCTTTTTTTTTTAAAAAAAAAAAGTAATAAAAGCAATGACTAAGACATTACTATATGATTCAAAAGTCCTGGAGAAAAATATCAAATATTGCCAGCTATCCTGATTTTTACCATGAGCTTTGCAATGCTGGAGCTTACCTGTCTCAGCTACATATATCTAAATATAGCTAAATCCAAAAAATTTATTTCACAGGTATGAGAAACTACAAAAATAGGAAGGAACCTTTTTTTTTAAAAAAAAAAGTGAAAACAAAATTTCTCAACACAGATGACTTCACGAATGTACAGTGATCTCTGGATGCTGGCAGTTACTCAAAAGCTGATTTATCCCCGTCCTTGTGAACTGAGGTTCAGGTGTGGGTATGGGTGCCTTCCAGAAGTCACACATTCCCACAAGCTAAGCACCGGGCTGGGTGCCAGGAAATCCCACATATTTGTGTTTCTGCTTCCATCTGGCCTGAAGGAACCCATCCATTTGTATTGCTGTGTAGCTGCCCCAGGCCAGGAGATTGCTTCAGACAGCACATACAGGTGGGGACTGGGGTGCAGTTGCATGGTCTCAATATCAGCATATGACCCCCATGTGTCCGCTGTGTCAGCAGGTGCTGATATGGGACTACTACCTTTCTCTCACCAGCAAATCTATGTTTCATCTTCTGGTTACTAACCGAGAGGAAGGTGAGTGAGAGGAAAACTAGCCAATGAGCCTGGGATTTAGGAGTGCCAAATACAGCTCCTTGCCCACCATAGACCGTGGTGCCCCTGTGTGTCCCTGGGCACATGAGGCACAGGGGTGCTTTTCGGCTCCCACATCCAAATTCACTCTCTGGCCCTGTCCAGTCCTTGCTGTGAGGTACGACCCAGAAGTATCATAGAATCACAGAATCACAGAATGTTAGGGATTGGAAAGGAACTCAAAAGATCATCTAGTTCAATCCCCCTACCGGAGCAGGATTACCTAGATCATGTTCCAGCAAGGTTGATGCATTTTTACTGACTGTGTGAGGACTTTGGGATTAACCCCATATATAATATATGTATTAATCCAATACAGGGGAGGGGAAGGGGTTCTTCCACAGGGACATGAGTTTTCTCTCTCATCACTATAAAGAGAGTGCTGGTGAAGAAGGAACATATTTGTGAAAGGATTACCAGTAACTGTTCTCCCATATCCTTTCAGTGATAAATAGCAATATATCCTAGCAGAAGTCAAATTCCTGATGCAGAACCAAATAAAAACTTGTGCATGGCTGTGTTTGAGCTAGCTTTTCCTCATTGATGCAGCATTTACCTTTTCCCATTGCGAACATTTTTTTCCTTCAACAGGAAATACTTTCCTGAAAACTATAGTTTGCATATCGGGCCATAATAATATCACGGTCATACAGAGTCTGAGAAGGTCTATTGAAAACAATGAGGAAAAGGGGTCTCGAATGGTAAAGGGGCAGATCCTGAGGGCTGTAATATTTCAAAGCTGATCTTTGTTCAGCACTAACATGTACCTCTCTAATTCTATGAGGCACAGAAAGGAGTCCTTTGCCCTGTTCTGTCCTGGCAAGCTCCCACTCGAACACCATAGCCAGGTTTGAGTGTCACCTTGTCAAAGTATGTGAAGAAATCCAGTGAAAGCAGTGGCCAACAAGAGAGATACAGAAAGTATGACATACAAAGACAACTTGCATGGGGTAAAATAATCTAGCAATATGTAAACAAACAGCTAGTGGAAGGAGGAGAGACATAATGAGATCTTTCTGTCCATCATGGATGGGAGGAAGGTGTAATGACCTTCACTTGCAGTAAGGACAATTCAGGTTAGCTAGCAAAAAGCATTTTAGCAGTGCAGATAGCAATACTGGAATAGGGTGCCTGAGACTCTCCACCATCAGAGGTTTCTAAGGACAAATTTAATAAACATACAGGTATAACTACTCTGGCCTGAAGCAGAAGCAAAGCCTGGACAAGTTCATGAGGTTCTTCAAACCCTATTGCTCTATGAGCCTCTGGTATTAAAATTCTAGCCTGGCGAAAAAATTAGCTTCCTTCCAACTGCAAACACAGAATCAAATTACAAGTACAGCCTGATTTCACACACACTAGTGTAAATCTGGAGGTACTAAGCTAAAGGCAGTGGAATTATGCTGTAAAGCCCAAGAAGATGGTGATCAAGATCATTAAGCTAATGGATTTTAAGGTAACACATGGCAATTACAAGATATTTTTAATACCCATACTAGTTTCTTTGTTCTGTTCTGTTCTGAGTTTTGTAGCAATAACAGTATCGTCACCTCATTACCTTGGCACCTGAGTAGTGTAGCAGGGTGGAAAAAAATATTAGCCAGGAGAAAAATAACCTGATTTGATGCCCTTGCACCATGTTTGAAATCCACTGATGGAAGGTTTGGAGATCAGTACATTCTTTGTATAACTCCACTTAATAAACCAATTTCTCTGAATTCTGCAGCTAACAGTTCCACACAACTTTCTTTTTTTAACTGGCTAATTTTATACATGTTAAGTGTATTAATTAAAAATGGAACCAAAGGGCCTAGCTAAATCTTTGATCTTCTCTGTGCCCCAGTTTCCCCTGTCTGTAACACAGAGGTTGTATTTTTCTCATTCCAGACGTCTGCTGGATGACTAGTTCATTGTGATTTGTAGGGTGCTTTGCATATCCCCAAATTATTAAATTAGATCATAGTAGATATTCCAACCGCCATTTTAGAAATTAATTCCTGTTCATTGGACTTTTGATAGAATTCAGAAAACAGCTGGGAGATCTAGTTTCTCTTCCTAGATACACACTGTCACCCAGCGTGACTGCCCTTGCTGAAATCAGTCAGCAAGTCTCACAGCAGCCTCAGTGGGAGCGGGATCAGCTCACACTTTCTCACTTTGTCTCCAGAATGCCTGGCTCCTACCAACACAAACAGTGCCCTCCAACAGGTACCTTTTCTTCTGCATTTGCATCCTGTCCCGGGGGAAATCCCTTAGCCATCACGTCCCAAAAAGCGGGGCTGCCCCTTGGTACGTATGTAGGCACCTTTCATTGCGTACAGGAGATTTTCAATGTCCCTTCTATTTAGCGTGAAGGGCAAGGTAGTCAGTACAACATTGGTTTTAAGGCAAATTTACTTATTGGCAAGGACCAGCCTACCCTTGCTCTGTAGCAATCAACTCTATTCAGAGGTAAAGGGGATGCAGTCTGCCTAGTTGCACGAATGCCACAGAGCATCACATGTAGTAGTGATTACATTTAACTCTCCACGTGTGGACACTCTTATCCTAGAAGTAACAAGGGCATTTTCCTGTTCAACCCACTTCTGAAGATGAATGTTGAATGTGAGTAAACTAAGCAGGAAGAAGACACTCATATGCCGAGATAAAAAGGGAAAGTTTATCAGGCTCAGCATGAAGACAAGGCCAAGACACAGTGAGACACACCTGAAGCTATGAATATCAAAAGCCCAGGCTCAAGGCATAAATGAATCACCTTAAAACATTTGACCACACACGAGCAGCCTGGAAACAGGTATTTGGAAGTGTGAGGCAGTGGCCACTAATTCACCAAGGGTATCTGGGATGGTTTAATCACTTTCAACTGTCAATATCTTTGACTCAGGACAGCTTGACATCACAGGTGAAGCTATTCATATGTCCACAGCTGAGAGGGTACCAAGCAAGGACAACTTCCACTGAATACTACAGTAATACTCTTGCTTGAGTAGTGTAATAACTTAACAATTTCTCACATTATTTGGCAGTTGTGTCCTACATTTCTACTCTAGCAAAGCTCCTTATTTCCCACTCTTTCTAAATATAATATAATTCTGAAATAAGCAAGCATTAACTTCAGGTTATTAACTTTGAATGCCACATTATGGTTTCCATTGTTTATTGCCACAACAGAGTATTAAAGAGGCATCTCCACTCAGCTAAATTTAAGATTTTGTCTTCAGGCATAATAATATCTCTGAGAGTTTCTCAATTCTAATATGATATTTAAGCATATACTTAAATTTAAGCATGCAAGTTGTCCTCTGAGGTCAGTCAGGATTTTGTTTAAAAATAAATCTGTGGTCAACCTAGTATACAGACTTTTTTTTTTCCTCAATACAATACAGCTGCTATGTCAACAATCATCAGTAGCATAGCACTTGTGGTGAAAGGCAGTGTGTTTTGATTACTGAATGAAGATCCAAACCTTCAGAATTAAATTGTTTTACTAGCACCTAATGTCCCTCCTGTTGGCTCAACAAGACCGCAATGAGTCTTTATTAGCTCTGGTAAGCAGCACCAAGATGAAGATTGTGCAGCATGCTCTAAAAGATCACTTAGTGTTGCAGAATAAACAAGGCATTGACTCCCGGTACAACAGCCCAAAGATGACAGTATAGAACAGATATTTAATCTGCAAGGAAACTATCTTTGCCTTGGTAAGGAAAACTTTTTAATTTTTAATTAACACCTAACAGACTCTGTTATGCAAATGCTAATCACGATCAAAACAGGTATAAGAAGAGACGTCCAATCCATGATCACAAGTCTATAGTTTTATTGTGTGTGTACAATATGCATTCACTTTCTATCAGAACCTTATAGAGGAAAGAAAAAATACAGTATCAACTTGTACATTGAAAGCAGAGAAATATCCCCAACTAGCTGGAATAAAAAATAGATATGTGGGAAAGAATAAATAAAAAATATCAATGAAGACAGAACAGGGAGAAGTTACTGTTTGGCCTGAAGGTCAGAGGCAAGTTTGTACAAATTTCTGAAACTATTTTCTGTGCTGAAAAACCTCAGACTTCCTAAATTGCCTGCTTTTAGGAGGTGCTCTCAAGCCTGGTCCTGAACTACCTTTTGGGAATTTCAGGAGGAAAACTCGGTTCCCCAACAGTGCCCCCATGACTCAGCTGAAGCATGGTTGGGCTTCTGCAGCTTCCAGCTATCCCCTCTGCCCTTTCAGTGACCATGCCTGGTAGAAAAATGTCAGATGTCTTTCCTTGACGTCACTCTAGGATCATTTCTACCCAGTGTCTTGCTATCACCTGCCACAAAGGCGGAGGGGATTTATATGCAATCTGAATACAGGCTGCTACAAAAGACAACATCAACAAAAACAGTGAGGTCCCAAGGGTGTCTTAGAACTCAGCATGCTCTGATGCTCTGCTTCAAAAATAAAGCACAAACATCCCTGAAATTCAATTCAAATACATCTCTGCTAGCAAGAGACATACACTAAGTCTCTAAGAGTATAGCTGGAAAAAAAATGGTATGTATTTTCCATAGCATATTCCTAAAGGAATCTGTATTAATTCTGGCAGTTTTCATGTAAAAGAACAGTCATTTGTTAATAAAAGAAAATAAATAAGTAAAAAGAGTAAACAGTGTTCATAAGTGGTACCTCACAGTGAATCCAAAAAGCCACTTTAACTCTGCTCAACTAAGCTGACTCTGAAATGAGAACACATGGGTGGAAAATTCTTTTGGCTCTGCTGCCTATTTTTGGACTTGTCAAGAACAGTTTCTCATAAAATCAGTCATATCACCTAGATTTTTCCTGTTTTCAGCTGATAAAACATTTATTGCTTTTCCTCACGTAATTCTTTCATACTGCTATGCTTCTACATGCACAGTAACTGAGCTTGCCTTACTTCAACCAAACTGTGTTTTGTAAAGCCTGATGTCTATGGTCCAATTCGTAATGTTAGACTCAGGTCTTATACAACTGTAAATATCATATACCCTTACACTTAAAAGACACTAGTTTAAGTCTCAGCATAGCCAGTAGAAGCTGAAAAAGAGGACATAATAGAATTATAATCTGCCACTAGAGGTGCCTGAACATTTTGACAGGCACAGGTTCCCATCAATTTCAGGCAAATTTCCAAAGATTTCATGTTTCGAAGTATATCACATCTGGATCTGGTCTAATACCAATTTAAAACCTTAGGGACAAGGGTCCCTCACAGGAGCAACTTGCTTGCTAGCTTTCCAATGCTCTGTCCTTTTGCTGTTTGGTATTTCAAACTTGCAGAGGCAAAGGTAAAGCAGACAGGAATAACATCATGGTAAAAAGACGAGAACAAAAGTTTTGAATATCAGAACCAAAATCTGTTTCGAGAAGTTTGTGAGCTTCAGGTAACTACTTCTTTTAAATTCTTATTTATGTTTTTAAAACATTTTTAAAGTTTTTCACTGTCTTTAACGCTGGACACATACCCCTGTGATAAAGATCAGTATGCTCTGAGGTGGAAACCAGTATCTTCTCCTTGTCCAGAGGAATGCTAGACAATTACTTGCTGGGAAACCATCTTTGATAGGCACACAGGAAAGCCTCAGGAGAACATTCTTCACAAACCTTGGGTCTCCTGCTCAAAACTATGGAGGCCCTCCAACCATACACCTTCCACATTTTTAAATGGTTATATGGGACCCAGTATGAGAACTTGATGTTCCTCTTTGTTTTGACATTAATCAGCTTTTGCAGAAGTAGCAGAACTGTTTCATCCATTCCCTTTTTAATTTATGTAAACATTAGGTTTATACATATGTAACCAATCATTTTGTACTTCTAAAACTTAAATTACTACAAGACTGAAATATAACTTCATACAAGACTGAAAAAAGAACCTTATCAGAAGAAGGAGGGAAAGAACTGAGAGAACTTTCCCCTCCTAATATAAATGATCAGTCAGATAAATTTTCCATAGCTATCAAAAGCTTTGGTTCAGGAAGATTTCACTTTGGAGATCAACACTACTAAAACACCCCATAAACTTAGTCCTTCTTTCCATGTGTTGCCAAAGAAGCTTATAACTATCAGAATATAAGCTTGCTCTAGCAAAAATCATGAACACACACAACACTGCAAATGATTTTATTGGTAAAATTCTTTGTGGTGCTTGAGAGAAGAGATATCAAATGGTCTTAATTCTGCAGACTAAGGCAAACTGTTCCTCAAATAAACAGCAACCAGGCAGAAAGGAAAATTCATTGCTTGGCTCAGAAGTTTGTGAATGCTGAGAAGAAGAGGAGACCTCTGCGGACAGGGGGAGTTCCTCAGCCTCCTCCCATCCCATCCAAATCGATCAGCACTACAGCTCTACACACCCTTCAGGGCTGGTTTATATTTAGAACTCAATAAAGAATAAAAAATAGCAAATCATACACCCACTCTGCTTTGGGGAAACAAATGTACTAGTCAACGGAAGATATAAATAATCACATGATGACACAACCAAATGCCTCATCCGGTGGCTGCAGTGCAAACTGCTGTCCACCAGCCAGCAGAGCTGCTGGATATACTCCATTAATCTCTTTTCCAAAGTGATGGATTCTTTTTTTGGAAGTAGCCCAGTTCACCGAGGAGTCATTTTTTCCCCCCATCAGCTGAGATCAGTCACCAGTAACTCATCACTTGTGATCCAGCTCATGTTCTTCACTTGTAACTGAGAATTTCCAGCAACGATACTGCAGCTGGCCTGCAGGAAACACCTCCGAACTCCCTATTCATAGTCTGGGCAGGGCAGAGGAAGGACAGAGCAGGCAGTCAGATACGGAGTGATAGGAAAAGTGTGATCTTCCTTTCCCTCGATAATGACACCATTTTCTCCCCTCAGCTTTAACCTTTCAACAACATTTAAGAAGCCATATGAAAACCTACAGCCCCATGCATTCTAGGCACAGTAACTCCAAATTTTCAGATGCAAAGCAAAGTCCATAGTGCTGGGCATGTGCAAACAGGCCAGAGAAAGTTCACATGACCACTCAGCTCCAGGGAAGAGCCAGTCTGGGTTCCTATTTCAATGACTGCAGGCATTTCTATTAAAAACTGCTTTTATGTTCCATTAGATAAATTGGACAGGCTGTCCTGGAAGCAAGAAAACAAGAGTTTTGTGTACTCAGCTCTCTCACTCTGTCACAATTTACCTTTAGGGAATGCATGAAAAATAACGTTTTATCAGGCACATTCATGCCCCGGCCCACCCAGTTGCCAGTGAAGTTGGCGTGAGGCACAAGTAGTGATGCTTCTAGACACACACTTGAAAGGACTGAGGGACCTGGAACATTTTGATGCTAAATGCAGAGAGGATGGCAGGTTTACTTGGTAGCTAAGCGGCGGCTTGGGAAACTGCAACATGAGAAGTCACTATCTAAATAGCACTGAAGTCTTGCTTTGTCTGTCTAAAGCCTTTGGTAAATCTGGCCCTATAAGCCTACCCAGCTTCACAAGTGCTTGCAGACACAAGTGACTGTGCGAGGGCATTAAAACAGACGGCAGTGTGTTTTTGTCCTGGTAGAATTCCTTCTGAACTTCCCCAAGGAACGGGGCCAAACCAGTAACCAGTGTAAACCAATGAGGGTCTACCCAGATGTACCACCTGAAAATCAAACTCCTATCACCCCAAATGTGACTGGAGGTGCATAGGGACAGAATAAAAAAAATATGAGTTTATAGGGAGGGAACTGGGATATTTACTGCTCTCCAGCTGGCTTACAAGAGAAGAGTGCTTGTATGGCAGGCTTGTGCTCTCAGGGAGCTCCTCAATGGGGCGGAAAAAAATCTGGGAGTTTATTTACATGCTCAGTTGCTGTCTCAGATCTCTAATAGGAGCAAACGCAGCATGAAATGTGGTCCAGGCTACTGTGGAGAACTGCCAGATAATGGGATTTAAGGAAGAGTATATGTGTTTATATACACCCCTCAGCGGCTAACCACTGTATCATGCAAAAGATATGCTGCCACTTCAGGGGTTAAAACAGATTCATTATCAGAAAGGAGACTGCAAAGATCCTAGTGCAATCCTACTGTGAAGGATGGGGGTGGGGGTATGTGTAAGTGTGTACACACACCTGCTTCTCCTCGCACCAGCAATATATTTGTTGCATTTTCCCAGATACCTCAGAGCCAGCCATAAACTGCAGAAACTTTTGTTAGCTGGGCTATTGGTTCAGTCCTGGATCAAGCTAGTGCTGTAGCTCAAAAGCTAGTGCTGCCCGATGTCTTTCTGATGAGCAGCGCAAATGAGGTGGATCCAACCCTCGGCAATAACATGGCTGCTGGCACCTTTGCTGGTGGTGCCTGTGCACACTGCGAACGAGTTGCTTCTCTTCAGTCTTAGCAGGGCAGAGCTGAGGCCCTACTGCAGAAATTATTGCCTGACCTGCCTCCATTTGTGGAGGAGGAAATTTAGGTCTCTTGGGCTCTTAATTCTACCAGCATTTATTCATAACTTCCTACAGTTTCCTCAGAATTAGGAGTGGTGGAGCAAACAAGTCTAAACAACCTCAATGCAAACGTTTTACCATAGAAAGAAAGCACCACTCTAAAAACAGCACGGAGCCATCATTTTAAATTACACAGAGCAAGAGCAATGCCCCTTTGGAAACTGTAATTTCGAGGTAATGAGGGTGTTTGTTGAGGAAAGAGTGTGTGACCCTGCCCATATTTCTTCTCCAGAATAGGTGGGGATGTGTCACGAATAGGTTGTTACCACCCAGAGCCACTCCTCATTCCCTCACGGCACGCTCTGCCTTGCCACCAAGGGACAAAGTGCAGCCGCCACCGTGGCCACTCCGTACGAGCAGCTCACAGCTTGTTTATCACCGTGAACCTGCGGCATGGAGCCGGCTGTGCCAAAAGGCAGAAATAGCAGCACTCCTTTTATCACCCAAGGTGGAGCGCGTTTCACACCACACAATGCGGTGCCAAAAGGTCCATGGATAGGGTGGGGAGATTCCCCTCACCTTTTCACAGAGCTCATCACTTAGTCTTGACATTTACGAGAAGTGCAGGGAAAGGTTTCTTGTTTCCATGTGTGGCAATGTGACCCTAAACTCTCAGTTCAGGACGTGGTCTTTCTAAAGATTAGATCGCATGGGACACATCCTGAGGAAAGGGTGCAGTGCCGCTTTGCATGACCGCTGTCTAGGAACATGAACTGTATTAACCTTCTGGGGGGCTTGAGGAGGGAAAGGGGGAAAATGAGACAGCCGCTGATCCGGCATATACGGTCACCTTTAAACAATACTGTGGTCACACAGTCTAATGACTGTCTCTTTACCTTTGCCCCTATCCCACTCCAAGGGAGAATTGTAGTTCTAAGTAGAAAGTTAAGAGCTGGAGCTGCAGATTTAAACTGTGCTTGGCCAGACTTCCTATTGCAATGACCCGAAGTGAAGTGACGAGAACAGGCTGAGTCCTCCTAGCTCTGCAGGGCTGGTCTGAGCTCCACAACCATGCTCCTCATCCAGAGCAGGGCTGCCCCTGGCAGTAGAGACACATCCTTTTATGTGGGAAGAATAGAATGCTGCATTCAATGTCCTCCCTAGGACTAGAGAGCGCTTTCCTCATTCACACTTTCCCATTAACAAAGTATGGACCAGTTTCTGTTATAGAGTAAGAGGAGTTACTCCCATTCCTGCTGTTTCAGCTGTCAAGTGTTTTGTATGGAGATCTGCAGGCTCTCCATACAAAGTTAGACCTGTAGCTATTCAAAGCATGGCAAATTGTTCAGGGCCACGTAGAAAAAGAAAACAGATTTCACACAAGGTTTGCAAAATCCTGGGCAGCTTCCAGTTTTGATAAGACAGCACAACCCTGATTTGGCGTGCTTAATGCTTCTGCTCTGACCATGCAGGGCTCAGTCCATGCATGATCACTGCTTTGAGTGATCACATTTCTTAAATTTAACCTGGAGAATAGCTAAGCAGACTGCACATGGAAAGAGAAATAATTATGTGAATTAATCACAAAAATGATCTGACTTAGCTTCAAGGAACAGAGCTCTTTCAAGAGTTACCAAAATCTGACAGCATCTCAAAGGCGGTTCCATGTAGTGCCAGTCCAGCCCTTAATGGCTGCTTCCTTGAACCAACATAAGTTAAGCTTCTACACTGCTAATGGCAGTGAAATCCAAATGAAAATTTAGTATTGCTCAGAATATTGCTGTAGATTTGTGATTCCCCTGTCCTGCATATGAGAGAGAGTCAGCAGTTGCTTTTTTTTCTGTGTTCAGGTACATGATTTGAGTGCTCTCAAAGGCAAAAGTCAACAACACCTGTAAAACCTTTTTTATTTTTTTCTTTTCTGACCTTCACCTGACAGCAGTTCTCACTTACATTCTGGCTTCTTTACACCTATGAATTCTCTTGTGGTATAAATACCATCTACTGCTACTGTAAGGTTTCTTTATGATTTAGAGGTATATAAATGGATTTACAAGCATTACCTACAGTGAAATAAAAACTACCCAGACCAACTGCCTGAATTAAAGCAGTCTGACCTCCCAGTAATGCATACTGGAAGCTTTCATTCTTACTTTTCCTACCTCAGCTCTGCTCCAGCTCATACCTACCAGATACCCAGCAGCCAGAGTACACACCAGCCAACACCTTTTTCCTTGAGTCCCATCAGTGAGCATTATCCAGGATGCTTGGCGACCACATAAACCACATTACAACTAAAGGAAAGGAATAAGCAAGAAAATTTCAGCCAGGAACCTTCTTCCTCTCCCCTCCAAAGTGACTTTTTTCTCTGGCAAGGTTATTCAAGCCCTTCAGGATATGACTGCACAAGGAAAAAAACACCCTCACTCCTTTTGAAGAAAATATCTTGCAGGTATTAGCGTATATTCTGTCCATAAATTGCCTCAGCAGCAAAATGAAAAATGCTTCACACTTTCAGATGTAAGATGTGCAAAGAGGCTTAATTAGCTAAAGTTCATATACTTCTTTGAAGATGGGAAGACCTCTGAATGAAGTGCTAAGAACAGATAACCAGAATCCATCTTTTCTGCTATAAAAAAACATAAAAAGAAGATTGATGCTGCACAGAAAATGTATGCCAGAAAAATTGTCCAATCACAGGATTATTCATCAAAATTTTACTTGGAGCCTCAGGGATTGTTTAGATACTGGTATTTCCAAGCTGTATCTCAGTCGGAGATGTGATTTCACTACCTATTTTTGACAGGCGACTCAAATGAGACATTAGAGTAAATATTGCTAGAACACTATGACATTTTCTTCAACATTCAGGGCTTGCAGTTTTGATGTTTAAAATACAGGAGATTTCTGACAGCTTCCTCAAAAAGTGATCTTTTTTTTGTGTCTGTCCAAGTACATAGCAGCCCAGCTAAAAATGCTGTTTCTGAAGCACAGTATGTCCGTTAAATAATTCATATCACTGACTGACACTAGTAAGAAATGGTATCTAGGAGCAAAACAACAACAAGTGAATCTGAGGACATGAAAGCTGATTTCCAAATATTAATTAGGAAGGAAAGAAAAATTAAGCATATTTAAAAATCAGACAGAAATGCACATCTCGCTGAATTTTGTCATTGGACAGAACATTATTGTCTTAACGTCCAAACTTCATAAACTGCAATAACCCAGCCAAACCTCAGGAAGAACGACTGGAGGAATAGCTTTCCTCCCCCAGTGGCAAAAAGCCACAGCTCTCAGACGAAGAAGAAGTGAGAGCTGCTTTGGTAAACACTGTTCTAACCCCCCTGGGGAAAAGTGGTATTGATCAGACCCTGGGAGGAAAAGTGAGTCCTAGGCAGGCTGACAGCAAAGCCAAGACCAAACCATCAGCTGGTGATCAAAAGTAGACATTTGTTTGTATCAGCTGAGAGGAATGTGACCTCCCCTGGACCCCTGTTCTTAAAATAAGGGAATTTTATTATTTAGGTGAATCTATGTTGTTAAGCACTACAAATAAATAGCATGTTGTGCTATAAAGAGCTCAGGAATCTGAAAAGCTGTTTTCTTTTAGGCTGCTCATGGAAAGAAACAGAACAGGAAGGTAAGGTCTCAGATCGGAGTGAGATTTTCTTTGGAAGTACATGTATCAATAGCTCAGCTTGCCCTTCTTACTGGAGAACCACACTGTGAAAACTACATATCTGAATAGTTATGCACATACACACACACATATATTTATTTTTTAAACACAAAGCAAAGGTTTCAAAACATATCACCAACAGAGGAAGCAGCCTGAAGCTCCTTGCAGGGGTCAACTGATTTAGAGGAATCTCACAGCAGTGACAGCAAATTTCTCTTCAAATCGCCAACAAACTCTTGTGCACGTGGCTGTTGCAGGATGCCTGTTTACACCCCCGTCCCATATGACTCAAAGCCACAAAGTCCAGAGACTTATTTGATGCTCAGAAAAACCCTCCACACTGTGCATTTGAGGAGGGAAAATTGATAGCTCTGAAAAAAAATTATTAACTGTAGGAATATAATTATGAGCTACAAAAGTATCGTTTCCATCCTCAAAAAGCTTAGTGCAGTTCTGGCAACAAAACAGCACAGGCAGGAGGTAATTTCATAATCAAACCCCTAAGACTATCTTATCATGGCTACTCAATGTCCTTCTCTACATGCAAAACTGGCTCCAGTGTCTCCTTGGAAAAGGGTGACTGAAATACAGCCTTTACCTGTTTTGAGCTAACTCACGTGAAAACATGGATACTTTAGCACAAGACTCCCAAACACAATCCTAGACTGACATTCTGGTATTTCCACCAACAAACATTTTGGCATTCCTTCTGAGGACAAAAGCTTGCATTTTCAGCAGGTGAACACAGTTAATTCACTCAAGCCAAGTAAGTGTAAACAAATCCATTTTAAAAAATTAAGGCAAGATTAGAAAATGTTCCTTTTATTTCCTTTTATTTTTTTAAATCAACCCTTGAAAATGCTATTTTATAGCTGCAGAAAATGTGACTTTTGCCCGACTTTTGTGTTGGGTCAACCAAACTTGAAGAAAAACAAGAAATCTCTCTGTAACCAAGGGTAAACCCTCACTTTAATGTGCACTGTTCCCAAAGGAGGAGAAAATTCAATTACTAAAATGGTAGCATAATCTTTTCATTATTATTTCAGGAGCTCAGAGTTAATTGGACAAGTTTAGCACCCTGTGAATGAATGTGTGTCCTTACTTCTCCGCAGTAAATGGTCTATAATTACTACCATTTCTCTGAAACCAGAAGATAGCTCTCATTAGCATTACTCTGAAAGAAGCCATTTGGGGACTTAATCACAGAATCACAGAATCAACCAGGTTGGAAGAGACCTCTGGGATCATCGAGTCCAACCGTTGCCCTTCCACCACCCTGTCAACTAGACCATGGCACTAAGTGCCATGTCCAGTCTTTTCTTAAACACCTCCAGAGATGGTGACTCCACCACCTCCCTGGGCAGCCCATTCCAATGTCTAATAACCCTTTCTGAAAAGAAGTTCTTCCTGATGTCCAACCTGAACCTCCCCTGGCGAAGCTTGAGGCTGTGTCCTCTTGTCCTATCGCTAGTTGCCCGGGAGAAAAGGCCAACTCCCACTTCACTACAACCTCCCTTCAGGTAGTTGTAGACTGCAATAAGGTCACCTCGGAGCCTCCTCTTCTCCAGGCTAAACAACCCCAGCTCCCTCAGCCGTTCCTCGTAGGTCAGACCCTCCAGACCCTTCACCAGCTTGGTCGCTGTCCTCTGGACTCGCTCTAGCACCTCAACATCTTTCTTGAAGTGCGGGGCCCAGAACTGGACACAGTATTCAAGATGTGGCCTCACCAGTGCCAACTTATATAGGCCCTATTGTTATCATCTCTGAGCACTCCACAACACCTCTTATACACAGGGAAATGTTCTTATTTCATCTTGTACATAACTGCGCAAAGGCCCCACGTGCCTACAGTGAAGTTGCACGAGTACTTATGCCTCTGTCTCTACCGAAGTTTAGCATCTTTCTCTCACCTACTCACGTCCCAGTGGGCTCCTTGGACCAGGCATCCCTGCTCTCACCTGAGCTGATCTGTGAGGTCCAGTGCAGCTTCCCAAAGCCCAGGACAAAGACTGAGTGGTCATAGCCAGGTGAGAAACCTTGGCCTGATCCACCTGACGGGTCATGACTCCGCATCTCCCCCTTTCTGTAAACACATTCTTTAAACCCCAGGCCATAGCCTGTTCAGGACACTTGTGCTCCCATCTGTGGGAGCATTTGCATTTTCCAGGAAATGATTACGGACACCCGGTGCCAGAGGGAAACACCATAAGCCAGGTTGTGCCATGGTTAACTCATCACCCAACAGAGAGGACATCAGTCAGGAGTGCTCCATCACCTCCTGTGTTTTAGAAGACAAAACTTGCTCCTTGAAATACCAGCCCAGTAGCGTGCATCTGCCCCTCTGGACTCATCACCAACCCTTGTAATTGCTTCCCTGCATCTGAACACACACACACACATATACACACACCAGCTGTCTTTGTAAAGCGGGTATTTCTGAAGCCAAAGTATGTCAAGGTCTAAGTCCCACACCAGATGGACTTTTTTCAAAATTGGGAATAATTTTCCTTTAAAAGAGATCAGAAGTAGATGCACAACATGACAGTAATACTACACACAAAAGTAAAGAATATTTGCAGTTTCAGCACACTTCTGCTTATCCTCTCTGGGATCATGCTGGCTCCTCCATTAATTGCAATGATGTAGCAGAGCTCATACTGAGTTCTGCTCTGTTGGGCTGGTTTGGCTGAGCTGGTATTCTCATACTGACTGTGATTTCCCTCATGATCTCCAATTCCTTTTCAACTGCTCCTTTTCAGGAGGCAGCACCATACACATACAGTTTCTGGCTGCATAACTAACTTTCAGCTGCATTAAAATGCATCCAGTTTACCCACTTATAATACTGCAGGACTTCTCTCTTTTTCTCATTAAACACCAGTCTTCGTCTATAATACAAGTGTTACAAATAGGGATTTTATATATTCTAGAACAACATTGAGGCCGCCTAAGTGCAAGCATCACCCTCCAGGTGTGAAAACAACTGCTCAGAAAGGAGGGGAACAGAATTCAATGAAGAAAATGGCTATCACCAGGATTTCCTGCAACTGTTCTGAGTCTTCTCTATTCATTGCATTTAGCTTTCTACAGCATACTTACCTACTAACTAGGGTGGAAAGTGGGACCCAGGTCTTTCTGCAGCCTAAGAAACTTTCATTCAGTTTTCATTTTTCACTCTCTCACCACACAGAAAATCCATAGGTTTAATAAGAAGCTTGAAGTCAAGTACTTGGACAGTTCAGATGGCATCCCTTCTAGAGCTGAGACAGGTGTTGAGCAAACATCCTTCCAGACTGAGCAAAAACTTGTATCTCAGTCCTGAGGACAAGCCTGATAGGAAAGTCCTCCCAGGTCCCTCAGGATCCTACTACCCTTTTTTTTTTTTTTTCTTTTTTTTTTGGTCGTTGTTTTAAGAGGAAAGACTTAGGGATAAGAGATCTGACTCTACCTGTGAAGCTGAATCCTAAGGTATAGCTTTCTGAAGTCTAGAAATTCAAAGCTGTTGTTTTAAAACCAGCCTAGCTTCCATTCTAGTTCTGCACATTTAAGTTAGGCATGAAACTTTCTTTGACCCAAAAAGTCAAGTCTGTTTTCATCCCTAGGAGTTTTACAAATACTTCTTGTTTTGCCTAAGCTACACACACTGTGGGAACAGGGATGCAGCTTAATTTGAATATAAACATTAGGACTGATGTGTCTCCTCTCCAAAGTACGCCCAGAGTCTCCCTAAGCAAAGCTGCTTTCCAGCATTATACAATAGCTGGATATAGATATAAACATGCTAAGAAAAGATCCAAAATAGAACAAAAATAACCCTATGCTAATCAAGAACTGTAAAGTATGGCAAATGCGTTACTACCTACCCATGTAAAGTAATCATCTCACACCAGTGGGATAACCTTCTGGTGTTAAACAGAACTATACTCCATCTGTAAGAATTAACAGATGGAGCAACAATTTGGGCTTTACATAACAGTAATCAAACAAACTCTCACAACGGCCACATGATTTCATGCACGAGCCAGGGCAGTCTACAAAAAAAAAGCTTTGCTGCCGGATTGGAAAATTCCAGGTCACGTAGCCCAGAGAGCTCTGTGAGAGCCGTCAGCCTGATGCCTTGGATCAACCTGCCTCGTCCTCCAGGACATCCTCTTCGCTGTGCACTGGGACCGAGAGCAGAAAATCCAGAAACAAAGTAGCTGCAACAGGCAACTTCACCATCTGCAGGAAAAAGTTCTTGGACTATTTCACCTCTAAGATGAGAGACAGTTATCCACGCACATTGATATACTAGAAGTCAGTCTGAATAAAGACAATATGGGAAAGTTGTAGCACTTGGTATGTAGAATAATTCAGTGACCCCACAGACAGTTCCTGGTACAAGCAGGTAACCTCTCTCATGTCACCTGCTTCACAGCCATGAGCACCAGCAGCTCTCTTGTGGGCTAGGACCTGAGGCTGGAGGTGGGCATGTGAAATGCAAGAATTATCCACTACTACAGGCAGGAAAAGAAATCTCCCCACCAGGTAACACCCCCCCAGCCACCCGTGCATCTATATACATATGTAAATCTCTACTCATCTGAAAGGGCAAGAAATAGAAGAATAAGCAATGCACTTGAACTGCACCTTAACTGGAGAAGGAAGAAGTCCATTACAGATAGAAAATGCAGAGAAGGACAATATTTTGTATCTTCACATGGGCTCTCCCTCCTGCCCAAAAGTAAGCATCATCATTAGCACCACTGGACCTCCCTTACCTCTCTGAGGTGCTGGACACAGGGATGACTGAATGGGGCAACCCAGGAGTTCACCTCTGAGAAACCCTCAAAGCAAAGCTGGTCATGGAGCCACGATCTCCATACCCCTCACATGGGGGTCCTGCAGAGCTCTGTACCCTCCCAACCTACTACTCCACCACTCTACAAACACCTCGCATACCTTGGGCTAGAAACACTTAGATGACACACAGGCAAATTGTGTACATGAGATATATACAGAAGTTTCCCATCACATCTAACACCAAGCCAAAATCAACACCTGAAAGAAAATTCAGCTCATTAAAGCTGAACATAGACCAGGTCCAGGTGGGGAAAGGAATCCATCCAAATCTACTAATTGTGTAATATCTCATCTGCTGTTGCTGAAAATGCCTGCCCCCCCAAAGTAATGAAGCATTTCACAACTTTTAGGTTCTTCTGGTCTTCCAAATAGGAGTTGTAAAAAAAAAAAATAATTGTCAGAATGAAATATGCACTGATATAGCTGTTCATTCATCTACCAGCAAAATGAGTGACTCGGGGATAAAAAAAACAGCACAGGTGTTCTGCTGCCGCCACATGGTCATGAATAGATCTATGCAGAGATTTAAAACAAAATGTGCTTCTTCAGAATACATCAATTCACTAAGCCCATCATTTTCATGTATTTCCTTAACTCATCTCCATTTGTGGGTACTTGTTCCGAATCCATCAGATGACCAGGTTCCCAGCCTGCCTGGTAGGTCTGCCCTGCAGCCAGGTTGGATCCAAAGATTTCAAGGTTCATCACACATTCAGGCCCCAGTTCTGGGGTACAAGTTATTTTCAAAAAGTCTTCTGAAAGAGAAAATCAGCTTTTCAGCCAACTCAGGACACACGTATCAAATGCTCCCAATGAGGAACTCACTCTGGAGTGACATCTGGAAGAGGGGAGGTTGGATCCATCCCCCACTCTAAGACCTCTAGAGCAGTCCCTGGCATGACTCATGCAAAGTGAAGACACCACCACCACTATTTATTCCAGTGACTCCTCTCACCAAAAAAGCACTTAAAGAAGAGAAAATATTGCCTTACTGCAGCTGTAATTTAAAACACTCTGTTTGCATTTTTATTTTTACTAAGAAAAACACAAATACCAGCATTAGCTTGGCCAATCTCTGGAAAGAAAAAATAAATCCTCCCTGGAAAGTACATTCTTGAAAGGTACACTATGCAAGAAATATAAAAATAAAGGTATGGATTAGTATTCAAGGCCTAGAGACTCCTCTAGACTGTCTACATCAGTTTTACAAGGTATTATAGCCCTGCATATCATAGCTCCACACCCCTAAAAATGTTATAAACTGTACAAAAAATAAAATTGCATTTTCTATTAACCCCAAATCTCTCTCTGTACTCTGTACACCTCGAGTGCTGTGTCCAGTTCTGGGCCCCTCACTTCAGGAAAGACATTGAGGTGCTGGAGCAAGTCCAGAGGAATACAACAAAGCTGGTGAAGGGTCTGGAAGGTATGTCCTGTGAGGAGCGGCTGAGGGAACTGGGATTGTTTAGCCTGGAGAAAAGAAGGCTCAGGGGAGACCTTATCGCCCTCTACAACTACCTGAAAGGAGGTTGTAGCGGGGTGGGGGTCGGCCTCTTCTCCTGGGCAACTAGCAACAGGACTAGAGGACACAGCCTCAAGCTGTGCCAGGGGAGGTTCAGGTTGGACATTAGGAAAAATTTCTTCACAGAAATGGTTATTAGGCATTGGAATGGGCTGCCCAGGGAGGTGGTGGAGTCACCATCCCTGGAGGTGTTTAAGAAAAGATTGGATGTGGCACTTAGTGCCATGGTCTAGTTGACACAGTGGTGTTAGGTCAAAGGTTGGACTCGATGATCCCTGAGGTCTCTTCCAACCTAGTTGATTCTGTGATTCTGTATTATCTTTTTGGTGTGCAGAGGAGCATCAGAGCAATTTGCTGCTCCATTCTTTCACATCTCATCAGTAATAATTTTCCATTGTTTTTTTTTTGTATTTTAGAGGTGACCTTTTTTCACCCAACGGCCCTGAAAAAATATCCCGACGACTCATTAGCTCTTCTCAGAATACAGGCATTTCTGAAACTCCGTGCCACTTTGTTTACTGTGAAATTCAGCTCAAAACTTAAAAAACAAATCATGAAGGGCTGCTGTAAAAATTCAATAGCAACATAGCCATCTTGGGAGGGGGGGAATGTGTATCTAACTGTATTTCTCTTTTTGTGGAATGTGAAGAAGTTGGTGAGATACACAATTTAAAAAAAAACCACAACTGTAAATGAACGAGGGAAAATTGTCAATGGTTTTACATTTTGGTGACAAACATTTCCAACAGTTAGTTAGTTCTCTTAGGAGTCACTTCCAGTCTGTATTAATGAAGAACGACACTGCCTGTGATGTAGCCAGATCTTTGTGCAGGGATGTGAAAACCACCATCACCAAGGCTTAGAAGTGACAAAAGGTTGTAATTTCAAAATAGTTAGAGAACAAGTCTTAGGATGATTCAGCTGCATACCATAAAACAGGTTATAATTAAAACGTTTATTGTCTCTGTGTATCATGAAAATTTCATGACCCCGTGGTTTAATACTAGTTAATAGATTAAAGGTTCTGCCTTAGGCATTTAGTGTGCTGTAGCATTCGTCCTTGTCTAGTATCAGTGAAGTGCAATATGGATTGGTACGTGGAACACGCTGCTTATAGTGGAAATGGGCTGATTCCCATTACAGTGTCAGCCTCACAACGTGCTTGTCACTTTGTCCCTCACAGCAATGCCCAACCACAGGTACAGTCATATATCATCCTTTTTCCAACCTGCCTTAGAGGGAGAGATTTTTTGAGACAGGAATACTCAAAGAGCTTTAGGAGCCATAAGATAAGCAAGTCATGGGGCTTGGGCTGGGTTGATTGTAGAGTCTGCACTGACCTGCTCATTTAACACGGAAGGCTGAATTCAAAATTAGCATTTGGGATGACTGTCATTGATATTACTTGACCAAAGTAAAGAAGTTCAAGAAAAAGACGGCCATAATAGCAGCCTGTGTTCCAGAAAGCCATTTATGGTAATGTAAATTACTGTCATTTATTTTACCCTAAAACACTTCTATTGACAACGTCAGTGCTTTATTGTGATGGTTTTGACCTCAGTGAAGAACTCATAGGAATCTTTTGCTCCCTCCCTTCCTATGCCTGAGGCTTTCACCCCACCAAACGGCAAGTTCAGATCTCTAACAAGCCAGCAGTTGGTCCACACCAATCCAGACTGTAGTCTTTGTGCCACCCGATGAACACGTCCCACATTGCTGGACCACACAGTGGCTGCCAAGCCATATTTCACACCATTGGCTCTTTCAATCACTTCTTCTTCTGTATCAAATGCTACCACACATGTCACAGGACCAAAGATCTCTTCTTGCATGCAACAAGATTCATCCTTGACTTCAGCAATAACTGTGGGCAACATGAAATAGCCTTTCTGGTTGCCAGTTGGGAGAGCTAAGGAATCCACTCCCTCTCCACAGAGGACTCTGGCTCCTTCACCCTGGGCTTTCTTCACATAGCTCCTTACCTGGGGAAGCATCAGGAAAACATCACTGCTAAAGGACAAGAAATCCTGAGAGTCCACCTCTCCAGTTTAGGCACATCAACAGGAGCCCCTGAATATCTCCAACCGGATCGCATTGCCTTTATGTCCCTCCTAACAGCAGAGGTAATTCCCTAGCTTTTCTGTTATGTTTCTGTAAAAGTGAGGCTGGGTATTTCTTGCTGTAAAACAATCTTTCTCTCTCTCCAAACACTTACTAGCCTAGCAGGCAACACCACTGGCCCTTCTTGCTAAGTCTTCTCAAAAGGGTAGGGCCCCGGTGAAAACATCAGTTGTCCCAGAGCCTCCCTCCCTTCTTCCAGGAGTTTGGGCAGTTTGCCACGTGTTCCATGCCACTCGAAGGGATCAGTAATATTTTCCTACCTCACAGGCAGGCTTGTTAAATGCTTACACGCCAATAGGATGATGAAGCCATGAATGCTATAGAAAATCTCATCAATAAATAATTAAAGCTGTTTCCATGGCTGCTGCTATCATATGCTACCTTGAACAAATAGGACATGCTACTGGTTCTACTTCTGATGTTCTGAGATCTCTGCCTGGTTTCTCTCCCCATAGAAACACCACAGAGACACCATCGGGCTTCTTTCTCTTCTTTTAACCACCTTGGTAGGTTAGACTCAGAAGTCCACTGTGATGCCACAGACCGAGGACCTCAGGAAGTGGGTGTTTCTGCCACTCTACTTCTGAACAGGCCTGGAGAACCTGCTGAGGCGTCAGGACGCATGACAAGGGTTTGGTTTTCTCTCTCACTCTGCGGTTTTTGGTCTGCTTCTTGCTTATGCTGATTGTGTCAGATAGATAGTCTTGGGATGTGAGCATCTGCTCTCCTGAGCTCTGACACCATAAAAATTCATTTCACATAAGCCACTAAAGCAGACTATATGCACCATCTCAGCTTTCCTCTACACATATGCAATTCCAAATTACTGTAAGCAGTCCTAGGAAACTGTGTCTTGTAGTGCCCAGGATTTGCCAGAGTGTTATAAAAATGAAACTTTTACCTTGTTAACTACCTTATTAGGCAAATAAGTGATCTCAGCAAATGCAGTATTAAAATCCATGAAAATGTTGCTGAACTCTAAGATTGGTTAGTACAAATTCAGGATTTAGATTTACACATTTTGAATTATTTCACTTCAAATGGGAAAAAAATTATTGTTTCCAATTTAAAATTATTTTCCCCATGGAGCTGATTTTCCTGGAGTAATCACGTGACCCCAGGCAACAGAAATCTTATCAAAAAGATACCTTATAACGGCTTTGAACTATCAGCCCTCAGAGCTAATCTCGGAGGGGACATGGCCTTTTCCATACACCTCTGAAATCACTTTTCATAGCCCTCCAAAGATGAGATGAGATCATGTAAACTCCATGTAACATCACCTTTTCTAGATGTTCTTTACTTATTAGTGCTCCCATGTCGACTGTAGGATCTGAGGGGTTCCCAACCTTCCACTTCTTAGCCTCTGCCACAAACCTCTTCAAAAACTCCCTGTATATGCCCCTCTGAACAAAGATCCTGGAGGTACAGAGACAGATCTCACCCTACCAAAAAGAAACAAACAAGAAAAACAACAATATCAGTTCACATTACATTGTACTATTGACGAGTATTAAGCACGTCCCAGAATGAGACTTGTGTGCCTGCATCCTCAGGAGTGCAAACTACACTCACCAACACTGCAAAGCAGGATTTTTCCCAGATTAAAAAAGAAAAGAGAAGAAAAAGACACAACAGCAATAACAGGATTGTACAGTCATTTACTAATGCAAATAAATTTGATTTTTCATTGATTACATGTTGTCTTCTCCAACATTTTTCATTAGAAATGTGATTTCCAATTCTGAATTTTCTCTGTCTTCATTTCCTGATAATCCCTTTCTGATACCAAGCTATTTTTCTGAACATTTGCCTTGATATAGTTTCATGGCTTTGGTGATCTCTCCTGAGGGTGAGAGGAGAAGAGGAACATTGGTGATGAGGGAAGAGGAACATTGACAGAATTTTGGGGGGAGTCTCCTCATTTAATTCCAGCAAATCAGCAAGCTTCCTACTTCCTTGCAGGGTGGGATTTAAAACAGCTGCTTTCTGGAAGGATAAGGAATATATCTATTTTGAGAGGGATAATGACACCTTGCTGTTTTCTGATGGAGAGTACTAGGAAGAGCCCTTTATTATTTTGTTTCCCTGCTTGTGGAATAATGAAATTTTTTTCATATTTTTCTATTTACCGTTTTCCTACAACATAGAATCTTGAAGCAGACCTTGACAGTTTAGGATTTGGATCCAAAGGT
This sequence comes from Nyctibius grandis, assembly GCF_013368605.1. NCBI lineage: Eukaryota > Metazoa > Chordata > Aves > Nyctibiiformes > Nyctibiidae > Nyctibius > Nyctibius grandis. The sequence goes on along the minus strand of NC_090658.1, from coordinate 66,092,678 downwards.
ACACGCACGTGCGTGTGCACACACACACACACACTCTCGGACACGTGCACACCTCCCTGCTGCAAACAGAGTTTACACGCTACAGAGGTGAGAGGCACCTGGTTGACAAAGCTGGACCTCAGGGTCGTGGGGATGCATTGGGTCAAGTCGGCATCGTCAAAGATGATTGCGGGGTTTTTTCCTCCCAGTTCCAGCGAAAGCCGTTTGCAGTGTGGAGCACTTTTCTCCGTGATCCGCTGGGCCGTCAGCGTGCTTCCCGTGAAGGAGATCAGAGGCACGTCGGGATGGCAGACAAGGGCTTCTCCTGCCTTGGTGCCTGTTCCAAACACCACGTTCACCACCCCATGGGGTACTCCTGATGGGAAGAAAGGCACACAGTCATCGTACCCTTTCCCTTGCTCTGTTGGTTTCACTTCACTGTGTTTTGTCTCTGAAGTTAAAAAATTACCAGTAGCTCTAGGGTGACAAAGACTGACTCTTAACTTACGTAGCAGCTGAAATGCATGAAATTTAATAATCCCAGGGGTCACCGGTTAAAAGATAAAACCAATGCCACTGATCAGTCAAGCTTGCCTGACATTCGTCATCAGAGACTCAGTTTTCAGTCATTCGGGGAAGAAGCAGTTCTCCCAGTTTTTCTTAATAGTGCACCAGATACAGCCATGACACAGCCACCGAGAGCTGATTCTCACTCTCTTACGCCCTCATGGTTCCTCTGCTGGCATCACAGACTTAGGACACTCTTAAGTGGAGTGCAGGAGGGGGAAAGGAGGCGCAGGAAGACTTCCCATGAGAAGATAGTGGAAAAAACTGGGCAACAGCTCTGGTGGGGAGATGGGATAGTATGAAGACAGGGAGAGCTTTTTGTTCTCCAGTGCAACATTCAGCTACAGCAAACACTCTTTCCCAAATTCTTTGAGCACTTTCTGATTTCTGCAACAAAAAAAATGGTGCACAGGCAAGCATTCCCACCCCATCCCCCTCCCTAGCATGTTATGGCACTTACCTGCTTTCTCCAAGAGTTTGCACATCATCCAAGCCGTGACAGATGTCATCTCACTTGGCTTGGCAACCACAGTATTTCCACATGCAATGGCAGGAGCTATTTTCCAGGTCAACAAATACAGTGGCAAATTCCAGGGACTGATTAAACCAGCTACAAAGCAAAACCACAAAAGTCAAAAGTTTGGTCTGCTGGGAGACAAAACTCGATTCTCTAACCTCAAGCAGTTACACACCAGTTCAGGTCTATGAAGGGAATTTGGCTATGGCTTTTCTTTTCAGACAATTTTACAACAAATTTGCAGCTAGAAACATTTCTCAGAGGCAGATAATTTTAAAAGATTTGTGCAAATGATCCTAAAGGTGATCAGCTGAACTCTCTGGATAAGTTTTGCTGCTTCTTCAGGGCAGAATCTTATATTCACAGCAACTTTTCAGTGTTTTCTAGGAACATTAATGCAAGGTTAGCTATAAAAAACTATGTACGTCAGCTGGGCTGTGGTAACATTCTGTGTTAGCAAACAGAAAGTTGAGGTAACGTGTGCTCGCTCAGATCACTCTTGCTCTCTCTTGCTCTTTAGAGTTGTTTTTTTTTTCCCCAATTTCAATACAAAAAAAGAGCATGTATAACATACAGTGCATATTTTCCTGATAAATTTTAGCCTAACTTATGAGTGCCAAAGTTTATCAGTGTACAAACTGCTGTTCCCACAAATTGCTGAATGATAAGAATTTTGTGAGTAATTGCATTTGGGAATACTTTCACTTTACATATTTATAGGAAATAGTGAAAAAGAGTCTGTAATAGTTAGGTGTGATTGCTCACAAAAGCCACAGGATTTCTCGCTGTTTGATGGAGCAGATGCAGTGTGGGACTCCTCCTTATGAGAGTAATTTTACCAGAAGTACTCATGCTCTCCACTGCTCACAAAAACTTTTAAATAGGTCCTCTAGGTTAGCCAATTTTACTTTTTAAATAATTCAAGTGTGAATGTGGAACATTCATATATATTTAGATAAAACACCTAATAATGGCATCACTGTGACGCCATTCCCCGCCAGCTCAGCACAGCCACTCCATTTCTGGAGCATAAGCAGCATCTAGTGGCTGAGTCCAGCAATTCCCCAGCTAGAAGCGGTTCAGACGCCCCTGGGCATTGCAGTCGCAGGCTGAAATGTCACCTTGCAAGCTACTGCTGCTCCCCCAAAGGTGAGGAGGATCCAGCTCTCCCAGTTACTTAACCACACAGACACACACGTACAAAACACAAGAGATATTTCGAGGGTGAGAGCTACCAAGATGCTTTTTAAGGCACGTAAGCATTCTTTTTACCATGAAGTAGCATAACTTGATTTTACATAAAGTTGCTCATGCTTTAGCAGACTAGTCGTGCTTCACACATGATCCAGAGACAATAAATGCTTTTGATAAATCCTCTTTCTTTGTTGAGACACTGCTAGGGCAGACACTCTGTCAAGCTTTTCAGCATTTCAGGAACACCATACCAACTCCTACAGGTGCCCTCGAGGTGTAATGTATGCAGCCCGTGGTTGCCATCTCGGTGCACTCTGTCGTGTGATGAAGGATGGAAGAGGCAAAGAATCGGAAGTTGTACACGGCCCGAGGGATGTCCACTGTTCTAGCAAACGTAATAGTTTTTCCTGAAACAAAACCAAGCACACTGCTGTGTTATCATGGGCAGAAACAGTGCTTTAAACTCTGCTCTGAAAGCTGATTTGCATGTATTTTGGGAAATGTCTTTTGTCCTGCGCCCAAGTAATCCCCCAGCACAGTGCAACCATTGTCAGTAACAACAGCTCACTTGTAGTATTGCATTCCAAATATCTAACAACTGAAGTCCATGTCAGCAATTCTAAAAAGCAAGAATGACCCAGGAATCCAATATCAGTGACTTCCGCAAAGTTCATGCACATCAACTCCAATTTGCACCAACAGCTCACACCATACTAAGAATTTGGACCTTATCCTCCATTTCAATATTCAGCAAGACACTCTACGTTTGAGATCAACAGTTCCAGTTTTTACCCTGATCCTTTGACTCAGCTTGTGCAAATGCTTCCAGGTCATGTTCAATCAGGTCTGCTAATTTGTTCAGGGTCTGAGATCTTTCCAATGGGCTTTTTGAGGACCAAACTGGGAAAGCAGCTTTGGCAGCTTTGACAGCAGCTTCCACCTAAAAAATCAAAAGAGGGATGGTGAATATTAATGGAAGGCCTTAGAAAGAATACCAAACAATCAGCAGATGAACTCATATTTGAGAGGCTTATAATCCAGATCACATTTTGGGGAAGACTGCATCTCTTCATAGCTGTGGCTATTGATAGCTGCTTCATTTTCATCTTCTCAAGACACTATCCTGTAACTCAAGACAGTTTCTTTTCTTGATACTCTATTTCACTGTAACTTGCTTTTCTCTACATTCCAGCAACTTGGGGGCAACCCTCCAGGCCTGGAGGAAATGCCGGACCGGCCAACTGGCACCAGCAAGTGCCACTGGCCAAACCCATGCAGAACCTTGTTTCTCAAGGGGGAAAGTGCAAGAATCTCCCAGAGCAAATGCAGCCTCAGTCTAAGCATCCACAGTCTTTGCAACAGGGGACTTCAGCCACACCAGGCAATGGTGAAAGTAAGGGGTTGGGGAAGGAACAAACTGTACGCCCTGCTAGCCTTTGACATCCTCTTCCCTTTCCCCCAGTTGGTTCAAGCAAGGACTAGGAATATATATAACATATAGGAATATGGTCCTTCAGCCTGACCTTTCTGAATAGTGGCAGAATACCAGCACTTTTCTGAAGCACACTAGGCTTCAAAGGATTAAAATTCACCAAAAAGCATTCTCTTCCATTAATCGTTTCCTCTGGGCTCTTAAATGAAAGTTACCTGCATCTATCGATTTATTAGCAGTTCCTTCTCAATGTTGTTTACCAGTCTAAAGATGTTTACCAACATCCTTCCCTATTTTAATTTAATGCCCTATTTCCCGATTTTTGCTTCCTATGTATCACTTCTTAATTGCTTCCAAAGTCTAACATATGCATCAAGGTGGGCTTTTAGCCAAAGCTGCCTTAGTTGGTTTCCCATCCTTTTTGCTCATAAATTTCTTTAGCTTTTGGAAATCTGCCCAAGTCAATAACTAGGAGGATGCCGATGTAAGATTAATCAGAGAATTCTGACCTCTCCTAATGTTGCTGCACTACTGGTTCCCATGCAGTCACTGAAGACTCCTTTCCATCAGTTCCACAAAACTGAGTTCCAAAGTTGTTCCTTCAGACTGTGATAGGTGTTACAAAAACCATCACAAAATAATTTATAGCCACTCCAATGATGTTTTACTAATGAGGGCACAAAAGTTCAAGCAGGTGGAAATCCTTTTTTTTTTTTTTTTCCCCCATGCACACCAAAATTTATAGTTTCCCTAAAAATAAGGACGAGAGTTTGAGGGCCAGAACGGTACTGGTATGGAGGCCAGGGTGGGAATAAACCAACTCACACAAGGTCACACGGGTCACTGGCCAAGCTCAGACTCTTTCGACCGTAGTTCGACAACCTACTGCTCAGGTGGCAATGGTGGCACGCTGTCAGCCACCGAACAGCTGGAGCAGGGCCAAAGCAGGCCTGGGAAAGGGGAACTGCAGCTTCTTGAGATGAAAAGGTTCACCCTCTGTGAAACCATACCACCCTTGCTAATTAACTTGTTCTTCCATCCTCCTGTCATTAGGTGCCATTGTGGTGCTGCTTCTCATCTGTCCTCTCCTCTGTGGCCATTTCCACCAGGTGTTGCATGCACCAAAAGAAGGCTGGTGTGCAGTTAAGGCTATCTGCATTTTTAACCCTCCAGTGGGTTTAGAATAAGGAAGATGTTGCATTTTCACAGACAGCAGAAAAGAAAATCAGCAAAGGAAGGAATGAAGTGGCAGTAGATCGATCTAAAAAAAGCAAGAGGAAAAAAAGGAGAGATTTTTACAGAAGTAAGAGGGCGTACAAAGGTTAAACAGTTACTTAGTTTGACTAGCAAGAAGCAGCAAAGAAAGTCAAGCCATAAAGAAAATGTGCATAAGAATTCAACTATGAACGTGGGTGTCTGAAACACTTCCTTCTGCTTTCCTCTTCTGCACATGGCAGAGACAGAGAAAGAACACACAATCAGAGCTATCATAAAAGGTTGATACCAAAATACCCCAAACTGCCCTCAGGACATGATGTTCGCTTTCCCAGTGCATGATGCACAGGATCAAGGTTCTTGAAAGATAGATGGTTTTTTTAAGGAGATATTTGCCAGGACTAATTAGCCCTCACCAGCCTGTCTTTTGGAGATACAGGGCAGCTGTTCAGCCTGCTTTGGTGCTGCTATTTGGAATTTAAGACATCTAGGTAGGGGACAAATTAATCCCTGAAAAAACTTTTGATGTTTTTGGCAGAAACTGTCTGAAATGGCCACTGCAGCTGACCTGGTGTTAAATTCCAGGGTCAGCAACAGATTTGGTGTCTGTCTCAGCTCCGCCTTCTAACCCTCCATCAAAATTAACCAAGAAAAAAATCCAACAGGACATTGAGCCTTGCTAGAAACGAGCAGCCCGAGTTCTTTGTTGAACCTGGGTCTAGATGCTTATTTTGATATCTCCAGATACCCTTTCAGTAGTATGTGATTGCACTTTCTCCTGCAGCATACTCCCATCAGTCACCAGTGGATACCAGCTCTGCAGAGTTCAGCCTCCTTGTATAGTTGTCTAAACGCAGGAGTAAAGCACTCACTGACTTTACAGGTGTTTTAACTGTTTTCCCACTGCTATGCACAACCACTAACTCAGAAAGCTGAAAGAGAATTGCCATTGCTCTTAACGTATATTTGAACTATAGCTCCAGAACGGCCAGCAGCCTATTTTTGTTAGGCTGCTCTGGCATTCTCACATCTCTCTGGTTTTAATGATTTTGCAAATGAATGAACAGGAAGATTTGCACCTGCACATCAAAGAGGTGTCTTTTCAGCCATAATTAGTGTTGGAATGAACTTACACAGATGTATTCTAGGAAACGCAACATGTTACTCTCTAACCCTTGGTCATCAGCATCTAGCAAATATTTACCCAGTTGAAATCACAGTGCAAAGGTTTCTGCTGGGAGAAGCAAAAAGAAAAGATGTCAACAGGACTAAAATGCAAGTGAAGGGAAGAGCTCCACACAGTAGCAGTTTGTTTTAAAAAAAATTTTGAAAATACCGTGCACTACTTGTATTTTCCAAGCCCTTTGCGTTAATCCAAGCTTTTCCAGTCATTTCTCTTCAGTAAACCTGAAACAGTGTTGGACACACACTTGTAGGGCCCTTATAAAGTAGCATCAATGAAACTGCAGCTCCTCAGATGAATGTCAGATCACCCATCCAAACCTGAACATGTATAAGGTACCAGGAAACATTCATCCCACCAGAGAGCACAGGACTAGGAAACATTACAGTGACACAGAGGACAGACTACATTATAAGGAAACGTACACTCATCGCAGTCACTTCATCACCGTCACCTAATATCCAACTGCTAATGTCAAAACCAGAGGGGTCTGGAAGCTTTTTACCATACTTCAGGGAAAAGCCAGCAAGTCAAAAATCCTTTTAACTGACAACTGTAAATCACCAAGACAATCAGGAAGAACACATTTAGTTGTATACAGTGCCTCTAAGTTTATTCACAGAAGAGATCCTTTCTTCCAGATTGTTTATACTTACTGCCAGTCTGAGCATTACTGTTAACTTATGCACAAGACATCTCTCACGTGAGCTGAAGGAGCTCCACTGTAGTTGCTGAAGCTTTGTTGATTTATACCAGCCTAGGATCCAGCCTGTAACTTTCTCACAGCAAAATGTAAAAAAATAACAGTATTCGCTGCCGCAGCAATACATTACACAGCCTTGCAATACAATCAAGAACTTACTCATTTAAGCATTGAAGTCTTCAGTGTTTTTCTGTTCTCTAGCCTACAGCCTCTCCCACTCAAAATATTAATGTTATGTGCATTTAACATTTGCACTCCTTTGCACGTTTGGATAGTACTCACCTCTTCTTTGCCACTGTCTGGCACCCTGCAATAGACGTCTCCGGTGGACGGATTATAGGAGTCTATGTAGGAGGAACAAGGAACGAATTTACCAGCTATAAAGTTTTCCAGCACTAAGAGAGTCTTTGAGTGAGCCATTGTTAGCCACTTGCTTCACCTGTGATTTTTTTCTATGAGGTACTAATTTAGATTAGTAGGTGTGTATGTATTTGCACAGTCAGTCTGAACTCCTCCCCTTCTCTCTCTGTCTTCCCTGCACCGCACGCTTTCAAGCGGGAACAAACCCTGGCAACAACAGCAGAAACAGGAAAGGAGGAAAAAAATATATACTGTTTCTGTGACACTTGGTTCTTTTCTAGAAGTTGAAGCAGGAAGGCATGATCATCTAAGATGTTAGAAAACGGCCCGTCTCTGTCTATAGGAAATAAAATACTGAAGAAGGGAAGAAAAAGAATGGTTTGACAGGGAAATTTCTCCCTATACCACTTTTTCAAGCTCAAGTCTGAAGAATTTTTGCAACAACTGACATTTTGCAACAACTACACAAAATAATTCAAGACCCAAACACCTAGCCAGGGACGTGCTCCTTACTGTCAGTAGACACAAAAAAGACACTTGGACTAGCATGTCTGCAGCTCCTGTTTACTGCTTTGTCATCATCAATACCTTTCCTTGTAACCCCAAAAACAATGGTTTTGCCAAAACAAAAGATTTAAGTGTAAGAAACTATCCTTTTTTCTGACAGTATCCCCAAACATCAAAAAATACAAGCAGCTGAGTGGCTCCTCAATTCAAAGAAGAAGCACGATCCTACCTGGTACACTCTGTGGTATGTTGTCAGTTTTTAAAAAAGCAGCAAGACACCGGCTTCATGCTTTCCCTTCCATAGATATTCCAGTAAAAGCCACATTACTATAGAGAAGCCTGTTACATATAATTAGGTTTTTCTTTAACTTCCCAAGAACCTAAACTGCTCAGTAAGAGCTGTGTAAAAGATTTTTCTTCAACAGAGAGTGCTTAGATTATCGAGTTGCTCTAAGATTGCATGCCACCTCCTTGCACTCCAGAGATATTAAAAACACTACATCCATATTGAAGTGCAGTATGTTGTCACCAGGAAAGCATGAATAACTGAATCAGCAGTTTAGAAAGTTTTTGCACCCTAGACCACTGCCAAGCCATCAAATTTATTGTGGATCAACATGCAAACGTATTTTCATCAAATAAAGGTGATACATTTTTGTTGCACAACAACAGATCATTTATGCATCAACCAGCTAGCGCCTCTGGGCAGAGTTCAAATCAGTGCTGAAAGGTAGTGCAGTCATGCTGAAACTGGATCAGGTAATACCTTTAGCTCTCCCAAGCCACAAACTGGGAAAGCATGCAGTGGCTTTTCTGTCACCACAGAATACCGAGTCTCAAAATTTAATGCAACCATGTGTGAGAAGGGTTATCACAGGTTCATCCCATATCACACTTCCTCGTCCACAAACAGCAAAGAATTTACTGACGTCTTAAAACTGAAGACACATTCTTCTGCCTGTAGCACTTCAGCTGTTCCCTGACTTAAAAGCAACCTAAACGTTTTCAAGGTTTGAAGGCAAGTTCAAGTGGAACAGTTAAATGCAGGAGCTTGGCAGTATGAATCTCTGGGATGCAACAAGTGCACTGAAACCTTCACAGCTGGCATGTTGAAACAGGTTAGTATTTAAATGCAATTTCTGGACTATAAAAAGACATAACAAATAGTGATAATTCATAAGCTTCAGTTTTGGTGATAACAGTTTTCAGGTATTTCAGATTCATAAGATTTTACAAAAGTTATTTCCACATAAAGCATTGCTGATACTTCTACAAACGTGCATGCAGTCAACAGTACAGTTTATCTATGTGGTCAAGTGCAGGTATCTGCTGAATTGGGGCTAAAGCATGTTAAGTGCAAAAAAACTTACCTACCAAAAAAAACATGTGGGAAGAGTAGGTATGGACCAGACTTTCAACTAAAAAATGATCATAGGCTTTTTGTGTTCTTCACTACACAGGGCACAGCTTTACTTCAGTTAACCCATGACCGATGCTCTGCAGCGGTACTTTAGTTCCTTCCCCACACTACCAACTACGGTCAAAATAGAGCTGTCTCCACCCCGCACTCGCGTACAGGTCCCGAAATACCTGAGGTCCTCTCACACTTCCTATTGAAAAAAAATCTTCCAAGTTGTAGTAAAGTGTGTCTGTCCTGAACTTATGCTGGAGGTGGCAGAAGGAGCTCCAGTTGGGAGGTTTCGCCTGCCCTATTACTGAAAAGCAGGAAGGAGTTACAGGCTTGAGTAAGCACAACGATCTGGCTTTAGCATACATACCATGATTAAACTGCCAGCTTTTGTTCAAAAGAGCACTGTCTGGATGAGAGAGATGCATATGCACAGTAGCTGTACCAAGTAACATGAGAAAAACTGAAATTACTTCCACAGAAAGACAAGTCGCATGCCAGTTTCGCATTTTAACTCATAAGTTTACTCTGAAACTTCTGAATTATGGAAAGTAAAGAATGACTTAACACAATTTATAAGTGTTGAAATAACAACAGATGAAGAAGACAAAAATTATGCTCAGACAAAATTATTTTATTATTCTTACAGTTTAAAAAATAAAATTAGCCAATGTTGGCACAGCTTCCACTACACAGCAAAAGAAAACTTCTTTTTTTAAATAAATTTTGGGACAGGGAAAACAATCCCGGGATAATACTACGTGCCATTCTCTTGAAACCAATGTAAATAGGTTTTTTTTTTCCCCTGAATATGCATTCAACTCAAACCTAAAAATATATTAGACGAATAAAGTTACCTTACTGAATTCATGTGCAGCAAAAAAAAGCAAATCAAATAAAATATGTAAACAATTTATGTCTGGAAGTAAGGAGTTTGTTTCATGATAATTCATCACTTTTTTCTCTAATTCAACTTTCTAAGATTTTTCCATCAAGCTCTCTAAGGGCTAAATTCCACGCGGAGAAACACATGAGATTCTTGAGATCAGGAAGTGCAACATCAGCAGTTCCTTGTCAGTTGGCATCTTGTTCTGCAGTGCGAGAGACTGATGAAGGGCTCCCCAGATGTCTCACAGGATTTACCTTTTGTCATCATCATCTTCTCCCCAATTAATTGCACTTTTTCCTTCAACTGAAGCAACTGGTTCTTAAACAGAAGTTTGCATATCGGATTGCATTTTGGTTGGACGGTGGAAGTTCTGGCATCACTGTCATTCTTTAATCTAAAAATGTAAACAAATGGAGAAAAACCCTATGGTGAAAAATGAAGTACTAAATGTAAAACGTTGACAGCTTTTTTCAACATGATATAGTTAGCTGTAGAAAAAAAAAATTCCTTTTGCTCTGAAATTCTCTGGAACAAGGTACTAAAACAGTAATTCCCAAAGAACAATCAAATAGTTATTTAGTCCTCAGTTCTACAAACACTGGGCATCATAAATCTGAACAGGCCCCCATTCACTTCAAGTTAAATTTAATGAAAAATGGGTGCAAGACTAAAGCTCTAATTCTGGATCCTATTTAAGACCAGACAGACTGTTAAGATCATTAAAGCTTCATAAGGCCCAGAGCCTCTGACAGACCTAGCACAACTTTCCTACACACACAGGGAGAAGCCAGAAATTCTCACACTCTCGTTCCCAGTTTTGACATTAAATGACTCAGCTTTATGTCTCAGTACCAGAAATTGGTTAATGTGACTAAATTGCTCTCCCTCAAGTCTACAATTAGAACTTAAATTCTAATTCAAAAATCACAGCAAGATTTTTTTTTTAAAGTGACAGATAGAGGGACATTCATATTTTTTGCTCCTAATAGGAGGCAAAACATTTATATTTAGCTTCACAGCCTTTGCTTCCTTTCACTTACACAGGATCAGAAAATGTCTACAGGCATCGGTAAGAATCAAACGTACAATTGTCTTTAATGCTAACAGAAAAAGATCAGGGACCCAAATCAGCCACAGTAAAAATGGCCAACACTTCTTATTTACAAACTACCTCCAGTATATTTATGCAGGCATTTAGATTTCAGGAAGACTGACGTATGTTAAAATAGTGAAGGGTTATTTTTTAACTCGAGAGAGTGGGAAAAATTAACAACATTCAAAAATTTTAAATAGAGTAATTTTTGCTCCTAATAAATTGAACAGAATCATGGCAAGTTTTCCTCATATCTTGCTGAAGCACTGTCTCTTTTTCAGCTGAACAAATTCACTTTTAAGCCAAAGGGTGTAAAACAGGTCTTAACCATAAAAACTAAATGCTATGTGAAAGTTCATTACAAAAATGCCATACCTCTGTGACAACTCCCCCAGCAATAGTGGAACCACTGTAGCGTAACATAAATCTCCCAAGCTCTTTAAAATCTTTATACAACTCTAGAGCAACAGGTCTTTGAGTTTGTAGTTCTATTAGAGCATTCTGTCCTTTAGTCAAGAACCTGCAGGTAAATAAGCAGAAAACTCTATTATAAATATGTGCATGCAAAAATGAAAAAGAGAACAGTGAATAAACGGAAAAAAATCAACTTAAAAAGCCAATAGTATAATGATCAAGCTTGATTTCAAGTATAACCCAAGCCACCAGACTGAAAACTCATTTGCCTGGAGCACACCTTTTAAAAAGGCATCTGAGTTTTCTTTAAAAACTTCTAGAAAAGGGCATCCACCACAACATTTAACAAATTGTTTTGAAGTTAATTATCTTATTAATACCTGTTTTTTCATGTCTAGTAGAAATCAAGTCTTGTTTCTAACCCAACAACTAAAGAGACAATTCATTGCTCTGTAGAAGTCATGATTTTTCTTCCTATTACCTTTCAGCAACAGTTTCAGCCATGCAATTTCTGGAAAAGGATTATTCTGATAACATATGAATCAAATAGCATTTCTACCCAAATACAGCTTTAAATAACTAGAGGGATGTTCCCACAGTTAACTTGTGTGGGAAGACTCCCTAAATCTCTTTTTCTCTGACCCACTGTCTAGTTGAATTTATTTTAGACAGTAACCCATCTCCAGAATTATATCAAGGATCCTGTGTTATTACAGGAAGTAAAGAGATAATGTAGAAAAAAAAATCCTTTAAGTGCAGGGCAGGTGATCTGGGATTCACTCCCAATTCTGCAAGTGACCTTAGGCAAGTCATTTTACATCTCAGGTGCTCAGCATTTATCAAATAGGCAGGAGGTTTTTCACTTTGTAAAGCACTCTGAAATCTAAACATGAAACTAACTAAAACAATGAAAGCATATTTTCATAAACACATTATTGCTTCATAATAGAACCTGCTTGATATACCGTATATCAATCAAAAGTCAGCCCATTTCTTGAATAATTATTAACTGTTCAAAACACTTACTTAGGTTTTTTCTTTGTCACTTCACCAGTGCTTTTGTGCAGGACACTCAACAGTCTTCTAATAGTAGCAGGTTCACTTACGGTTTGATAGTGTAAAAGCACCTAAAAATTTTTTTTTCAGTTATTAAACATTCTACAATAATCAGAAATTCTAGGTGTTAATACTTGAAAACATCAACTTCTTTTAAGACATAAAATTTTTTAAACAAATGCTTATTAAACTTCTCTCACAGGAGTGCCTGCCTCACTTTCAGTAACTGTTCCTAGCTCCTAAACTTTGTGATCTCTACAGATAAGACACAAAGGTCATGTATTAATTCATCATAAACACATTTTTCATTCTTAAGTGTTTTGCTTTTGCCACTTCAGTGCAGTTCTGTAGCATGAACTGATATTTTTTTTATTTTCAAAGGTATCTTACAACTAAGTGCATCACTATACTCCTACAAGGTGTGAGCTTTTTAAAGGACAGGCTAGCCTGACTGAGGTGGAACTCGCGTTCTCTGAAATGGCTCAGCTATGTATTAAAAGCCAGTAAGAATATGCGTAAGCAGCCACAATAACCCCATATATCCTCTTCAAATTACAGATGAATGTGTTTCCTCTGGAGAGGAAGCACTCCTGGATGCTAAATGCCTCTCATATTCCGGGGTGGGGGGAGGGCCAAACACAGAGAGGAAAAGACCTGAGTAACCTGTAATGAACACAGGAACTTTCACAGAGACTTACAGGAAATCCTTTAGTAATTGGAACCTCAATATTGAAGATGAGAACCCGAGCTCTGAAACGAGTGCAAACTTTAATGGGTTCCTTGGGATCACAAAATACACAGCCAACACTACAAGAGAAGAGAACAAAAGAAACTGATGTATATCCTGACATACAAATGTTAATCACTGCACTGGAAAAAGATAAATATTTTGGACAAGCAAAACAAAGACACCACCACTTTAATAAAACTTGTGAGGAAAAAAAAAATCCGTAACACCGTATTAAAGCCTGTAATGAAATTAATTCCTAGACAATGTCTACAGTATTTTGTGGGTATGCATGAAGAGGTCTGTCTAGTTCAGTGAACAATTACGTCCATTGCTAATCAGTTTCTAAAAATGTCACTGTTTCCTGTGCGTAGGTACTTTGAAGAATTAGACTTTCATTGAGAGATTAATTGTTCCAGATCAATAGCATAAAATACTGTAGGGTGCCCAAAATTGCAGTACTGCTGCTTGTAACAACTATTTTGTGAATAAAGGAACATTGTGATCACGACTCCCAAAACTTAAGCTCTCAGCAGCACTCCTTTCCAAAAAACTCTACATGGAGTCACAACATTACAAGTCAGTAAGGTAAATTAGACACAGCTTTTTCACAGTGGCTACTTTTAGCCATCTAAAATGAAAGGAAAATTAATCCCACCCAGAAAAACATGACTGAAGAGAACAAACAGCATGATTAAAAGTATATATCAGATGTAATTAAATTTCATCAATATCAAGAGAACTTAAAACTTCGTACCTTTTCTTGGCAAGTCTAACGTATCTCCAAAAGATGAATGACATCAAGGTAACGAATTGACTCAAGCCTTCATTCAACAAGTAGAACAAGACTCTTCCCCCCGCCGCATTTACCACAGAGAATCACACCCCATTATGAAATGGCAATACAGAAAAGCCTGCACTTTTCCCTTTAAAGCAGAGCATAAATTTGCAAAAATATCAATGCAAGGACTTTTTCAAAAAATAGCTTGGAAGATTGCTGTCTGAAGTCCAACTGGAATGTAAAAAAGCTGAACAAATTATGGATCCAATTTTCTCGCCTGAACAACAACTGACACTTAACCTAAAAGCTTAGCATGAAAACTACAGACTGAAATAGACACAGAGATTTGCTGTGTCTCACTGAATGTATCAGACCCCCCCCAAAAAAAGGGTCAGCAAAGCATTTACCGAAACAAATGTTACAAGCAGCTAAATGTGTTGAATAAACAGTTTCCATCAATTCCACTTGTCCAGATTTACTTATTGGTATGCAGTGGCAGTTGTTTGGATGTGTTTTGCTAGAATGATTTATGTTTTGATGAGCTCTTCAAAAATCTTTTGCTTTATTTAGCAATAAGGATTTACTTAATTCAGCAATTCAAATGTCCAACGTCAAGTCTTAAGGAAAAAGGCTTTGAAGGTTACCAGTGTCAGCACTAGGGCAAAGTACGAAAACTAACAGTATTCTTCTGAAGTTGCCGTTGTACATGTAGCAGATGTTTCCAACGTTTGTACATGCAAGCCAGGTGATATGCATCACTTTGGTTTTAAATATCCTGGTAGCCACATCATTCTTCAAGTAAACCACTGATTGTTAAGTGTAATAGTTATACAGCTTTTCATTAAAAACAAACCGTTACTTAGACTGAAACCCAATTTTGCTCACTTGATTTTGATGATATCCATGCCGGTCAAAGTGAGACTAACGTGATCTCCTGCTGCAGCCCAATCAACTGGTTCATCGTGCAGTGTGATTCCTGGAAATGAGTAAGAACAGAACCTCACAGTGAAGTACCTAGGTTCTGAGCTACAAACAAACAGCTCTGTTTGGGCCATTTGTGCTTCATCAACCATTACTCATCAATTTTCAGTATGAATGGGTTGAGAGTAAAAGCTTTTTAACTGAGAAGACTGAGGAAGCTTTTTTCCCCCCTTGGTGAGGACTCACTATTCTCTCACCCCACCCTGCACAATAACATGGCTTTATTTAAGCCAGAGGAGGGGACCTGGCACTTGTCACACAGCGCAGATGACGCAGTCCTGAAAATGCCGTAGTACTAATATCTCCGTATCTGCCCCACCCATCCTTTGAGGCACACGCACACCCTAGACCGCATCTTTCATATACTTTAATGGTACTATGTCAACTTTCATTTACCTTAAGTGGGTTTGCTGACTCTTTCATAAAAAAGAGTAACTGACGCCTTTCGTTCACGATGTCGCGTCTATTAGAAAGCATCTTTAAAAGTAATTTTATTCTGATTTTGATGTATTTAATCACTTTAAAAGATAACCTGGATGGTGGGTGAGGACAAAACTAATTGCTCTTGACTTAACATTCTGAGGTTTCAAGCAGACACTAAGAAGGAAAGGAAAAAACCTCACTTTTTATGAATACTGCATACATTTATGGGATCTAGTTCTATTTCGCTACGGATTGTATTTACGTGTTCCCAAAACCACTTGTCAAAAACAGGCCAGAAAACATCATTCAACTCCAAGCATGTTAAGTACTGGTTTTTAAGAAGTGTTGATAATTATTTCACATATACGTGTCATTCTCACAAAACAAGTGAAGCTCAGCCTCTTGAAATGAAAAACTGGCATCTAATGTGCACACTACCTTTAGTAAATACTGTATGATAAATTAAATTATCTCTCCTTTATATTAAATATAAATAATACATGCTTAATGAACTAACACCCCCAATCTTCACCTGCATTTCAGCCACATGAGGCAGTACAAAAGAAAAATCATATAATTGTACCATTGTGAACACTCAGACAAAATACATCTTTTTCCATGCTACTTCCTCCACTCCCAAAACAGAGGGGTGACTACAGTGGTCTGACACCCATATTCATCCACGTTATTGTAACATTACTGTGCATGTGAACAACGTGCATACAACCATATAAACAGGCACACTTCCCAAATTAGCACTGAATGAGCTGGTTCTGGAACAGAACACGACAGTCAAACCAGCACATTGCTGAACTCAGGCTAAATAGTCAGATACAGAAACCTATTCATTTATTTTGAGTGTTTAATTTTTTATTCATTGATCAATGTATGAAAATCATAATTTTATCTTTCTGTTTGCATATGAAACAAAAACAATCCTGCAGTACAAAGACAGCAAGTTTAATCAGGAAACAGCTAAACATTAAATGTCCTGACTTAGCTATTCCACTTTTCAGAAATCAAATGTGTTGAAATTTAAATCCAATTTTCTTCTCTTTGTAGTTGCTCAGGACAATTATATCCTGAAAGTTTGTATACTATGAAAGGATCAGTAACAAACCTCATGAACATCAAACAGCAGAGACTTATTTCTCAAGCTTTTTCACATCTAATTAGTAAGATTAATTTCTAAAGGTTGCTCCACATCCTCACACTTCCTAACAGCAGTAACACTCCACAGCAAAGCTGCATATTAATGATTCCTGTACTGCATATTTTTTTAGACATTGCTGGAACTCAGACATTTTTTACAGGTTCTTCATAAAGCAGTGTCAAAAGTCATGAGGCTATAACATTTGGAATATCTGATATGGTAAAAAAAAGGTGAAAAAAAACCATGCAAGATTTCACATACTCTTCATAGACATTTTTATACAGACACAGTCACATCTAAAGAAATTCGTTTTATGCTTTCACATTTTATGTTTGACAGTTAGTATCAGTTTGACAGTCTGTTACCATTTCAGTAACTGCTTCTAGCCCAGTATTGACCTGAAAGTAAACACGCTTCTGAAGACCGTACCTTTTGCAGTGCAAGTTTCATTGGGAGGCATTGCCAGAAGTCGTTCTCCAACTTGAATATAGCCTGATTCTATTTTACCAGTCACACAAAATCCTGATCCTTGGTCTGTAATAAACACAGTAATAATTTCAAAAAACTTCATAATAAGGTCAATTTCCCATCACAAGTTAGCCCTTCAGCAATGCACAGATAAATTTTTAATATAATGAAGTACAGGTTCCACCCCCCAGTACACTGTTCAGTACTTGCAAGCTAGCCAGCTGTGCATCATAATGAAAATGAAACATTAAATTCAAAACCTCTAGACCTTATGTTTTTCAGAACTAAGGGAGAAATATCCTTCTTTAAACAAATGTAGCTACATGAAGAAATATTTTTTAGTTTTGCAATATTAGATTAAACCCCTTAATTTGTAGCAATTTTATTTAATTCAGCACTTTCTCACTACAATTACAGATAAAAAAAAATACCACAGACCTCTCATAAAAATTCTCATGTATACACATACAAATTCCTATGCCATTTACTGTTTAACTGGGTCAGAATCCTACATGCTCTGTCTGCATATTCCTTTTACTCCTGGCAAGTCAAAGATTGATTCAGTCCTATTTAATACGAGGAGCTATTATAATTGTGGATGATTTAAGTATTTCTGAATAAAAGATCTGCAAAGTTTTTCTTCTTCAATGTCTTAATACTGTGTCATTATTTGAATGATATGTCAGTTATTTTCAATAGATATGCTACACATGCACATTTATGCACATACACCTTAAGAAATTCTCATCTCCTGAGCATGTGTTTGCAGGTGTTTTTAAAAAGAATTCTCTGAAGTGATTCTACAATGATGTTTTCAGTAATCATACAAACAACAAATATACCTTTTGCTGAACATTAGAATTCAGTGATAAGCAAGCATCTCAGTATTTGGTGTGTCACATTAGACTAAAAGATTCATTTAAAGCTGAATTCAAAAGAGCAAGTTGACCTCAAATCTTGAGGTCACATACTACCAACTTGCTCTTTTGCATTCATCACCATTATTGATGAATGTTTCCATCTATCTAGCTGGAAAATATTACTAGTATGCCTGCAAGCTAATTTTCCTCTATTTATTCCAGCAAATGAGATGAATGCAGTCAATTAACAGATGACATCGGATGTCAGAAGAACAGAAAACTGGAGAAGCAGATACTTGCTAGAAGAAGACTCTGCAAGTCATGGTACAAATACCACCTCAATATGGTACACAAAAGAACCTGAAGCTGGCTCTGTAAGCACTTGCAGGCAACCAGAAACATGAACTGGTTCCAGGTTCCCAACCATTCCCAAGCACAATCAAGAACCATTTCTCTTTTTTTCACATCATCACATTCACATTCTACAGGCCTGTCAGTCTGACCTCGGTGCCAGGGAAGGTTATGGAGCAGATCATCTTGAGTGCCATCATGGGGCACATGCATGACAACCAGGCAATGAGGCCCAGTCAGCATGGGTTTATGAAAGGCAGGTCCTGCTTGACTAACCTGATCTCCTTCTATGACAAGGTGACCCACTTACTGGATGAGGGAAAAGCTGTCGATGTTGTCTACCTAGACTTCAGTAAAGCCTCTGACACTGTTTCCCACAGCATTCTCCTGGAGAAACTGACTGCTCATGGCTTGGACGGGCATATGCTTCGTTGGGTAAAAAACTGGATGGATGGCCGGGCCCAAAGAGTTGTGGTGAATGGAGTTAAATCCAGTTGGCGGCCGGTCACAAGTGGTGTTCCCCAGGGCTCAGTATTGGGGTCAGTTCTCTTTAATATCTTTATCAATGATCTGGATGAGGGGATTGAGTGCACCCTCAGTAAGTTCACATACAGCATCAAGTTGGGTGGGAGTGTTAATCTGCTGGTGGGTAGGAAGGCTCTGCAGAGGGATCTCGACAGGCTGGATCAATGGGCTGAGGCCAACTCTATGAGGTTCAACAAGGCTAAGTGTCAGGTCCTGCACTTGGGGCACAACAACCCCATGCACCGCTACAGGTTGGGGAAGAGTGGCTGGAAAGCTGTCTGGCAGAAAAGGACCTGGGGGTGTTGATCGATGGCTGGCCAATTACGAGCCAGCAGTGTGCCCAGGCAGCCAAGAAGGCCAACAGCATCCTGGCTTGTATCAGAACTAGTGTGGCCAGCAGGACTAGGGAAGTAATTGTCCCCCTGTACTCAGCACTGGTGAGGCTGCACCTCGAATACTGCGTTCAGTTTTGGGCCCCTCACTACAAGAAAGACATTGAGGTGCTGGAGAGAGTCCAAAGAAGGGCAACGAAGCTGGTGAAGGGTCTGGAGAACAAGTCTTAAGCGGAGCAGCTGAGGGAACGGGTTGTTTAGTCTGCAGAAAAGAAGGCTGAGGGGAGACTTTATTGCTCTCTACAACTACCTGAAAGGAGGTTGTAGCGAAGTGGGTGTCCGTCTCTTCTCCCAAGTAACATGTGATGAGAGGAAATGGCCTCAAGTTGCACCAGGGGAGGTTTAGATCGAATATTAGGAAAAATTTCATCACCAAAAGGGTTGTCAAACACTGGAACAGGCTGCCCAGGGAAGTGGTTGAGTCACTATCCCTGGAGGTATTTAAAAGACATGCAGATGTGGTGCTTAGGGACATGGTTTAGTGGTGGACTTGGCAGTGTTAGGTTAATGGTTGGACTTTATGATCTTAAAGGTCTTTTCCAACCAAAATGATTCTATGATTCTGTCACCAGCTCTGGCTTGGTAAACCAGGGTGGTATTCAAAGCTTCGCCCTCTCCCATGCTGATTGCTTCCTGCAAAGTGTCAAGCTCCTTCAGTTCCCCATGAAATCAATGCAAGCACAAACCGGATAGTGGGGGACAGAATCAGCATATAAAAAATGGCCTGATTTCTGTGTATCACAGTACTCAGGTTCTGCCAGGATATGTTCTTTGTCCTGAGGATTTGTCTGCCGGACAAGGCTTTTCTAAACTCAGGTCAAGTCATACCCTAGACAGCATTATAATACGCTAAGTGGGGACTGATGCAGCAATGAAAGAATTCACAGGGACCTCTTGGATTAGGAGGTAGTTTGCCTGGAGAGAATATTAGGAGGGCTATGGAGGACAACAGCTAAAATCGGGCTGAGGTAGATGAATCATACGCGTGGGTAACATTAATAAAGAAAGGGGTTTTCCAAACTACGTAAGAGTACACTCAGCACTCTCACTTTTCACACACTTCTATGGACAGCTCCTCCTGAGCATGCACAGGCACTGTAATAGAGCTGAGAACAACTGTTGCTTCATGTACTCGTACCTGCCACCTACTTCCTCTGGTGGCATCCAAGTTAATTAAGTTTTGAGATCACAAGGTAAGCAAAAAATAGCCTAAAAAACACCTAAAAGGCCACATTTAGTGATAAACCCTGTATATGTAAATTGAGTCCCTTCCAAAGCCATTATTTTTTTGCATACTTTAGCAAAAAATTAGACTTTTCCACAGAACAGATTTAGTCAAAATTGCTTATTTTGTGAAACTTAGCTCAACACAAAAAATGATTGTTGCAACAAAAAAGCTGTGATAACATTTTGAAATATCTCAATCAATAATCCTAACACACTTTCCCACAGCTCACAAAATTAAAAAAAAAAAATACAGTGACGGCCTAGATGACAAAACTAGTGGTAACACACTAGGGTAAATACTCATGCAAGGTTTCAATATCTAACATTATGGCTTCAGTACCTTAAGTCATAACCCAGTCATACCTTAAGTACTAACCCAGGTTGTGTACAGCATCTAATGTTTTCTCAAAGACCCACATGAAAATTGCACAAAATTGATTTTTCCAATTATAATCAGTATTTTGATACAGTTTGTTTGTACTTCCCCTACAAACACCCTATATATAAAGTAAAATTTCTTTTAAAATACGAATTTCAATAATATTTGATTACAAACATTTACAACATTTCAAAGCATGCTGTTATTTAGTTTGCAACATTTCTCAAGGGACCTATGGAACATTTCAAATGGAATGAGTGTTACAAACCTTATTTCTTCTAAATTACCTGTAAATGTAAATGCATTTAACTGAAAAAAATATCAACTTTACCAAGAAAACCTTAAAGGCTCAAGGCAGTCTATTTTCTCCAGACAATGGGAATAAGAACTGGTTATAGTTATTTGCTGTCCAAATACAGAACAGCTAGCTGCCTTTCATGAAATCCTTAGCTGGTTATAACACTCTCACCATCACCACCCTTTTCTTCTACCTCACTCCCCCAAATTTTTATATGAAAATGAACGAATTTATCATTATTTACAGCTACAATAAAGAACATAAAAGGAACACGTCAAACTTTTTTAAAATCTAGGAGTGCAAGGTGAAAAGAGTCCAAAGGCACACTCGTAAAAAGTTTGAGAAACATTCATTTAGGCAACAAGAACCAGTTTGGGAAAGAGAAACTCCCTAATTCTGTCCCACAGAACCATCAACTCTTTACATAGCCAATTAGCTGGTCATGCAGATTTTCTTCTTCGATTTCTTTTCCGGTGTGTTTCTCCTTCAGCGATACTATCTAAAATTCAACAAAGAACAGTGCTTGAAAACTTACTATTCCTGTTCAAGACTACTGACATATATAAAGCTCCTACTTTAAGTCTCATTTTTACATCATTTTTCAACATTTGTATTATATGTTGGTGAAATGACAGTGAAAATATTATAAAAACAACCAACCTTTAAAAACATCAGCAACACACAACCTAAATGGTTTATCCACTGATCTCTGTGGTGGCTTGAAAGAATCTGCAAATAAATTGACAGGACCTTTTAGAATTTCTGTATTCAATAACTATCTCAACAACTTCTCACTTAGGGATAAATCAACTGTACTGCATTCCAAAGAATCTGTTCCACATTTCCCCCAAAATAAGTTTTGACATACACAGGTGTCAGATATATTAGCTTTTAAATGAGGAAAACTGCACTTACCAATTTGGTCTAACAAACACTTTCCTTTATACCACTGTGTCAGGTCACTTGACTGACCCCTTGTGACCAGATTTTCACCACCAAGGCCACTCGTTGGGATATAAGCCACATCTGATTCCTAATTAAGAAAACAAACAGAAGTTAAGCATACATTAACAACAGAATCTTCTAGCAGAAGCAAGAGGTGCGTTTTTTCAATCTTAGGCATCTAAGCTATAAAAGAACAGCTGGCACATTTGCGTTTCCCCTGGAGAAAGCAGATTACTTGGTGGATCCATTTCCTTTCTGTTTACCTCTTGCCTGATCACAGTGCTCCGACAAAGAGTCGGATATATTTAAACATGATGATAGCAATATTAACAACTAGAAACTGAGTTCAGGTAACAAAGTCCAATTCCATATCTGACAGGCAAAACTTTGGTTTGAATTGCTGGTTTATGCATAGGGGGATTTCAGGAAGGCCACAGCCAGTCCAAACGGATAGCAGTTGGAACTAAGGAAACGTAAGAATGGTCAAGAACAGCAAATGGAGAGTGTTCTTATAAGTTCATAATCCACACTGACACCTGCTCTGATATAAAACTCTCTACTGTCATTCACGTAATCCTGAACATTAAGACAGAGATCCTTGGTCTGTTCTGCGTTGTAGACAACAATCCCAAGAAAATACAAATGAGGCAAGTGCCCCAAAGGTTCAACAGACCTAAACAAAGATGATGACAGAAAGAGTACTAAAGAACTGACTAACCTTATCCAGGGCTGAATGTACACCCTACCAGCAACAAAAGGAATCTGCTATACTATGTGCACACAGTAGAAGCAGGAAAGGGACACAAAATAACCTGACTGTAAGAAAAGCTCATCCTACCCAAACACCTGAACAAAGCAACAGAGACCTCAGAAATTTACATTACCTTAAAGCCAGCTTGTTTAAGAAATTGGCCAAGCTTACTCGTAATTTCCTGAAATCTTTCCTGTTGCCAATTGACCTAAAATAGGAAACAGTTTATGATAATAAAATTGTAGATTTTTAACCATGACTCGGAACATACAGCTGCATGTCATCAACTCTGTAGTACCAGTAGGTGTTCTTCACACACAGTACCCAATGAATTTATAAACATGAGATTTCCAGGTGGATTCATAGCTGAATACACAAGAGCATACACATCAACAATTACTGACAGCAAACAACACACCACTTAACTTGCAAGCCCCTTTAGTTTGATTTGTCCTTGGACAGCAACTTTTTTTTTTAAGTCTACAGAAAATTCAGATTCAGCCAGAATATATACAACACAGTAATAATCTAAAACACAACTAGGAATATTTAACACACCTTACAGATTTAAATAAAGCTCTTGTGGTCTTGACCTGAATGACCACCAAGATGCCCTTGCAGATGCCACTGGGTTAACTGCTTATGTGAAATTTTCACAAGAGGGACCTCTACTCATTTTAGCACCAAAACTATCCCTCTGGGTGCTTTGAAAATACACCCATAAATAAGAAGAGAAGTATTGTAAAGTCAAAACATGAGAGAGCTGAGACTCAAAAAAGAAACAATATTTTATTATTAGTTTCACAACACTGATCCTTAAACTTACGGTCCACAATCCTAGATGGAAGCCATTACATTAAACGAAAAAATTAAGCCTGTACCTGGTCCATTTTATTGACTGCAACAGCTAGCTGTGTCACTCCAAGAGAGCGCACTAATAATCCATGTTCTCGAGTTTGTCCGCCCGTCTCAAACCCTGCTTCAAACTCTCCTCTGCTAGCATCCACAACCAAAATAGCCACATCAGCCTAGATTAAAAAAAAAAAGACAATCAAAAGTGGTTAAGAGGTGGAAATAATCTGGGTAAATATGTCAATCAGCAACGTTTCACACAAAATGTACTTCACATAGCAGGAATCCTGATGTGCTTCAAATGTAATTGCAACTCCTCAGTCCTACCTGTGTCATGCCCACTTTAGTCAGATATTATAGCATTATGTCATCTCATGTCATAAGCCACAATTTTCTGTTAAACACAAGTCAACTCTTGGTTTTGGGAACCTGTCTTCTTCAAACTACTCGTGATGGATGTGCTGCACAGACCTCAACTAAACAAAAGCAGTCCATGCTCCAGAAGCTTAAGAACACGTATGAGCACAATGTCCAGTTCTCCCTCCCTCAGTATGGATACCTTCATAGTGAGAAGCTGAAAAAATTACAGATAAATCACCTCACTATACAACTGGGACGACAGGTCGATTGCACGTTGGATGTGGATGCTTCACAGTCCACTCAACGGAATAGAGCATGCCAAACTCACAAGGTGGAAAAGACGAAGTAGCCTATTTTATCATCTATGCAAACTCTGCCACAGCATTAAGAGCAAATAGGTATCACACAGTCTACAGCACTGCCCAAAAGTCAGCATGTAAGCACACGGAAAAACCACAAATTCTGCTGTTAGCCTTAAATGCTGCTAATATTTCTTCTACTTTTCCTGCTTCGATAAGTAACAGCCAGTTAGACCATCATTATGTACCAAGCAATGCCAACAGATGTGAACAATAAAGGTACTGCTGTCAAGAGGCAAGTGTAAGATAATTTCATAGGACTGATGAGATGGACATAATGGAAAGAGAGAGGAGAAAAAGTGGCACTTGCTCCCTTTCCTTACATGCTTATGCTTCAGGATGCCAGGAGAAAGAACAGAGACAGCACACTTGTCCTGGCTCTGAATTCCCCTTGCTTTGTCCTAGGCGTGAAATCCCCACAGCTCATACAGAGACGGTGCAAGTGTGAGAAAGGCAAAAGGATGAGGGATGAATTTCCCCACAGTGCTCAGCCTCAGAAGTGCATTGCGGTGAACTTCTCCCTCAAAAAAAGGACATCCTGTATTTTCTAAATTATAAAAACTGTACCTCAGGACTTACGTGAATTAACCCTATATATCAAAGGCCAGATCCTGGCCCTGATAAGGCTGATTTGCATTTTGCATAACAGCAGTTGGGGATTCACCTCCTAACAGAATTCTCCACGATAAAAAGGCATCAGAGCCATTTCCACATTTGCTTTCTTCCACCCTTGCTTCAGCGCTGAGCCTACTCTAACAGGCAACAGAAACTTGCAAAGTTTCAGTGATTCCTTAACAGGCTTCAGAATAGACCAGCCCCTCACCATCCTGAGAGCTGAGGGAACACAGAGATACCAAGTCTTATTTGGCCAGCCCCGTCTTCTGCTGAACTGATACAACTGCTGGTGGAACTGCAAGTCTTTTCTTAACACTTCTGCCCGTATTACTTTTCCCCCAAAAGACAAACCAATTTAAAGTTGTAAAGAAAATGGCGTGGCTGATTTGACATTTTCCACTATTCTGAAACTAAAGATCCATTTCTAATTTTAAAACTCCTGAACTTCCTACAACATGTGCTCCACAATATAAATGACTGTACAAGCTCTACACCATAATTTGCAAACTTCTGACTACTCTACAGCCTAACCACTGGGTCACAAGGTCTGAATTCTTACCCAGGCTCTCCTTCAGAGCTAGAGCAGAATTTGAGGCAAACCAGTCTTCCTACAGTATAGTTCTCTACCTGTAAAATCATACTAACAGTACCCATCCTTACTGAGATCTTAAGACAAACTCACATTTCAGACTGTAATGACATGCACAAAGTAAAAACCTCTACACAGACATTTAGCTTTGGAAAAAAAATATTCTTTGATTACACCTCTGCTTTGGAGAATCAATTCTACTATTTAAAAAGGGCGCCTTTAGGTGGAAAAAAATTCACACATTTTATGTCATGTAACCACATGTTATTCTTCTCCCCCTCTGATTTATTATTTCCATAAATCAAATAAGTAACCTATATGAGAATGGTAAGTGCCATACTGAATTCAATGAGTTGAATACTTTTGACTTTACCTACTGTTCATAAAGCAAGTGGCACATAGTCTCTCCAAATGTCCTGTTGACAACACAGATGCATTCTGCATAAACTTTGTTATCTATATTATGTTTTCTCATCCCATATAAAATACATTGCTAAATAGAAGAATGCCTTTTGTCTGACCTCTCCAAATCTTTTTTAAGCTCAAAACCACTTAAAATCTTTACCTACATGACCCCTTTCACAGAACTTCTTGTTGAGTAGACATATGCCACATTTGAATAACTTTCAAAGCTCAACTCTGATTTCACCAAACTGCAACTCAGTATTCAAATTACTTCCCTAATAAAACTCTCCTCCAAACGTTAACATCCCCCCCCCCGCAAAAAAACTATGGCCTTTAAACAAACACATTCTTTTTTTAAGCTTAGAAAACTCATGAAAACCTCAACAATATTTTGGCACCATCAACGATCCCATTTCATCTTAGATTTTAAAAGAAGAAGAAAACCAATTTAAGAAAAAGTTATAAATAATAATGTTATTGGAAAAAGTGTTTTAGACCATCTCTACCTGTGCAGCTCCTGTGATCATATTTGGAATGAAGTCTTTGTGGCCTGGAGCATCCATCAGTGTAATTACTTTAGTCTTTGTCTCGAATTTGGTCATACCCACATCCATTGTCACTCCCCTTAAACAAAGCATACATGCAACGCACCATTAAAACTGCTTTGAAAGCTTCATAGAGGTGTAAAGCTATTAAAAACACAATCATGAAATTATACACTTCATAGCTTTCATTTGATTTAGCTGCACAAAAAAAAAAAAAGAAGGAAACCTGCCTGCTGGAAAAGCAGACCTCTAGAGTTGCCTGTCAGCAACTCTAGTTGTGAAGAAACAAACACCCAGAACTCACAGTACTAACTCCATGCACCAACTATATCCCAACAAGCACAGTGAGAACATCAAAATTGTACTGCGTATTTAAATCATTACTTATTCTACTTTTAATACTTAGCTCTTCAGAAAAAGGCATCAGAGTAACAGAAACATAGATAAAAATAAAAAAAATAAAGGGATGGGATTATAGGAATCCAGTTATACATTTGCAAAGATCCACATGCAGAACTACTGATTATCAAGGAGGGATCGCAGCGCTTTGACTCAGTTCCACATCTCACTAACAACCCCATGTTCTGCACAGCACACAGAATAGGATTCATCTGATCAAATGCAAACACCTATCATGCACACGTCTGTATCTGGGTTAGCATCTGCATCTCCCTTCATAGATGACAGACAGACAGGCACTTTCAAGGGACAAAACTTCTCACATTAGCACAGGTACTTAAAATACGCTACTTCCAATGACAAAAAAAAAAAAACAACAAAAGCCCAAACATTTACAGATGGCTCCAGAAAGTTTTTCTTTAAAAACACAAAACTCAAAGTAAAGAGAAAACAGAATCAATCAAAAATACCAATTCAGAAAACTTTTCCCTTAATAATTACAATTTATCTTCTGAAGAGAAGTCTGGTACCTAAATGCACGACTGTTGGATACTAAAAAAAAAACCATAGACCAAGGGATATCACTTTTAAGGCTCATGACAATTATTCCACAAACTTTACTTTCTGTTAACATTTTGCTCTTCACAGGAAATAAATACTTGTCTTTATTTTCAGTTTCACGTGTTAATTACACACTATCAAAGGTAGCTTGTATTAATAAAATAACATACTTAACATGGTGTTTAATTATTCTATTACATATCTGTGAAAGGAATTGATCTTCAAAGTTTGTCCATTTTACACCCAGCTACATCTATGGGGATTAAGAAAAAGACTTTCCCCCATCGACCTTTCCTCTTTTACATCCTTAGACTATAATGTCATGACAACACTACTACTACAGTATCATCAGCCTTAACTGATGTAAGGCTACTTTTAAAATCTGTGTTTGGTTGCTTTGGGATTGTTCTCCCCTTGCCCGTACCTGCACCTCCCCAACACACACACCCCCACTCAGGTGTGTACGTGCACTTCATAAACAAAAGGATTCACGTAGACAAAAGTTTAGCGATATACAAGGACACTGCAAAAGTGTATCTGCCTTTAAAAACAAGTTACACACTCGATAGGAACTGCCTTATTCCATGTTCTTCAGCATCTGTTTACATTGTGAAGGTTATCTTTCCAATCAGAAGAGCTTATGTGCTATGAAACCATGGGTGACTAGTGATTGTAAAAATATGAACACAAAAGAAAATGCCTTTATAAATATTTTGTGAACACAGAATATCATGTCTTTAGCTTCCCATGTAGTGCTCTTAAAAGCTCTTAGATTTTTTTTAAATTAGCTTCACTGCTTTCCCATTACATACTTTTTCAATATGATAAAATTTAATTTTAAATTTTGTATTTCAAATTAATAAATAAAATGCAGCTCATAAAGAATACAAGAATACTCAACTTCTCGTTCCCATTTTTTATAACCAAATGAGGATATTGGTTTTTTTTTTGCTAACATATACTCATATAGACAAAGAAAAATATTTGCTAATAAGTATTGAGTAAATATCTTTAAACATTTAGAATATTTCTAATAAAGCATTATTAGTAGATTGATACTTCTTAACAAATGCTGTTCTTTCAGTAAAAAAAGGTAATTCCCATTAAAAGATATTTCTACCTTTCTCGTTCTTCACCAGTTTCATCCAAGACCCACGCATAGGCAAACGAAGCTTTGCCAGCCTTCTTAGATTCCTGTTCGTATTTGTGCATAGTTCTTTTGTTCACATTTCCCAAAAGGTAGAGCAAATGACCCATTAAAGTACTTTTACCTGCATCAACATGTCCTATGGAGGGAAATAAATATTGTATCAATTTTATTAATTTATGCATTTTTAATATAGTACAAGAAGAAACATACTAAAACATATGAAAATCACACGCACTAATAACGCTTATGCAATCCATAGAATTTCACAATCCTGTAAGATAGAGACACAGACAGACAATTCATTGAAACTGTCAGTTAGCATGACAGCCATGTAGCACCTCCAAATTCATACTAAAAAGAACACTCTGCAAAAATGAGATCAAACCAAAGTACATTTTACTATACTATCAAAAGGAAGCTAAGTCAATCTCACTGTCTTAGTCAAGGACACCTGAATGTACTCCCTCCAAAGAATAACTGTCAAGCAGATGCGACTGAAAACAGTATGAGATTTCCCTGCCCCAGAGAAAGGGCAGTTTTGCTTCTGTATCACTTCCAGATTCAATCAATACAGTTTTTAATCTCTGTGTTTGTCAAAAATTTAATTTAACAGTATTACCTATTACAACCAAATTAAGCAGTTGCTTTCCTCCTTGTCTCTTCTCCAACTCTGCTTTCACATCTATTTGTGGTTTTGTCTTGCTTGACTTTTTTACTGAAGTAGGCACCGTATTCTGCTCTTCTAAAACCTGCACTACTTGGGATGAAAGAGTAGACTTTGAGACTGCCTCAAATACCCCAGAAGCTACACTGGCATCTTCAGTTAACAGTCCTTTCTGAGGTGAATTAGCATGGCCATTTTCTTCATCAGTCACACTAGGGAAAAAAAGAAAACACAAGGAATGCAAATGACAAAGAAGCCATAGAAATATAGGTGAGAAATTGAGTTTTCCCTTCACTATCATGTAAGCCCCAGACAAAGAGTATGTGATAAGCCCATTAAGGTGGAAGCGATAAGCAGCTGGATACAAACTGCACAGATACCAGCTCTGAACATCTTGTCTGAAAAGCACTGTGTACAAAAGCAAGATAAGAAATAATCTTGTAAAATACGTGAAACAGATAAACAAAAGCTTCCCACAGCCACTTCTTTTAACAGGGAAAGGACAGTTGTGCAGAACAACTACAGAGTTGGTTGTCTCTGAAGAGCCCAAGTCAACTTTGAAGCATCAATCCTAAAACAGCTTCCACGTACACTACAAGTCTTCCAGCTGAATGTAGCGATGTTCTGTTGTGAGAACAGAAATACAGTATACAGAGTAGATACTAAGCATATCTGAGCTGCAACTTAAGGTGCAATGCTTATAACAGAGCTGTAACAGATGAGTTACATTTATCAATACTGAGAAAATTTGTTTTATGCATAAAACAAGGCATCTAGGACTAAGGAGATTTGGATTCCCCAACTCCCCTTCTCTAACACCCTGTTCTCCCACAGATCACCATACTAATCCTAATAGTAAATAATCCTAAATATATTATTCTTTTACACTCTTCCATTATTTTGGTCTCTGATTTCTAAATAAGTATCTTTTCCTAATTTACACAAGTGTTCTGAGAATATACAATATGATTCTTCACCTGCTATGGCAAAGATGACCACTAAAAACAAATGCTAAGTAGCATCTTCAAGAGAGCAAAAGCTTTCTTACTGCCTGAGAGAGCTCCACGGTGAGGCATTAATGTAAGCAGCAAGACAGGAACAGAAGCAGTTATTACAGGTGTGGCAACGTTCTATCACAGCAAACTTCAATATACAAACCACTGACTGATTATAGTATATTGAAAATACATACAAAATACTGTATTTAAAACTTTATCCATGGAGAAGAGGCTTTTACCCCTCGAAAACTTTCCAATGGAGTACCACCATGCTGCAGGTTGCGTTCTATGGAACAGATTCATGCAGGCTCTCAGGTTCTAGTGTCTCCACATCCAGTGTGAATTTTTCACTCTCCACTTTCTGTTTACTTACCACAATTAACTCCCCAGTTTTCCTCTTTTTGATTTCTATAAACAAAACTACTTATTTTGCTCCTTCAGAATCCCACATTGTGACATCTCTGCTTTTATTTGACATTACTTCTCCATTTCTGTCTGCATAGGGAATATTTGCATTGTATTAGTCCCTTCCATTACATATATCTCAGGATACAACACAGTCCAAGCATGTTAGTCTACTGAACAAAGCAGTTCAAGAGTTATGATCTAAAAAATTAAACCTAGGAAGTGTTCAGACTGAATGTACAATTAGCCTCTCGTTATAGCACTAAGCAACATGGGACATTTTATAGGTGTCCCTTTTTCCCTTCAGTTTCAGAGCCCACCTATGTAATCAGTATTGCAGCAGATTTTAACACCTTTTTCATAAGGCCTAAAGCCAAGCTTTTCTCTTGACTGTGAGCCCCCAAAGCAGAAATGTGAGCACTCACTTTTTCTGGCTACAGTTCCACAACCCAAGGCCAGGCTCTTGCATCAAGGCTGGATACACAAGCACGTTTCTCAAGCTAGCTAAGCAAAGAACTTAGTTTACGCCAGGCATGCTGGTTGCAAGGGCACAGATTCTGCATAATGGAGAGACAATTCTGTATGAAGTCTATGCATAAGAACTTCCCATCACAATATTCTAAACCACTTGAAGGAGAAGGACAAGTTTGTATCAAACTACTGCCTTAGGTCACACAATCATGACATTTTAGATTTGACACTATGAAACCAGCTGTACTGTATCACCAAGTATAGCCTTAGACAAGCTCCAGTATATAACATCATATCTTGACAAGCTGAATACTCTTTATAAGAAGATACACTTGATTTCCTAAATTCCAAAAATTAGTAGGTCATCATTGCTTTAGATGTAGCTATGTAGAAACGTGATTACACATGAACTATTCCACAGAAAAACAGTCACTAGAGTTATTTGTGCTTTCTTTTACTGGAAAAAATAAGTGCATTTCTATAAGGATGAACAGAAGGCTCTATTTTTTAAAATTCCTTGAATAGTACATTAAGTTCAAGCTGAAAATCTACTTCGGAATGGCATAACAATTATTTTCTCCAATGTCTCTTCAGGGACATTTTACTTCACAAAAATTGACTGAAAACAATCAAGTTAATAGAAGGTAATTATGCAGAGAATTGCACTGACAAAGCTTTCTACATATTTTAATAATGTATTTAAAATCATCTGAATGATATAAAGTACACCAGATGATTTTTGCCTGAATCATGTATTAAGAGAGCCTCATATATTTACAATCAATTTGCATTAGACATCTTTCATCAAGACTCTCTTCCACCTTTTTCCCTTTTTTTCAGATAAACTTCAGTTCAGTGTCAGCATAACGTCTAGCACTTTCACACTGAAGCACTATGACTAGTGCCAATATGCAAAGGTCACACTGTAATCCAAATATGGTATTTTACATTCATATCAAGTTTTCTTCCTTGAAATTCTAATATTTGAAGTTCTGGAGAGACGTATTTGTATAAGAAGCCACATCAAAGCAGCCTTTTGAGATGCCAATAGTTTTCCCTCATTTTCAAAGTCTGCATTTCTTCTCAAACCAAATTTTCAAAAATGAAAAAAATTTAAAAGGAAGATATTTAGATGAAGCTGCAAGCCATGTGACCCAAAACCATAAATCTCACATTTTTCTATAGCTTTCCAAAATGTATTCAAAGACTGTCACATCAAGACTATCAAAAGACAAAATGTATTTTGAAAGAGAGGTTATTTGTAAGCTTCTAAATTCTATTTTGTTTAGCTAGGTAATTATTTTTTTTCTAATCCCAGATGCTCAGATTTTCTTGCAGGCCAAAGCTTATGTCAGTAAGGATTCCAAAAAACAGGACGGATGCTGAGTGGTAGAATTCAAACTAATTACAGTACCTGAAAGAATCATGGTGATGCCAAATAAAATACTACTCTCTCAATTCTAAGTAGCTTTTATTGTGACTACCACTGCTTAAGGCTGCCAAACAGTTTTTATTTTGGGTTATGCAAAGAAAAAGTGCTAGATACAAGTGAAATAATGAGTGAAACATGACTCCAGCCATCGTAACATTAGGCCTTGCTACTTTTTCAAGGGTGCAATATTTGAACAGTCAGTACACTGTTCCATTTAGAGTTTTACAAGTTTCAGACATTACCATGTCTTGGAAACCTGAAAACAATCCATGCCATGATAAGTCAAGACTTGCCATTTCAGAGGAGAAACATCATAATGGATAGAGTGCATGATCTACTTACAAAGCATCTCTGATGAGACAATTCATCTTCCTGCTGACCAACGTGAGGGAGAGTGAGTTTATTGCTAGATACCTCAACAGGCAGATGAAACGTACAGTTCCAGTCTCATGGAAGTATGTGAAAAGACATGCAGCAATAAGACCCTGACAGTTAGTTATTCCTCATGGCAACCAGATAGAAGTTTATCGAAAGCTTGATAACAGCTCAGAAAAATACTAAGGAGCTTCATTTCTAACAGTCAATGAAAAAGTGAATGACATTGAAAATGCTTTTCAGTAAGCCTTTTCCACTTAGATTTTCCAAAATTATTGAATTGAAAATTTCTGTCAGAAGACAGAGCATACAGGATAGCATACTAGTACCTAGTATATCACTAGTACAGGTAGTTGAGGGTATAAACAAGTCGATTGCATTAGCAAGCATCTTCGGTAGCAAAGTTCCAACTTGGTCTGACTTATGTTGAACCACCATATCAAGAAAAATTTATACTTGGAGGAAGAGCACTTCCTAACTAATTGCTTGCATCTTTGTATGAGAACTTGACGGAACTACCAAGAGCGGTCTCAGTTTGCCAACATCTGTGCCTGTCTGCCACATCACTGCTACCCGCTAACATGGAGCCATTGATTAAGCAACTCCTGACTTCTTTGAAAGGACAGAACCATTAAGCACCTTGTATGTGCACTGAGGTCATGTACTCAAGAAAGCTTGACCGCCAGCAATTCAGGCACAAATGTCAAAGTAGCTTACCACAGCTTTTTGTTAGGAAATTAGCAGACATACAAAAGCCTGGCAAGGACCAGCATTTAGTCAAAATCAAAACTGCCAGGCCAGAAACTTCCTATGTTGTCTTGACAACAAGGACTATAAGAGTAAACTGAGTAAACTGTTATGTTTACGTCACTGTTTTTTGGGGAAAATTAAGAAATACAACGTAAGTTGTTTTAAGACATGTTAGAAGACACTCAATCTCCCACAACTGTTGAAAGGCTGACACTACCGTGCATTCAAAGAACCTGAAAGCTTATCTGCTGAAGATCAGCTCTGCATAATTTAGCTTTTAAACATTATTTTCAATCTTCTAGTCTGGACGCTTAGTGAATTATTTTTATACAACCGACTCTTTCGGGGTACTTACAGTCATTACAGGACTGTCTACATTTATTTCCCCTTTCAAAATTATTAATTACACAGTATTGGTCAGGCTGGTTAAACTAATCATCCCTTTTTGCTCACAACTTCTTCTGGCTTCCTTCATGACTTAACAGGAAGAAAAAGCCTGGTAAATAGTTTTGCTAGAGCATCAGAAAAACAGTTTGTCAGAAGTGAGCAAACTCCATTTTCTGTAGACAATCTCAGTAAGAATACCCACCAAGAAAGGCCATCAATGCTCAAAGCAATTCATTACTTCTAATAATCCATTCATTTTAAATAAGATTAATTTATTATTATGAGGTCATACCTCCTCACAAGACTGAATCATAAAGACTGAATAGCTAGTCAAACAATGTTTCTTTTTGCTAATGCTAGGCCACTGGTTTTAAAAAAATGGTCCATGAATTACCTTTAAGATCCCATAAAAGGTGACAACAAAAAGTACTTCATACATATCATACAATCACCCTCTAATGGTGTCTGCACCAACACCATACAAATATTTGGGGGTGAGAGTAGGGGGCACAGTTACAAATGTTTTAGAATCCAAACTGCTATGAATAATTTCTTACACTGTGCTTATGGTCAGTGATACAAACTATGTACTTAGAAATCTGTATTATTATAAATCCTCTGCAGTACATTTATCAATGCAACAATAACATAAAAAGGGTCTGAAAAGAGTCAAAGGAACAAGCCTTTCTTAGATGTTAATAAACACAGATTCATTCTGTTCCTTGGCAACTCATCCTCATGCTGTCAATAATCCAGAAGAAAAAACCCAACTCTGATACTTATGGAGTTGAGGCAAGGGTTCATGTTTTGCTTTGTTTTTCAAGTTCAGAAATGGATGTGTACAAAGTCATTACAAGCTTGCTAGACAATGCTAGTGGTTCAGCTAACCACAATATATTTAGCACAGACTTTACGCAGAGACTGTGGAAAGGAGCTAGTCAAGCTCCAGCTGTTAGGAAAAGAAGGAGGAGAGCAAATGTCACTGTCCTACAGCAGAGAAGGAAAAATATGACGCAAATACAGTCAAGGCATCCTCCCCCATTCCTCATGTCAAGGTCCTAGTGCTTTGGTGGTGCCTCCACAGCGGCCTGTAGGACAAAAGAAGAAAGGAGGCCATCACAGACTCCTTGATGCAGGGGTCTTCAGACATGCAGCTAACTTTACAATTTCAATTGCGCTTTCTTCCATATTCATTGACTGGATGTGCCCCAAATCTCATGCTCTTTTACAAATTGCTCCACTTCTTCCCTATTCCTCCATCTTAGAGCTAAATGCCTAATGTGCATCCCATTTCTACAGCAAAAGAGGCTTGTTCTCAATTAGTATTTCAGCAGTACCACTAAGCGAGGTGAATTAAAAAACACCTTCACAATACTGAGGATTTGTCTGAAGGGATTACCAGCAGGTCCTGAAGGCTTAATTTTTCTGTCACAAAAAATAGTATGTCACCAAACTGCAAGCAAGCATGATATAAACTATTTCAGTGTCCCTGAAGAGAAGCAGAGTGGCTGAGAACCACGTTATAGTCAACCATCTTTCCTCAGAGACTGAGTCATCACTAGCCTATCCAGGAATTACTCCAGTCTACAGATGAGGAAGCATTCTTATCTGCTCCTTCCCTATGGAGCAAGCACACATCCACAACGTGTGGCAGTTGCTAAGTAAGTATCAGAAATACAAATTCTGTATTTGCTTTTTTATATATAAACAAACATTTAAAATAGTCACTATTATAGCTAAAAAATTCAATCACTATTATTCAGGACTAGCTGTGAGATCTTTTTCACTCACTTAAGATTCCTTTCTTTTTATAAACTTCTATCCAAATTAATTTAATCCACAAAAGTCCCCACGAAAAACTCCAACTTGTAAGAAGTGTAGTAGAAACAACAGAGATGAAGGTGCCATGACATTGATAGGAATTTCATGATCAAATACACTTGTCACACCCAAAGTCACTGATTAGTAGAGGCAAGGGGAAAAAAAAAAAATTATGTTTTCTTTTATACATTGCAAATCTCATACAGCAAAGAAAGAGGATTTTGAAAGGTCCAGAAATTTTTCATTTGGAGCTTATTGCATCTAAGTAGCTGACTGAAAGTAATGTCTCTTAGCAATGACATTTAGCAGTATAAAGGGAATAATGACATCAACTTCACACCTTGTATTAAATGAGCTTCAGAGACTACGTAGATGCAACTCCTTGCTTTCCACTCAGTTATCAAACATGCACAAGATAGTGTAAAATAAAGACCACGTTGCCCTCTTACTCCCAAAAATGCTCTCCAGATCAGAAGTACAAACACTGCAGGATGAAGTGGGGATGTCGGCATTGCTTACACTTGCGAATTTTTTTCCTGAAGATCAACTATGGAACTTCTTGCCACAGATTAGGTGGCTATTATAAGATTTGAGTTCAAAAACAGAATAAGCACATCCAAGTAAGAAAAATCCATTAAGTATTCTTAATAGAAACAGCCTAATCAAAAAAAAATATGGTGGGGAGCCACAGAACGCTACATGAAATGACATTTCATGGACTGTATTTCCAACACGCATGCCCTGTCCTTATATATTTCTTCAAGTATTCACTGCTGGCTACTGTTGTAGGTAGACTCTGATCCAGATGTCTGTTTTCATGTTCTCATGAGACATCCCCCCAACAGTTCCAAGTCTAGATAAAATTAGAATTACTGCTCAACCACTGTAATTTAGCTAAAGCATAAGGAGGACCGGTTTCTTCTATACAGCAGTTGTACCCTGGACACCTGTTAAAGTTAATAAAAGCTGCAGAGGAAGGCAAAGTTTAGCCATAAGTGTTTGTTTTCCCCATAAATTATTCTTAAACGTATTACTTCCTTTGAAGAACAAGCAATTACAGTTAAGATTTATTGATTTCATAATTCCACTTAGAGAACTAAATTTAAAATAAACGAACCCCAAGAAAATTCAGTATTCTATGAAGCGGATGTTTAAATAACCTAACTAGCTGATATCTCTCTACACTATTCATAGTGAAAGGATTTGTTAAACTCAAAACGTGAGGTACCATCTTCTGAAAGTAATTCTGAGTCAAACAAGAAGCTGAGATGGTTAGTTCTGGAGAGCGACACTAAAACTGCTGTAAAAAATAGAAAAAAAAAAAAAAAAGAAGAAAACTTGCTACAGGTGCATCAGTCTGAAAGAAGAGCTACTGATGTACCTTTATGTATGAGGGCTTGGCTTACCATGGAACTTCAAATCCCATAGATTGTTTCTTTCCAGACACTGTCATTTTGGTAACTTTTGGCACAATTTCAGATTCCATTCTGGCTGACTGGGAATCCCTTGTTTTTCCTAGTAATAGACAAAAAGTAAGTTTGAACTTAAGGTTGTGACTAACAGGTGTTAAATATAAAGTTTAACAAGTTACATTACTTCTCTTCAACCCAAAGATATCAGTCTGTGATGATGAATTCTCACACTTCAGTGTCTTACTTGCATATATTACATATTTATTCAAAATAATCTACAAACAGTTGTATTTATTGTGAAAATCTCATCTGTATCTCCAAGCATTCACAACACCTACACCATTCAAGAGCTTTACTCACAGCAGTTCTGCAGGATGCCAGAAGCATTTCATGCAATATGAGGATGAAGAAATGCTTTGCAGCTGCTCACTAGCTGATTAGGTTAATTCTTATTTAGAGCTTTTCTTTTGCCTTTACATTGTTGAGCCTCAAGGCTATTGTAAAGTAAAAAAAATATGTCTACCTCAGGTACTGCTAGCAGCAGCACAAGCTATGTATGGGCTACCAGGCCTTCCCTGAAACCTGGAAACACAGTTGTCTCGTACTGAATTACGCCGAAGAAGCCAAGCAATACCCAAGCTAGCTAACTTTAAGGTTATTTCAAAATAATTACCAGAGCTGAGTAACATAATTACTTTAAATGTATCAATTTTTACCATAACTTAAATGAAAACACAATTACAGTAAGGTTCATTCTGAATTTTGTGAAACTACAGTTTCACAACTAATAGCACTACAGTGCTAATAGTTTGTTGTCAAGCTGTAAAAAAAAAAAAAATTTAGTCTGGGGAGAGGGAGTTTAAAGAAAAGAAGTAAACTAGCTCTTTTCTTTCCACAATTCCCTGTTTAACATGTTAGGATCCTTTCTTCCTTCAAGGAAAAGGACTTCCAGCTTTACAGCATGAGTGACAGCAGCTGTACCTTGTGTTCTGAAGGATGTTATACACACAGAAAAGCAAAACAATAACCTGAATTAAGCCAGAAGTTTTAAACAAACTTCACCTACAGATACACCTGAAAACTAGAAAAATGGTGCTACTCTTCCAGTAACAGACCAATTCGGACAGCCAGTCAAGTGAATACTTATTCTGAATAACAAGTTAATCTTTTAAGTATTTTAGATTACTACTGGAAGATGAACTGTTGGAGTCATTTGGTCCTACTCATTTAGGTTAACTCTTTATTGAGTTCTGATGTACAACGGCTACACCTTTAAAACCACTGAATCATATTGCTTTGCAGGTTATATATAAAGTTGTGGTCAAGGCTGCTGAAGAGTTCAGGTAAGGAAACAGAATACCACAGACATGTCTGTAACAGACAACATACCAAAAAAGCTGTTGTGTAACTTTTTCTAAACAATCACACGACAGATCAAGACATTCTTATTTAACTTATGACTTGGTCTTCATCTCCCTCATTTGTCTTATCTGCTGATACTCATTTTATTTATATGCGACTTGGAGATCTCTGGAAGAAGTAATCTGTTATGTGTATTATTAATGGTTTCATACTAAATACACTGTACATAAGGAAAAACAGTAAGAGAAATAAAGGCAACAGCACAAAACATGGTCTACAATAATGAAAATTCACGTAACTGACAAATTGTAAAGATTCAGAATATAAAATTCTCACATCACTGGACAAGGACTACTAGTTAGGCACTTGTTTCAACTTCAAGCTCCTACATAGATCACCTACAGCATTTTTTTAATAAGTAGTTAATCACTTGAGTTACAGTAAAAATTGCATTACTTTTGTTGCCAACTTGGTACATTTTTTTCCACTTCAATTCTAACAATTTTCAAGCAGCTGTCACCTTCAACTGCCAGTTAAACATGAATGCTCTACATGTCATTTAAAAGCTGAATTACAGTTAATTCTCAGAAAATACCATGTTTGAAATCTGGCTGCTAGGAACTAAAAATTACAAAAAACACAATGCAATTGAAATGAGATTAGTTGAAAGAAACCAAGATAACAATTCATATAACATAATTAACAAATAACTTGCAAACTATTAGCAGTACTGGCTACATATGATCCAAAAATCAACAGCTGAAGATTTCATAAAATACATCTTCTCTAATC
This sequence comes from Nyctibius grandis, assembly GCF_013368605.1. Taxonomy (NCBI): domain Eukaryota; kingdom Metazoa; phylum Chordata; class Aves; order Nyctibiiformes; family Nyctibiidae; genus Nyctibius; species Nyctibius grandis. Next base: position 66,053,196 of record NC_090658.1, on the reverse strand, counting down.
AATTCAGAAATTAAGCTTCACTCTGTATACATACTGTTGGGGTGTTTGACACTGATCCAAAGTTAAATGTATAAGGAGACAAAATATATTCAAAGAATCAAGTATTTGACACAGAAAACACAGAAATCTAAAACTGGGGATTAGGAAACACTAAAAGCTGAGAGAAGATACAAAATAAAATTACAAAGAGCAAGAAAAAGTAAAGCAATTGTCCATCGAAGGCACTGACAGTTTGGGTGTTGTTTATTTATTTATTTTTATAAAGCACTAATATTTCAGCATAGGTGGAGTGATGAAGCAGACCAGGATAGTATAAAAACAAACTAAACCATAGAAGACAACTCTGGAACAGTGGCATTCAAACAGATGCAAAGACAATGCAAGAATTATTAGTAACACTACTGACAGAAGTGTCAAATGTAATTTTCTGACTTTGATGTTTTTATAATCAAGTACAATAAAATCAAGCAGCACATTTGAGATAAGGACCAACTCTGTCTTTTGTGCACTGCAGGCACCATTAAAGATTAATAATTATGGGCTTCATTACAAAGGACACAAGGCTGGGAAAGGAGTATATACTATCTAATCTATAGGGCACTGGAGAAAACTGCATGATAAGTTCTTATCTGCTTTAGTAGGCAAAGCAAAAGCTATTCAGCACTTAACAGATCATATGCAAATCCTCAAAGTGCACCTCTGAACTAAAAGGAAGTCAATACACAATGCTGATACAATTCTTAAACACTTATTAATCAACAAGCAGAGTATCCTATGGCAACTGAAGTGCACTACAGCCTGGAAAAAGTGTAGGAGCAGTAACCCCAACCTGACTAGGACAAAAGCAGCTGTAAGGAAAACCGACCTCTGAAGGGAAAGGATATAAATGATATATAAGTTTTTGCCAAGAAAGGCTTCAGAAATGTTCTTCATGCCTACTACCACTGGAACATTCTTAAACACATACCTAAGTAATTCAATGGCAATATGTTTCCTAAATCATGAGTAAACATAAAATAGACAGATACATCTTTCATAAACTCCTAAAGAAGCCTCGATACCTCCTTGCTACATTTCGCTTACTCCAACATTACAAAAAGCAAAACTAAGAGCAGATCCCATGCAAGTATATGCGCCGATTGGCCCGTGGTGTCAAACTGCAGAGCAAGAGATTTTACTGAAGAGGACACTCCATAAAAATTCTGGCAATTCACTAACAACCACTAGGAAAATTAAAGAAATTTTCCTGCCATGAAAACAGAAAGTATACATCTATAAATTATAAAAATGTAAAGGCTTGTCAGCATGATAGTTCTTGCAATTCAGAATGTTTAAAAACCAAAACTTCTAGCCCATTTTAAGCAAAGTAGTTTTCACACAGATACCTGGTATTCAGACTGCATTGACAGCCGAGTACCTAGACTAAAGCGTGCTGTAGCTACAAGCCAAACAGTATTACAACACCAAACACACACTGATGTATCTTGTCTCAGTATTTAATTAGGATCAGCCCAATACCAAAGGGAACAGAGACCTGCACTGACACTACTCCAGTACAACTATGGCAGTGTGTGACAACTTGACAATCAAAGCTCTCTTCCCTGTATTATTCTTCTCTTTGCTTTTACCTTCCCTGTGAGTGCCCTTTGGCCTTCTGACTGAAAAGCTTTTTGATTTGCTCAAAAAGTATTACTAAAGACACTTGCCATAACTTCAAAATTATTAAAAGTACAATCCCAAAATCTGATGGTGCAATAAAGTATGTGCAAACTGATAAACAGGACACAGACACACACACACGCAGGAAGCAAGTAAAACACAGGGACCGTCTTTAAAAATTAACACAGTCTCTCTGGGTGTTCAAGCTGAAATAGCAAAAAGTGTATGGATATAGTCAATCATCTTCCTTTGCCATAAGCAACTCCCTAGATTTTGGATTTCCTTTGTAAAAATGATTGTAAGGATTACCTGTAAGAGATTTAAACAAACAAATCAAAAGATTATTTTGGCTTCTTTATCATACATAACAGGCTTGAGAAGTTATTTTTTCAGTTTTTGGATGTTTGTATACTTACATTGAAAGAAATAGGAAGATAAAAATCAGTCTTTTAATTCTGTTGGAGGTTTGGAAGTTACGTTTCAGTACTTGGAAAAGTTGACTGTCAGTCTACTCTGTTCCCAGGTAGTTTAGAGGTGCATAAAAACAGGAGGCTGCTAAACAACCACCATCTCAAGTAAGAAATGATGATACCAAGTGAAGCAGGGATATTGGCATATGTGGAGAAAGGCATACTAGCACTAGGTATTTAAATCCACACTGACTTCGTTCAGATGGCCATACCTTTTCAACAATAGAAACAAAATGCCACCATTTTCAATTTCTATACACAGAGACTTCTCTCAATTTGTCCTTCCCTCAGCAAATTGTACAACAGCACTGAAACTTCAAGCTCAGCTGTACCACTGCACAGAGAAGCCTGCTTCTGATAAGATGAACCAGAATATTTATTATGCCTGAATTCAGCTTGAAAAACAAGAAAGGAAGAATGTCAACATGTTAGGCACGTCTTGAGTCTGTGCTTTTTCAGATGGCAATTCCATTTAAATAAATCCATGCCTACTCCCCACAAGTCACCCATCTGCAGTTAAAAAGTATCTTGGGTTTTTAGTTTTGGTTGATTTGGGTTTTTTTAAACTTTATTTCAGTAATTCTGTTTCAGTATCTTTCTTAACAGCTGCATTGCTACAGCTGGGAGGGTAGTAAAACACCAAGGGGACAGGCCTGCGAAAAAAGAAGACAGGCCTATCAAAAGAATGTACACACACAAAACAGCTACTAGCAGTGTATCAGCACTTGCAAAGGTGTGCACCTCCAAGGGAATTATGTGCTAATTAACTGTGACCAGATTGCAGCTTCTTTTTCTTTAAAGCTTTAAAGTCATTTACATGCTTGTGAAATTTTTACTTGGTTTATACTGATTCTTCTGTTTTCAAAAGTGGTACGAGCACTTAAAGGAGCAGGCTGCATACTATTTCAAGTTGCAATGGGGCTGGGGAGTCTAGATGCTATTTACACTTAATAGACAGAATTAATTTACTTAAGCAGGTCCTCCTAGCACTGTCTAAACCAGCACTGCCATGGAAAAATATACATGTAACATAATGCCTTCTGATCTAGAAGATACAGTTTGCATCCCTTGCTCTGCTACAGACTTTCTATATAACCACAAGCAAGCCACTTACGCCTTTGTCTACCAATTATACAGCAACAGCCAGCAATTGCATAAAAGAAAAAAGACACTGCACTGGTTTTGTGCTGGTTTTGTGCATCATGTCATGAGCTCGTTCCAAGCATGTTTCGTGACTCACTGACTAAAAAAAATATTTTTTGCATACACTACTGGCAGTGCAACTATTGACTGTATTAGTAACAACAGAAGCACAGACAAGACAGTTCTCTGAAAAGCAGATTTAATAACTGAGGCCTCTATCAAGATAATATTTCCCTTCCTACATGCTGTGCTATAATTTAAAACTAATTTTAGGGCCCTACAATTGTGAAAATATTCCAAATATAGGCTACACGAGACAACCAGATACAGAGATGCCAGCCTGATTACATACAATTTTGTGCTCAGAAGTATGTATCGCCCGTTTGGACACATGTATGTGGGTTTATATTAACCTCTAATACATCCATTCATCATTGTAATCAGCTATTTCAAAATGTTGACTGTAACATATCCCAGCTGACAAATTTCAAACTGTTTATACCCTTCTATTTATGCCATAAAACCTACGAGCTCCTAGCCTTTAATTAAAATGTTTAATCTGCCTTAAAAACAGCAGAATTGTCTTTTTTCTCCCTTCAAATTTCACAGAATCACAGAATCACAGAATGTTAGGGATTGGAAGGGACCTCGAAAGATCATCTAGTCCAATCCCCCTGCCGGGGCAGGATTGCCTAGACCATATCACACAGGAACGCGTCCAGGCGGGTTTTGAATGTCTCCAGAGAAGGAGACTCCACAACCTCTCTGGGCAGCCTGTTCCAGTGTTCGGTCACCCTCACCGTAAAGAAGTTTTTCCTCAAATTTAAGTGGAACCTCCTGTGTTCCAGCTTGCACCCATTGCCCCTTGTCCTGTCAAGGGATGTCACTGAGAAGAGCCTGGCTCCATCCTCTTGACACTTGCCCTTTACATATTTATAAACATTGATGAGGTCACCCCTCAGTCTCCTCTTCTCTAAGCTAAAGAGACCCAGCTCCCTCAGCCTCTCCTCATAAGGGAGATGTTCCACTCCCTTAATCATCTTTGTGGCTCTGCGCTGGACTCTCTCTAGCAGTTCCCTGTCCTTCTTGAACTGAGGGGCCCAGAACTGGACACAATATTCCAGATGCGGCCTCACCAGGGCAGAGTAGAGGGGGAGGAGAACCTCTCTCGACCTACTAACCACACCCCTTCTAATACACCCCAGGATGCCATTGGCCTTCTTGGCCACAAGGGCACACTGCTGGCTCATGGTCATCCTGCTGTCCACTAGGACCCCCAGGTCCCTTTCCCCTACGCTGCTCTCCAACAGCTCTGCCCCCAACTTGTACTGGTACATGGGGTTGTTCTTGCCCAGATGCAGCACATAGGAAAAAGAATAACATAAGGAAATAGAAAAATTTGTCAAATCAAAGAGCTACACTACTGAAAATTATTTTTTTTTTATAATTCAACTGAATTATTTGACACTTGTAAATTCTATAAAATGCTGTATGACATGGCAGCAACTTGCAGCACAGTTTAGTTAAGCTTGACACAGAGCACACTAGACCTTCAGTGGCAGTGGTACTATTAGTATCATCAACACTCCTACAGCTGGGAAGAATAACAGAAGTTCAGGAGTCTCAACCATGTCCTACCAGTATATAATACAACTAGTGAACTTGGAACATCCCAGAGTTCCTAAACATACACAGTTCACTAACCTTTAAAACACTCTGCCTGCATATAATTTGCCATGCACTCATCCCTATAGCCCAGCATTTAAATTTCTTTGGACCTTGACAGATCAGTGACAAAATCTGCTGCATATGTGAGAACTGAGTTCAACATACAGGAATCCTTTCTTATGCAAATATATAAAGCAATAAAGAATAACTGGGAAAAGAAAAATTAAATTATTTAGAAAAGTCTCTCCTGCTCTTCTATGATCCTTGAAACACCAGCAGCCCTCCAAGGAGCACCTCTGATAGCAAAGAAACACCACCTAGCTCTAATAAAAATGCCACATGTGAAAACACTTCAAAATAAAATGTTACTCTAGTATTTAAATTATACCACTTCAAAATACTAATTTTTAGGAAAACACATGACATTATACTACTATGAACCACAATATACAAATGGATGCTACCAAACATCCACAGCACTGAAATATGAAAATAACGCAACAGTCCAAAATAATAGAAAAGGCAACTTGCTAAGTCACCCCCCAGTGCTGAGACACAGCCATTCTAAAGATACTACTGAAAACAATTCTCCAAACAAGAACACTGAACTTTTTCTTTTTAAAAGACAGGTTATTTCCTAATAGAAACCACAATCAGGGGTTTTCCAGGTAACTTCGTCTTGTTGTTATAACTATTACCTTCTCTGCAAAGTTTCAGATAGTGAATATGACTTTTTTTTTTTTTCAATGAAACTGGGAGTAGGCATTTTCACTGAAAAATGCTGAAAAAAATGTCTACTTGCACCTGACTACAAGATTTTTTTTGCTTTGTTTTTAAGGTTTGATACAGCAGAAGGGAGGATGGATACAGCGGGCTATTGAGTGATATTCCTGAGCATCTCCAACATCTCTGTGACCCACGACACACAGACAGCACAACTTTCTACCCCAAGACTGAAGTTCCAGAGACAGTTTCCTTCACTCCATGCAGCTGCAAAAACTGGATGTGCAGTAGGCACAGTCAGAAGGGCTGGCAGCCTCGCCTGTTACAGTTAGCTGGCACTTCTCATTGCTTAGGCTTTACTTTCAATGCTTGCAACTTCCAGCAAGTTGAACTCTTTAGTTCAAAAATTAATTTGTTCAAGTGAGGTACCTGCCTGGGGCTCACTTGGTTGGTTGGTTGGTTGTTTTTTTACCTTCCAGACAGGGAGAACAGGGAAACTAAGAGAGAAAAGATCAGACAGAACAGTTTATTTTCAAAAATGGCACCTGAAGAAAATATTATTTGCGTAACTTAAACCCTTCAAGTGATCTTTTCACCTTCTGAAAATGCACTCAATTTGGCCATAGAAAAGAGTTTGTACATGCTCTTATGTCTTAACAACTAAATCCCCAAAATACTTCGTCAACATTCAGTATGTAGCTGCTGTGGCTATTTTTGACCAGGTTGGACTTGGCTGTGTGACCTGAGAGCAAATCCTACTTCTCCTCTGGTCTTCATAGTTTCCTATCACATCAGTAAACTAGAGGCGTGATCTGCCTCAGATCATCATAAAAAGTAAACAAAACTAGGGGGCAAGAGAAAAAAAACAATAGAACAGTGAGCACTGGCAAGCAGCAATACAAGCAGATTATCAAGGACAGACAAGGACTACAAGAATGAAAATCAATTAAGCAGAGAAAATTAAATGAAAGCCACAGTGATCACAAAAAATTTGACTTTCGTTAACAACCTAACTTGGGGAAAAACTGCATGTAAGGAGAGAGAGAAAGCAAGAGGCCACATAGTGACAAGTTACATGCAGGGCTAAACATGAACAAAGAAAGCAGAAGAGGATCAGGACCAAAAATGAATGCAAACTACTGGTGGAAAAAAGCGAACGTGGAAAATAATCACGGCCAATGACTGGAAAATAAGTAGGAAATTGGGAATGGCTAGATAAGGGGTTTGGAATGATAAAGTGGAAAAATGGAACTGCAATGAAAAACTTGGAATGACATGAGGAAATGTTGTATTTAGGGCACAAACAGAAATTAATTTAAAAAAATTGAAAATGAATAAATGAATGATGAGGATGAGAAGGACACTGACATTAGAATAGGTTGAAGTGGATGGGGTGTAATGTGTTATACCAAGGCAATAACAACACATTTTCTTTCCTGCCTGAAACTTAGTCTCACCATTCCTCTTGCCATCAACACTTCCTCCCCTACTGAAGCCAAATGATACAGAATACAGCTGTCAGCTACTGCTGCGTTGTCTTGCTCTTCTTACCTGAAACAAACACCTTCACATGGAACTTTTCTGGCCGTCAGGACTTATTCAAATTACCAATTTTTCCTCTGTGACCCTTTATTGCAATCATTCCATTGAATGGTGTTCATTTAATTTAGAATAGCTGATGTCCCACAGAAACCTAATGTCTCAGAAAATGGTATAATACGTATTTTTGTACAAAACTTTTTACTGACCTCTATTACAACTGTGAGCATTCAGTGTTTTAGAAAATTAAACTTGTATGTCTCAATATCTGGATGCTTAATATGAAATTCCAATCAGCATTTAAAAAGTTATATTTAAGCAACCCACTTCAACAAAGGAACGCATAGATCAGCTTGGACCATTGGTATGGTCTTTCCAGAAGAATGGATAATTTGTCTGGTTTACATTCACAGTTAACATATTAGGGGAAAGAAGGGCACTGTCACTGGAGTAAAGCTCTCAAGATTTCCAGTTTCACTAAGCCAACACCTCCTGTGTAAAAGAACGGAGATCCGCTGTACAGAAAGGCAGACTGGGGCGGGGCGGGGGGGGGGGGGGGCATCTGTTTTCCTCTAGAGATTACACAAACATCAGCTGCCGCCTTTTGATATTTCTGATATGTAAACATGAAAAGGTCCAATAGGAATTCACAACAATCAAAACAGCGACTTTCTCATCCATCAAGTTTTTGAAAAGAATGACCCTGCGGTATTTCTCGTGCCTACTGCTTATAGTTAAATGGACTAAAATCCAGTCCTTCACATAATTGTAACTCAGTACAACTCATCCTGTAACTACTGAAACCTTATTTGTGGGAGGTGTATTTCTTTGCACTCTAGCAATGCCAGTGATGCCCCTTCTCAATCTGTAACTGAAGCTACGATCTGCTGTAAAAATAATTTATTAGACATCTGCAGTTGTTCTGTAACAGCACCTTTACTCTCCCACACATACACAACCGTAAGTCGTTGGTGGTGTTTTCTAATTCAACGAATTTTTCTTAAATGACTGTGAATTGTCTTTCACTGAGATTTAGAAAACACTCGGTCTGATATTTCTGAAGCGCAACTTCCTACCATAAATGGTCATGTAAAGAGCAGAGTCAACACTATGGGCAGGATAACCCTAAAAAGATATCCCCTTTAGCCAGTCACTTAATTGAACAGAATATACAGAGTCCATGCAAATTACCAGAATTTCTGTTAAAACCTTGGCCCAAAATGAGTATGTAAAACTGAAAGTACAATATGTACATTCTATTACAATTATATTGAATTTCCAAAAATAACAGACAGCAATCTCAGGTTTAATTCTTAACTAATATTATAATGCCAGAGGATGGTGCTATTTGCCTGCACATCATCCAGGTGACTCAGAAACAACATCATGCCTTTTACACGCTGACGTTATCTATGCAAGTACATTCCCATTGATTACATTACAGGAGTGCAACGCGCTTCACAGAAGAAAGCCTTCTGATCAACAACTTCGATTTATGCACCAATATTACTTCAGTATGAAACAGAAGTTTAAATATAAGAATAGTGAACAATAAAAGTATATTGGCAAACTGATAGTATATACAAAATAAAATCATCTTACATCTGTTCAATTCTTCCACAACCATTCTGCAAACTTTCTCCAGGAACTTAATGAGATGGCCTTTTAAAGTTGCAGAAAAACAAGTGTATTTACTAGCCCTGCACAATTAAGTATGTTGAAGCCGCAAGTATTTTCAGCGTTTATAAGTTCCGGAAAATCGGATTTTACAAACTTTTAGTGCAGTGAGAACTTCAAGGTAAGATTAGCTAAAATCTTATTTAATTTAATTCAGGTTCCCTGAATTCTCAACTCTCCCACTCTGCTGGTGACATTACAACCACACTAGACCCCAACTAGGTCAGAGCACTGACATATCTGTGGGAGAATCAATCGATTTTTTCCTAAAAGTCAGTCAAATTTGCAAGATTTATTTGTCCATACATTCACTTTTCTATTTCTCTGCAAAGTTAGCCCTGTATAAGAAAAATATATTTACTTGATATCCCTCCATGATTTCAAGGATGGCAGTGCAGATTGCAATGTCACAGCACAGGACGCATTTCAGAGTGGAAGATTTGTGACTTCAGAGGACCAAAAGAATAACCTAATCATATATCAAGAATTTATCAGCTACTGAAAAAAGCTGTTTAGGGACTTATGTAAGACATGATTTCAAAGAATCAAAAATGTTCAACAGATTGAGTATGGTTTAAAAGAAAAAAAATAATCAAGATCCAGCAATTATTGAAAACACTATGTACACACGTCCCTTACTGTAAATTGAAACACAAATGCATTTAATAACAAAAAATAGGAATTGTTCATGAGTACAAGGGAGACAGACTCACTGATTGACACTGACTTTTGCATTTCTATTTGCAAGGTTATGGTAATTAAATAGCAAATCCTCAGAGATGTCCCCTTTTAGTTTGTGGGTTTTTTCCTTAAAAAAAAACAAAAGACATACTCTACCTACATATTTTACAAAAAGCCAGCCAAAGACTCCAATTTTGAAAGCTTTACCTATAATGAAGATGAAAGGAAATGACAGCATGCATTAGAATTTCATTAAAGGTAAAGACTGTAGGAATGGTGGTATGGGATTGCCAACAGAAACAGGACTGAAAAGATGGAAGCACAGTGTGTGGAACAGCTCATATTTCAAGGGTTTTTACTTTGCATCATGACAAAACTGACTTCTTGATTAACCTCACCATGCCTACCACCCCCTACTCAACAGAGACGGAGACATCTTCCCCAGCCAGTAGTTAGGGCACTTCTCTGGGATCTGCTAAAACTATGTAGAATGTCCTTACTATAATGGACAGAAACTGTAAATGATACACGTATCATTTACACAGTAAATGATGAGACTCTTGACAGTTTTTTGGGGCATTTTTTTGCACTTTGGCAGCTACAATCTTCCAATTAGAATTATTTCGCTGTAAACTACTAATCAGCTTTGGGTGTGAGCCTCAGCTGAAAAACAACCATTTTTGTGTGGGAGGCTTGGTATTTGTTCATATACGTAACTCAAAGTAGACCTATATCGCATTTTTGGTACAAATACTTAAATGCTGGTTGAATTCTACGGTCCATAACCATAATGGAGACTTCCATTAAGATAAAAAATTGCTATTGAAGAAAAAGATACTAAGGTACAAAGACGAATAAACTCACTGAGCTTTTTCTACATGAACCATAAATATTCTTACAAAAAACAACATATCAAAGAGGACAGCAACTCTCTGTACCAAGAACTACAATTAGATATAAGAACACAAACAAAAAGTTGATGCCGACAAACAAAAAAACCTGTGATACAGTGAAAACTATTGTGCTATTATAAATCCCCAAATAAAAATCATTAAAAGATATTATTTTGACCAAATAAATTAGACACAGTCATTTTCTGATTGTCACAAAACAAAGTTTAGCGCTTGTGTTTCTTGACCATGAGCAGTTTTAATAAGTTGAGGAAACTGACAAGGAAAAAGGTGACAGTATTCACCAGAATGGAAATAATGATGCTGGAAAGCAGGCTCCAATGAAGATGGAACCAGTAAAACACAAGACTGACATTCTACAGGCTTGCCTGCTTTGCAGAAATGATTGTGTTTCGTGCAAGGCCTTCAGCTCAGTGAATAAGCAACACCTTTTACTCCAGATGGAAAAAAGCTTCTGAAGAAACAAGAATAAGCTGTGAAATAGGAACTAGCATGTTACACGGAACAGGTGCTCTCACTTTTTAAGGCAGTCTAGCGTCTGACCGTGTGCCCCCAAGACAACAGGAGTTTTTTTCAAAGCAAGTATTTGTAGCTGCACACATGGATGCCCTTACTTAAGTAGCTAACTATTGTAAGTAAAATTTTTAAAGAAAAAAAACAAGATGTCTGCTCACATGAACTAATAATACAGCTTATGGAATGATGCAAAAGGTACCTCTGATAGCTGACGAACCCAAACTATAGAAGATCTTCCAAACCTAGCAGCTGATAAGCCCCTGATTATGAAAGAGCTGTATTAAAAGATGGAGGATAGAGTACAGAATACAACATTTTACAGGGTTTTACAAAACAGCATAGCTCAAAGGTACTATAACTTGAAAATCCTACCTCTGTTGCTATTCCAACCAGTCTCTCAACATGCAAAACTTAAGAAGCTACTGGAAATGTACAACCTTGTAAAAAGTTAAATGATACATTAACTCAGTTTATTTTAAAAAACTGTGAATCTTATGTTAAACATTTTCAGATTTTTATCATTTTTAATGTATCAGAAAGAATAAAAGTTAAGAAAGGACAAGTTGAAAACAAAAGACATTAAAAATGCATTGTTCTCTTTTGCACATGTAAATTAGGTAAACACTTCACACAATCTGTTCAAAGGAAATTTGCTGAGTGAACATACACCTTTTGTAGTACCCGTTTTACTAGGACTAAATGTAAAATAATGAAGCAAAACACATACACTTATCAAAACCAAGCAAAATAATTAACAAGATGCTGGTTTTCCTTTGTTTTTTTCCTTCAAATTAGACACTAATATTGATCAAGTACCTGCTCTTCCCCTCCTTAACTATTCCAAGATTTCAGATTAAGGTGTTTTATGCCATTAGATCAATTTTCCATTATTCCTCAACTACAAAATATTAAGTAGCTTTTTTAAAAAAAATAACAGCAGGATCACAATTCTGCAATAGAAATGACAGAAATGCTACTTAAAGATTTAACACTTTTTCTTATATCCAATTCAGCTTAAGACAATTAAAAAGAAATTAGATTTGTAAATTATTTCTATGTAGATGAGACAATTTAAGTGTTCTGTAGACTTTCAACATCAATTTTAAAAAGATAACACCAGGAGAAAACACCTGAGAATTCCTCACTCTAGCTGAATTTTGTTTTCAATGTGTTCTTACATCATGAAACCAAAGGTTGTAGGTGCATGATCAAACAAGATGTTTCTACAATATGCTCGCACCCTACCAATTCAATACTAAAGATTACATTTTACAACGTGCTATTATTCAGCAGTGTGCTCTCCCTATTTTTTATATTAGATACCACTTAAAATCAGAACATCTTCCCAGCATCATCTAGAGTCTTACTCCTTAATACTATTTTCCACTCATGGTGGAACATCAGAAGAGAAACAAAGGGAAACGAGGCTTAAAGTCTGGTCGCATTCTTATCCACCAGTTTTTGGTACTATGTCCATAACAATGGGCTACATGAAGATGTGTTATTCCATATGTGACTGTTCTCTACTGGAAGAGACCTTGACTGGTCATAACTATTCTAGAAAATCAGCATTTTATTCTACCTTACTACTGTGATACAAAGCTCAGCTTTTCTGATACAGCTAGCTACATCACCACTAGCAGCTCTTGCTGGTACTCTTTCCAGGTATTCCTGTGCCATAGAGGTCTTTTTTCTGTATGTACCTCCTAAACGTGAGCAACTCCTGCCACTTGGAAAAAAGCGCACAACCTCAGTTTTGTCCTCAGTGCTACACAGATGAAAGTTCAATTGATCATACACAAACCTACTCAAAAGCAGCTGTCTTTAACAAAAGACAAATAATAACTAAATACATCCCTTGGAGAGAATGACCACATTCTCAAAGCACAGCTTGAGATGCAAGCTGGTATATAAAGCAGTTTGAAACTACTAAGACATACTTCACTGCCACGTAATGTTCTTCTCGTTCATTTTTGTCAAATTGTCTGTATGTCTTCTCTGTAATATCAACAAGCTTCAACATCCACTTTTGCTGCTTCCTTTAATTCTAATTCAAGGCACCCTGCTCATTTCCTAAATAAACAGAATTAGTTTGCCACACTGCTATCTTGCCCTGTTCATATATAGAGTACATTTGAGGAAGGGCAAAAATGCAGAGGAAGCAATGGCTATTAAAAAATACAAAGAATATGGAGAAAGAAAAGCTTTAGCATTCTTTGTTATTTAAATGTGTTAGTGGCAACACATTTACAAAGAATCTCTGAAACCTAAGTGTGAAACTGCTAAAGATCTCTGAATTTAACTTGCAAAACAAACTCAAGCTGCATCAATGAAGTAGGCTGATCAAGCATACCGAATTCATCTGCAGTCCAGAACTTCCGCAGCATTAAAAACAACGTATTAGTAGAAAAAAAAAGGCAAACAAGTTTGCACATCTATTACTACAATTTTAGAGACGAATCTTAAGCTATCCAAAGAGCCATGAAAGCAATTTTCCTGGACCACACTGTACACCACACTGTACAAACACTTAGCTACAACAGATTATACACAGGGAAGACATTCCATAAGAAACACATTATGGATGCTACCAGTAACAACAGACATTACTAGGGATTTAGTGAATCTAACATTAATTAGGTGATTAAGTTGACAGTAGGGCTTTCACTAGCTAACTGATACACAATCCTAGTATTAAGCTCTAATTGTATTTATCAGGGAAACTGTTGCAAAGAGAAGCGCAGATACTGGCCAAGCTGAAGTAAGCAAGGTAAAAATAAGCTACTTGACATACATAGCAACATACATTTGAGAAGCACAAAATACATTAAAAAAAAAAATCTGTTGTGCATTAAAATTCAGGAAAAGTTTATAAAAACTGCCCCACCCTTCAGCGTAAGAAATGTATTCACTTACATAGTTAAGTTTTCCCTTTTTAATTGCAGAATGTTTTACATTACCTGCATTACTTATCTACACTTGCATTATTTATGTATATTATTACTCTGAAAATTTCTTTATTTGACATTTTCCTATGAACTCCTCTGGCACCAGCCAAACATATCTGAATTCCAGAGTTATCAAAGATGAACTTGTTTAATTAAGACCAGAAACAATGGAGACGGAACATTGGCATCACCTGAATAAGGGAGATGTACATTTGGAAAATAACAACCTATGTATAGATGTGATGTGAAACATAGCACTGGAAGCTCTATTCTTTATTGCCTAAATCATTCAGAGCCATGAAACGATTATAAAAAGCTGCATATCTGAGTTTAGAAGAACAACTGAATATGGCAAATATATAACCTGCAGTTTTAAATAAGCTTTGCAAGATTTATCAGATGCAGATGAATGCCACGAAAAGTTCATTTGCCAGTCTGAAGCAGTTCATTTCACTCTATCACGACTTTAGAGAGGAAGATGCATGGACTCAAGTTCATTGCTTAATATTTTCATCTTCCTTGATGCAGTGAAAGAGTATTTAGACACTTCACATATCCAGTAGTACCTGCAAGCACCTACAACAGTTTGGTTGCATGCATATGTTATCAAAAAAATAAGTGTTAAAAACATACAATTCAAATCACATTTTTGCCTTGAAAAATGTTTCCTTAAAATCTTTAAGTGGCACTTTTCCTTCTTTTTCAACTTAAGCACTCAGTAGCACTTGGTGTATATGCAGTTTCACCATCTTGCCTAGTTGACAAGCAAAGCTAGTCATTTTCCTGTTTATGTGGGTCTGCTATAGGGAAGAGGAAGACATTAAAAATAGGAAAATGTGATTCTAAAACCACAAAAAGTGGTAACAAGGACTCAAACAAGGAGTACCCAAAACAACTTCAACTCATATTTTGGAATTAATTAGATACAAAATTTCCATTTAGGTTGAACTTTTATATACAGTAAAAATATGGAAGAATTGAAGCGACAACCAGTCAAAGCTCTTCCACTTCTCTGCCAATTGGGCATCACAGCTTCTGCAGACACATGTATTTTCCATATTAAAGTTACCTAGTTTTCCAGGCTTTTGGTATTTTAAGCATGAATTTCTACCAGGGATTCTGACAGTAAACTCCTAAGTTTAAGGGCCATTTGCAGTGTCACAAGTATAAGAGAAGGGAGGAACCTGGTACTTCAAGCATTTCTAACTGCCCACTCTGAAGACCAAAATGCTAGTTTTATGAAAGAATACAGAAGCTGAGATGATGAAAAACGGATAATATTTTGTCACCCAAGAACAAACCAGTTCAGGTGCAAACAGAGGCACACAAGTAGTGGGTGGGTGGCAACAGAAACGTATGTGGCATAATACACTAGACTATGCAACTAATATGTTTTATAACAATATTGAATCACACAGAATAAAAAAAAATGATACTGCAGAAACATAACCCGAAGACAGTACAGAGATAAGGTAGGTATTGATAACGCAAATTTTACAGGGAAGGAACAATAGTATTTGTAGTGAAAGACACCTAGCATAAACAGACATTGTAAAGTAATTTTGTGTTTTAAGCTTGCATTTTTACACCTTCCTGGCTTTTACCTTTTAATTTCATTTCTGAATTTTTACATGTGTTTCCTATTAGCACTCAAGCTCCTTTTCATCAGTAACTGATATATTTTAAAGTGTCTCTTTTGCTCCCACAATTCTGGATTTGATATGCCTACACTTCTAATGTTTAGATGTCTTATTAGTTTATAGAGCTGAAATGTATTGGTTTACAGCTGCAAAATACTACTCTCTCAGCCTTGTCAACAGCCTTGCTTTGAGTACTCCAGTGCAAACTTCAGGTAGGACTTACAATGTTTAAATTGATATACAACAGCACTACAGCAGCTATCATTCATCCTTAAAACTTAACAGGATTTTAAAAAAAAAAAGTGACTCCAAACATACTTTCCTGGCGCTCCAACAATCACATTTAAGAACTTAATAAATTCTTCACTTTACCTTCTAAAGACACAGAGAAAACCAACTGATGGTTGATCTTTATCATGACCTGAAGGGAGTGAGATAGAAGCCCACTGTGAGAACAAGTGGAGCTACTGTTTCCCCAGGATCTCTGGTTCTTCTGGAATCCAAAAGTTCTAAAAAGGACACAATCATTTTTAGTTTTATCTAAGCTCTCTTAGCTTCTAAGCAAACACCCAACTTTCATACATGATATAGTCAGCTATGAAAATGATTGACTTTGTATTGGTTTACACTTTGTCCAAAAAAAAAACCAAAACCAACCAAATTAGTGTTAAAGGACCATAAAAGAAAACGCCTGGAGTGTCACTTTTTCCAGTGTAGGTGTACAGCATGTATGAGAAGAATCTCAAAAAGGTATCTCAAAGGATTCTAAAAAGCTTTTCATTGCTGGTGACACATTTTTCCCTGAAATAAGCCACTTCCTTTCTAAAACCCACACAGTACCTCAGTGCCAAGATTCAGTAACTTCTCAAAGTCTGTGTATATATTTTTCTTACACAAAACACGGAAGTCTGAAGTTCTCACTACTTTCCATGATTTAAGATATAACTATATCATCAGTCATGTCAGATTTCAAACATTTCCATTCAGTAAAGAACACATTCTCTTTGTCACATACCGAATACATGCCGCATCAGAGTATCATTAAGTATAATGGGCTCTCATCACTATATCTGGCATTTGAGAACTGCCATGTTACTGAAAAGTTTTAGCACAGCCAATTGAAGTTGGGGACAAAACTGAGCTACCCAGGCATAAGTAACAGATTTTCAAATGTGCGAAATCAAAGCATTGGAGCCCACTATGATAAACGGAAGTAAAACCTGAGGGACTCTTAGGCTAATGAAAATATATTGTACATCACCATTAAACTTCAGAATGTTTGCTCCTCCAGGATTTCTTTGAAATTCTCCCTATAAATAAAATCCAAAGTATGTTTCTTTGTTTTTTCATTTAAGACTCCCAACTTCACTCGTCCATTAACCACAAAGCAGAAGTGATAAAAGTTATCCGTAAAAGCACATTAATCTGCATTCTGACACTTTGCACTAGGAAGCAACTGCTATCCATCTGTAGCATGAAAAGACAGAAGAGAAATAAGTATTTGTCCATGGACTGAGAAACACCCATCATTCTCAACCAAAACCAAACCTTGCTGCATTCAAGTGAGTGAAAAGCAAAAGCTAATTACCTTGAGTCACACTGTGGTAATGTTTGTGGGATTTTTGTTTCTTTGTTACTGGTGTAAAGCAAAAAAAGAAGGAAGATATTTATACAAGAGAGGCAAAAAAAGAATTCTAGAAAATTGAAAGATAAACATTAACAAAACGCAAGCTAAGCACATACTAATTTTACTTGTGGCTTGTATTCTTGAAACTGCCCACACAGTCTTAATAGCTACATCAAAAACCTGAATACATGCAGTATCAATAAAAATCATAAATCAAAAATAAAATGCCAGTAAGGAAAGACCTGCTTCTCTATTAACAGTTGCAAGCAAAGCAGTATAGTCCAATATTTAGAAAACTAGACTACAGCCTGAGACTTGCGCTCTATTCCTAGATTATCTGGCATATCATGAGTAAGGCTTTTCAACTTCCTGTGCCTTACTTTCAATTTTGATTCTTTACTGTGAAGCTTGTTTCTTATTAAATATTTATACATATAGCCCTATAAAGGCCCTGTTCTTGGTGCTACTCCTGAGAAATTACCATAACACAAAACAGCCAGTGCCCCCACAAAGACAGCTCAACTACAAGAATGACTGCACTAAAAAGACTAGATTCCTTGCTACCCCAACAACAACCGAACTAAACATGCTCAGTTCACAGTAGCTTTAATTTCCTGCAAGAATTGCACATTTACAGACATCTGACCTCCTTCTTGCTCATACATCACTAAACCCAAAAATCTTAGTATCATAAAGTGGTTAACAATTCCGTTAATGGTGCCCGAAATGGAATAGAATCTAGCTCACTCACCAGTATCTGTATTTGTTCTGCAATACTAACACAGGCAAAAAGAAATGAAAATGTAGTTTAGCCAGAAAAAGCAAGCAGAAATGAGAAGAATATGCACATAACGCAGATCCTTTTGACTAAGAGGGTACCATTTTGACATAAGCACTTTTTAGAAATTTGAACTTTAAGAAAGGTTTCCAGAGCACCCATACCTATCAGCTAAATTTCATCAAACAAAAATTCTTGCTTCTCTTGTGAAAGCAAACATACTACAACAATGCATTTCAAATTGCAATCTCTGAACATCACTAATACCCACTGCCGAGATCAAGCGAAGGACGCTTAAGAAATGCTACGTATGTTCTTGACATATGCCACCAGTTAAAAAGAAACTTATATTAAGATTTCATTCTTTGATGTTATGGACAAAAAGACTCAAAATAGTGAATTGAAATATTAAAATAACATACATCTTCATCAGCTATTACCTCCATATATTGACATGATTATGAGTAAATACTTCACAAGCAGCTCTTCTCAAAAATCTCCATATTCTCATTATAAAAAGAGCAAGACACTTTTCACTATGTCTTCATAAATCTGTAATTCTTAACAAATTATCCATGAGTTCTTTCAAAATGTATCATTTTAATCTCTGCAGCCTACAACCATTTTATGGGTTCTAGTCACCTTCTGGTCATTTTATTACCAGAAAGTTGTAGAGAAGGGCAACGGGTTATTTTCAAAAGGAATCCTACCAACACTAAGCATTCAAATCAATTATTTGACCAACAAACCACTGACATACCACAGAAGTCACTGACAATTGTTTTTATTGGGTCATTTTTAAGTACGTAATGTGTCCATAAACCAGTTAAAGAACACTTCCGTGACTACACAGATGCCAGAAACCCATGAACCATTTCATAAGAATTGTTCATCTCAACGATACCCTAAAATCACAAATTGCAATTAGCTTTTACTTTGGGTAAAAATGTATACTTCAACAAACAGTCTACATAAAGGGGCAACTGGCTGTATAGTACAGTAATACTAACACAGAGACCCATTCCCATCAAACTGCATGGAGATACCAATTTGGGAAGACCAAAAGAGTTTGCTTCAAGAAATAAATAAATAAATCACCATTGGCTTTGATTTTTGTTTCATCACTTTGTTTTCTAGTGCAGACTAAACAGATCAGTTTCACAAAAGAAGTTTTTCTTACTTTCCCACAGAAAATCCTCTAAGGTCAAAACCATTAGCACACACACAAGTATACATAACTTGGACTAATGACATTTCCTCATCATCTAAATAGCAATTTGGACATAGCGAATTGAACATAAAATCTACTTAAGAGTTTATCAGCTGTCTACATTTCACACAAATCAAAAAGGATAGAAGTTATTCATAAAAATTCAACTCTGTTTGAACAAGCTATTCAACAAAAAAGCAGAGAAGCATCCCCTTTTCAGCACTTCAGGAAGTTTATTTTTACTGCATGACTTACAGTGTGACGAAATTTTTACTTTGGTTTTTTTTTTTTCTCCCAACCACAATTCATAATCAACATTTAATACAAAAACACTTTAACTTTAAAAAGCTGAGCATTTTAGATTTGAAAGAGATGTGAATGATTGTGTGTATAACCTTGAACTACTGCCCTTGTATAAACATACTGTAAGAAACTATATACATTTCATAAAGACAACCTATATCCTATCTTCATACAAATATTTTGTATAGCTATTCATTTTTGCAGTAGTAGTAGTTGCTCTTTAACTTTTTGTGTAAGTGTAGATTTTCAGAAATTGATTACTGAAAAATGTATTTGAATGACATGATTAAATAGAGCAAAACACAAAATTGCAAAGACTACCTCACTGCACCACATAGAAATAAGATTTTGAAATATTATTGTGCAACAGTTCCAGAAATTCCAGTAGCTTGCTGCCTCTGAAGTTTCAGATCCTGAGAATTGTCTGAACAATTCACTGAGAAATTACTCATATAGTTATTTCTGAATAAAAAGCAAAAAACCAGGTATGTGAAGTTTTAATCCCATGGGTTTTTTTAAACCTGCAGTTTATGCTCCTAACATTCTATACTTTTCTCAAGAGTGTTTTCTGTTGTAATTAGAAAACAGCTAAATGTAATTACGTTAAAACACATCCCAAAGGGTACAAAGCATCAATTATTTTTGATATCCCAATAGGGCTTGTTATTTTCCTACCCTTTTCATACTTTGACATTCAACTTGCCCTGGTTTCCCAAAATAAGTTCAGATAGAAATCAGCTAGAAAAAAGGAAACCTAAAAGAGAAAAATGAAACAGGTATTTAGAGACATGTTAAGAATGTTGATTTTAAGAAATCAACTGTAGTAGCTCTAATTTCTACTGTAATTTCTACTGTTGAGAATTAACTTCAGACAGTTGCTTTTTTATTTCACTGATAGTCTTTCCTTTTTAAGATCCAAATAAGGTTTAAAAATGCTATCAAAATGATCTAAAAACAAACCCTTTACAAACCCATTTCTAACCAAAAGCAAATTGGAGCCTCAATATGGTCTCTGAAGACACACTAGTAGATGCCAGTTTTTGCCTTACTTTCTCCAAAGGAATATTCC
The DNA here is from genome assembly GCF_013368605.1 of Nyctibius grandis. NCBI lineage: Eukaryota > Metazoa > Chordata > Aves > Nyctibiiformes > Nyctibiidae > Nyctibius > Nyctibius grandis. The sequence continues at coordinate 66,032,634 of NC_090658.1, read as the reverse complement.
ATGGAAAGAAGTATGCCCACACAAACCTAGACAAGAACTGGAGCCTGTTTCCACAATATATACAATCATTATAGAATATTCAATCACAACTCTTATTTCTATCAGGTAAGTTAACAAGAAATTGTAATTAAGTCAGTCCTTTAAGAATCTGCATTTTATTTAAGTACATAAAGCAATATCATCAAGGCAATTTCATATTAAAAATATTCAGCAGCCTCTTAAAAACTATGTACAAAATAAATCTAATGTACAAAATAGCTTAGGAGTATACAGTCTGAATACCAGAAGTAGTATGTCTCTGTAGTTTAATATTATCTTTTTATGTCCATATGCAAACACAGACACAAGTACTTTGCCATGTCAACATGTGAGTCCAAAACAACACAATTACCCGTATTAGACAACGATACATACTAACTGCAAAATGGGGGCGGGGGGGGGAGTTTTATACATACATCAATAAAATATATTCACTATGTTAAGCATAAAACAGGCAGATTTAGTTGACAGGAATTCTAACATTCATTAGGCAGAAACACTTCAGTGCAAAGGCCAAACACAGACTTCTTATACAAAAAATGCTATATACCATAATATCATGCAGTATCCTAAGACAATTAAAGTTGTCACTAATGACACAAGCCCAGTTCTCAGTAAGGAAATTAAGGAATAATCAAGGAAATTATTAAAATACCCGTTTCATTTAAAAAGCAAATATAGTAACACATTACCTTTTGTTTATAAAAACAAAACTGTAAAATTTTCCAAGCATGGAAATAAATAATCTCTGCTGAAAATTAATTGGAATTCGGGTTTAACCACCACATAGGCACCTCTGCAGTGTTCAATCTGCAGGTTTCTACTAATTCACAGCTCACTTCAGGAGTCAGGATTGCAAATTGAAGAAAAATCCCCACCCTGCTCCTTATACACTGAACAGCATGTATTGCTTCTTCAGTATCGCTAACAACACTGACAAATGCAAATGAAAATTTATATGTGAAAATCTAGCTACCTAACGAGATTCAAAGTTGTTTGCTAAGGTATCAATCCCACAGTAAGACCCTCGATAAACACAGAATGCTGATGCCCTTTGGCTTCAGTCACTTGTTTGAACTTCAACCTGCATGAAACCTATGGCAAAACTGAGCTCCAAGTCCTACACATTGCCACCTACTACTTGTACATACTTTCCAATGGAATCCATAGGACATACCTTCAAGTGTATGTCCAGTTCAGGCTCTAAAATAATTAAAAATGCTCAGACGTTTTATGCAGACAACAGCAGCCCGAGGAATGAGAAAACAGACCAAAACCAAAGAAAAGTTCAACTAGAACAAGAGAGAAGATTTAGAGGAAAAAACAAAGCTATTAAATGAAAATTTAAAAAACATGCACATATCAGAAATCTCCCCCTACATTAATTAGGGCCTCAAGGTGTTTGGAACATAAGAAAGTAAAACCACCTAACAATGTACCAGACATGACGATGCCAAACTTCGCACTAATATTTTACTTTTAAAAATTAGAATTTCTCTACTTGAAGAATAAACACAATTTTGGAAGAACTGAACTTTAATTATAAACACTCCAAATAGGACATTTTGCCTCAGTGGGGAAAACAGACATGCTTTTAAGCAGTGGGAAGTTAATATTTGGACTAACTACAGAGAAACTGATCACTGAAAAGCATTTAATATTGTCCAAAAAGCAGAATTTGCTATTAAGACTGATTAATAAAACAACCAGTATAAAATCAGTATCAGACAGACTTCTATAGGAAGTCTTCTCAGGAAATAAATCATTTATGCTCCTGCTCATGAACTTATCAGATCATAGTATGTACACTGGATTGTATTATTTACACTTCCATGCTTTAAGGCACTCAAAAGAGGTAAGGATACAGAAGGCTAGATTAACACGTCAACTAGAACATAAACAACGCAGCACTGTCATTGTATAAAACTTTTATTAGCAAGTGTAAGAAACGTTAATGTCATTCAAGAGGTCAGAGGTCACACTGCTCATAGTCCTAAATGACAATAGCATCAACTAGACAAACAACCAAAATATACAGAACATGAAATTTGTACCTGAGAGCACTGGAACATGTTTTATTTTCATTTAGAAAAAAAATTGTAGTGCAACCTGAAGTCAGGAATAAACCTAAAGTTTTTGTCTCCTTTTTGATCTAACATGCTCAACAAAAATTAGATTAAAACTAGATGAAAATTATACCTACTGTTCCATACTAGCTGCCAAGTTTAGCATGAATAAGTGTATGGCAGTATATGAACAAACGTATTTTTCTAGTTGCAGAAGTATCCTTTATTGCTCTTATTGCTGTTCAGGATCTGAAATACTGACATTGACACTGGAAATATATTAAAAGCAGTAATGTGTACTAAAAGGAAAGTTGAAACATACATGCAGTTACTAATTTGACTAACGGGGGCACCAAAATCTGGTAATTATCAGCTAAAAAAGTAAGTCCAGAATGTCCTGATTCTGATCTTCCACCTAAAGATGCAAAGTAACAGCAATGGCTGCAAACAGTAGAAGATACTGTATTTCCATTACTAAAGGAAGCTGTCTTCAAAACAGACAAGAGGCAGACACAAACAGCACTTACGCTTTGCCTGATTTTTTTTTTCCATTGAGTAGACTCTCATGTTAAAGTTGAAAGAATTGTTATTCCAATACTTTTCCGAAAGACTTGAGAATAAACCATAGAATCCCAGTGAAACTTCTCATGAAATACATGCAACATGTATACACCTACAAAATGGCTGTTTTAAAATTCTGAATATCACATTTTGACAGCTGATTGGAGAGTGAAGGGGGGGGGTCACAATTTTAATTGCTTGTTCCACTACAAATTTGGTCCTATCAAAAACTATACATGTCCTATCAAAACTGAAACTGTCAAAACCTGAGGTTAGTGAGGCTTTTAAAAGCTAAAGGTATTTCTGTTGTACTATTGTAATCAGTATAAAGATAGAAGAGAATAGTGACATTGACTGGAAATATCAACTACAAGACTGGCAGTTTAATAACATACCTTATCAGAAAATGTAACTTTAAGAACATTTAATAAAACAGTCGTAATATAAAGCGAGGCTCCTGCTCCCCAAACTATACACCACATAGCAAAACTAAATTACTTCACAAAACAATTCAGTGTTCTTCCCAACGAACTATATCTTCAACACCTAGAGAGATGTTTCAAGAAGTCTAATGGTGTTAACAGAATTTTGTACATGCAATATCTATAAACTAGAGTTCAAGACCTTGCAAAAGTTAAAAATGTTAAATTGTCAGTGACAGTGCAACAGCTTAAAAGTTCACATACAAATATGTTATCAAACAGTGAGAACTGTAATGTCAATTAAAAAAATAAAAAAATTCAATTCTGAATTATAAATAGGTCCTAGATAATGATTTTTTTTAATATACCAAGATATAAACATTGATTTTTTTTTTTTTTTCCCTACTCTCTTGTAAAAGCTTTTTTTTGGTTAGCTTTCACAATATCATCAGGAGATGCTGATTTGAAGTCAAATGGTGTTATGGCTATGATAGGACCAGTTTCCTTGGGTTTTACATCCTGTACTTGTCTACTGTATAGGAAAGCTTTATGTACACCAATTGTGCGCCGCTTATAACTTTTTGGAGGATAACGGAGACACAAGGTTAAAGCAAAAGCTGAAGGTCTCGCACGCAGCGCCTTCATCCATGGAAGGGATAAATCCTGCCTCTTAGGAGTAAGCCCTCTTTTGGGTTTTTTATTTGTTTTGGCAAAATCAGAACATTTTCCTTGTTTTTCTTTTAAAAGTTTAGTTTCAGGGCTTAAGATGTTTGACTGTCCTACCACATTTTGTTCTGCAGATACATCTGCATTTTTTACAAGGACACTTAAATCAATGTTGGTTCTTTTAGAGGGCCTCAATTCAGTTACATTGAGCATGGGGAAGTCCATCCTTTGTTGAGTTTTATCTATTTCAATAGTCTCTGCTATTAAATCCGAGAGTGATAAATTCTCAATCTCCTTTAGTGGAGAAACTTTAGAGAGGGCTAGAGATGACAAAGATCCTGTTAGCTCTGGCATCCCACCTGAAGTTTGGGGTTGACTTACTAGTTGTGATAATGGTGAGGTTCCCAGTTTCGTATCAGTGAGATTTGCTGTTGACTGGGCATAAAGATCAGCCAAAGAATAACAGTGGCTAGCACTGCTTTCCTGGTGCTCCTGAAGTAAGTCAGCCAATGACGTACTTCCAGGCCTTAACACTGGCAAAGCAGCCACATCTGAAGAGGGGCTTTCTTGTTTTCTGCTTTGCACAAGTGAAGAAAAATTTTCAAGAAGTTCACTCTTGCTATTTACAGTATGACTGACTTCGTTATCAAAAGCCAATTTTCCTAAAGCACTTGTTAAACATGGAGGACTGTAAAAATCTGCATTACTATTATAATCAGAAGTATTTGAGGAAACAAGAGGAATGCTGTCTTCAGGACTCATAGAATCACAAACCACATTTTGCACCAGCAAGGTTTTCAAGTCCGGTGTCTCCTTGCATTCCAAATTCTTAAGGGAAGAATTTCCAGATGGGTTACTTCCTATGCTAAAGTAAACATCTTCACTGTCAGGAATCAAACTTACGGCATTAGCACTTTCTGGTAGTTGATTCTCTGCTTGTTTATTCACAAGTTCACAAAGTGATCCTTTACACAAATCATCACTGAAAGCTGACAGAACAAGCGAAGAGGATTTCAATCCTTTCCTTTCAGATGAAGGTATATTGGATTTTTCAGCATTAAGGAGCATTTTGTCATTTGTAATTAAAGAGCAAGAAGCTGAACCACTTATGGCTGTCAAGTTTCCAAACCCAGGTTTGTTGGTGTTGTCAGAAACATTTTCTACTGCACAAGAGAAACTGTCTGTATCAATAGAGATTTCTGGACAACAAAGTAAGTCTCCTTACCTTACGATAGCCAACAATTTTCGGACGAAGTGCAGTCACAACGAAATATCCAATTTTTTTAAAGTAGACAGCAGCAACAAAAAAATCAAGAAGAAACACGAAAAGGCATTTAATTACTAAGTGTTATCCAAAGATATGCAATGTTCTACAATTAAATTATGGGTATCTACTGAAATACCTAAGAAACTTTAAGAATCAGCAAAGCAATGCCAGTAAAGATTACAAAGATTTAAGCATAAATCAAAATAAGAAAGTTACTGTATAGACGCTACCAAAGAAAAGGGAGGTATTGGGGATGGGAGATGTCAGTTCACCAAACAAAGGAACTGCATAAAACTTAAAGATGTTGTCCAATCTTTAGGGCATGTATTAATTCAGTTAAGACATATATTAGAAATCAGAAATTTACTGTGAACTGCGGATGGTTGCAGTTTGAATTTAAGCTGACATGAAGGTTTTATTTTGACTTCTAGCCCAAGAAAAACTACTGTTTCCTTTAAATGTTTTTAGAACACAGAAATAGAAAAGTTGGTCTTTTTTGATTTTCTAATAAATGACTAATGCAATAACAAGCATCTTCACAGCTTGTAAAGCCAAAATTAAACTGTACATTGAAATGAATCATCTTGAATGTAAACAATTAAACAGAAGTATACCTTTTGTCATCTTTCCTACAATCACAGCGTCCTCATTCTTGGTCTTCACATTTTGCTTACTGCCTTGTGAAAGCACAAGATCCAAAGCCTTCTGTACATCAAATTTACTATCCAGTACTGCTTGCACCATTGTTTGCTCTGGTACAGACTCTGCCAAAACTTCTCTCATTTGATCAAGGCATGAATTAAGACGGGCTAAAAGAGACATATTACTGTTATAAGCTGCACAAAAAAATGTCTTAAGTGGCCTAACCACTAGCACCACACACCTGATTATCAAAAACAGGAGAAAAATATCACAGTAAGAGATAAAACCTTTAGAAATTAATTTCAATCTCACTTATTGCCATGATAAACTTTGCCTCGAAACCCTGCAGAATATTTGAATATTTCAGATATTGCTATAAGGAACATACCACTGACTACTATTTTTTAGTCTATAAAGTCTCAATATTGAAATACTTTGATGTTGTAAAACTATCTTATTGCAGAGAAGAAATACAAATAATCACCTTAAAATTATTCAAAGTAATTTAGTAAGTCAACGTGGAATCCCACTGAACAGCACATTTTAAGTGTTTACAGATGCTGTAACACCCAAAGTAAATCAGCATTTTCGGGGGCCTCAGGTCTTAACAACTGAAAACTCTGGATCAACATGGCAGATTAAAGCTACCTGCAATCTTCACCTTTCCTAAAACTCTGATACATTTTTTGGCTGATAAAATCAATTTTCTTTGGAGCATATTTCTGCAACTAGTATAAGCCTTGACTAAAATAAGTTTCTTAAGTCTTGACTTGCTGCACAACAAGAGACTGAAAATTCACCGGGCTGCCACTTAGAAATAGTGTGCTGATCAGACGTACAAGCGCAAGAGAACAGAAGAAAATCTTCGTGAATATCACAGTTTCTGCCAGTTCAGATTTTAGAAAACAGGAATTGAACAGCAGGAAGATGACTACAGATTCTTTATTTGAACACCTCCTCAAAGATGGTGATGTTTACAGAACTTGGCTAGGGGAATTCCACACCACCGAATTCCAACTTCCTCAAGGTTACTTAAATCAGCACCCTCGGACCCGTAACCCAAATAAAAAAAAAGTGAATGTTCCCCAGACATGTGCTCTGCAAATCAAGTACTGGCAGAGATCTGCACAACGTGCTGGTTGGCCATTTTATTATCCAACACTCAACAAGGACAATCTTGCCAAACTGCAAACAGACTGACTGCAATCAATAATTTTGTACTAATGGTCAACACTGCACACTATACCAAATATAACAGGTCTTGTGGGACCACTGCTGTTTTCACAGTAGAAATGGTTATTTCTAGGTTTCTTTTGCATCTTTTTTTAGTCCAGAATATTATTTTCCTTCTTGTTCCAATATCAATTCTTAACTGATTGAGTCTGTCAAAAGCACTCTGAGAAGCCAGGGTACCATATTGTCTAGATCACCTGTATCCACATACGGGCTGACTCTTTCAAATTGCCCTCCACAGCATTATTTCCTGCTGTAAAAACATGTATATTACACCCCAGTTTACCATATTTACCCATATGTCTATGCATTAGCATAGCTTCTACAAATTTACTTGACATGGAAATTAGATTGTTTCTATTGTTTCTGAATTTTCTGCAACTTGTTTTAAATACCAAATTTCATTCAAGCATATTATTGTCTATTCATTCACCAACACACTTTACTCTGAGCTTATCAACATTTAAAAATAAGCCTGACTATTTCCAAAGCATTAAAAACTAAGTTAACTATTAATACTTAGGAAAGAGACTTGTGAATCTTTTTCACTAAGCATATAATTAAGCTATCAGTCAGCAAGTTCAAAAAACATAAGCAAGTACTTTTTCCCCAACCACTCAGCTCAGAACTTGGCTTGTAACATGGAATCCACAGCTGCAGGACTGAATGGAAACCAAAGTCTAATGAATTCAAAACAAGCTAAGAAAAGATTGTAGAGGATACAGGTATCTACAGATATTGGCTACTGTTTCAAGGAAATGTGTGACTTTGAAAACCTCTCAAATACTGCTAATTGCCATACTTGGAATCCAATACAAGGAAAAGATCATTCTACAAATACTCTGTTTCTAATACTCTTCCCTAAGCATCCATTTGCAGAGTCAAGACCTTGAGCTACATGGATGCTTGGCCTGAGCCAGTACAGCTGTTCTTATGTCTGAATTTGATATCAAAACTCATTATTTCTAATAAGAAACTAAACATATTTCAATGTATGCAACCAAGTTGCAAGTAGTATACAAAAGGTAGTGCAAACTTGAAGAATCACCACTAAAGCTATGCTCATGAAGGGTGCTATTCTACAAGATTACAAAAGTGTGAGCAGTGTCAGTCAAGTAATAAACATTAATTTAAGACTATTTTAGTAAGTCCTTAATTCATAAAAGAGATTGTTCTGAGAATTATTTATTTTCTATAATTACCTCTATCAACTTCAGTCAACTGGTGATTGGATGTAAAATAATCAGCAGTATCATCTGTATCTTCATAGCCATATTCTTCTTCTAATGGCTCAGCAAATGTTGCTGGTTTGTCTCGTCTGGAGTAGATAAATTGAGCTGCTGCATTAGGTAAAAAACAAAGTATTTAAAAAAAATCAAATCTTTTTTCCTTCTTTAAAAAAATACATATCTAAAGGGGAAAAAAAAAGTTAGGATGTTGACCTGTTGCAGTGGTTTCAGGAGGGGATGGGACACTACTGTATAATGACTACTACCTGAAGACTGTACAAAGCATATAGCAGTTCATTCTCAAATATAAATAAGTCATCATCACAGTGAAACCACAGGCTAGGCTATATCCTTGTGTCCATGTAATGCAGTAATTCTGCAAAGTTCAGTATTCAAACAGAGGAATACGCTCCAAGTTTGAAAAACAGTATTTTCTACACTGAATTACCATCGATGGGTGAACGTCTTCAGAACCTTACTGCACAATTATTTTTTTTACCTCAGTTACAAGTAAAAAACAACTAGCATGAAAATAACATTGCTTTTACAGTATGGCACTGTCAAACTACTGGTAACAATTTAATGAACATGTTCTTTTCTTCTTGGAATTTCATTAGAAATACAGCCCATGAGTTAAAATGTATATTCACACAAAACTTTAAACAAGTGCATAATTCCACCCTGATTTAGCAACACATTAAGGCATATATAGATAAAACTTCTTGCTGAACATGACCCCCAGTCATTACACACTCTCAGAAATGTACAAAGTATAATGTAAACAAATTTCCTTATGTTATGTAATATTCTCCCCAGCTCTGAAATACATATTGAAAGCATATGTATATTCATAAGTAGTATAGCCTTAGCAACTGTTTCCCAAATGCACACCATTTCATATTCAACTACCATAACTGAAGCAACTATTAAAAGATTGCTATACAATCTAGATCAGATTATTCTATAAATGAAGCTTACATAAAAAGAATTCTTTGGAAAATTACTCTGCACAAACAAGATTCAGTTTTCCAATTTAGCAGTTTATACTTGATTAAAAAGTAAACACGTTGCACATTTTCATCACAAAATACAAGGCTACCTTAATTCCTAGAAAAGGTCTAAAAAATTCTAGCAATTAAACTTAGAAAATGAATGCAAGACAATCTGAATTTAAATCAGGGAACGTGACTACAAATAATACAAAATATTATTTTTGTATTATTGTTTGTATTGTGACAAAAATACGCACCTAGATTCACTTATCTAAAATCAACAGAATGACATAGGAACAGATTTTTAAAGACGTAATTAACTAAGGCCAGAGGTCACAGACTACATCACAGTCGCAGTGGATTTAGATCCAACCTAGTTACCTGCAGTAGCACAGCTTCATTATCAACATCAGACATACTATTTTCAGGGCCTACTCAGCTCTAGAAATACTGCCACCAAAACTGGGGAAACCCTGAATTGATAATCTTGCCAGAGATTTCACTGGAGAACACAACCTAATGGTTCTACAGTCAGGTTGAAGTCAACTGGGCTGAGCCGCTCCAATTACGTCTCACTTGAGCACATAGCATCACTGATTTTATACCTACTTTTCAACATTACAAATACCAGAAGGCTTATTAGCTCCACATAATGTTGCATGAGAACAGAAGCCAGTAAGGACCAGTGCTGCATCTCACAATAAGACTCCCTACTCCACTTTTACTCAAAGTTGTGTAACAACTACCAGGCACAGAATCACAGCTAGATCCTACTAACAATTTTAAAACATATCAAATGTTTCAAGAATATCAACACATTCCCATAAAACAGATTTTTACATTATCAAGTACATTCTGACCATCCAAGATAATGTACTTGTATGACTGAAGATGTGCCCAGTTGTCTAATGTGACTTCCAAAAGTACAATGCCTAACACTATCTAACTGACTTTAACAGGATTATGGCCGCTAGGCATTTTTCAAAACTTTTACTAGCTTCTAAACATTGTTTTATTCTACAAATACATATCAGAGTAGGAATCAATGGACAATGTGTATATGTAATCATTTGAACTAACCTGTTGAAGGAGAAATGCAATAATCATCTTCTACTGATTGGCCATACACATCATCATCTTCAAAATCTACGAAGCATAAACAGTAAGATTAGCTGCACAATTTCTAAATACTTAATATTATAATTCAAAGGGCAGCTTTTACACAAAGTTTTAAGAAATTATGCATCTCTAGTATTCCAGAAGTGAAGTACTGTTTATTTACCTAGGTAAGAAATTCTAAGTTACAATAATAGAATTTTAACATTTAATACTCTTATTCATTAGGAAAGCTGAAAATTCTCAAGAGCTGCCATGCTTCACACCTCCTCCTTCAGCATCTCCTTTGGAAGGCTGCCCTCACAGTCCAAACCCAACTTTCTACAGCTTCACAAATTTTTACCCATGGTACTTCTCTTCATATTTCTGCTTGACCTCTCAGTAGTCTTAACCACAGACAGTTCAATTACTACCTCTACTCCAACAACTCAGGATCAGCATTTCTACCCCATACCTATCTACTTCTCAGCTTTCTTCTCTGGTCTATCCTCATGGTCATCTACCTTTCAACTCAAGTTCAGCAAGGCAAAAACAGAATTCACAATCCGCTTTGAATACACAAAATTGTTTCAGCCAAAAAGCAAGAACTTTATATAGTTACTTAAACATAGCCATATACTTTCCCCATTAAAAAAAAAAAAAGGTATCACAAATCAGCTATCAGGAAACACAAAGTAAATTATCCCCCCTGTAAAAAAAATCCTAGTATTATGTAAATCTTGAAAATAACTTTGTAATTTTCACTAAGTAATAATGAAATACATGAAAAAGTAGTGAAATATTTTTAAGATGTTATTGCATACACTTGGCAGTTTCACAAATAACATGTATTGTTTGTTGTTTTAAAAGAGTGAGAGAGGAAAGTAGCTAACAGCCAAAAAAAAAAAAAAAATCTGCACTCTGGTATCAACTTACAGACAACAGAACTGGGACAGGACAAACACTATATCCATCTATAAAAGGCTCAGAATTTGGGGCATGAAAGGCTCATTTATCTCTCAACATGGAACAAGAAAATCAAAGTAAACTTAACTCTATAATCTACTGTAATTTTCTGAAAAAATGCCAACCAAAAGCTGTAGCTAAAAGGGCTGGCACAAGTGTATGAAAAGTTTAGTGGAAGACCCAGGAAGCTACTTTGGAAATTAAGTATCATAGGATAAAGAAAACATATTATATGCTTGTTTTGATTGCTTGTCTTTTTTTAAAAAAAAAAAAAGCGCATATTGTTATCTACTTTTTGACCACGTTGAAAAGAATACACTGTCTCCTGGTTCCACGCTAGGACCAATTAATCTATAAAAATTCTAGAGAAGAGTTATATATTTTTTTCAAGGTAAAAACGGTTTTTGTAGTTTGGCCAATACTTGGAGAGTGTCAAGGAGAACTCCAAGATGACTTCTGTGAATGGTTAACATTCACAGTTAGTAGTAAGTGAAATCAAGGTAAGTCTTGTCAGTGGGCATTACTTGAATTACTTGTATATCCCATACTGGTTTAATTTCTAGACTAAGAAAAAGACACCTCAGTGAAAATGGCTCAGCTTGCATTGACCACAAAAATAATTACTAAAAAATTAAAGAAATTACAGAGAACAGAGTATAAACCACGGAAGCATCCCATAGTATCAACAGCTGTATACCAACAAACTCAGCTGGAATACCATCATCAATTCTGATCACAATACCTCAAAAAGAACAGAAATGGAATATGGTCAAATAAAGGCTACAAGATCTAAGCCTTCCTAGGAGAGGAGACCAAAAAATACTGCAAATATTTACTTTATAAAGGAGACAAATAATTGGGCCAGACAAAGCATTACAGAATCCTAAGTGTCATTAAAAGAACATATGGCATTACATCAAATAAAAAAAGAAGACACAAAAGTGTACTTCATTTGGGACAGAAATGATTATATGCGACTACAAAAGTAGCATACAGTTTAAGTATAAAGACCACACATATACACACTTCTAATTAAACCTTATGTGTAATGCAACAGTAAAGTTTCAAATAGCAACTTAAGCTTCACATGGCTACAGCAAATTACTATGTATCTCAGTAACCTCATTAAAAGAGATTCTAACGAGTGTACAAACACTGAAATGAATTCTACAGATTGGGCACGCAACTTCACAGATGACAGAGATTCAGTTGAAATCAACATTTCAACCAATCTGTGATGAAGAAAATCTCTCTAGAAGATGAACGAATAGCAGTAAAATCCCCAAACCAGTCTAAGATTTTGCCTGTATTATGTAAATTTGCACGAGCAAAACCTGCAAGGTAGGCCACACAGATGCCATGGCTCACATGGATTTACATGACTTCCCCAAAAATTCCAAGATCACAGTGCAAAACCCAACTTGTGCCACTATAACACATATACACATTGCATCTGTCCACTCAACAGCAGAAGACCAGAGGCAGGCAGAACTAGTGCTTGCAATTTTTGTACATAATCTGACAAAGTGAGGCAACAAAATAGCTCCTCCCATACCAAAGTGTTCTTTAAAATACCAGTATCAACTGGAAGTGTGTCCATTTTTCCACAGCCCAAGCCAATACAAACAAAACCATTGAGAAAAAAGGGTGCAATTTACAGTTTGCCTAAGTTAATGGGTCAGGGCACAAAAAAAGCTGCAGCACTGCAGGCACAAGCCGAGTTCCTACACAAGAGCTCGTTCATTCCATGCGAGCTTAAGTAAAATATGACAGAAACGTGTCTGAAAAACAGGTTCTTCCTTAGATGCTCAACGCCATCTTTAAGAACTACATTTCTTCTACAAGGAACGGCTGTTGCCTTTTATTTCTTATCATGGCTGAACATCAGCAACAATTTGCTAGCGTTAGACTGGGAACACAAACTTAAGTTTTACAAGACTGAAGAATGGCAGGTTCAATTGTATTGAGGCTGGTTTCCAAGTCACTCCCACCCGCCTGAAAGCACTCGACTTCGGCAGCTTAAGGCAACGCAGGTAAACCCACGGCCCGGCCTGCCTGCCAGAGCCGCGCTTTCCCCGTGTGGAAGCTCCCGGGAGATCCCGGCAGCCGGAGGCGGCCCTGAAGGGCAGCGGCGACGGCGCCACGTGCGCCCGGCCCGGCTCGCCGCTCGGGCGGGAAACGGGCGAGTGGGGGCGCGGGGGCGGGGCGAGGCCTCACACGGAGCCTCGTCCAACCCCCGCGGAGGGGAGGGGGCTGCTCCTCCCCTCCCACCGCCCTTGACAGCCCCCCGCGCCTTCCCCTCCACCCGCGCGGGGCCCGCCACACCCCGCCGCCTGCGGACGCCGCCGCGGACCCCCGCGGGGCGGAAGGGCCCGCCGGGGGAAAAGGGGTGCGGGCCGGGGAGGAGGGAGGGCGCGAAGGGACCGGCGGTTGGGGCGGCCCCCCGCAGCTCTGCTGCCGGCTCCTGCTCGCCACTACCTTCGTCGTAGTTATAACCTCGGACGTTCCTGTGCCGGGACATGATGGCAGCGGCGGCCGCCTCGCTCGCTCGCCCGCGGTGACGCTGGCGCGGCGGACCTAGGGCGCCATGTTGGTGTCCGGCGGGCCGGGCGGGATACCGCTGCGCAGGCGCGCCGGGCACCCTTCCGCCTCGTCGCGCTGTCGCGCATGCGCGACGTCTGCCCCCTCGTCCGGCGGCTTACTGGTCGGCCGGTCGCGCGGGGCGAGGGGGAAGCGGCTCCCTGAGGCGTTCGCGCTCCGCCCCGGCGCCGGGACGGCTTCCACGTCAGCGGCGGGCGCTGGCCTCGCGCCGCCCGGCCGAGGCGCTGGGGGGGCCGGATACCGCCGGGCCTGCGCCTGTCACCGCGCCCGGCGACCCCGGCCTCTCTCGGCTCCCTCAGAGGCGCTGCGGGAAGAGCCGCAGCGGCGCCGCGCTCTGGGAGGTCTCTGTGCGCAGTCTCCAGTGGCGTCGTGCTGCGGCCCGGCCCGGGATAACGCCTGTCCGCCTCACTGCCCCCCCCGCCAGGGAGGCGCCCCCGTCGTGGCGGTGCTGCAGCTGCCCACCCTGCTGCTGACGCTGCCACGACTCTGATCTTACAGTCGGGCGCAGTCTTGGCATTTGAAGTGTGACCCTCGTTGCTACGTCATTATTCACACCTCAAACTTAAAATATGATAAAGTGCTGCAAGCATACGTGCACATATGTGAGCAAGCGTATTTAAGATTATTCGACACAGTTACATCATTGGTGACAACATAGCATTCTGGGTTGGCCTAAGTTCACTGGAAGATATGCTCATTTAAACACACTCTCACAATACTGTTTCCATATTTGTGTACCACCACAGCAGCAAAGTTCAAAAGGCTTTGAAATTGACTAAAGTTTTTTCAATTCTGGATCTGAAACAGCTCAAATTTTCCTGGCTTGTTGGTGACCAGTAGCAGTTACAATCCAGTGACTGACTAGTGGCCGGGATTAAATGAGTTAACTGCAGATAAATGCAAACTGTATTAATTAGCATTGCTACTGGCAGCGTTAAGCAGCAAAATGTCAAAGCATCAGGCTCCATGGAAGTCTTGATTTGACTTCATTGGCACGTTACTGTAGGCACCATCTAAAGCCGAGTTTCAGCCTGCAGATGCTGTTGCAGTGCCACGGGATCAGGTAATCAAGGAAAGTCCCTACAGCTACTGCTCTTGCTGGGTCAGAGTGAGAAGGGCAAGCAGAGAAGACTGTAAGCTTCGGTGGCAGAGGGAGATGGGAGAGAGGTCCCTGTTCACAGGCCCTGCCAGTGGTCCTTGCTGAGCTCCAGCTCTGACAGACTCAGCTGCTTCTACATCCTCCAGTCCAGCTGTTCCTCAGATACCTGCATTCATCTACATGCTCAGGAGCTGCTAGGCAGACAATCCCTTTAGTATTTCTCAAGTCTGATATCTCCATCTTCAAGACCTTTAATACCTTATTTACTATCTTTCTATCTGGCCTTGACAACACCAGAAATCCAGCCTCCTCCAGCCACCTGCATGCCCCAGGTGTCCTCTGATATCCCACCGTGTAGCCACACATCCCTGCAAACACACATACTGTGGTTTTGTAACTGCCGCATAACTATTTTCTCATCCTGGCCCACATGCCAAAACTGTCACTATCTGCGACTCCACATCCTTCCTGGTCACCGCCGGAGGCAGGGTGTGTTAAACACAGGCCAAAGTTTGTGTTCACGTACAAATTTTATGCAAATATGCAGATTGTTTCCTTATGTTATTTGCATATTTCTAACTAAATTGTACAGAACAGCACATGCAGCTGCTCAAACTTAGGAACTATATAATGTCTTTCACATGGTGCTAAGATTAAAATAGAACTGGAAACAAAGATTTCTAATTAGTGCTGGTGTCCTGTTGACCTTTAGTGACCCAAATGTTCTCTACAGCAGAGGTTTGACAGAAGTTATGTTCATCCTTATCTGTCCCAATCTCTTGATATGGGTCAAAGATACAGAAGTGAAGAATTGCTATCATACATTATGATTTAATACTACTCAGTCAGAGTGACACACTTCTAAATTCAAAACCTGATTCCAGCATGTGCTGAGCCTTTAGTGCAGTGACTTAAGACACTGTGGCACTACAACCCTCACAGCATCCTGCCAGTCTGCCTCCAACAGCTTTACCTTGGAAATGGCACTCTTTCCAGCCTCCAAAATTACTTAGATCCCATTTTGCAAATGTTAAAAACTCTAGTAAATCTTAATCATGTAAATTTAGCGGGTTTTTCTTTCAAGCAGTGATATTTCTCATTTCACACATGACCATCCTATTGCAAAGACGTTCCTTTTATGCTTCCTATTCATGCTTTTTACAGAAATCACCAGCTGCTTATCAAATAATCATTTTTTCATGTTTGAATTTTACGTTCACCTTTATTATGTTATCGCTCTTGATTTTCAGTGACTGCGGCCTCCACAGATATGGCCCATGTTTCATTTGCTTGGTATTCAAATGTAACATTATTTTCAAGATTTCAAAATTAGTATTTAACAAAATAAATAATAGTTGTATGAATAGAAAGAAATCTAAGCCCAATGTAGGAGATCATACACTATGTAGCCTTTCCATGGCATTAACAGTGAACTTGGAAGGCTGCTATTTTTCTTCATTTAAAGTGTAGTAGGTTATATCATATGAAGATCTGAAGAAAAAAAAAAAGAACAACAATTTCATACAGAAGAACAATTATTTCATATTACAGCAGTATCTTCAAAGAGTCATAAATACACTGTGATCATTCCTTGGCTTTCCTTAACTCTGAGACCTATGTAAATGTTTTAGGGAAAGGTGTTTAAGAAATGATAAGCTTTAGTCTTCAAGCCCTAGCTATACCTTAGTGCTATTTGTAAGTAAGTGAGTGCAAGGTTCATGAAAGCTGTTCATCTGGTAGCAAAGCAGTCTATAAGTAAACATTATTCCTTCAGCAGCAATTAAAGCACCATCAGAGAACCTCGTCAGTCTGGCTCCAGCAGCTCTGACTGAGGAATGACTAACCAGGTCACTTCTGGTAATCACTATGAGCGTTCGTTTCCTTCCTGCCCACTGAGATTATATACTGCTTTAAGGCGTGTTCATTAAGAAGTGAACTAAGGCCACCAGTCTCAATCCAAGTGGCAGCATTACTGGTAATCCTGTTTTTTTCAGCAGTGTTCTGGGCACTCCCAGCCCCAGCACTACTAAGGTTTTTTGTAACAATACAAATCAACTAATAAAATGTTTAATAATTTCTTTTAGCTAAGCAGAAAGTCTATTGAATTATGTTATTTCTTCTTCAAGTAGTTACCCAGCTTTTTAGTAGTTTCAAAGTTCTTGGTTGAAAAACATCCAGTCTATTTCAATATTGTTTCCTTTTAAACCAAAGTTGAGCAAGACATGGTCTGGGGAAAAAAAAACAGCTTAATTCCAGATGTTATACCACAATATGCAGTCTGGGCGTTAAGTTTTAAAATATAGATATTATCAATGTCATTAAGCACTTTTCCAGGTGATAAATGATCTGACTAGATCAAAAGAACTGCAGCCAATAAATATGTGTCTGTTTTTGTTTAAAATGACACCATCTAGATCAGGAGCTGATTTAGGAGTCAGAAAGTGAAGAGTATTAATAAATGATCATTTTGTACATATGGTAAATAGCAAGCATCTCCAATTTTCCACACTATGAATGATCTTGTTAAATATATTTATTATTTCTTTGAGAATGGATCAGTCTGCAGAACAACAAGTTTCACATGTGAGTTAGTGATTTATGTTAGTCAAGACCTTATACAATTTCAACAGGATCTAGCCAAGTTAGATGAATAGGTAATGTAATGGCAATTTGATCTGCAACAGTTGCCTATTTGGATGGTTTAACATGAGCCATTTGTGTTCATCACAAGTATGTAAAGTTACTGTTACAATAAGGAGTAAAACATTTCAGTGACTTCATCTATGTCTATATTTCTGAAAATACTTTGGGCTCAATGCCAAATTCCCCTGTCATCCTGCTGCCTCCCTGCTGGCTCCCAGACTCCTTCTTATCTGCAGTGACCCAAACATCAGTCCAGAAAAGAAGTTCAGTCTCTGCAAGGAGGAGAACTGCCCTGAACCACGTGGCTGTGAGAGCAGGAGTTCAAATTCAAGCACGATTGCCAAGAGCATGGTAGCTGCAGCCCCTGTGAAGCACTCACCGAAAATCCCTGATCAATTGTTTTTACCACTGAATGCAAATAAAGAAATAATATGATTATGATAGAGAGTAGCATTCACTTCTTGCTGTTCTGTGAAGTATATCATTGATACAGAGTGAGATAAGTAATGACAATCAGTAGGGGCATGGGAAATTTCTTACACGAAGAAAGATTAAAAAGATTAAAAAGATTAAAAAGAATTTGTCTTACAGAGGAGATGTATAAAATGGGACATGACCAAAGTATGTATTAGGGAATGGCTCATAAGTAGCCATTGTTTTTTCCCTCATAGTAAAAGAGAAAATTCCTTGAGACTGAAAGAAGGTAAATTTTAAAGTGATAAAAGTGAACAATTTTCATTCAGCACAGAATTAGGCTGTAAAATTCACTGCCAAATTAAATTATCAAAGCTAAAAACATTTCAGGATTCAAACAGTTTAGATACTTGTGCAGATGACAAGAACACTTAAACATGATCACAATAAATATTTAAAATCTATATAAAAAGTCTGCAAGGTATGGAAATCTTCATGTTAGTGATTCAATCTACTTTTAATTGTTACAGGTGACTGACAGGATAAATTAATGGGAGCTACAGACATAATGAAGAGACAAACCAGAAGGCTGTCATTACGACTCAGCTGAATACGATGCACATGTCTGTGCTAAAGCATATTACAATGACTCACATACATATTTAGTGGCACCATTCTGTTATATATGATTGTACACATCAATTTAGCAAGCACTTTAAAAAGTTTGTCATGAATCCTGGCTACTGCCATAAACTGTGTCTTCACCAATACATCTGTGGTGAGGTATGTTTACTGAACATAGGGATGCAGTCAAACTCCCAGTAACACCAGTAGGATCTTTTTTCTATTGCCTCTAGAAAAAGAGAACTTAGATTCTGGAAAATATTTTTAAGAAACACTACACAAACATCCACAAGTGCAAATCAAAGCAGGGCAAATACAGTTTGAAAAGTCCCTCACTTTTCTGAATAAAGTAATTCATGATACAAATCTGACTGGGACATTCCACTGCTGATCTCTTCATATAGACCTTAAATTAAAAACAAATGCCCTCACATGTATGCTTGTGGGAGGCATAATTATAGTTAGTTTGTTGGGAAGGCAGCTTGTTAAACTCTAAGCGTTATGTTACAATTACTCTGATTTTGTTTTGTGTTCTGCGCTTCTAAATTTTTGGGACCTGCCTTTGGCAAGCCCAACTACATACGCTGGGCAGAATGGACAATATGTTGTCAAGAAAACTCCATATGCTCGTCTCTCAGAGACTTATTTTTTGCCCTTTCTGGTTACTGACCTAAAAAAAGCTGTCCTAGACTGGGGGGAAAAATTGTCTAACAGAATTGTTGTGTGGAAAACACAACAAAGACTTCCAGCAGAAGAATAAATTCCCAGTTCCAGGAGACATCCAGAAGAACTACCGTTTGATATTCATGTATTAATTGAGGTTGTGGCAAACTCAGTGAATATGTATCCATTTTATTTGAAGTGCAGACTCACACATGGGGTCTGGGCAAGTCGTAGGGTATCCTGAAGGAGAAATCTCAGCTACGTGGTGTTCGTTAGGCTCATGTCGAGTGCAGCCTTACCGGCAGTGTGCAGTCTGCTGCCCTCCATGCTGTGGAGCATGGAGCATTACCTTGTGTACACGTTGCAAGGCTGTACAGCCATCTGCGGTCTGTAGGCAGCCTGAGGTTCCGTTACCTTTGTGTGATGCAGAAGGGGTGAACTACAGGCATCCTGATGGCAGGGGTGACACGGCCACTGAGTCAGAGAAACCCTCTATACTCACCTCTCTTGGAAGTCTGCTACCTGCAGGGTTTTCCTGAATCACATTCCTTCGCACACGAGACTCAGAAATGAATCTGTAAAATTGGGATACGTCAGGCTGAAAAGAGATATATGGTATTATTAAGTGTGACAGGGAGCATCATTAGATGAATAAGAAATGTGGCTTCATTCAGACTGATACTGTACTTTGGTCTTTGACTAAAGTCTTTGTTTTCTTTCCAAAAAAAATTTTACTCTAAGGGGGTAATTCTACATGAAATTCTCAAGTCCCTCTTTATCTCTCAGTTAATTCTCATGTGCTGCAGACTGAAGAATCCCATAGCAGGTATTGCAAATTCATCTTGCAATCACAGGAAATAATGCATTTCAGATGTTATTTTATTTTGCTTTCGTTGCTTTGTCATCTGGTTATATTTTGTATATCCTAGAGTCAAAAGTAGTCCTGGAGCATAACGCAGTGACACTAGCAGGGAGTGGAAACTTGGCCTAATCTTGCATAGTAATATCCTTTTAGTTCAGCTTTGTTTGCTTTATCTGATAACCAGGAACTACTTAACAAGATGCTCATTTACTATCTAGTTTGCTTCACATGTTTAAAGTATAAAATTCTATCACTCGCTATTAGAACACATGTCCTATCTTCCATGAGCTAATCTTGTACGGCAGATGCACTGTCTTAAATTTATAAATCTACTTGAAAACCAATCTGATAAAATTTTATGCCTGCAAAATGATGATTCACTTATATCAATGTACTTGTCACTCAGACCTTTAAAAAATGCATATAATACCACAGAGTTGGGTGGGTGCTGAAAATATGCAAGACCTTGATAATAGGAAAACATTAGCCACAAAGTGTAAAAGAGAAACACCAATTAAAGAAAAAAACAGTACCAGTCCAAAGTTCCCTAGTCTGTACACAGTATATTATGTAAAGGAACATGTAAGCTTTTGGTCTTACGGTGCTGCAACAGCTACCTCGTGGGTGATGGCAGGATTTCAGTTTAACTGGATATGTGTTACTCGTCTCCCCAATTTTCATATCTGCACTGTTTATAAAAACAAACATGGCTTAAGCCTTATGAATCAATTTTTTAATACTGGTGTCAAAAGCTTAACTGATGTAGCTGTTCTACTTAAACATTATTCTACCTCTAAAGTATCCCCTTCTGAAAAGGTGGTTGTCTCACTTTCTAAGCTGTCTCTGAGGACACGTTAACTACATAAAATTTTGCTTAATATGCTTAAAATTATAAATTGCTTTATGTGATTTTGTTGCTGATTGGACATGTGGTGAACTTTCATCTTTTCATTGAAGTCCACATATTTTTAATGTCTGTATCCATGCAATGAATTCCCTGAAAGACACAACAATGTTGCAGTGTGAGCCAAATTCAGTTAGCAATAAAGTCGTTTTTCCCAAATCATACGTGGACACAATGGAAATAAATGGTTCTTTCTGTCCTTCTGCTATGGATAAAAATAATTTCCCACAAGACTTTGTACTGAATCGCCTGTACCTTGCATCAGTCTTTCCTGCAGACAGCCTCTGAAGAGGCTAACAAACACATCTGAGTTACAGTAACTACATCTTTGAACAGAGCGGATTCCTGCAGCAACAAAGTCTTTCTTTGCTCTACACTCGTGGAAATTGAGAATTAATTTAATTTTCCTTCTACATCAGTAATCTGCGTGGGGTTTTTTCTAAACTTGTACAGAAGGTGAGATACAAGAGAGGGACTCAAATTAGTGCTCCCTCAGACAGAAAAACATCTAAAATTGACCTGTTACATGTTCTGCGTGTATGCAGAGTTTCACATTAGCCACAGTACGGGCCCAGTGATGGTGTCACAGACATATAGGAGCAGCTCTGCTTACTGCTGTGAAGTGTAGTTGGGGGACAACAAATGCAGTGCAGAAGAATCCGAGTTTCATCCTTTCGCTGTTTGTGGAACAACTTGTTTTATTTGGCAGAAGCTATTCCTGGAGTCTGAAGGATTTAATGTAAATAGTCACAATCTATCCACATTACTTAAGTTGATGGTAGGATATTGAGGAGATAATTAAATTACTTCTATTCAGTGTTTAATAATTGATACTCAGGAGTATTAAAAGTTGATTAATTAAATCAGTATAATTTATTTGGCAAGGCAGGTAAAAGTGAATTCCCACTTTAATCAGGAATAAATTTAACCCCATAGCAATAAATTTTGGTATCTACTTGCCATTCAGAAACCTTGTTCTGGCAGAACATTAGATAGATGCATCAGTGCTTTCCTGGATTTCATAAATTTGAGATCATAATTTACAGCTATGATGCAATGCTGTAACTTAACTTGGTCACTTAACTTTGTTAAAATAAAGTTTAGAATGATTGGAGATGTTACAAACAGGATCAGTAAGAGCATTATTAGCAATAGAAACAAATAAGTATTCCTACTGCATTTTAATTCAGCTGTGCTCGTGTGGAAATCCACATTTCATTCTCAATAAATGCTACAGCAGAATTCTACTAATAGTCTCCAACTAAAAGATTCTGGTAATCTTTTTATAGAAATTCATTTGGGGTCTGGTCCAATCCTCATGAAAGTCAATAGAGATAATTGCATTGGCTTTCATGAATCAATTTGACACTAACCAGACCAACAAAACATATAAAGGAGAGAATTTTAGTGGAACAAAACTGCAAAATGGTACATTGAGTTCCAGTGGAGTGAACTGTTTTAGAGAGACACCCTATTACTGCTAGAGGAACCATGAGCTGAGCAACAGAAGATAATAATAATAGGTACAGAAAAATTCTTATCTATATTCTCAGGCAGTGAGAAAATGCCAATGGATGTTATCTGTGAAAACACAAGATTGAGTAAAAAAAAAAAAGAAGTGAAACATAGCGAAGAGGAGGCGAGTAACCGAGGCTTCCCCTTTGAGCCTGAGGAGGTAAGAGAGGAGCACTGGAAGCAGCTGGTCCTGAGCCATTATTTGGCCAAAAGGGAAGGCATCAAGTGAGTCTTGCTTACAGACCAAGAAACTCAGCTGGATCCGTTGACTCCTGGTTGTAGGGGCCCTTGAGGGTAGCTTTAGTTGGGGGAAATAACCTTGTGTTGTGCTACTTGGTAAAGTTTGCATTTCAGATAATAAACTGTGCCGGAGGGAAGGGCCTTAGAGAGGCTTGGGTGCGGTACCGGATTTTTTTCCCTGGCTGGTGAGGGAGCCTGCCAGTTTACAAAAATATAGGGGCTTAGCAAATACTGTGTGCTTGTACAAGACTTCCTTCACCTTGGAATAAAGACATGACGCTTTCCAGTATTTTAAAGCACACTTGACACATTATCTTTGAGTGCATATCAAGAAAAATTGTCACCTCTGAAAAAGAAGAGGAAAAAGTGATTGTTTGTGAACCATTGATTCAATTTTTTTTTAAAAATCTTCTTGTATGTTGAAAGGTAGCTATTCTTCAACCAGAAAAAAATGCTTGTCTCAGGTTATAAGCTCTTTGGAAAAAGGATCATCTTTATTTTTTCTGTATTTGTACCCTACTTAGTACTGCATTGTTCTTGTCTGAGACTGGCACACAACAGCAATAGCAGTAAAACAGTGGTATCTCAAATATGGATATAAACACATATATATATTTATGACCAACTAAAAGACTCTCAATGTATTGAAAGTGCAGTTTTAACCTTACAGCAGTTTTGCATTTGTATGAGTTATATGACTTGTGTAGGTTCATGAAATAAATCAGTGTTGTACAAATGAGAATCATTTCATGAATCTGCGGACACCTTTAATGTGGCTGCACATTAAATTTGCAGGATTTAAAACTTCCATTTCATAACCTGGATGCAAGTAGTGTATTTTTTTTAAAGTAAATTCAGTCCAGATATAGACCCAGAGGGACTGATTTTCCTTTCTTGTACATCAAACTGATTTTCCTGTCTTCTACACCATGCACTCATTCTGAGAAGAATCCAAGGCTATATGTGAAATAGTAGAAAACTGTATTAGCCACCGATGTAAGTTAAAGAAGCCTTAATTAGTCACATGGTTATGAGCTGTTCCAACACACAAAATGAGCTCTTGAAATCTTTTGGGGATGTTTTTCTGTTGAAAATAACCAGGGGAAAATCAAACAAATGGGAATGGAGGGCAAAATTGTAGCCATGAAAAAGATGTATACAGGAAGAAAGGAAAATAATAATTGAGTGAAGTCAAAATGGTTGCATATATTTCCTTCAGAAAGGGCAAAATCTGTAAAACTAAGTCTACATTGAGTTTTACCCAAACAGATCACTAGTCTTTATGCTGTCCTGTCTCTCTGACTGGCAGCAAAAGTTGTCTCTTACAGTGCTTTATATCAGTAGCAAAAGGTAAAACAGACAGACTTTCAATATAGTTTGAATGTGATCTCTTTACATCAGCAAGGTTGAGGAAAAAGTTATACTACTTTAGCTGATGAATGGATGAATGTGTTGCTTTGACATAAGTTTTATTCCATGAAAATGCTCAAACAAACAATCTGTTCAAGGTATAAGTAATGTGATTTTTTTATAGTCTGAGCCTAATACAGACCTAACACACTTAACTATGTGAACAGTAAATACTTTGTGAGGGTAAGAAAGTGAAAAAAAGTGCTGTTTGCAAGCGTTGCCACGTGGTGTGCATTTGCTGAGAATGATAATGCAACATCCCCTCCAGATCCCCACAGGATGTGTATTCTTGTTATTTCAGGGTCTCTTCCAAATTTATTTGACATTATTGTAAGACTCACGTAAAATTCAATGGATTTTGGTCCTCAGCTTGTCATGCAAAATACTGGCTCAATATAGAGTTTATCTTTGGAAAGATGAAATAAAACCTTCGTATTCCCACACCCTGGCTAAGCACTTTCACCCTGTTTAAGATCATTCCAAAAATAACAGGAAGCAGGCAGGTAATAGGTACTATCTGGCCTAACATTATAATTGCAGCCGCAGGGAAGAAGGGAATAATGGATTCTTCTATACTCATTTTCTCCATCACTGAATCTTCAAGGAAAAGGGACATTTGTAATAATGAAGATTCCAAATCTTTAAATAATCACCTTTTCAAAGCCAACTAATTAAATAATTACTTAAAAATCAATCATTTCTACCAGTTCTATGCAGTACATATGTAGTTGTTTACTATTGATTGTTTGCCTTCTTGACTTGAGGGATAAATGTCTAATGAAAAACAAAGTACGGGGAGACTTGTATAAGCACAGCTCAGCAGATGAGTGGAGGAAAGTGAGCATGTGCTTCACAATGTAGATCTCAGTTGTCAGAGTGTGCAAATATTAGCTTATAATTACTTGTTATTAGGCTTTCTGATGGCAGGAGTTAGGAGTCGTCTTCAGGGGCTGGGAAGGTTTGAGCAGCAAGGGAAGCCGGATGGCCGTGCTCGTTCTAGGGAATGCATTGTACATCCATCTATCTGTCCATCCATCCATCCATCCATCCACCCATCCATCCATCCATCCATCCACCCATCCATCCATCCTCTGTGAGTATAAACAGCTACAGGTACATTCCCAAATGTTGCAGAGCTCTTACATTAACGGAGTTTGTGCCTTCAGCTGGTGATTTCCTGCTGTTTGTCAGTGACCTTGGCTTCACCCTTAACGACTGTGGTGAGCCCCAGCTCCGGCTTACCTGTTTGTAGTACAGCAGCCTCTCGTGACCTAAGCCCGGAAAACCAGGAAGCGAAGCCAGCACACAGCCTTTCAAGTGGCAAGGTAGTTGGAGGCAGAACGACAATGTTACTGTGACTCACTGGCAGGAGAGTCAGACGGGGTCACGGGAAGAAGCAAGGGTCAGACACTGGCCTTCGGGTGTCTGTTTGTCTGTGAGGGGGGCACAGACGTGGGTGATCTGCAGGCAGCTCTGTAAGACCATCATCTTAATGGTGCAATCATGTCATATGTGTTCATTTCTGGGCCCTGCACTTCAAGAAAGATGTTGAGGTGCTAGAGCGAGTCCAGAGGAGGGCGACCACGCTGGTGAAGGGTCTGGAGGGTCTGACCTACGAGGAACGGCTGAGGAAGCTGGGGTTGTTTAGCCTGGAGAAGAGGAGGCTCAGAGGTGACCTTATTGCAGTCTACAACTACCTGAAGGGAGGTTGTAGTGAAGTGGGAGTTGGCCTTTTCTCCCGGGCAACTAGCGATAGGACAAGAGGACACATCTTCAGGCTTCGCCAGGGGAGGTTCAGGTTGGACATTAGGAAGAATTTCTTTACAGAAAGGGTTATTAGACATTGGAATGGGCTGCCCAGGGAGGTGGTGGAGTCACCATCTCTGGATGTGTTTAAGAAAAGACTGGACATGGCACTTAGTGCCATGGTCTAGTTGACAGGGTGGTGGAAGGGCAACGGTTGGACTCGATGATCCCAGAGGTCTCTTCCAACCTGATTGATTCTGTGTGATTCTGTGATATGGCAGTCCCTTCTGATAAAGCATTATAGCTAAGCTACCATCAATCAAAAAAAATTAGCTATATACAAGAAACATTTTTTTTTGTTCTTTGATTCATGGGCGTGAGAATTCACGTAACAATATTTCTCAAAGAGTGTCCCCGTTCATTAGTGTAAATTTGTTCTACTCAGCACTGAGTGGTTGGTTATGCAATTTTAGCGTGATGATTCCTGGGGGATTTGTACACCATCAACAATAAGGGTTCTATGCTTATCAAACCCATGGCCTGCAGATGATCAGAGAATATGTTTCAGCCCTCACCTCACATTGTCTTGCTAAGCTTGTCTGGGCTGAGCAAACTTGGTTTTGCTCTTCCCTGCAGGCCTCCCACTAAGAAACAAAAATGAGGTGATTTCAGTATTTCCAATTCTGCTCTCACAACCCATCTGATTCTGAAAAATCAAAATGTCTCCCCTCAAGAAAACATCACAAAACAAAACAGTGATCACCACAAAAGCAAGAAAACATTTACAAAAAGATTAATGAAAACTCTGGTCTGTGTGCAAAAGACAAAAAGTAACCCATCAAGAATAATATATGATTTGTTTAACTAGAAATATTGCACTTTATGTTTCATTCAACAGCCAGTGAAGGCTGTGAGGCTTTTCCTGGTTACACCAGTGAGAGCTGGAAGACAATACTTATATTCATTTATGACCCACACACAGGTTCCTGCTGATTTTCCACTCAGCTCCCACATTCATTAATAATGGAACTACCTTTAACCTTGAGGCAGCTATTATCTTCACGCTTATTGAACTTACCTATACATGGTTTCTCTGCAAGTTTGTTATTCCTTTCTGACAAATTTTCTTTTCTGTCTTGTCCAGGAATACTGATCATTTTACAGATTATAAATCAAGAAAAGACTAATGTTATCACATAATCTGACCTCCTACACAAACTATCCGAATCAGTTCTTACTTGAATTGGTGAACGGCTTTTAGATGTAATGGTTTATCCTGATCTCATGAGTAAATTCTTCAAAGCCAGGAAAAAAAGTTTGAGGCCTGCATCCAAAAACCCCTGACCACCCTGTTCTGCCTCCCTTTCTATGACAGGTATTTTGGGCTACATGTACACTACTAAGTAAAACAGGCTGGAGACTGTGCTTTGGCCCAGAAGACAAAAGACATGACATGGCTTGAATCCAGGTCCAAACCCCCCAGCCCCCCCCCCCCCCCCCCCCGCCATCCCAAACAGATTCATTTTATCCAAACCTCCTAAAGGGAAAAGTTCACGTAACATGCTGTCCACTTAGCAATGCCCACACATTTTCCAGGGTAGTAGTGCTAGTTGGCGAGGGAAGTGTGCTAAAACTGTAAAAGTATCAGCAACTGCAGAACGGTGCACGAGTATGAGCTCTGACCCTGTTTTATTTGCAAGTGTAAGAAAATCTCAGTGACCATTATCTAAGCTTACTGTCGTTCTCTTACGTTTCTCCATCTGCAGTTAACTTCTCTGTCATTCTGTCATGGTTTAAGGCTGGGTCTGCTATTAAACTGATGGCAAATGCTCTCTATTAACCCTCCTCCCCCCGCAAAGGCGAAGGGAAAGGGAAAAGGGAGAGAGACTTCCGGGTTGGAAAGTTAAAACAGTTTTAATAAACTATAATAATGAAAAAGAGTATAATAATAATGGAAATAATTAAATATATACAAATATATACAAAACCAAGATCGCGCTCCCCCGATGTCGGTCACGTCACCACTGGCACTGCAGGGCAGGCTCCAGAAAGGCCCAGACTGGGCCCAGCGACGGACGGGAACTGGATCCAGGAATGCAGGGACTGGGATCAGGAGCAGCAGAAAAAGGGACAGAGTTCTCTTTGGACACTGGCCATAGCAGAAGGGGGCGAGACCCTCATGATCCCCCCACTTTATACTGAGAATGACGTGTATGGGATGGAATACCTCGTTGGTCAATTTTGGATCACCTGCCCTGTCCGCTCCTCCCTGCAGGTGCGACCCCCCTTCGGCTCTTCACTCGTAAGCAGTGAGGAATTTAGCAGTGACCTTGGTTTCTCTAAGACTAAGTACAGCAAGAGCCTTTCTGCATAACATCCCTACCAGTGCCTCAGTGATAACTGTAAACTTTGAGCGTTATCAGTCCTGGAAGCAGACACTGTCTGCAAAACATGCAGTTAGTTTCAGAAAGTGCAGTTAGAAGCTTAGCTGAAAGTAAAAATCACTGAAAGGAAAATTAGTTCTGTTTTAGTCCAAACCAGGACACATTCATGCAATGCTCCCTGTGTACGTACTCCTGTCACTCCTCCCTTCTATTTCTTTTGACTACTGTGTGCCTAATAAACTTATCTAGTACACCCTACTGCAGTCTGGGGGCCTCACGATCTTCGAGATGTGTGCTCTTACAGTTTCAACCTGCATCCCAGTTCTTGAGTATTTTGTTTCCTGTTTGTTCCCCCAAGTAAATACATGATGTGGTAGCTATCTGTAAAAGCAGGCTAGCAGCTAGCTGCGCTGACTGTATGTGCTGAGAAAACAGACACGTGGTGGCCATCCTGACTGATGGTAGGTTGGTTTTACTCCAAATGAAAACAATGTGTGAAGGAACAGTCACAGCTTTGGTGTGTACAGTTGTGAGATCATAGTAAATGTAGTAACATGACAAAGTAGCATCTTGAGAATTGAAAATCCTGAGCATTTATGGGAAGGTGAATGATTCTGAAGAAGACAAACTTGTCACAACTCTAGACAGCTGTCTTCTGAAGCTGACTTAAAATCAACCTTATTTCTGGACTGTGAGGGGGGCAAATCAAGATTTACTATGTAGATGACCTTTCAGTATGAATTTGAGTAGAGTGTTAATTTTCACAGCATTGAATTTTCTCCACAGGTTCAGGTGGGCAGATGGGACCATCCATTGTTTCCGTTCATTTGGGGGGATAATAGAAAGTATTTGAAATTTGTATTTAGTCATCCAAGCATCTTCTGGGTTTTGTCAGTATTTCTCAAGGTTTGTGGGTCTTTTTGGCAGTACCTTTCTTGCAAAAAGCATCATATCCTCTAGAAAAAAGTAATGATGTGAGAAGACCCAACCCTTCAAGCTGAGGTACTTGAACATTGAGAGTCATCTGCTGATACCATCCTAGCTTTATCTGGCTGTTTGAGGAGGAAGGAGGGAGTTCTTGACTGTTGCTGCCCGATCATAATTTTGTCAGGATGGTGGTGGGTTTTCTTCTCAGGTAGGCAGGAGATGTCACTTCTTTCTTCACTCAATATGTCTGAAGGCAGGGAATGAGGTCTTAGGAAAGAAGACATTCACAGTACTTGCAATAAGACCTTCTATGAATACAGCTGCTACTGGGATCCCAAGGTAGGATGGGAATGTGGTGGGAGTTTGTGTGGGAATGTGGTACAGAGTTTGTGGCTGTAGTTTTTGAGAAAGAGCTAAGGAATAGGGGTCGTGGCATGTGAGGATATGGCTAGGACCTCAAATTATCTTAATGGAGGTAATTGACTTCAGTCCTTAAAATGTGTTCCTTTTTGCTAACTAGTAACTAACTTCTTTAAAGCCAGCTAATTTTCTTTTCAAGGTCCTACACTGGACCTCTGACACTCATACAGATTCAGACATGGTTCACATTACTTGTGAGACTACTTCAAACCTAGATGCAGGTGGCATCACGATAGTGTTGGATGTCACCCTCTGTAACACGTGCCTTTCTCAAAACCACAGTCTGCCTTTGTGGTTGTTGTTTCAGAAGAAGCCCTTCAGCCGGTGTTATCACATGATGACACAAAGTGTGGGAAATGAGACAGTCAACAGGTGCTAAGAGACCCTGAATACTGGAAGCAAGAAAAGAAAAAGAAAGAAAAAAAGACTAAAGTTAGGCCAAGGAGATATAAAAGCACCAAAAGTTTTCAAAATTGTTTTCAAGGTAAAAAGAACCCAAGCCAAGAGAATTGTAGGTCATTCTGGCTAGACCAGAGGAAACACTATGCGAGAACAATGTATTTATAGCCCATATCTTCATGTGGTTATAAGATTTCCCTACTCTATTACATCAGACTTTCTCTAGGACTAAGTAGAAAAAAACCTTTCTTTACTGCTCTTTGTTTGGAAGGTTTTGCTTACAACAGTAACACCATGCAACAATTTTTCTTTGTTGATTTAGTTGTTGCTTTTTCAGTGAAAACTTAGTTTCAGGACATGGGTTCCAGGGCAAGCACAGGGTCTGGGGCAAACTCAGTCCTACAGTTGTTGAAAAGTTGGGGTAGATACTGTAAGTCAGATGTCATAAATTTTGTCTTTAGTTTTTAGCTTGATTTCCTATGGAAATGAGGATTTGATTGTGCTGTCTGACCAGAGGTCTGTCTATCTCTTCCTTTGTATGTCTCCTGCCCCATACCTTCTGATTTCACTGGCCAGTTTCTACACATTTCAAAGTGTGGCAAATATCTCAGTGATAATTGTGATCCTAAGGATTTCATGGAATTCAACTCCTAGGTGGAATGCCATCCCACATTAATACTGCAGTAGAGCAAAAGGAAGGAGAACTCAGCAGTTACAAAAAATATTTGCCTTCTTGACCAATGAACCTGCACATAGTGGCTGGCCACCAAGCACATCAATATCTCCAAGTCAGCCATGATATCAACATCTCCTTCGTACCAGAGGTGTTGAGGGAATTGTTGTTGAGCAGGCACTATTGTGGTGGAAATGGTTAAGGGATAAAGGATTCAAATCTGTAGGAAGCCAGCAATTCCTCTGCTTATGGAACCACCTATTAATTACACATACGAAACCTCTCTGCAATCACCGGAAATATTCAGCATAGTGTTGGCTTTACAATAAGCGTATGCATGAAGAAGTACCCCAAATGCATCTTTAAGTGCAATTAAATATGTGTACAGCATAGCTAAGGAGTATGTTGATATGTCTATGCATCAATTCTAAACATTCAAATGCTTACTTGCATATACAAATACAAGGTACAATTACTGCACTTGTAATATAGGCACCCAGAAAATTTTATTATCATTTCAGTTTGATTAGCATTATCAATTTTCTTCAGAGTACTGACAAAAATCTCAAATCAAATTAAAGAAGAATAACTGTCCCAATGGTATTTTAATATATTGTGTATATATGTATTTACCAAAGTAAGAAAGACTTTCAAAATTAGTACAAGACTAAAATTGAACATAGTTAATTGTAAGAATATATGTTTCAAAGCAAAGACTGATAATGAAAGGTATCTTCTGAAACAAAGGCTGAAACAAAATTTCAGCCCAAGACATTGTTTTTTCATTGCTATCACCAGTGGGGCACACAGTTCATTGTGGCTTCTCTGCCAACTCTTTTTTATGAGTCAGAAGGGCACCAAAATTCTGTCAAACAACAGAAAAGAGATAACACATCCATAGACCGCACTGTTTCGTACGTGCCTTCACAGCTTTATTCTAATATGCCAGAAGAGAAGAATCAAAATGACTGCTTCCTCAAGTCCAGCCACATGCCACTCAATGCAAGCCTCGGTGAGTTGGACAAAAGGGCAAAACTGTCTGTAAATGAGATTAGCATTAATAAGGGCAGTGGGGTGTCAGCTTGGTCACTGATGCAGATTAGCCCGTGCTCCCAGCTGCTCTACCCAGCAGAGAAGCTGTGGTGCCCCAGGAGCTGTTCCCCAAGACGTGCTTATTCCACCTACAGCAAACCCTTGGATTTCACTCCAAGAATGCCAGGAGGGAGAAGTGTGGGGGAAACTATTGGCAAAACTGCATTACAGCTTTAATCTTATTGATTTTAAATTGAACCTGCATAAAGGATCAGGCCCTATTTGTAAAAGACTGTATGGTACTGATGAAGAATATTTCTCCCCAGATGAACAACCATCAATGAATTACTATAAAATGAAGTCAGTACCTTAAAAGTAACCAACAATGAAGTTCTTTAAAAAATATCTACAGCAACTTTAAAAATCTTTTTTTTTTACTATTTTAATTTCTAAAGAATTAAGTGTTCAGAGAAACTCTCTGACACTTCTATTATATATGTTCACAACTTCCAGATGTGACTTCAGGTATAAGGAATAACATTGATAGATCACATCAGGTACAATTCTGCACTAATAATTAAAATAATGAAAAATTCCAAAGATGAGTATGTCACATACAATGTAGAAAAGAATATTTTAAAACAAGCCAAATGGAACATCATCTTTAAAATCAGCAGCAAGACTCTTCCCCAGAGACTGAGTACAGTCAAAATTAAAAATTCTACTGAACAAATAACAGGTGTTTTATTGAACATGGGGTAGCGTGGTTTTAGGCTTATATCCTGACGGAAGTAGCATGGTACCACACTAAATTATGCATTACAGGAAAATTAAATCCTACCCACCTAGCTGCTATTGAACCTCTAAGAACTGTCATTGCCCAGGTGGTTAATAAGGCAGGGGCTAAGAAGGAAGTCCGGAGCACAACTGCATCCCTCTACTTAAAAGAGTTTTAGCATTGCTCCGCAGATATCTACAATCATCCTGGCATGTTATAGGCGGTAATGTCAATGAACAATATTGCCGCTACACTCTGCACGAGAATCCAGATCCAAAGCTCAGTGAAGTCAAACGTGAGGGGGCTTCAGTGGGCATTGGATTAGGTCCAGGTTGCATGAGGCAGAGAAGGGTCTGCGAAGGGAAGGAGCCCACACAACCCATCCTATAGCAATCAGCAAGAGTGTGCTTCTAAGCTACCTACACATAGATTTCTCTCTCAAAACACTGTAATGCAAAGGTGAGTTCAGCTCTCTTTGTTCTGGCTGTTCAAAGCTTGTAATAGCTGAACTGAAAGAGGTACAGAACATGGCATTGCACGATTAGCTAGTCTGACAGACTGAACTGTACGTGCTCATAGCATGGACTGCTGTAGAAGAATAAATACAAAGTAGTATCCTAAATAATTGAAAATAAAAAAAAGAAACACCAGAAGGTATTCTTTGAGACAAATACCTGCTTGACATATGAAAACTCTGACCACAGTATGAGTCACTGCAAATGACTTCTGATGATTCACTGCCATTTTTTAAAACTCTGATAAAAATCTCTAGTTGTTTCCAAAAACTTTTTCTTTTTTGCAAACAAATGGCTTGGGCAGCTTTTCATATCAAAAGCCTCCAATTTAGCTTTCTTCTTTTTAAGATTGCTTACATTTCTTGCTCCTCGTACGTTGGAAAGCCATTTCTAGTGCAGAGCATCAAGATCTTGACTGCTCCATCTCAGGCTGTAAATTACTTGTAATTCCAGTGGCAGTGGTCATCTCCCAGAAACTGGACCAAGGGAACAGAGCTCATGCTAGTAGACCACTGGAATGCCACCAGATTACGTCTCTTGGTTACTAACATGGCCTCTTGAGTAGTGACTCGTGCTTTACTTATGCAGGAATGTTTAGTCACTTGCTTACAGCAGTATCATTGCTCACATAAAAATAGCTCAGTGGACCTTGTCAGGTATGAGAACGTTCCTCCCAGTCAAGCCTGAATCCCTTTCCAAATGACATAATATAAACTGAAAAAAAATATTTTTCCATATCAGAAAGAGACAGTTGTGGGTTGTTTGAGTCTAGCTAAACCAAAATGATTTGACACATTCAGCAGTGCCCATGTGGACAGAGTTCAGCAGTGAAAGACTTGGCTCTGTAATTACTAGTCCTCTTGACAGTTCCCACAGTCTTCTGTCCTTAACCTTTTCTTTCCTCATTTGATCTGAATTTAGGCATGGTAAAAAAATATCCCAGCATCTCGAGGTATCCAGGCAAAGTTGGCAGGCAACACTTTTGAAAATTGACATTATACAGTTTTGAAATAGCTTTGAATAGCTTTGGAAAGTCATTCAAGTTTAATCTGCTTTGCAGATAAATTATTTGAATAAAATAAATTATACACTTCCTAGTTTAGACCGCAGGAAGAATTTCTTCAGTCTGTTCATTCTGCATCTTATTAGACATAGGTAATGAGAAAATTTTGGATGGGCAACACCAATAGTCAGATAATTCTTCCAGTAATTCTTCTCTGAATTTTTATTCTACTCCAAGCCATACATCAGTGATTGCAATCACATGGAAAAAAAAAAAGCTGCTCATGCGTTATTTGTTGCTCATATCATTACTGAAACACTCCTAGTCCATTTCAGTGCAATATCAAAGAGGCTGACTCCTAACTGAACCACTCTGAGCCTGGTTCGAGCTAATCTGTTTGACCTTGTAAAGGAATGCTTATATATTTAGTTAGCAAGGCTCAGCTGGGAATCACAGAAAAGAGTAAATTTTTCCTAAGTTTGTTAGAAAAATATGGCAGAAATACAATCAGGTCATATGAATGCAAGAGTAGACTGTAAAAATATTCATTCTGGGTCAGACCTAAAACCAATCTAGCTCAGTATGCAACATCTGCATTGGCCGCTATCAAAAATGCTAAGAGGAGGATATAAGGAACAAGGACACATACTGAGTGATGCTGGTATGTATCAGCAGTCAATAATAATCAGTTTAGGGCTCTCTCACTCTGAAACCTCCTGATGGACCCATCCTATGCTGATTTAACTGATCTCTTTTAATTAATCTATATTTTGGTCTTCTTGCTATCCTGTGGCACTGGTTTTGCCACAATACACTTGGATATCACATGGAAAAAATATTCTCCTTCTCTTAAGCCTGCTGTCTCGTCATTTTATGGCGTGGCTCAAGTCCTTATGTTGTAAGAAACAGAAGACAAGAAAAGCTTTTACTAAATGTAAAACCAGTTTATTGTGTGCAACCTGCTCTAGGTGAACCTGCTTTAGCAGGGGGTTGGACTAGATGATCTCCAGAGGTCCCTTCTAACTTTAACCATTCTGTGATTCTGTGATATTTAATGTATTAGGCATTATTGTTTATAAATCAATATAATTGTGCAAGTCCTTACTGAATTTTCCACTTGTTTTTAATGCATGTGGATCTGGCAGTTTATGCCTTTTCAGTTACAGTACAGAGATCAACGCTTTTCTGATTCCTATGGGGACATCTGTTCATTAGCACGCAGGGTGGCCAATATCGCTTTAGGTAAAGATCAGCTAGTTCCTCTGTTCTACACACTTGGGAAGAATAGCATTGCTTATAAAATGTAACAAATGTTTCCTGGACTCTAGCCAATATATTTTTGATCCTTTCTTGATCTTCATTTTCACTAATCCTTTTCTTTTTGTATTCTTGCCTTTTGTTGACATGCCAAAATTCTGTCAGTCTTGTTTCCTCTTTCAAAAAACGTATTTTTGTTAAGTTGAATTAAGCATTCTACCCTGTTGCCAAGAGCAAATTAAGTTCCCCCCACACTGAAATCAAATTTCGTAAAGTGTCCGGGCAATTAGCTCTAATATGTGGTTGTTGTAACTCTTAATTTTCCCCTTTCAAGGGTTTTATTTTTTCTCTGTCTTTGTTTCTGAACAGAAGACGTGAGACTCCTCTTCCCTCTGGTTGTGGCCTTTTAGTTCCCCAGCATCCAGCAACCATTCACTGATACTTAGCCAAACCTCACTTTTAATTTATAACCCAAAGGTATTTGAAGTAACAAATTGTTCATTCTTCAACCAGAAAGCTGAGCTGGTGGACCAGCCTGCTGGAACTGGAACAAAACTTGAAGAACAGACTTC
The DNA here is from genome assembly GCF_013368605.1 of Nyctibius grandis. NCBI lineage: Eukaryota > Metazoa > Chordata > Aves > Nyctibiiformes > Nyctibiidae > Nyctibius > Nyctibius grandis. Next base: position 65,996,775 of record NC_090658.1, on the reverse strand, counting down.
TGAAGAGCTCTCCCAAGCACCACATTTAAGCATATCATATGCACACCAGGAGATTTCCCATGACGACTGAAAACTGGCACAGCTCACCCACATAACTCAACAACAGAAGTCTTTCACAGCAGAAGTTATCTTCTATCCATTTGTTGTCAGGGGTTTAATTCCAACAGGTTCAAGGAAGACAAAATATGAGCACATAATTATTCCAAGCAGATGGGAAAGGAAAGGCCCCATTTCAGAAAGACCACCACAAAATCCTGGCTGGTATTGTATGGTGGAATGGCCCGGCTCTAGCTTAGCCTTCTAGCAACACTTTAGCATTCTCACATCTACATCAGCCTACTGTAGGCTTTCCTCTCTGGGCTGCCTTCAGCAAAGAGGTTTTCCTTATCCCCTTCCCCGAACCCTTTGTATTGATGTATGGGCAGAATGCGTAAGACAAGGAATAAGACTTCTCTTTGCTAGCCATACCAAGCACTCTGTGGTGAGGAAGGATGTAATCAGAGCCAAGGAAGCAGTTGTTTCAGTTCCAATAAAAAGTCATCTTATATCAAAAAAAAAGGTCCTGGATGGTTTCCCAATGTCAACTAGATTAGGATCAGCTAATTTGTTCATAAGGAATTTGACAGTTTGAACATTACTCAGTTAGCCACCGTCCCTCTCTTTCCTTTACATCCCCATTTATTTTGGCAGACTTAAATAGTGCACATGATAAAGCTGTGTTATATTAACAGCCATCATGCTATTTTAAGCATAACACTAGAAGTCAGAGAAAAGCTGCTTGGGCTCTATATCTATATCTATATTTATAAGGATATCTCTGTATATCTACAGATTGACCAGCCACACTGCAAATGCTCTAATGAAGCAAAAACTGATTTTAACACATGAAACCTGCAATTAGATGAAATACTCTTTTGTTTAAAAAAATTACTTCTATTCACAGATGCATGCAGAAGGGTTTTCCTGCCTCCCATATTTCCCATTGCTGATTGCCAATCCCTGTCAATGTACTGCTCCTTTAAGCCCAAGATGTGGGTAAGTTTTGCTGTTCCTGTCCTCGCTCTTTTTATTCCTACTCACCCCTGCAACACTCCTTAGCCTACCTCTTCCCTAATTTAATTTTCTGTCAACCCTGTAAGTGACTCAGAAAGGAGGCACAGCTGAGAGTCAGGTGTCAAGCCCTCATTGATGTTCACTGGCACTAGCTGCCCTTCAGTGTTCAGAAAATTCCCGTATGAATATTAACATGCTAATAACTTTTAGTCTCTATTTCAAGTTAACGTGGCCACAACATCACCTAGAAAATCATAGCTAGTCTTCGACCTGGCTTGTATGATACCCATGTGTTGGAGCCAATTCTCCTGCTCCTTCAGGCCACTTAAAATAATCTGCATGTGGCCAAGGGCAAGAAGCTCAGTACATATCTCCAGAGAACAGCCAGAGGGGTCCTGGGGAAGGATGTGGTGATAGGTGGGAGGTGAAGCATCTTTTCGTTCAGCTGTCCCACCACTGCCCTGTGGAATGGGTGGAAAAGGGCTTGGAGCTAGGTCATAAGGCAGCCTACGTCCGAACTTCCTCTCCCTTTTACTCTAGGTGTCCTGGAGTACTTAGCAATTCAAACTCCAGCACAGTCTCATATCGCGTGATCTCACCATAGCAGCCACATGTGACTTGCTCCCAATTTCATGCAGCACAGTAATGACGTTAGCCACCTTTCTCTATTGGAGTCAATACCAGAAATGCAGTGCCTATATTCATAGTGCCTCTATGAAAAGGCTGGGATGTTTGAAGGCAAGTCTTGTGAATTCCCACAAAGCCTGAAGTTTCACAGTAACACTCTGCTCTCCTGTTTCATCCTCCTCGTCTATTTCATGAGCCACCCCCTACTCCTCTCTCTTCATCTTTTCATTTTCCATCTGGCAGAACTGATTCATGTTCTATTCTATCCCACATGCTTCAGCTTCATAATCCTCCTTGATCCTCACCCCTGATAAGACTGACTTCTTTATTATTAACGTTATCAAAAGGATGAATTAAAATTAATGCAAGACTTGTAATTCAGCTGCATTGTTGAAGTGAGAAGTCAAGCCAGTCAAAACAGCAAATGAAACATGCTCAAAGGCATATCATGGCAGCTTTTAAAAGAAAACACAGCCTCTTTAGAAAAGTCTAGGCTTCTGAACAGAAGAGAGAAAGGTGCATGATCATACAAGAGACTAAGTATTGACAGAAGCTATTTGTGAAGTACATATGATACTTTTCAAACATTTTAGGTCAGTTACGTGATCACCATGACCCATCTCATGATACAGCTATGGTATTGCTATGTCAAACCTACAATATAATCTTCTATTCTTAACACTATTTTCCTAATAACATCAGTCACTATTTTTTCTGTAATTTCCTTATATTAAAAGACAAAGGCTAAAAATAGAAGCATTTTATTCAATATCTTTGAGTTAGTTCATAATGCCATAAAACATGCAGCTACTGATTTTCAGCTTTGAGTGAGGTGAAGAGGTGACTTTCTTTTTGAACAATGATTGCAGGCTGTTTCCCATTCACTTTAATTCTCGTTGCTTTTGAGACTTTATTTTGCAAGTTGAGTAGTACTTAAACTTGTATTTCCTGGCCTTCAGGTTAGGATTTCCACTGCTACAGCAAGCGCTCTTGAAAGGCATATTATTTTATAAGCCTTATTTCCAAGCATGATCAAGTGGGGAAAAATCAGAAAACCTCAGATGGAAAACAGATTTAAATTATCATGAGGCATAATAGGCAAGAAAAAAAGTAGCTATGAATGTATTAGAAAGAAGAGGAAAACAATGTATAGATCCATTGCATAGTGTAGGAAGAAAGCAAGCATAACTTCACACACACACAAACACAAAAGATAAATTGCAATCAGCCACTTGGAAAAAAATGTATTTTAACAAGGACAGAAGAGTACCAGACAGAGCATAGAAAAAGCAGGTTAAAGAACATATTTGGATAAGTGAATTATGTTCTAGCCCACAGAGCTGGATGAAAATTACTCTAGACAAAACTAGCAAAACTTGGAAGTAGCCAAACTAGCTGATTTTGGAACTAACCAAGATACTTTACCAAATATTAGTGATTGCCTGTGGGAACCTGAGGAGGACAAAGGAGACTGCAGAAAACGAGAAAGGGCAGAAGCCTTTTAAAGAGGGAGAAAGGAAGATGTTACAATGCTGAGCATCATAAACTAATAATCAGTCTATAAAAATCCTGAAACGAATTACTGAACAATCCATGTCAAGTGCCTTAAAGATAATAAAGTGATAATAAAAGGCAGCAAGGGTGTGTCGAGAACAGCTTGCTTCAAATCAAACTAATTTATTTCTTTGATAGGTAATAGACGTAGCACAGAAGGAAGAAGCAGAAGATAGGCTATATTTGAAGTGCAATAAAGCTTTGTCGTTGTCCACATGGCGTTCTCAGAGGGAAACAGAATCTTGATGTAGTCACCATCAGGTAGATCAAGTTGGCTGAAAAAATTGGTTTCAAATCTACTTATCAGTGATTCCCCACTGAACAAAGAAAGTGTCTCAAGTGGATACGATTCTGCCATGGGTCTTCTGAATCCAGTTATATTTAATGTTCCCATAATGACTTGAACAGTACGATAGAAATCGTACTTTAAAAACTTGTGGGCAGCCACAAATACTTTGGTGAAAAGGATCACAGTTCACACTAGTCTTTTTACACAGGAAGAATGGTCAAAATTTAGTGCGTTGAAAATCAAAGAAGAAACCTGCACAATGCTGAACAGGAGTACAACGCCACAAACACAGGAGCAATGATCTAGGCAGGGCAGCAGAGCAACAACTGGAGTGCCTCACAAACTGATTGAGAGACAACAATATCACATGACTAGGAGAAAAAAGCAAATATTGGTTTATTCTGTGCTGGGAGATTTCTGGTGGTGCCCTCCCTATCTGTGCTGATACTATGAGCCTCCAAAAGTATCCTAGTCACATCTGTATTGCATACTAGATGTATTCTGCTTTTCAGCCCTCTTGCAAACACTGGGAGCCATCCTGGTTGTCCTGTTAAATAAGAGGTTGAAGGATATTGCTTGTGCTGTGCAGTTTTAAAGAGGCATATTATATTGCGAAGTTGATAAATGGATCTATGGATCTGACTCAAAGGCCACTTCAGTTAATACAAGTGATAATCGTATGCAGATAGGTGATAAAGTCTTTTGGACAGATTCTGGAAGACTTTACTCACTTCCCTAGCAGAGTGACTGAAGTATTTCAAGAACAGGTTGGACAATAATCTGACAATTACACTTGTTTTTACTTTAGTGGCGATAGTCTTTTGGGGATGGCTCCACACTTCCATCGTTAATTTACACTCAGGTAATTTATAAACAGTGGTCCAGATGCTCAGTGAGGGAAAACTGGCTATAGCTCTGCTTGGAAAAAATAAGCATGCGTAATTTATAAGAGGTCGCAGATGTGGCCCCAACTGTTCAAATGTTAATATGTCAGTCTGTATTGTGTGAATGAATTGGTGCTATTTTGTTTGGGACTATTTTTGAGTTTTGTAGCAGTCTCTTAAAAAAGAAAAATATATATACATTTCTGGTTTGTATGTCATCTTTTATTTAAAAAAAAAACTATTAATCAATAGAGTTGGGTTTGCTTTTGTTTTTACTGAACACTGGTACATATCACATACTTAGGCCTTTATATCATAGGCCAACAATCACTGAAGTCAAGCTTAGGGACAGGATTTCCTTTGTTCACTGAATCATACCTATACTTTCTGTTAACTTCAGAGTCAAATCACCTTTAGTTCTCCGTCTCTTTATTTCACTATCACAGACTGCACAGAGAAAAGACTAGGCTTATTCACAGGCACCAAGGCACAAGAAGTTTTGATCAAACATAGCGAACTAAAATGACAAGCACAAAGTTTCTGTATCAAAGACTCAAAAGCCTGCTCAGGCAAAACACCACCTCTACATCTTAGCTGAGTACAAGAGTTTCACAAACACCAAGATACTGGCTTTAAGTACAAGGGCAGATCAACTGAATCTTAAAAATTTGTCTCGTGCTATTTGGCCAAAAGCTTGGACAACTGAACAAAATAAGGGAACCTAGATTAACTTCCAGATTAGCTGTCTGAGTGTTATGGGGACTCTGTGGATATCACTTCAGAAAATGTCATTTATTTTTCATAGCAACTACAGCCTGTAGGTGCAAGAACAGGATAAAAGGGAGGAAAAAGAAAGCAATATTTACAGTTGATCTTTTTTTCACTTAGCTCTCACACACAGAAGTGATTCATTTTTACCAATAAGGAAAGTAAGGGCATCCCTTTCATGAGTCAGATTCTTTTTTTTCTTGTGGATTTCTCTGTTTTCAATGTTTTGTTTCTTGATTTTGCTTTTAATTCCCTGTGACAGAGATAAGCTTAGCAGTAAAAAGGTGACCACCAAATGTGCTTTCTCCTCATCCTAGCTTCCTTAATATTTTTGAACTAAGTTGCAATTCAGGATTTCTTGTTGCTAATAACAGTCTGAAGTGAGTGGTTCATGTCAGTCTCAAGTGCCTAAAGCTGTGGAAGCTAACAAATACGCATCTTTTCCGTCTCTGGTCAAGAGACACAAAACCTCATCAGAGCAGGCCATATTTTGTAGACAGATAGATGAGTAGATTGAGGACTTACCTGTAGTCCTTACAGTTTGAAGATCCTGATCGGCTTCTCTGAAAAAAAAACTCAATCAATTTTATACACACAAACTTAAATTTCACAATTTAGCCCTGATGTAACTCATCTGGGCCTCCCAAATCACACCAGAAATTAATCAGCCATACAGAGGTAAGGCTGAAAGGGCTCAAAAGTATTCACTGACTTTGCATGCCTCTGTTTACGGTTGTCTGGCTTTAAACACTTACCAGCAGGTGTCTAAATTAGGCTATCTAAAAAAAGAAGAACCCAAAATGTGGGGGACTTTTTAGAAAAGATTTCCCCAAGTGACTTGTTCAAGCATTTTGAGTGAGCCAATGCTCAATTCAGAAAAGGCAACCAGGGGCCTGATCCAAAATTGACTGAAGGACACGGTTGGCTTGTATGACTTTCATGTCTCTGGAAGTGGCAATCACAATGTACACCAGATTGTGTAATGTAATGCATATGTGTCAGGGTTCTGAGGCAGAGAGGTGGTCATTTTCATATTGAAACTATATATTGCTTTTCTATGCACCTGGCTAGATACTTGGTATACAGACTTTGTCTTCTCTAAAAAGGAGAAGGGAAAAAAAAATAAGTGAAGGCTGGTTTTAATCCAGTTCTTTTATGGTCTATGCTACAATTCTGAAACCAAGGGAAAAACAATCTTTAATCTTTCCTAGATTAAAGGAAAGGGCACAAGGAGTGCCCAAGGACCCTACTATAATAATTTTGACTGGTATTTAGAAAGTGTACCTATTGTACCTAGCTTTTCTGAGTTTTCTTGGACTTTCTGGAGGTAAAAACAAATCTGGAAAATCAGTGTCACTTGGATACCAGCCGTTCAAGTATTCTGAAGCCAGATTTCTACCTCTTTCATCTCCCTCAAAGACTTATTGCATAAGATTTAAAAACTTAACGCATCTTAATCTTTTTTTATATTTACAGCTCTGTTAAAATCCTTAGCTCCCCCTCACTAGCTAACAGGGCTTAAAAACTTCAGTTGTCTTGTCTTCCTCAAGATTTTATCAAAGATTAATTAACATGGCTTGAAATGCATCCCTCTTCTTAATGAAAGAAAGGCTGTATTTATTTTTTTTAAAGCTACCACCAGGAGAGTCAGGGTATGAAAATATAAGATTTTAACAATATAGACAAAAACACAGTTTTGGAGAAGTTAGACTAACCACCTGACAGTGGCAGAGTGCAAACTGAGGTGAGGAAGGAGTTCAAATGTACATCGGTTAAATACGCCTGTGAGAAAGTAGGGGTGGAGAAGAGTTCACTTACAAACAGGGAAATATAAAAGTCCATAAGACACTGAAAACAGATTGTTGAGCTCCCATCCTTCCCCAGCCATCTTGTTGGTAAAAAAACAGGACAGTATTTGCCTGCCTTTTAGTAAAGGAAATCAGGGCAGATTAACAGATTTTCTAACTCTTTTTACAAAGGTTTAAGTAGAGGAAGAAAATTCCAAGATCTTGGTTATTACATGTATTTAACTAAGCACAGAATTTGGCCTAACATTTATCTTTGTAAGAGAGAATTTTTTTTCTTTTCATGAAATCTTTACTCAAGCACGGTAATACCTGACTGACAACCACAGGGTGAAATCCAGTAACTGTGCATAAGATGGGTAGAAGAGCACTGACATCCGCATTCCTGGGTGGGGACCTGAGCTGCAGAGCAATTGAAGGTTAGGTGCAAAAGGGACACGGTTGAGCATCTCCGCACTTAATTCCCACTCTGTGTCTACATTAGCAAGTAGAGCACCTCAATAGGCATGATTCACTGCATGACATGGTTGATGTTGAGGACCCCATGTCCACCCGCTGAGCATTTCAGGAGGTTTTAATTGCGAGTAGCTGTAGTCTGGCAGCAGGTACTGAAAGCCAATTAGCACAGGAGTGCACTAGGTGTGCTCCTGCTGTGCACTCCCATCTTACTTCCACCTGAGAGAACATGCAGCCTGCAACCAGACCGGAGCAGAGCAAGTGGAGCAGGGTGGCAGGGGGATGCACTTCAAAGGTGCGACCATAACCTACAGTAAAGACCCTGACTGTGCCCCCGCCTGGGACCAGCCAGGTGGGCTGGCAGCAGGTGAGCCTGCCAGCCAGACCCTTCCTCAGCTGGAAGTAGGTGGAGAAGTGCCAAGGCTTTTTGGCCGGGCAAGCTCAGGCATGAGCCAGGCACTGAGCTGTTCAGTCATGTCCAGAGTGAAGCATTTCTTATATGGGCAGAGGGAAATAAAAGCTTAGGGGCCTGATGAATTTCAGGCCAAAACCAGCAGTGGTTTCAGGATTTTTTAAAGTATTACTTTAAAATTAATAGGATTTTTAAAGTATTACTTTGCTGCCTAAGCAACATTTTAGGGACCTGTATAGTACTTTAATTATTTTGCCTGAGACCACCACAGCCATTTGTGGCAGAACAGGGAAATGCACCTTCATCCCCAGAGGCTCTGGCTAACACCATAACCGCACCAGCGTCCTTCCTCTTTTCTCCTTCCTGCTGGCTGGTCAGAATCAGCTTAAATTCACATAACAGCAACATATTTTGATCATAGAGAGATAGGCCCTTGAGGGGCATTGCCATAAGACATTTCTTATTGAAAGAGAGACACTTCAATCACAAAAGAAAAATCCACATAGCGCGTACCAAGCTGCACAGAGCCCACGGTGGTCTATCAAGTATTGTCACGGCAGTATGAAATGAGAGATGGCTGTGGAGATGCAAGGGGAAAGGAGGTGGTGAGGTAAAAGGAAAAGCTAAGAAAGATATGTATTTATTCAAAAGAATATAAAGTTCTTAGCTATCATCCTATTTCACACCTGTACACCAATGCACGCAGCATGGGGAATAAACAGGAGGAGTTAGAAATCCGTGTTCGGTCGGGGGGCTATGATCTAGTGGCAGTTACCGAGACTTGGTGGGACACCTCGCATGACTGGAATGTGGTCATGGATGGCTATGTCCTGTTCAGGAAAGACAGGCCACTAAGGAGAGGAGATGGAGTTGCTCTTTATGTGGGTGAGCAGCTAGAATGTATTGAGTTCTGTCCAGGGGCAGATCAGGAGCGAGCTGAGAGTTTGTGGGTGCAAATTAAGGGGCAGGCTGGCAGGGGTGATACTGTTGTGGGTGTCTATTACAGGCCACTGGATCAGGATGAGGAGGGTGATGAGGCCTTCTACAGGCAGCTGAGAGCAGTCTCGCAATTACAGGCCCTGGTTGTCGTGGGGGATTTCAACTACCCTGATATTTGCTGGGAGGCCTACTCAGCCAGCCATCCTCAGTCCAGGAGGTTCCTCCAGTGCATTGATGATAACTTTCTGATGCAAATGGTGGATGAGCCAACTAGGAGAGGAGCGTTGCTGGATCTTGTTCTCGCTAACAAGGAGGGTCTGGTTAAAGCGGTGAAGGTTGAGGGCAGCCTTGGTTGTAGTGACCATGAGAGGGTAGAGTTCAGGATCTCATGTGGCAGGAACAGAATAGCTACCAAAATCACAACCCTGGACTTCAGGAGGGCCAGCTTTGGCCTTTTCAAGCAATTGCTAGGGGTAATCCCATGGGACAGGGTACTAGAAGGTAAGGGGGCCCAAGATAGTTGGTTAGCATTCAAGGACTGCTTCTTCCGAGCTCAAGATCAGAGCATCCCAGCAGGTAGGAAGTCAAGGAAGGGTACCAGGAGACCTGCATGGTTAAACAGGGAACTGCTGGGCAAACTCAAGTGGAAGAAGAGAGTGTACAGATCGTGGAAGGAGGGGCCGGCCACTTGGGAGGAGTATAAGTCTGTTGTCAGAGGATGTAGGGAGGCAACTAGGAAAGCTAAGGCCTCCTTGGAATTAAACCTTGCAAGAGAGGTCAAGGGCAACAGAAAGGGCTTCTTCAAATACATTGCAGGTAAAATCAACACGAGAGGCAATGTACGCCCCCTGATGAATGAGGTGGGGGCCCCGGAGACAGAGGATAAAAAGAAGGCGGAGTTACTGAACGCCTTCTTTGCCTCTGTCTATACTGCTGGAGGCTGTCCTGAGGAGCCCCGGACCTCTGAGGCCCCAGAAGAAGTCAGGATAGAGAAGGAATCTGTCTTGGTTGATGAGGGCTGGGTCAGGGACCAATTAAGCAACCTGGACGTCCATAAATCCATGGGCCCTGATGGGATGCACCCGCGGGTGCTGAGGGAGCTGGCGGAAGTCATTGCTAGGCCACTCTCCATCATCTTTGCTAAGTCGTGGGCAACAGGAGAGGTGCCTGAGGACTGGAGGAAAGCGAATGTCACTCCAGTCTTCAAAAAGGGCAAGAAGGAGGACCCGGGGAACTATAGACCGGTCAGCCTCACCTCCATCCCCGGAAAGGTGATGGAACAACTTGTTCTTAGTGCTGTCTCTAGGCACATCAAGGATAGGGGGATCATTAGGGGCACTCAGCATGGCTTCACCAAGGGGAAGACATGCTCAACCAACTTGATAGCTTTTTATGAGGATGTTACCCGGTGGATAGATGATGGTAAAGCTGTGGATGTGGTCTATCTCGATTTCAGTAAAGCGTTTGACAAAGTCTCCCACAGCATCCTCGCAGCTAAACTGAGGAAGTGTGGTCTGGGTGATCCGGTAGTGAGGGGTCTGGATGATCGGGTAGTGAGGTGGATTGTGAACTGGCTGAGGGAAAGAAGCCAGAGAGTGGTGGTCAATGGGACAGAGTCCAGTTGGAGGCCTGTGTCTAGCAGAGTCCCTCAAGGGTCTGTACTGGGACCAGTACTATTCAATATATTCATTAATGACTTGGATGAGGGAATAGAGTGCACTGTCAGCAAGTTCGCTGATGACACAAAACTGGGAGGAGTGGCTGACACACCGGAAGACTGCGCAGCCATTCAGAGAGACCTAGACAGGCTGGAGAGTTGGGCGGGGAGAAATTTAATGAAATATAACATGGGCAAGTGTAGAGTCCTGCATCTGGGCAAGAACAACCCCATGTACCACTACAAGTTGGGGACAGACCTGTTGGAGAGCAGCGTAGGGGAAAGGGACCTAGGGGTCCTAGTGGACAGCAGGATGACCATGAGCCAGCAGTGTGCCCTTGTGGCCAAGAAGGCCAATGGCATCCTGGGGTGTATTAGAAAGGGTGTGGTTAGCAGGTCGAGAGAGGTTCTCCTCCCCCTCTACTCTGTCCTGGTGAGGCCGCATCTGGAATATTGTGTCCAGTTCTGGGCCCCTCAGTTCAAGAAGGACAGGGAACTGCTAGAGAGAGTCCACTGCAGAGCCACGAAGATGATTAAGGGAGTGGAACATCTCCCTTATGAGGAGAGGCTGAGGGAGCTGGGTCTCTTTAGCTTAGAGAAGAGGAGACTGAGGGGTGACCTCATTAACGTTTATAAATATGTAAAGGGCAAGTGTCATGAGGATGGTGCCAGGCTCTTCTCAGTGACATCCCTTGACAGGACAAGGGGCAATGGGTGCAAGCTGGAACACAGGAGGTTCCACATAAATATGAGGAAAAACTTCTTTACAGTGAGGGTGACCGAACACTGGAACAGGCTGCCCAGAGAGGTTGTGGAGTCTCCTTCTCTGGAGACATTCAAAACCCGCCTGGACGTGTTCCTGTGTGATATGGTCTAGATAATCCTGCTCCGGCAGGGGGATTGGACTAGATGATCTTTCAAGGTCCCTTCCAATCCCTAACATTCTGTGATTCTGTGTGATTCTGTGATTCACTCAACGGCAAGATTTCCACCGACTTCAGCAAGACAACGGGCTGACAAACCACACGCACAACTGAAGAAAGTGGACCACCGATGTGCAAGTTAGAACTGTCACCCCCTGTGAGACTCTGAGATGCCAGCACTTTGTTTCATCCCAAATCAGCAGGAAAATTTAAATATTATTTTTTTCAGATTGAAATATGCTGTGAATATCTGTTTTGGCTAAGTCACAACGTTTATTTTAGGCTTTGAGGTTTTGGCTAATGCTATGATAGAAAAAGCTAAAATATTAAGTACAGAGTGCCCTGTATATTTAGCACATCAATACATAGAATATGAAAATCGAAATGATAGACCATTTTCGTAATTTCTTGCAAAATCTTTACAAAAATCAGTACATTCACATGAAAATACTTTAATTGAACAAGCATTTCAAGATTTCCACCCAACTTTCTGTTCATTACTTTTTATAGGCGGTACTTGCATGAACAGGAATTGTAATTTCAAAACATAAATCTTGAATTTGTAAAACTCATGCAAGTTACCATGCTCAAAATCTTGCTCCTCCTCATTCAGGAGCCTTCCTAATTAGTTTTAATGAAGCTATGATAGCACCTATTACTTTCACAAGCTTTGGATCAAGCCTTTGGTGAAAAATCTTTAATTATATCTTTCATCACAGTAAAAATCTAAAGAGATGGAAATTAATCAAAAATAATGAAGACTTTTTTTTCAAGGCTTGTTCCTACTTGTTAAGTTCTATTTAGTCAAATATTTCATTTGTAGTACTTTATTTACTGGGTGTAAAAAACAGTGAAACACAATAATAATGGAAAATAAATTAAAATTAATGAAATATTTTTCTCTCTGTTTATAATAAGCTCTTTAACCATTCACATTTTCTAATTACAGTGCCAGAGGAATATGCTGTATGTTTTCATTGCATGTACACAAGTAGCAATGTATATTTGAGATGCTACCAAATATTATGATGTATATATTTTCTTGTGGCATGTTTGCAAAATTAATACAAGGTCTCATTGAATTATTCATCTCCCATTCTGTCCCTTATATTAATAAATAATTAAAAAATAGACAGTATCTATCTCACCAAAATACATGGAGTAAGATGTGGCCCTGTTTTTTTCCAAGGGTTTTTTATCAGTATCCCAGAGTCTGAGCTCCTACAGGAGGGGAGAAATGTCTCATCTCTGGTTGCAGGCAGTTGGGTGAGTGCACAGGGAAGAGGATTAGTTTTGGTTTTGTGGCTGTAGCATTAGGATGGGAATGAGCAGAGTAAGAGGAATGAAAACAAGAGACAAGACAAATGTTTAATCTCATATGCATCCCACAAAAACTGAGAAGAAAATGGTGCTGATTATCAGCTTAATGCCAGGTAAGAAGAAATTACATTTCCAAATTTGGGGCAAAGGGTCAAAATATTGAGATTTGCTGTATAAAACAAATTCCAAAAGGTTTCTGGGGAAACATGAAAACAACTGTATCAAAACACTAAATACTGGAATGTTTCTGCTTCATGATGCCAGTGTGGCAATACAAACTGTTACTATTCTTTCTAATGTTAAACAGAACACAGACATCATATTAGCACTAATGTAAAGATTTTAAAAAATAAAAATATGAATGAAATAAAAGTGAAATGGCACAAAATCCTAAAATAACACATAGAAGCTGATATTGCCAGTAAGATTCAAAATATTAAAAAAATAACTTGTAAAATATTTGTATTTTGACAGCAGAATGTCATTTTCTGATAAAAAATTTCTAATATTTTGAAGGAATCTGATAATTGAGATCATAAGGGAGTACATTAGGGTCATGCTTGTCCTTTCCATTTTTTGTGGGTCATTTTGGGATTTGGGCAATAAAATGTGCAACTGGACATACTAGTATCTAGTTCTTTTTGTATAATGGAGAAAGGATGTGATAGGATACAGTGTTAAAGGTATTTTTCCCTGTGAATCATCTTTATTCTAAAACAATATGAAACAAATGCCCATCCCACTTACAGTCAGCACTTCCCTACTAAAATGCAACACTGCGTAACATGGTTCTTACTTTAAGAGTAAAGCAAGCTTTCTTGAGAAGTGTGGGAGAAAGTATTTGGAGGAAGACCAAGCCACAGTGAACAGCTTAAGCTGGACCCTACTCTGCTAAACGTGTCCTTACTCAGGGCTGCCAGTGTCCCTCCAGAGCCCCACTGCCAGTGATGCTGTGCGAGCTGATATTGTTTCATCCATGTGCCGAAACCTGCAGGGTCTTAATTCCTGCTGCCTCGCTGTGGCTTGAAAAGCAGAAGAAAAGGACACCAGGTAGGAAGTTGCTTACAATCATTCTGCTACATTTTATGAGAATAAATGAGGGGATTTCCCATCAAGGTGAAGGAGAAAGCACACCTGTAAAGGCTGATCATCAGCAATAATTTGGCATAGCCTCCTTCCTGCTCTGAAACTTGCTGGAACGTTTTTCACTTTTTTCAAACTCTCTTTTGTGTTACAGCTGAAAAACAATATACAATTTTAAAACTGTGAAGCTGTACTTTCCAACCTGCTCATGTCTTAACATGACTGGACTATTTTTGGTTTAGAAAAACTGAAGAACTGCTTTTATACCTCTCTACTTCTTTACCTTCCAGTCTTGCTCTGTGATTTATTTTCCCTCACTCTGTCTTCCTCTCCTATGTGTCGTTGTGTTGAGGCTCTTAAACTGCCACACCCTCCATACTTCACCATTGGGACAGCCTGGGCTTTTCTCATGTTTGGATCACTTGGATGTCACTCTGCTGATAGAAGCCCGGAGTGCAGAAGGGAGATAAAACCCATTTCTCCTATGCGAAATAACGGTTGGACAAGAGTTGACCAAAAAATGTTCTGAAAGGGCTTGATCTAATATCCCCTGCAATCAATGGAAGGCCTTTAACTGACTTCATCAGGTCTCAGATAAGGACCCACATTAATATTATTACCATTAGCATTTGTAACGGAGGCTCTGAGCATTGCTGTACGGTATGTTTTGTAAGAGTAAGAAACAAATATGGGATGGTATGTTTCTCTCTGCTGTTTTAAAAGAACGTTAATTTCATGCAAATTTTTGCTTGCGTTGTTTTCTTTGCTGCTTTTATATATCAGATGTTCCCCTGTTAGAGGTCCTCCTTGTGTTTTTGATCTCTCAAGCCTCAACAGAAAGATAAGAATATTAAAAATCAATAGGGAAGACTTTCTCACAAATAGTTTAGGCATTTGCGGTGATTAAGTGTTAAATAAAAAAGGCTTTGGAATAATACAGATGAAAGAAGAAGTCCCACCTTATTTAATCGGGTCTCACTTGTATGGGTGACACTGATACCATTATCCTTCATGTTGCATTGTGTTCCAGGAAGAAACAGACCTAAATATCTGATATAAAAACCCAAGCTGAACTTTCTCAGGCTGGAGATGTTGAAGGCTTAAAAAAAGGCATAAATACTACTGCGTTTTAGAAAATTGCCTAAATACTGTGTAATAAAAATCTATAGAGAGCAGGAAAAATAATAGGGCTATCTCTGCCCCTGTTGACCTCCACTGTGTGGAAAGAAGGAAGTGGAGCACAAGAAACTGTTCTAAAAGAAAGATATCTCTCAGAGAGTTTTTTGCTTCAGTAACTTTCCGTTTGATTTATATCACGATCATTTCAGTGACTCTCATGAACTTTAATGGATTAACTTTTGCAATGTCCTCTAAGGAAGGGAAATGTTATTATCCTTTGTAAAAGTCCTTAAGCTGGACCTGCTGAAGCTAGATGATACGCTTTGGGTCATGCAACAGATCAATGGCAGTGTGCAGTCCTCTTCTCTTAAGCTCTTAGTCTGACAAGTGAGTTCAGCAACTCCAAGACCACACTTGAGGAAGTTGTACCTGCGTGATTTGCTGCTGGCCATTGCTCTTGAAGTCATTGCATCTAGGACTGACTTCATGTGTTATGTCCTGGCCTTTGTCCTACTCTCATTTAGATGATTAGAAAAATCCTTTTGACTCTGCGACAAACAGAACCAGGCATAGAACATCATGCAAGGAGCCTGTTCAAGAACTACTAAATTGAGGGTTGCATCTGAGCCTAAGTTCTGTCTAAACTGGTGTATATACTTACATATACACGTATGTACACATATTTTTCTATCAGTATCTAACAACCGGTTTCTTACACCACTTTACTCTTTTACCTCCTCTCCCTGATTTTTTACGTACCATCACTCACCATCTCTGCCACTCTAAATTTTAAGTGAGTTTTAAAATTGTAGTTTGTATGCCCAAACCTCAATACAGGAATGAAGCAACTACTCAATAAACACTTGAGTCAGCCACTTCTTATCTCTAAAAAGTATCTAGTAACTTCTCCAAGTACTTTGGCTTGTAGGTTTTACTAACTCAGTACATTGAGAAGTGTATGTACTAGGGAGTTTAAATGAATATGATTATATATATATATATGTTTATATATCACCAGTGAGGTTTGTCTGTATTAAAAGTTATATAGTTTAAAATTACATTTTCAGTTAAACTGAACATGCAGTAAAATGAATTCAAATGTGTGATTCATATAAATTTTATCCCAAATGGATAGTTATAGCTAAATTAATATGAGTCAGGCTAAACAAAAAGAATATCATTTATACCATGTTTTGCACTGTTTTCACTAGCTTGCTTTCCAGTGTGATTTCAAGCTAAACAACTTTAGCTTTGGTAAAGATGAAAACCTAAGTCTGGCCTTAGTACTCTGAAGCACTAAAACGCTGATGAAGTTACAGAATAGCCAGAATAGAAGGAATTCTCACAGGTGGCTACCAAGTTTTAACGCAAGGACAGCTAAAGGTAGGGGAGAGATCCCTCAGTTTGCAATAAGGTAGGAAGGGGAGAAAATTGGTTTACCAATCACAGCTTTCCTAATCAGGGAGGAAAAAAAAAAAAAGATGAAAGACTTGAAAGCCTCAGGAAACTTAACTATAACTTTATGTCCAAATAAAGCTTTATGAGATGGTAATAAAGCCAAAGGGAGACTCCGAAGTATTTGCCAAGGTGTAACTCCTATGAGAATAATTAAATTTGAGACAGCCTGGTAATTGTTATTTCTGAAAAGGGTTAATGGATGGCTTTCTAGTCATATACCACTGGCACTCTAAAGAACAACACTGAGATGACCCTAAGAAAGAAGTTGGCCGTTTAACAAAGTATCGAAGACAGACATTATGAAAGTATTTCCAACTAATGAAAGGACACAGAAAAGTATAGCAAGCATATGTGATCAAAGCAGAAGGCAGTACTTAAAGACTGATCTCGATCATAGATGTGCTAGAAATGCAAAATGTAGGAAACGCCAGAGGAAAGGTCATTTTTCAGTCATGTGCTGCACAAAAGGCACCCAGGAGGAGCATGCAAAGCCATTCTTCTCAGGCTCTGTTTCTTGTGTTGGTAAGTCTGATGAACCCTGGAAAGCAGATTTCCTCCTTCATGGTAAGCATACGAGCTTTAAAACAGGCCTGGTGTGTCTATTGTGAGAGCTAGTATACAACGATCTTCATTACCAATCCAAGCTAAAATAAACCTCAGTAGCCAAGCGGGAGAACTGGACTTGAAAGGGCAGTTTACAGAGAAGACAACACACAGTGGCTGTTTGTTGAGACCCAGTGTATAGGAAGGGTACAGTTCAGCAGTCTATTGAGTCGTAATGTCATATCAACACAACTGATACAAAAGTTCAAAGGGAGCATCTGAAGAAGGTGGGTCTCTTGAAATGTGAGGCAAGAGGGATGAAAAGCTGAAGAGGCAATTCCCTTGTAGCAGTGATGAAGAGCATCAAATCTCATTTCTTGACAAGGTCTGGAAGATCTAGCCAAGAGATCCAAGTGCCACAGTAACAGATCCTGCAGGATAAGACATAGCATGCATCTAGACCAGAAACAAACCGACAAAATCCTGATAGGACAGCAATGTGTTCAGGTAACTGCTCTCCCAAAGCCATCAGGCAGGCAGATATATTTCCCCAAGATATGGTATTTCACACGGACTTGGGCAGAGCTTCTTTCTTGCAAACAGTGTTTATTTTCAGATTTCTCCGTTTGGAGAGTGCTTTTAATTTTTAAATTAATCTTTTGGTACTGGCAATATTTCCCCCCTTCCAACACAAGAGACTAATTGAGGAAGGCCTGAGCCTTTTGTACTTCTGTACTCAGTACATGTGCTTAATCAAAAGGAGGTCAAGAAGGTATGAGTGTTTCCTCAAGGTTCATAAGTGCACAAGTGTTTCCATGAATCAGGGCCTGTATCACCATTACTAATTCAGAGAGCGCAGGAGATGATAACTGCAAGTGGCGAGCATCTTCCTCAGGCAAAGGGAAGTAGCTGGTGTGTTTTGTGCTGATCCCCTGTGAAATGAGACCAGTGGAAGACACTTATTCTACAAATGAATCTTTTGTGAGTTTCACTGTTGCCTACAGTAACCCTGAGGTCATTCTCCGCAGCCAGCTCATCTGTATCAGAAAGGAAAGGAATACAGAATGACAGGGCCTTTCCAACACCCATAAAAAAATATTGTGTAGTGTACCAAATTGCCTGAAAATGTTTCTTGTAAAACAAACAATATTCTTGGTATTGCTACTTTCCACATAAGAGTAAAGCAGTCCTCTGTCTTTCTTCTCTCAATGAAACCACATGAAGCTTTTATGACTCGTTCCTTTCACAAGATTTCTGCTAATTGGGGTAAATGACTCCAAAGCCAAGCACGACCTTGTCCTATGAAAAGTTTTGATAACAATGGATGTCCAAACCTGTTGTCCAGTTACAGAAACGAAAATATCAATATATTTATCCTGTGGAAGAAAGCACAGACATGACAGGGTCAAGGAAATCAGGCCATTGCTCTTTGGGAAAGTCAAAACCAACAAAACTACATTTGCCTGACCAGAACCTTACAGAGTAGAGTAAATAATCACAAAATACCCCCTGCCTTTTCAAACAGCAGTGAATCACTATCTACAAGCAAAAAAAAACATATTCTTTTGTAGGTTTAGGGTAATCCCTAAAACCTGGAGAGGAAACTGAGAATAGAAGATGATAGGATGGCCCTGAGGCTTTTAGAAACTGCTGGAAAAAAAACGCTATTTCTAGAGTAGCCTACAGGATGTAAAAAGCCAGAGACTCTCTGAATTCTGACACTTTAGTAAGGCAGTAAAAAAAAAAAAGGGTGATTTTTTGATAATACCAGCTTTGTCTGAGGAAGACCAGAAGAGTGGATATCAATCTTTGTGCACTAGAGGAAGAGAAATAGCCAGCTGGGCTAGAATATTAGCCAAAATATTTATGAACTGTGTGGTTACCAAGTACAACTAAAATGTCACTGGGAAGGTTAAGAGTATGTTTTCTTACTGGGGAATTCCAGAGGAACTATTATGAAAAAAAAATGGACCATGGTTTATAGGGCAAGGTTTCAAAGCTTTTTTGGCAAGATATAATTTCTACTGCATTATCACCAGCCCTCAATATCCTCAAGCAAAGGCAGAGACTGGAAGAAATGTGCAGACAAGATGATCCTTCCTTGGCACAGTTACGTACAGATCAGCTCCTCTTGTGTCAGCTAAATAAAACAGACTTTGCAGAGAAGCACTTGCCATCTCAGTGACTGACGCTAGGAGAAGCTCTGTCTATCTTTCTACCTATCTATTTACAGAAGACAGAGGTTGTACAGACTATATTATGACAACGTCCAGCTGTCTCTGGAACATTTAGATTTAGATGGGAATTTAGGTGAAGAGCAAAGGTGATCACCATCTGCAAAATCACAGGAAAATTTGTCTCAGCAAAATTGTGTGAGTACTTTTCCACAAAAGATGCTGATAATACAAAAGTATTATCAGGACTACCTAAAACCACACATTTAAACAGAAACAGCAACATTGCCTCTATTGCTTGTGAAGCCAAGAGGTATCCGAGATTAAAAAATCACATGAATTGCCACAGAAGCAACCTCTGGTAGTGTGAAAATAGGTTTAATACATATCTACTTCAGTTGAATGTTTTTATCCCTTGCAGTTGCATAGTCAAAGGAACTTGTGCAGTATGAACTAGTACAGGATTTATGCCCATGTTTAAAGCAGCCTGAAGAAGCAGCTCCTGTAATCAACTTATGACATTCATTTGGCTAAGTCTGAAAACTAGACATGGACCATTTAGACATTGGCATTGACTACTTCATAATTTATATTAGAAATAATTTATATTAAAAAAGTTTCTCAATTCTATCCAAACTCCTCCAGAATTATGTTTCTTCTAACCCAGAGGGCCTTCAGCATCATTTTTGACTTCTAGAAGGCACTGGCACCTCAGAGGACAGAATTTGTGTGTGTTAGCTTACTACATTGAGATTTAGGGCATCTGAGGTTAATTTTAATGCCCCTTCCCTTGTAACCAGATAGCTCCTATATGTCTGTCAAGAAGTCATTTGTCACAGCTCCATAATGGCACTTAGCTGGTGAGTTGCCACTGTTGACTTCTAGTACCTCACCCTAAGAGTTGAGTCCTGCTCTCTAGTTACATTTGGGCAGAGTGGGGGTATAAGCAGACATTGGCCTCCTCATCAAATTAAAACAACATCTGACAAGTGATAGATCAGTAAGGATAGATGCTTTACTTATTCATATGCACCCCCCAGCAATTCAGCTGGTTCCCTAATTGTCTGGTTTAAGAAAAGTGAGTTGCCTCTTCTTATCTTATATTTCTACCCACAAAGCACTAAGAATCCGCCTCATTTTATCATTCTCAGAGCTGCTAAAGGTACTTTTAACTACTTTCTTTTTCCTTTTCTTTTGTACAGCAATCACACCCAGTGCAAGACTGCCTCTCTGTTGGTGACCAGTTTAAAGAGTCAGATACTCAAGAAGATGGAATTGTTCTGTAATTTTGCTTATGTAAAGTAGGTGTATTTAAAAAAACCACTCCCTAGAGCAACTACGATCATACCTGTATTTCTAATTGAGAAAAGGGAATATCCCTGAAAATAGCTATTTACGTAAAACTGGATTAAAAAATTTTACTGAAAGTTCCATGTGAAAACATAAAGAGAGGCAAGGCACTAAGAAATCATATATGATTGCAAGTGAACAAAGAATGGACTGAGCATAATAAAATTATTATATTTGTGCTTTATTCTTAATGAACCAAGTAGTAAATATTTTATTACAGACTTAATAGGTGACTAAGTAAAGGAAATTTTTTCCAATCATAATGTTGCATGACAAGTACCTCAGCCAGTTTTCACAGGAAGGAAAGGAAGAAACATCCAACTTTTGACCAGAAAAGCTGTCTTTGGCTGCATCTGATTCTAATCTAGCAGTAATATCCCCATCAAACTGAAGTCCAAACAATTGCCCCCACAGCAGTTTCCCCTCCAACAAGAAGTTAAGTGCTCTCAATGCTCAGTTTCTGTAGCATCTCCAAAAAATAACTGAGGAATCAGAACCCAACTGCTGACCTGGTGGTACAACAGGCAGATGATGGGCCAGCTCCCTTTTCACGGCTCTTTGTGTTTTACAGTGGTGACAACATTAAAGCTTGTTTTCGTCAGTGTACTATCCAGATATGACTCAGAAGACATATGGAGAATAGATATGTGTACTACTAAGATTCAATTTTTAAAGTCACTTTTCTGCTCATAACCACACTGAAAAAAAAACAAAAAACAAAAAACAAACCAACAACCACCATGCAACAAAAATGTGCTAAACTGACAAAACTTGTCACTAACTGTTGTCTAAATCATTAGCTGGTCATCTCCTGCCCTCTAACTTCAGTGAGAATGGGAAAGAGGAAACGTGCTTGATGTATAACTGTGAAAAATGTCAATTTGGGGAAAATTCTTAGATTAACAAAACTGAACACTATCTGTTTTACAAAATGAAAAACTATAAGGTTATGGCAGCTGAACACATGACCCAAATATACTGGTTACTATTGAAAAGAAGGAAAAAAAAAGAAATAAGATTACGGTTTGCTGTGGAAACTTTTGCATCACAATATGCCTGCAAAATAAGAAGTGCCTATAAACAGGAGAACAGGGACTTGTGAAGTCCACCTTTGAAGCTATATGCATAATATGACCATTTGCTGGACGATCTGTAATCTATACTAGAAAGGAACAGTAGATGGCCTACTTTTCACAAAAAGTGAGAGCTAGAGAAAAACCACATTGTGCCATAGGGAGGGGAAGGACAGGCATAGCCTTCATTATTAATTGGCATACACAGAAAGCAAGCAGAAACAAGACAAGTAAAAGAAAGAAGGGAATTCTCCCCGGAAACATATGGGAAGCACAAAACAGAAGTAATAAAACATTAAAGAATAGGGATACAAACACCAGCGTGTCCAGAAAGTGCAATCATCAGTAATGAACGTAACGAAAGCACTGGAAGTGTGAATGCAAAAGTCAATGGCTTCTTTTACACGTGTGAGAGAGTGCACGGCAAAAGACCAGGGTATCTAAATAAGAAATGTATGAAAGAGTCTTCCAAGTATCATTTTCTGTATAACTCACCAGCCTTCACTAAAGGGAGAAGTAAAGGAAAGCACAGAAAATTCCACTTTGACACCTGTCTTTTAAAGCTGTTTTCATTTTCACAACTTATCTTTGTAGTTCCTGCACTGCAGAGCTCCCAAAGCTGAGCACTGTCAGCAAGTCACTCTGGCCACAGACCTGGTTTTCTACTCACTTATGTCACCGGTCTGCTGGACCAACTCCTTTTTATAATTAGCCACCGAGGCTAATTTTCAGGCTAACCTCGTCCTGTAAACCCAATACAGGCTCAAATCTCTAAAGAAAAATAAGCACCCAGCCACTGCTGAGGTGCCCTCTGCTCAGGAAGACGAGCATAAGCCCTTTCAATACTTTTGACTGTCCTTTTCCTATCTGGTTGAGCTCTCAAACCACAAGTTTCCGAATGTTGTCAATTGACAGTGACGAGGTACCTCAGGAAATATTTTTGCAGGTCCCCAAAGTATTTCCAACCCTGGAAAACCAGTGCATGTAAATGAACGCAGATGCAGTGTTACACACAATTTGATGAGTTATTGCTACAAAACGTTTGGTGAATGAATTTTCAAGCAGGATACACAAAGTTTGTTGGACACAAATACTCAGTAATAACATAGTGATTGCTTCAGAGTTGTCTAAGCAATAGCAACCACCTATTTAACCACTTAGTCTTGCTTCTAGTTAGGATCCAGCAAATTCCTTTCAAAACTAATGGTGTGATGTAGGAGTAGCTTAACTGAATTAAATGCAGCACTTATGGGCACAAGGAAGACAGGAAGAAGTACAGCATTATTTGTATACACAACCTTACTGCAAACATAATTTGACTAGCTCTTGAACAGCAGTGAGTAACAAGGGTTGCAAGGTATAAAATGGAGGTGATTAATTCTGTCTTGGCCTGAAAAAATTACTTTTCTTGCCAATCTTTTGGCACCTCCTACTGACTAATACAGAAAGGGGTGACACAGGGCCTGAGGATGTAAAACAAATATAGTGAGAAATTAAAAGCTTTGCCATCTAGCCTACATTAGGCTACCACAGTGATAGAGTAAGTGTGAAGGAAAATAAAAAAGAATAAGGGAGGGATTGATTCCACTTCACAGTATTCAGATAGTCCAACCTTGGGAGAACGTTTGAGAGGGGGAAAGTTATAAGCCTTTACATATCTTCCAGTACAAGGAGAAATTAATGAATTTTACAGACAATGGGCTTGACAAGATGAGAGTCTGCCCACCCTTTTATTTAAACCAGTGTAAACCAAATGTTTTTCCTTCCAGTGTACCAAGTCAATAAAAGCAGAGGGGAGGAAGACTGCTATAAGTGGTAACCAGGCCTCCCCCGTGGCGTAACAGTGAAAAAAGGGTAAATGTAAGCAGTTGGTGTGTATGGGAGGTTGCTATGTTCTGCATCGCACAAGTAGGTGGCTAAACTCATTTACATGTTTGCCCTCAGCTACACTACTATGGGTTATAGATTAAGCTCTACTTTGAGGTACAGCCGGGTATATCAATAGTACCTCAAGAAGCATCGCTGGAGTCGCTTTGCATTTACAAGAGCAAAAATGGGAGAGAAGCAGCAGGCTGAATTCTCTGTGAAACCGGTGCAAAGGTGCACCTCTGTCAGAGGACACATTTAAAGGCAGCTACAGAACAAAAGCCTCTCTGCTTGCCAGCCAGGCATACGTTATAGTAACCACACCCTTCTAGGTAAACCATGTACATAGAGCAAATCACTTCTTTTGTGAATAGGGTTTACTTTATCATTTTGAAAGGCATATTGCTATTTCTTGACATATTAGTATGCTTAAATGAATCACTTAAGAAAATAAACTTATTTGCCCATGTTTACATTTATTTGTTCTATCCTCTGTTACTAATCAAATTTGTCTAATATTTTTATCACATCATGTTTTAAATAAATAAATAAACACCACAATTGCCTTTGAAATACTAGTTGCTAGCAATAAAATAAAGACAAGAAATCTCACAGTCTCCCGTGTGACAAGAGTAGGTGGAAAGGATGTATTGCTCCAGGTATGCTGATAACATACAATGTCAATACCCCACCATATTGTTAATTTTCTATTGCTTTGAATGTCAGTGCCCTCTTACAGGTTAAAAAGATGGAGCTGCATATGCAACAAATGCTTCTTATTGTTAGTAGTGTGCCTTGAAAAGAAAATAATTTTCTGTGTGATGATGCAGATTTTTACATGGAAAGGGGCTGGTTTTCACGGGAGGCACCGCACTCAGAGCTCCACTGAGCCCACTGCGCTTGGGCAGCCCACTCGACGCACGGTTCTGCTGGTGTTCGAGGAACTGGTACCACTTGCCCCAAGCCTCATTTTGTACCCACTATACCATAGTGCCATTTCAGAACAAATGAAATAGCAGCTTTTGTACAACATATGTTCAGTTCCTATAGCACTCTATTTTTGCAATTGGAAGGCCTCAGGCATTGCTCTCCTTCCAAGCCATACACAAACAAAGAGGGTTTACCACAAAACAGAGCCTCTGCTGAAGAGTGTAAGGCTTACCTTTGCTCCCTCACTCAAGACCCTAATTTCATCAAGTTATGTCCCTTCCTTTCATTTTATATTATATAGCTATAACCTATAGCTTTCTCCCAGCAGCAGCACAAGTCCCTCTTGATTTTTCCTTACCATTTAAACCAACACGATCATCCAAGACTTTGCCATCAGGAAAATCTAAATGTCACACCAGAAAGGAAATAGATCTCTTATGCTGTTGGTAATCCCTTTCATATAAAATTTCAATTAATTCAGTCTAACCTTATCACTGGATTCTTATTGCTACCAGACCTGGGCTAAGTCCAACTATACTTTAAAAATAAATAAACAAAAAGAAATAATGCAGTCAACTGGTAAGTCTGAATCATTGCTGTCTTATTCAGGTTCTGTACCAGAACACGCTGCAGATTTTCAGTGTAGGGATTTCGGCTATAATCACAGGGTAACAGTGGTCTAGTGGGCTCTAGAACTGCATGTGCTGAAACCAGATGTGCAATCCTAAAGATCTAAGCTATGCCATCTACACAGCTGGAGTAGGAGCCAGCAGAGCACCTCCTCCTTTCTCTAAACACATGGATGCGACACAGTCTGACAGGGAACTGCAGTCCAGTCCTGCAGTCAGTGCAGGAGAGATCACTGCCCATGCCGTTGCTGTCTGTATGGTTCAGCCAGGAGGGGCTCTGCATAGCCGAGGGGGGATCTTGTTTCCAGCTGCTGAAAGTTTCCTCTCAGCTCGTTACCCTTTCGCTGGCTTTTCAGCCTGGCTGCAAGAGAAAGTGGATACGATGCTGTGGAGGTAGCCACATCCCCTTCTGCCCCGCGGTTTGCCATCTCTTTTGGCCCTAACCAGGTCCACAAAATGTCCATTTTCAGTAGGGCGGGTGGTTGCCACTCACACCTACATGTTTGCTGTTCTCGGAGTCCCCGCGCATGTGCAAATCTGGCTGGCGACACATCCAGTAGCCCCTGAGGCAGGTACCCCCAGGAAGGCATCAGTGCAGCCACCACTACACGGTGTATTGGAACGAAAATGTTGATGCACATTGTTGGGCATAATTTGTATCCACAATTTATATCCACAGGTAGGGGAATCTGGCTAAATATGTGTCTCAAAGGGACTTGGTATGTGATACAAGTGGCATTAAACCCCTGTCTCCTGCCTCCCTCCCCAGCGTTTTTAATCAACCTTCTTATCTTCTTCTATGAGGAACTTATGTTAGGAAGTCTACATTAAAGGAAAACATAGATCTTTATTTTGCTTCAAATGTGTTAACAGTATTTATTGAAAATATTTCTGGCCAAAATATCAAAAAACATCTGATTTTCAATGGTAAAAATACCACAACTGCATTTGAAACTTTATAGTAACTACAGTCTAAAAGTGAAACTAAAAAAGTGAAAGTTGCATGTTGTTTTTTACTGCACAAGCTGAGAGAAATGCAGAAAGTAAATAAAAAAGCACATATTAACATGCATTTATAAAAATGCTTCTGGCATTCTAAGATGCCTTCGGACCAGAGAGAAAGGAAGGTGGCTGTTTATTAACACTCATTGTTGATAGAAAAAAAAGGTGTGTGTGTGATCATGCAAGTAGTTAGACACTGATTTCACAGTATTCCCTGCAGATTCTCTGACAAAGTCAGCAAAAGTAGGACAACACATAGGTAAAGATTGCTGCCGGGATTTTCCAAAGTCTAAAAACAATTTATGCAACTACTTCCTATCCATTTGGAAAATCCCAGTGTTCAGGCTTACCGTTCTTCTTCTCCCAGCTACATTTCCTTCACGATTCCTTTTTGGTTTTGGCTACACCTGATTAACTAACGCTGGCAATACTCAGCCCAAGTCACGCCAGCTAAACAGCCGATTGCAACAGGAGAGCCTTAAGGATGAAGACAACACTTCCAACTCAATCTTGGATTTGATGTTCAATTAGGATTCTTGAAACTTTCTTCGCATGCTTTTAACTCTGTTTTGAGGTTTGTGTTTTTAGTGGAGGTGCAGGAAATCAAGTAATTCAATGTGTATTTACCATTTATATAATTACTTTTATTAAATTACTTACATAATTTGTGTGAGTAAAAGATCACCAGAACATGCAGTTACACTGTTTACAATTACTCTGTCAGTTGATGCAATTACTATAAATAGGCTGAGAGACATCACTAATTAATGAAGTTGGAAGGGTAATATAAGTCGTCGTCTCCTACTGCACATCTAGGGCATACGATCTCTAAGTTCAGATGCAGAAGGGTGATTTATTTTTCTTTAGGGCTTTGGAAAGGATATATTATAAAGAACCCTCACACCCCAAATTGCCTCAGGCTACAGCTGCTCAGGAAAGAAAATGAAATAGTAGAGTCGTGGCTCATTTTTAGCTAAATTTTAAACATTAAGAATGAAGCAACACCAGTGGAGCGTACACACACCATACTGATTTTAGTGGGTTTTTTATATGCAGAGTTGGGGAAGACTGATCTTTAAACCTGGAGTGGAAGTGTCATTTCCCTCTTTATTTTGAACACAGTAAAAATATGTTTTACTTGCAATTTTAAATATTCTTATAAACCACACATGAGGGGTTTTTTTCAATCTGGGAAGGAAAAAAGTATTTATTCAGAGTCACTGGAGAAGAAATGTAGTCTTACACAAAACCTGCAGAAGAAAATTGTGCATATTAACAGTTCTCTTGAGAGCAATAATAGACATTCTTTGCATTTATTCAGCGCATTTACATCCAAATGGGGAAGATGTTGGATTTGTCTCAGTTAACACTGAAATATTTGCAAAAATCAACACGGGAAAATGTTTCCCGCAGAAGCAGGAAGAGATAACCTTGCTCAGTTTTGTTTGTACCTCTGTGGGAAACTATAGGCAACATGACCACACCGTTGCAGTGACATGTACATTTTCAGTCACAGAGTAAGTAGTACCTACCCTGGTACTACTTACTCTGTGACTGAAGATCCAAGAAATCTTGTCATAGCCTTACAGCTGCACTGACTACAGGCCCAGCTTCAGGCCTCCTAGGTACTTAAGCAATACTCACCGGAAGAGCAGCATTCAGAAATGTCTCTTAAATAGGTTTCTGTACAGGATTGAGATTTAGATTCTGACAGAACTGGAGAAGTGTTATTCCCGTTATCAGTAATGAAAGCAACATTTTACATACATAAAATTATACTCTTGTGGACTGTTAATCAGCTTTGATTCTGCATCAGTTACTTTCTTTTCCAAAGGAACAAAATGTAAGGTCCCCAACAGGCAGCAAATGTGGCTACAGTCTGGACACCAGGTATCTTATGTTTTCACTGGCCTTCTGATTTCCTTCATTCCCCAAATACATGTCTACCAGAAAAAAAAACTCAAAAATCTGATAGATTTGAGTAGCCTTGCTCCCTGCTGATGCCAGGACACACTTTATATAAAATTGACCAGGTGTAGAACAGAGCTGAATTAGTCTTTAGTGTTCCGTTTGTGCCACTGCCATTAGCGTTAAAGCCCCCCCCCCTTCCTCGCAAAGAAACGCTTTTTGCAAAGATGCAAAGATGTCACTATACACAGCACCTCCACCCTGCACGAATGCTGGTCCCGCGGTGCAGCAGACCCATTTTACAGGTAGGCAAATGGAGGCCGGGAGGGACGGCAGCTCCGTCAGAGGTGTGAGTAGGGCAAAGTGGGAATGATGTGCACCCTCTGGCTGATTTGGGATGAGGTGTGATCCCAAGAAGCGATACATCTGCAGCACTCGAGGGGACAGCCCGGGCTGCCTGTCTGTCCCCGCACTGCCAGCGCTGGAATCCCGTTACAGGACCTACGGAGCCTACGGGACATGAAGAGACCCGACGGGGCGGTGGCGGGGGCTGCCCGCGGGCTGCACTGCGCCTCACGCACGGCCCCCGTCCCCGCGGGCCACTCCGCCTCGGGGAGCACCGGGCCCCGAGCCCGCCCCGGCCCTCCGGGAGCGGCCCCGCAGCCCCGCCCCGCCCCGTCGGCGGCTCATTGATGAACAGCGGCCCTTTGAGGAAAGGGCGAGTGCGCCGAAACCGCTCTGCAAAGCCCCGATTTTTCAAGCAGCAGCAGCGCAGCCCGGGAACTTTGCATGTTTCGCCATTTTTCACATCCTGACTCATTTCTGTATCAAAAAACGTGTTCTCTGGAGCTCGTCGGACACCCACCGCCTCTCCCGCCGCCGCGGCGGCGGCGCCAGGCACCATCCACCGCCTGGCAGCAGCAAGGGGAACTATAGCAAAAATCCCCCGCGGCGCGGCAGCCGCTGTCAGACACCGGGCAGCTCCCGTCCCCGGCCCCCCCGGCCCCCCGGATCCCGCGGTCCCCCGCCGTCACTTTTCCTTTATATTTCCGGGAGGGTGGGGGTTTGCTCGCTCCCCGAGGGCTGCTGCCGCTGCAGCCCGCACGCCACGCAGGGAGCGGAGCAGGTGCACCCGCGAAGGGCCACCCTCCCCCCGGCGGGAGGCACCTACGTGGCGCGGCGGTGGTCGCCGATACCCCCGGGGGAACCGCGCCGCCCCACGGCGGGACTCCCGTTCCCCGCTGGCCGTGTACGGGAGGGAGGGCTGCCCGCTGCTCCGACGGCTTCATCACTGAACGCCTCACGCCGGGAAGGCGGGGGGCCTGCGGCCGCGCCGTCGAGGGGCTGCAGCGCTAGCGCGGGGGGGTACCACCGGGGCTGGGCGGGGCGGCTCGGGGCGGGAGAGCGCCGTAGGGCGCGCGGCCCCGGTCCGCCCGCCCCGCGCCCCGCTGCCGCGGCACGGGCCCGCCGCGCGGCGCCAGGCGCCTGCGCACTGCAGGGGCGCCAGATTTGGCGGGAGGGGGAGTGTCCAAGGGCCCTTTGTTTGATGGCATCTCTGTTTACAGAGTTTACTCTTTAATCTCAACCTGTTTCCTCCTCCTCCTCCCGCGGCTCCTCGGCACTCCCGTGCGCGGCGGCGGAGCGCCTGGGCGCAGCCCGGCAGCAGGGCGCGGCGGCGGGCGCGGGCTCCCCCGTCCTCCTCCCCCAGCGGCCGGTGCGAGGATGGCCCGGAGACCCCGGCACAGGTAACCCGCTGTCTGCGGGCGGAGGGGCAGCCGGCCCCGCTCCGCTCCGCGCCTGTCAGACGGGGCGCGGGAGAGGGAAGGCAGCGGCGGGCTTGCCCGGTGGACGGGGCGGCGAGCGGGCGGACAGCCCCCCTTCCTCCGCGCACCTGGGCTACTCCGCCCCCAGCCCCCAAACGCAGCGCGAAGCTCCCCCCTCCCCCGGAGGCGCCGCGCCGGGGGAGCGGCAGCCCAGCGGGACGCGCCTCAGAGCCGCCGCTGACGGGGCGCCCGAGACCCGCGCCGCACGCCTGCCGGACGCCGCGGCGGGGCCGCGGGGGGCCGGGGCTCACTGTCCGCAGGGGCAGCGAGGAGCCCGGCGGGGCTGCGCGCCCCGCAGCTGCACGGCAGGACAATGTCGGACTGGCTCGGCGGCGGCAGGTAGCGCGTCCCGTCTCATTCATTCATTCATTCATTCATTCCCGGCGGGGTGGGACGGCAGGTGGGCGACGGGCGCGGGGTCTGGGCTCGCTCCCTCGTCTTTTTTTTTTCCTTTATTCTTGCATTGGCGGCCCCTTGGCCCACGGGAGCGCAGCTCTCCCCCGCGGGGGTAGTTACGCCCTGCGGGGCTTGGCTTTTTCCCGCACACGCCGCTCGGCACATGCCGGAGCGCGGCAGAGCGGGCAGGCAGCTGCGGGGGCTGCGGGTCCGACGGGGCGCTCAGCCGGAGCTGTCACCCGTGCCTGCCCGCCCGACCGCCGCGCTCCCGGGCGAGGGCGATCTCCGCCTCTCCGCGCCGGGGGCCGGGGGCAGTGACGCCCCGGGGGCGGCGGGCTGGACAGGACGGGGCGGAGGGGCAGCGCCGCGTGGCTGCGGCCGTGCCACCGCTGCCGGGCGGGCGCACGGAGCGGAGTTGTTGTCTAATTAGCCGGGAACGGCGGGTCGGACACGTGGAGGCTTTTTTCTCTTTCTCTTTGCAGCCCGGCATCCTCCCTTCTTCCCCTCCCCTTTGGCTGGGCTGTGACAGAGGAGAAAGCCTCAACCTTGCCTTTCCCTGCCCGGCTGCCGGCCCTCTCCGGCGGGACTGGGGACTTGGAGGGTCTCTTTTTAAGGAAGAGGGGCTTGCGGTGCGGGAGGAGGCAGCGGGCCGCTGGGCGAGCGCCGGTCTGTACTTTCGGTGTCAGCGAGGGGAGTGTCGCTGGGACTGGCGATGAATCACCCGGCCCGTCTCTCCCGAAAGAGGGGGACAGCCGCCGCCTGCCTTGCGGGCGCCTCCCGCAGGGACACGCCGGTCCGCGGCCCGGGCTCCGCCGGCAGCCCCGCCACGGCGGCGCGGGCTGCAGGGGCGGCGCGGCGTCGTGTCCGCCTGCCCCGCGGGGCGCGGCGCGGAGCGGGGCCGCCCCGGCGGGAGCGGGCGCGGGCTCTGCCGTGGGAGCGGGCTCTGCCCCGCGGGGCTGCTGCCCGAATTCCTTCAATCACGGTAGCAGCAGCGAGTCATTTCCTCTCCACCCCCTCCTTTTTTTTTCCCCTCTCTCCTTTTTTTTTTTTTTCATTCCCCGCGTATCGTTGCACCAGTCGGTTGCCCGGGCGAAAGGCGCAGCGCAGCTGCCGGGGGAGCGCTGGAGCGGGGGCGCGCGGGGGGCTTCAACCCTCAGCCCCGGCCGGGCGGAGCGCCGTGCCGTGCCGTGCCACCCGGGGGGAGGCTTCGGGGCTGCGGCCGGAGGTGCGCAATAATAAAAAGTTTTAGCGCAGCGCTGAGGGCCCGGTTGGCTAAAGGAGCTACCGAGCGCCCCGAAATCCCAGGGCTCTTTTCTCCTGCTGGAGAGCACAGGTAATACAGCGGGGTTTGCTCAGTTCTACGGTGCCAGCAAGGCCCCGGTTATTTAAATAAACCGGTAACATTACTGGCACCGCACTTGAATCGCTTTAACCTGTTCGCCGCTGCTGTTCCGCCGCCGTGACGGAGCGGCGTTTCTCTGCAGCGCCTGGAACACGTCGCCGCGCAGGAAGCGTCACTGATGGATGCGTACCTGGTGCTTTTGCTATCTGCGAAACTCATTTTCAAAGTGATACTTGGAAACAGAGCCACAAAACTTCCTTTGGCATACGGGCAGTCGCACAGCTGTCTCTGTGTGTCACTTAGAAAAGTGAATCTCCTTCGAGCGGCGGCAGGGGAAGGAGCCGCGTTCGTAGCATCTGGAGCGTGTGAGCTTTGCTCAGGCGTGTGGCCCGCTCCAGCCCGGGAGGCTCCAGCTGTGAACAAGGGGTGCGCGCTCGCCTTGGTGTGCAGAGCCGGAGCTGCGGTCAGCGCTTCCCCCAAATGGTTACCTGGGCCGGGGAATAGGGAGTGAACCGTGGGGCCAGGCAGGGCAAAGGACCTCGCACCGTGGGGGCGAGTTGAGGGTGGCCGCGATGGGCTGGGTGGGTGAGTCAGGGGCCACCCGGCAGAGGCTCGGGGAAGGCCACACACATCACGGCAGGCTGGGGAAAACGTCCTACGTGTAGCATAGTTTTCATGGCACATGCCACAGGCCAGAAAACAGGGTTGAAGATGGAAGGTGTGATTAGCCCAGGGTAATTTAAAAGAATATATGTTTAACAGCTTGCATATTGGAGGTGTTTGCATCTTGACTAACTCTGTGCTTCACTGCAACTTAATTTAAAAAGTGATCTCCTGAAAACAGGTTAATGGGATAAACAATGCCCAATAATTTTGTTACAAAATAACTTTATTTTAATGTCTTAGTCATACTTTAACATACCACAGCATACCAGACCACCCGATATATCATAGGTTTTAGTCCCGTAGCATGACATTGTCTCCTTTCTAGCACTTGTGGTTATCATCTCTTAGCTGAAGTGTCAGAACTGCTGCTGGTATCCTAAAAGTTGGAAATAAAATGCTGCCCACCAGAAAGACAGCTCTTGTTGCAAAACACTTTTAGTTTTAGTTAACCGGGTAGAGCAAGTGCTGTTTGTAAAGAAGGTAATAAAGTCCTTTTTACCCATAAATAGCCTCTGGGGAAATCCCTTAGTCATGAATTAGGTGAGTAGCAGAGTATTTCAAAAACAGTGTGAGGTATTTAGAAATGGAGTAGAGGTAATAAAGTCTTAAGTCAGAGAAAT
This sequence comes from Nyctibius grandis, assembly GCF_013368605.1. Taxonomy (NCBI): domain Eukaryota; kingdom Metazoa; phylum Chordata; class Aves; order Nyctibiiformes; family Nyctibiidae; genus Nyctibius; species Nyctibius grandis. The sequence goes on along the minus strand of NC_090658.1, from coordinate 65,964,106 downwards.
GGAGAGTATAAAAGGGCTCAATCATTCATTTCTTGGTTGCAGGGCATTAGGTATACTTGTCCTCAGCTCTTCTCTGTCCAGACCCAGAAATGACAGGCATGTTTTATATTAGAGTTTATTGCATGTTAATGCTACCACTTATTGGCTTTACTTAATTATAGAAACTTTTGCCTTCACATATAGGGTCCATAACTGTATTCTCAAACAAGGTTATTAATGGTTAACTTTTTGTATTTATACACAGTCTGTTTTATTTGGGAACAGTGTAACTGTCTGCTCTATTAAACATACAAAAACACTAATATTTTCCAGAATGTATGGCACGAGTTAAAGATTTTGAACATGCACTTGTGTAATGGACACAGCCTCTAGTTCTCTTTATTGTCCCAAACATTGTATTTTAATTTGAAACCTTCATTGGTTGAAAGTTTGCCAAATGTGTAATTCACCACTGATCTAACAGTAAGAGCAGGTCTAAACATGCACAGTAATACGGAGGTTGCCAGCCCTTTGCTTGTATCTGTGGATACCAAAAACAGCAGAACCAGTTCAGAATAGAACAACAGAATGCAGAACAAAATCTTGTTGTGCAAGTTTTAAAACTTTTATCTGTGTAACCTTTCTAAAGATTGTAGTGGGGTTTTTTTGTGCTTTCTAATGAAGTAGCTCAAGTCCTCATGTTCCACTCTGTGTCTCGCTGTGTTTCCTTCTGCAGTATATATAGTAGTGATGATGACGAAGAAGATGTTGAGATGTATGATCATGATTATGATGGTCTTCTTCCTAAGACTGGAAAACGTCACCTAGGAAAAACCAGGTGGACCCGCGAAGAGGTAAATCCGAGTTCACTTATCTCCTGCATGTAAAAAGACAGAGACGGTGTGGATCATGTTCTTCTCTGAGTTGCTTATTTGCAGACTAACTTTGGTGACAGTCCAATGTATATGAATGAGGACAAATTTTTTGACCCTTTAGCTACATCCAGTGTTTTATTTAACTTGGAGGATCGTTCTTCTCTTTTAAATAAAACATATAAACACCATTTTTTTATGTCCAGCAAGGTCTACCTTACAGGTATGTGAGTCTGTGTGTAATCCCTGTTGGAGAAACAGATTAAGAGTCACCTGCAGCACTGCTTGATTGTTGCTGCTGCCTCTTTTTTGTTTGAAAGTGGTTGCTATGCGAGAACTGACGTGTGTTCAGTGTCCCACAGCAGCAAACAACTGTGGCAGAAACTGCTGCAGTCCTTTTGTGCCCTTTGAAATTTGCACTTTAATTGCAGCATTATGATTCTGAGTGGAAATAAATTGAAAGCTGGAAGAAAGAAATCCAGCAGTAGCAAAACTGAGCGTTCAAGACGTATTTTGCTTTTGAAGGTCAGAACGTGTTTTAGTCACGGTACCCTTGTGCTGACTTTCTGGGTAAATTGTGGTATCAAGCTCCTTTGCCAGGTGGATATCCTGTGGCCATTTAACTGGTTTGAGTTTATTGTGAAATACATTAATACAATTCGTAAGTTATGTTTTGACTTTCTCCTCTCTAACAATGTATATTGATATATAAACAGTGGCAGGTCACCTCTTGCAAGCATTTTTTAATTTTTTTTAAACCATAGTCTGCTCTTACAGAGGTAGATGTGGTTGTGATATGGCCTGGGAGGAAGGGATGGCCGTGGATCCTAAGGGTCACTTTCTTGTCACATGAACTGGGAGCGTGCTGGGAGGCGCTAGGTGGGGGAAGGGGAGGGTTGCTGCCCTCCTCTTATCTCTTGGGACAGTTTTCCCTTGTCTTACACTATCTCCGTCTTTCCCAGTGCATGAGATTGGTTTCTTTTGTCTTTAGGGTCTATATTTCTGGCCTTATCATTAAAAATAGTGGGCCAAATTTCTTGCTATTGCGAGTATGCAAAACTCCCTCACAGTGATCAGGAGCATAAAGGAGCCATTAGTTTTATTGTGCATTCGTTGTACACGGATAGGCAATGAGCAAATTACTGGAACTCCCATTACTTGCAAGACATATAAAGCTTAAGTCTGTGATTTTTGGAGGTCCCCAAACAGCTGGGTGCCTGAATGTTACTGAATTTCATTGTTATTCTGATGCCTGGCATCTAAGCATCCATGTCCTCCTGTAAATCCAGTACAAGAATAACAGTTACATTGCTCTGAGCAGAAAAATGGGAATGTATAATGCAATTCAAGAACAGCACAGTAGTAGTCAATCTTTCTCCTGCAGCGCAGTAAAGAACCTACCAAAATCCACAGGAGTAGAAAAATGTCAAGATTTAGGCAATTAAAAATATGAGAAGACTACAGACCACCTCCCATTACTCTCAGGACACAGAAATATATGTATTGAAAGCTAGAAGGAGGCTTTTTTTTAAAAAAAATGTATTTCGTTTGCATTATAATTGCAGTATTAATTGTGTCTTCTTTTTTAATGATTTAGGATGAGAAACTGAAGAAGCTTGTAGAGCAGAATGGCACAGAAGACTGGAAAGTCATTGCCAATTTCCTTCCTGTAGGTGGATATTGGTTTCTGTTTCCAGTTCTAGTGACAACTCTTTATCAGAGGTTTCCAAGTAAGGGAAAGGGGAGTGGTTGCTTTATAGTTACATTTTTTGCGGGAGATATAAAACCTCAACAGATGGAGACCTCAGAAATTTAGTTAGAATATTGTGGAAACCCTTACCTTTAATTTTCCTTTCACTTCTCAGAAAGGGTTGGAAAAAATGAAACAAGCAAAAATGGGGGGTGGCGGAGTGTTGCACAGTAGATGGTCAATGTCACACTGAAACAAAATGTCTCAGCAGAGAGAAAAAATAGCTTTGATGCCTTTTAAGTGTGGTTTAGAAGATAATTGCTTTGTGAACACTTCGGCTGTTGTAGAAATACTGCATGTGAAAGCATGACAGCAATTGTGCAGGTGGTGAAGATTCAGTCCGTGTAGTTTTGGTGCTACAGTCCTCACTGCAGAAATGATGGATATCTTATCTAGTTCAGTGAGCAAACTGATAGTTGAGCACCTTCTTCTCAGACGTACTGTATCACTCCATGTGTTTTGTAGTCCTCGTAGTTGGCAGTAAAATGTGTCGGGAGCAAGTGTACCTAGATAAGAGTGTTATCACTGTTATCAGTCTACATTCATCTTGTCTAAAGAATGATCTACTTTGCATATTTTACATTTCACTAGAATCGAACTGATGTTCAGTGCCAGCACCGATGGCAGAAGGTACTAAACCCAGAACTTATTAAAGGTCCATGGACTAAAGAGGAGGATCAAAGGGTAATCAGTTTTCCTTTCTGATTAATGCCTTCCTAGTGGATTTCATGTGTTGGGGCAAAACTCCTAGAGACTTTGGTGGTCTCAACACTAGTATGGCCAGAGGCAGATTGATTCCATCAGTATCAATGCTTAGCATTTGTGTAGTGCTAAGTTTTCTAGGCAAATTAATTAATGTTCCTTTACAACACTGTAATGTAGAATTGCGCTCTAGAAATGCCGTAACTATTACCAGATTTTTCCTTTTGGGTAAAAGTATAAATGGGAAGCGGGGGACCTTAATTGTGTGTTAGTTTTATCAATCACGGCAATTTTGAGAAATGTTGTTGAAAATATTGCTCCACCACAGAAAATTTTCATTGATTCATTATGCATCGTTAAATACAGGCAGTTTTTATGTCCTTCTTTGAAGGTAATAGAACTCGTGCAGAAATACGGTCCAAAGCGCTGGTCTGTCATTGCTAAGCATTTGAAGGGAAGGATTGGAAAACAGTGCAGGGAGAGGTGGCACAACCATTTGAATCCAGAAGTGAAGAAAACCTCCTGGACAGAAGAGGAAGATAGAATTATTTACCAGGCACACAAGAGGCTGGGAAACAGATGGGCAGAAATTGCAAAGTTGCTGCCTGGACGGTAATGACATATACCTTTAGCTCTTAAATAGGAAAAAAGGAAACAGCTGCAGGTGTGAGCAGTCCGTTTCAGTTGCCTCGGGCTGCACTTTATAAATCAAAAAACTTTGGAATCAAAACCTGGAAAGCCAGTGACTTCGATGAGCGTTTTTCTCAGTGGGGAACTGTGCTGTTTGGTCAGTACATGGCACAGTACGCTATTTTTACATGCTTTAATGTTTGCCATCAGTAAAAAAACCCAGTAACTAGAGCAGGACTGTAACAGTTTCCTAAATGTCTGTTCCATCTTACTTGTGCTTGCAATAACTGTCAAAATCCAACTTATTCAGGTTCTGTAAGTGGAACATAATTTACATCCAGCTAAGGGTATACCTTCAACATGAAACCCAGTCTTTATTCAAAATGATGTGAGAGAAGACTGCTTCAACATTTGTAATTGCTCCTGAATAATCCAGGTGATTTTGACCTGTTAAAAATCCATGTATAAAACAGGAGAAATTGACTTCCTTAAACTTTGGTCTTGAAAATACTTGTCTCATTGAAAGCTTATGCACAGCTTGCCTATAATTTCAGAGATTCAGTGTCTTATTCGCTCTGTAGTAAAAGTGACTCAACATAAAGTGTAGTCAAGCAAATAATGTAAATAAGGGAGAGGTTTCCCTTCCCATTTTTGTTCCTGCTATTTGGTGAAACATCTTCAAGATCTAAACATAATGCCTAAGATCATGATAGCCTCTTAAGCGGGCATTCCCTAGGCTGCTTTCACCTTCTAGAAGAAAACAAGAAAGGAATTACCCCTTGGAAAGTTTTTTTGTAGCTGCCGCACATCACAGATACTGCTTTCAACGATGCTGTGTGGTGGTGACATTTTTCAAATAGAGGAGCTGTTTCTAAGCATATCTTAAAATCTCACAGACTTGATAAGTTTGCTTTTTCTGACTCATGTATGTGAGAATTTGAATCTCAGTTTTTCTGCAGCTAAGAAAAATCCCAACAGCTTTGTTTACCGGATTTGTGTGTATAGCAGGATGTTGTCATTGTCTAGGTGGCCAGTTGGAAAGTTGCTTGGAAGTTAGTCTCTTCACAGCTGTTCTCCACAGTCTTTCTTTCTAGGAATGAGATACAATAAAACTCCACTGTAATATCAAGACTTAGGAAGATGATGTTGACAGTCCTTTAGGGTAGCCTCAAAGGAGTGTTAGCCTTTGCTGTCACCTCACCTCGTGGGAATGAGGTGAAGCTGAAGTTACTAATTTCTTACAGTTTGATGATTTAAGGCTTAGAGATTGCTTTCAAAAGTACATAAACAACCGTAGCCCATTTGTCTTTTCCATTACCTTTTATACTGAGCATCTTTCCTGAGGAGATGAGAGTAGCATTTGTAAAGGTGGGGGCAGGAGGAAGGCCAGAGAACAGCTCAAGGTTTAAACAGAAATGCCAGCAGCAGTTTCCTGCCTATTAATCTGTCTGAATTGGAAATGCTCGTTTTTAAATCTCCTCAAACATATGTATTTCTGTTGCAGAACTGATAATGCTATCAAGAACCACTGGAATTCCACCATGCGCCGAAAGGTTGAGCAGGAGGGCTACCTGCAGGAGTCCTCCAAAGCCTGTCACTCCTCAGCAGCCACTGGCTTTCAGAAGAACAACCACTTGATGGCCTTTGCTCACAACCCGCCTTCTGTACAGCTGCCGGTAGCTGGCCAGCCCCCGCTGAGCAGTGACTACCCCTACTACCACATCTCTGAGCCACAAAACGTAAGCGCCTGAAAATGTGTTTGGTTTTTTTTTCATTTTGACTTGTTGAATAGGTGGGTGCAATTTAGCCATGCCTGATGTCAGGAAGCATGATGGGTTTTCTCCTAGTCTTGGTGGACTTGTATGTGTTTGATGTCAGGCGAGGACTTCTTTGACTTTGACCTCATTCAGTGATGAAAATATGTACATTTCAAATTGATTGCCAGTGTTCAAGTGGTGGAATCGGGTTCAGCATTCTTAATGTCTTGTAAGCAGTGAACATGTTTCCAGTACTGTTTCTTATAGTGATGAATATTACATTTCTTGAAAATCAGTTGAATCTGGTTAATTCTGTGTTCTATGTCAAAATCCCACATTCCCATCAGTAATATTCTGTTTGTGGGTTGCCTGTCGGAACCAAGTAAACAATACTGGTTTTAATCTGATTCCTTTTCTATTCATGATTAATAATGAAACAGGCTGCTGCTTCAGACAGTTACATTGTAGAGTTTTAGATGATAATAAATTGCATCTTTTGCATTTTCGCTTCAATTTAGAAAAATCTTACGAATGCCTCTATAAATTATTCATCTTTTCTCATTCAGGAAGGGTAGATATTTCGTATATGAATTTTCTTTCTTCCTCTGTAATGCTGACTGTCATATTCCTGAAAAACTGTTTACTTTTCTTGTAAATATTGTTGGTATCTTTGCTATTTCATCTCTGTAGATTACAAATCTCAAGTACCTAAAACCAAAGTATGTTTAACACAAATTCACAATGCAGGCAGACAATGTGATTGAAATAATAACTTTTAGTGTCTTTTGCTTTTTGGCCTAGGTCCCTGGTCAGATCCCATATCCAGTAGCACTGCATGTAAATATTGTCAATGTTCCTCAGCCAGCTGCGGCAGCTATTCAGGTAGATAACATGAACCTCATTTCAAGAGTCAGTTTGTTTGATAAGTGAAAATGCAGACATTGTATATTAAGGAAACTTTTTAATGTAATAAGTGTGGTGAAGACACAAAATGGGGAAGGTGGGGGAGTTCTAACATGGCTAATAATTGCTTCTTCTGAAGTGGATTTAAAACTCAGTAGTTGACATCTGGTATGATAGTTTTCACTTTCTCCGTTTCAAATGTCTATACTGAAATTCAGCAGGGACTTTGGTAGTGGAAAACACAATTGACTTTTGTTTCATCTTTGAGTCTAATTTGGCTATTATAACCACAGGACGGCAAGCCATAAGCATTTTAGTTGCTACATCCTATCAGACCTTTATCTTTTCTTTTCCCTTAACTCTTAATTTCAGAGACACTATAATGATGAAGACCCTGAGAAAGAAAAACGAATAAAGGAATTAGAGTTGCTACTAATGTCGACTGAGAATGAACTGAAAGGGCAGCAGGCATTACCAGTAAGATTGTCACTGTGTGCTTGGATGGAGGGATAGCAGCATTACCCCAGTGCTTGTCTTTTTAACTTTTTACTCCCCCTCTGCCTTTGATACTAATCAAGGCTCTATATTTCCGTTTTAAAAGGATGAAACATAGCACATATATAATCTGTATTTGCTTAGTAAATTCTTTTATTGAAGAAAAAAAAAGCAAACAATTTGCAGGTATTTTACTTCACAAAGTGGGCGCAGGGCTGGGCTCTGTAACGTGATTTAATATTGGAAACATGGTGATTGTACGAAAATGAAAAATCCCAGAGAACTTAAAGCAATGGGATCTGCATTTCTGAAGGTGTGCAATGGTTCATGTGATGAAAATGTAGTGCCTGTACATTAGATTTTTCTTCTCTGTTGTATTCTTTCCTTCAGCTGTGTTTTATACACTTTGTAAGCTTCAGACTTGGTGCATGTTTGACAGTTTGTTTTACTTCTCCGAATAATGTTAGATTCTTCATAACTGCATGTGTGGAGCAAATGCTGGCTATTACTGAATTCTCACACTTCATTGTGTATGCCATTGGATGTTAATGTGTGAAAACCCTTACGTAATTACTTAACACCATCACCAAAGCCAAGAATCCCCAAATCGTTTTTGAAGACAGGTGATAGCCAGCAGATTCTTTTTTTGGGTAATATTTAAATTAATAGTAAAACAGCTGCATGCATGATACGTTAGTTTGTCCACTTTTTAACTTTAGTTAATGTTTTGCAATTTCTTCTGTTGCATGATCACACTGGAAAGAAACTTCTGTTAATTTGTTCTTCTGCTTTCCTAACCACGTTGATTTGACAGCCTCTTCATTGCATTGGTGTAAGCTGTAGCATTAGACAGGGATAGAAGAAGAAAAGGAGATAAGCAAACAAAAGCAACTCTAACTCTTAAACCCTTTAGCCTTCTACAGTGCTGAGCGCTCAGTAGGGAAATCCTGCCATTTCTTGCTTCTCACAGAAAATCACTTGCAGACACTTTTTGAGCTTTTGGAGTAACAGTATGAGTTGATTATGTGTTAGTAATGATATATGCTCGTAATGCTGGAAGTAAATTATGAGGTAACTCTGGGATAACAAATACAATGCCGATATTACTTAAAACGAGATCTTGCACTGATGAAAGGAAACATCTTGACAATTGTTTCATAGGCATAAGCTTTTAGATGATGATGCAACCACTTTTATCTTTCCTCCAGTGGCATCTGACACCTTGTGCAATTTCATTGCTAAGTTCCTTCTGCCTTTTTTTCCCCCCCACTTTTCTTTTTTTTTTTCCTTCTTCCTTTAGACACAGAACCACACATCAAACTACCCCGGCTGGCACAGCACCACGGTTGCTGACAGCAGCAGGACCAGTGGTGACAATGCACCTGTTTCCTGTTTGGGGGAACATCACCACTGTACTCCATCTCCACCAGTGGATCACAGTTGCTTACCTGAGGAAAGTGCATCCCCTGCCCGATGCATGATTGTTCACCAGAGCAACATCCTGGATAACGTTAAGAACCTCTTAGAATTTGCAGAAACACTCCAGTTAATAGACTCCGTAAGTAGACTTGCCACCTCAGGTGGATTTGTGCGTGGTCAAGGACAAAGGGGAGAGGAACTGGGACGGTCCTAAATGTGTTTCTTTTTTTTTTCCGAGTAACTTCTAATTGCTACAAGATCTGAAGCTTGGCTTCTGACATAACAAAACGTGGCTGCTCATAAAGAAGCCCTTGAGTGTGGATGCATATGCTTTTTGTGGGTGTCTCCCTTTCCTGCTACATCTTGGTATGGAAGTGTGATTTTTACAAGCTGCACAATAGGAGCTTGAAATGATCTCTCGGTATTAAGTCTCCTTAAAATAAAATCAGAGACACCATGAAAGATTTTAAACAATGAAATGATACTTATTTGTATTTGAAGTGACACATGCCATAGGTTTGTGTGTGGCTGCTCATGTATCTGCATAATTTTCTAAAAGTTTTTGTTGTAGCTTCAATAGCTGCCTCTCAAAGTTTAAGGAGCTTCCTCTGGCATATATGAAGATCTGGAAACACGCGTTTTAAATGCTGAGTAGCTGACTGACATTGACATGGGCCTTTTCTCATTGTGGTCTCTGGGATACTACGTGTAACAGAAGCGGCACGTTGAAATATGTTTGTTGGTGGCACACTCCTTCATCAGCAGAGGTGTCTGCTTCATGCAGCATCATGACCCATTTGGCACGTCCAGAGCAGGCGTGCAGGTTGGGAGGAGAGCAGTCCTGGTTTAGAGCCCAAGGCACACATTTTTTGGTAGCAAAAGCCAGTATCTTCATACCAAGCAGAAAACCCTGGGAAAGTAGATACTAAGGACATCATTTAACTCATTGTTTTTTTAGGGACTCAGTTTCCAGCAACACTACTAGGATGTTAGACAATTTGATGTGATCAAGGTATATATTGAAAACACAAATAAGCGTTCACAGCATTACTACTCGAATAAACAGGGTCAAGCTGAATTGAACTGGGAAAGACTTTATTGTTGTTGTTGGTTACAGGCATATCCTAGCGCTGTATTTTCATGAGGTGGCACTATACACTGTCTTATAGCTCCGTGCCTCCCACATTGTTTCAGGATCCTTCATCATGGGGTGATCTCAGCAGTTTTGAATTCTTTGAAGACACAGACACTTCGGCTAGCAAAGCTCCCTCAGGCAAAGTCGCACAGCGTCACCAAAGAGGGGCCAGTGCTTGTAGACCTCAAGGACACCCCATCACAAACTTGAGCAAAATCATGTCGAGTCAGGGTTCTCCTGGCTCACCAAAGTCCTTATCTGCCTCACAGGGCAGCGCGGCTCCATGGGTCCTTCTTTGCAAAAGGAGAGGGCACTCCAGCCCCTTAGCCAGTGACCATGGTAGCACCTTGGTCCTAGCTGACGTCAGCAGCTCAACTCCTAAGCGCTCCCCTGCCAAAAGCCTGCCCTTCTCTCCCTCGCAGGTAGATCAAGACTTCTGCACAGATGTTACTAATTCTCAAAAGTCACCCCAGCCTTAACAATTTAGAAACTAATCCTTTGGAACAAATGACTAACTACCGTTGCGCTTGTTGATTTCACTCTGTGTTTGAATCTTCTCACTGCTTTTAGTCTTCACCGCTGAGTTTAGATCATCAGCAAGCTAACTGTTGATTCTTTTCTTTTAAATTTGTCTGTGGGGCTTGTTTTTTTTTTTATTTGGATCACTTTGTAGGGGAATACAACTGCTTGCTTCGCTCTTGCTGTTAACTCCTTCAACTACTAGAGTTCAACATTTCTAATCATACGTAATACTTTCCATCTCTGTCCACTTACAATATGATTCATTGACCTAGAAAACCCCAAACTGCATTTAAATAGCATTCAGGTTGTGAGACAAACTGACAACAACCAGAAAATTCAAATCATGGCTCGCCATCCTCAACCCCGAACCATGTGGGGTGGAGCAGAATAGGAATGAGGAGGCAAATGACCTGTTAAAATGGCCTGGCGTTCACTTCCAAATTCCTGTCAATGGTTGCTTTGTTTCACAGCTGTAGCACTATTTAAAACTGTTTTGGTTTTTTTGTTTGTCTGTTTGTGTTGGTTTTGCCTCGGTTTGGCTTTAGTCTTTGAAGTCAGAGAAACACAGTTTCATGAAGGATAGTAAAAGATTGCATGTAATGATCTCCCACTGTATGTCCCATTACCTATTAGGTATTTTAATCATATATCATTTATCCAGTGAAATCCGTATTTTCTTACATGCCATATTTTTATAAAGTGTATTTTAATCCGATGCAAGTTGAGTCTAGAAGGTAATATGGTGAATCGTTGTTAGAATAAAGGATACCACTACTCTCACAGATTTGTAGACGCTAGAAATGGAAACAATATTTTAGATTACTAGGTAGAACTCATGCAAAAGCAATTTTCTCCAAACTAATACTGCCGCCTCCTTTTCAGTCAACTGTTTCCATTCCAAAACATTCCACACACCCATCACAGGGGGCAGTTTTCATTTTATGCTGTGAAAACAGAGCACTTTTGTTTTGAGAGAGATGATAGGAAATTTATTTTCCTGTCATAAACACTTTATTTACTGCCTTAAAAACACCTAGATTCCCTATATAAATCTTTGTGGAATTTAGCCCACTTTCCTGTGGGTTTATTCCTGAAACATCCCTTACTCATTTTCACCCAGTTCTTACCTGGGCACACTGCTCTTAATATTAATTAAAATTTGTTTGCAGAAAATCCAGATCAAGCTTTTAAGACGTGCTCTTAAAGTGGTGGAGAGTGTTTCTCATTGGAACAGAGTATCATTTTCTTTATCACTTCCCTCTCTAGAAATGCTCATTTTGGCTCCCTGAGTGCTCCAGCCAACCTGTTGAGCATTGTTTTGCCATGCGGTCAGGTACCCTGTATACACCTACCCGCATCGTGGGGTCAGGAGAATCACTTATGTCAATCAGAAAGAAATAATTTCTTTTTCTTTTGTTCAATAATGACAACTTAAGAAGTCAACATTGTAATCTGGATATTCCTGTTGATTTTTCCTTTCCCTACCTGCAGTTCTTAAACACCTCATCCACTCACGAAAACCTGAACCTGGACAACCCTGCGCTAACTTCCACACCGGTGTGTGGCCATAAGATGGCTGTTACCACACCGTTCCACAGGGACCAGACTTTCAAAACTCAGAAGGAAAATCATGTGTAAGTCTGTTATCACATTGTCTTGTTGGATTCACAAGGGTTCATTTCTTCAGGGTTGCATGCAACCGAAGTGCTGGGTCACTGTATGCCTCCTGCAGAGTTGTTTGCTAACACATTCAGTTTTTTCTTGGTTTGGAGTAAAACTTCCACTTTATAACTGTGGAGGTGGGTTATTAATATGGAGCAATCATGCATATAGACTCACCAGTTTTTAAATAAAGCCATTCCACCTTATCACAGTTAAATAGATGTTCTGCCAGAAAAGCAAAATGGATTATGGGATTGCAGGAAAATGTTTGTCTGAGTCTTACAGCAGCCACTGCCTGTATGCACTATTTCTGTAAAGAGGTAATATTTCCAAGCATGTGCCTTTAAAGTTTTTCTCCTTCTTTTTAAAGTTTCAGAACTCCAGCAATCAAGAGGTCGATATTAGAGAGCTCTCCAAGAACACCCACTCCATTCAAAAATGCACTTGCAGCTCAGGAAATCAAATATGGTCCTTTGAAGATGCTGGTAAGAAGGAAACAATGATAAAAGTTGCTTTGATATTAGTGCAGAGGGATGTTCTGGGACTTGGATATAACGTTTCTTCCTTTCAGCCTCAAACTCCAACTCATCTTGTAGAAGATCTGCAGGATGTTATCAAGCAGGAGTCGGAGGAATCTGCAATAGTGGCTGGGCTACATGAAAGTGGACCCCCTTTGCTGAAGAAAATCAAACAAGAGGTAAATCTCAAACTTACCTGAGGCAATTTAATTCAGCACTCTTTGCTGAGAAACTTATACCAATACCTTTTCTGTTAAATAGCTGTGTCTGTTTTTCTTTCATGTGAGCCCCAAGATCTTAGTGTCGGTACTATATAGTATACTAGGCATGCCTAATTCATCTCCCATTGATTTCCATAGAAGTCTTTCTGCTGTTTTCAGCAGGGGTTTGCTTGGGCCATTCTAATGCAGTTTTCGTTTGAAACTTAAAAAGAAAAAAAAAAGACAGGAATTTGGACTGAATCTTTCTAATATTGGTGAAAACTATAGAAGAACCCCACGGGGACCAAGCTCCATGGAGTGACTTAGAAACCTGAACATTTGAGGGCATTGCATTATATTACTTTGTCACTAGAGTTCTAAAAATACATATATTCTCAATCCATTCTAGGGGATTAAACTCCTGAATACTGACAGAGCGCTGAGTGCAAGTATTCAAAGTTTTATTAGGTGGAGATTTTTTTGAGAACCTTGAACTTTTTTCTTCTGCAAAGAGCAAGGGTGCTGTAAAAGACAGCACTGTAAACATGCATTATACATGGCTGTGAAAAAAATTTATTTGATTTATTAAGCAAACGACAGATAAATCTCCTTCTGGTCAGTTACTGGTTTTTATCATGGTGCCTTTCCTGCTTTCAGGTGGAGTCTCCAACAGATAAAGCTGGAAATTTTTTTTGCTCGAATCACTGGGAAGGAGAAAACCTGAACACTCAGCTCTTTACACATGCATCTACTATGGAAGATGTGCCAGTAAGTGCAGGTTTTCGCGCCACCAAATGATTTTTCTGTTTTACATCCCTGTTCAGTTCTTAAATGCAAGAGAGAAAATATTTTGTCTGACCTTCCTCACAAGTAGGCATTATTCATCATTTTGTTGTTGTTTTCCTGTATTAAGCGTAAGAAGCAAAATCCCACTCTTAATTACATCACTGTAATGCCTACAGAAGGTAGCAGAAGTTGCAGTCATTATGCAGCCCACAGTCTTTGTAATGAGCCTGCACTTGGAGGACGCCTGCACCTGTGTATAGAAATGACTAGGTCATGTAGTTAAAACAGGTAAAAGAAAGAGAGAGTCTGTTTTGTTTTGTGCAAAGGAGACCTTGCACGAGCACAGTTCCCTTTGCTTCGCCAGGACTATTCAATGTTACTGTTATTGTTGCACTTGGGAGTTTCACTGGATGAAAAACCTTTGCCTGTGACAATGCTCCTGCAAAGCCAAGTACCAGGGACCCCAGGCTGAGGTCTGCTCCCAGGCTGAGCGCTCCGTCTGTGACCGTGCCCTGTGTTGCACCCTCTGCAGTCAGGCTGAGTTTGCTTTTAATATGTTCGAATTGAGGTTGTTCTCTTGAGGTATTGAAAACCGTGGTTTTTTTGTCTTTTCCTATTCAGAATCTTCTTACCAGCTCCATTTTAAAGATGCCCGTGTCTGAAGAGGATGGTAGTTTTCACAAAACATTTGCAGTACCTAGGAACAGGCCACTAGCTAGTCCTCTGCAGGTAACTATTCTTTGATAAAAATACCCTTTGTGTATAAAAATACATGTATGTATTGCTTTCTCACAGACTGATTGTAAGTTTTGAGTGTGGAAGAACGAAACATTCAGATGAACGTGGTTGAGGATCTCACTTTACCTGTGGAGTGTAAGGACACAGAGGCTACAGCTGTGCCAGGAAGCTAAACAGGGCAAAGCCCCATGTGTGGGGCATTGGAACTCAGCTGGGTCCAGTGTTGAAATGGTTGGATCAAGAATTAATGTGGGCCAGCGGCTTTTTCCTATAGACTTCTTGTAGGCAGCTCTGCTGTTTTGGAGAGTAGGAGAGTTGAGTGGTTTGGTGGTGGCCAGAACTTGTCCCTGGCCTTGGGGTGAGAGCAGACACTCTGGCCCTGCCCAGCTGGCCAGCACAGATGTGGCCAGTATAGATGCGGCCAGTATTGCCCATCCAGCCAAGCACCAGGATGGCCTTTCCCTGAGTGCAGGCTGATGTTGCACCAGAAATGCGGTTGTAAACAGTGGTCGGAAGAGGCCTCGTAACCTTTACAGCCAGTTGTACGTCTTGGGATCTCTGAACTGAATTAAATGTGCGACTGTTTTAATGTAAGCCAGGTGTGAGGCTGGGTTTTAGGTATTTATGCTTTTTCCAAGTGTTAACAAACATATACATTTGCTATACTTTAAAATACAGCTGTTACATAGGGCCTGATCCAAAGCCCACCAAAGTCATTAGCACTCTCTTTGTCAACTCATGTGGACTTTAGACTGGGCCCACAGCAAGTCATTCAGAGAACAACACACAGTGTATATAGTGATTAATTATCCTTCCACCAGAGCCCGTATTTTTGAGGAGGATGAATAAGCGATTTTGTATCCCTTCTCCACATGGGCAAATTGAGGGAAAGTGTCTCATTCCGCAGGGTGAGTCACTGTCAGAAAGGAAATTATAACTCCATAGTTCCTGACTTTGAGACAGATAGTCCACATAGCTAATCCTTTTTTTCCTCCCTCTTTCCAGAATTTACATTAGAGGTTTTTTACAGTAGAAGGAATGAAAACCTGGTTTTGATTAAGCATCTCTAGCTGGGCATTATAAAGTGAGATATTAAAATTTCACACATGTCCCCATTTGACACAGTTTGCCATGGAGTAGGTTTGTATTTTGCACTGCAGAATCATTTGGTGAAAAGCAGCTTTGGAGACCAGGGACTGTGTCTCTCTTCTGCATGGGGGTGCCCGTAGAGGCCAAAGACTCACACTCCCTATTGCTTATTTGCTCTCTTCTCATGAACAGTGTTTCTTAGCTGCACCGTGGTAGACAGTTAAGAGGAGGGTTTGAAGATCCACTGCCTCTGGGTTAGGGAAGTTATTTAGGGACTGAATTCAGACCATCTCATGGCGAAGGAGCCCAGGGCTCCAGCTTTGCAGGGGGTCACTGGAGCTCCCCGGCTGGTGTGTGGGAGGACACTGCTAGTCCCCACGTGCTCAGCCCCGCTGCCTTGCCAGCGCACTGATGCCTGGCCGTGTCCCCTGGCCAAACTCTGGGCTCCTCCATAGGTTTAGAGCAAAATTTTCAGGTAGCTAAACAGAGTATGTTGTGGGTTGTCCTGTTAGTGGTAGTTGCCTGCACTCTGCCTGTAATAAAAACGGAGCATCTGAGGTGCCTGTAAAACAGGATCTTTTGATCTTTGGCATAACAATGTTATGTTTCCTGCTATCTAAAAATAATTTCTTTACAAGCTGCTGTAAATGAAAGGGCTTGTTTAACCTTCTCTCCTCACTCATGACGATTTTGTTCAGGAAGTTTACACGAGTCAATTTGTGGGCCATTCTGGATCCCATTCTTCAGCCCTTGCTCAGGAAAAGCCTTTAATTTTGCATGTTAAAAGTCAGGTATTCTCACTGTTTGGATAAAGGTGACTTTTCCTTAAGTAGGAACTATGTTAAAAATGTCTTCCTGACTCATCTCAGTGTTTAAAACATGTTGAACTGAAAGAAAAAGCAGTTGTAAAAAGCCCCAAAATGCGTACTTAGTATGTAGCTTCTTGGTGTACCAGTATGAAGGTAAAATTATTCTCTCTGCCGACGAAGAAACATCGAGTGTTTCAGCTGAAATGTAATCCTAAATGAAGAATGAGGCTAGAGGTTTCTGTGACAGTGGCACAGACAGCTTTTTCTGAATTAAATACAGACTTTTTCTAACAATGCGGCCTTGTCTGCCAATTGCTGCGCTCTCTGATTTGGACTTGGTGTCATGGTTAAAAGGGAGAATCTGCTTCATTCCTGGTAAGACTTGCTTGACCTCACATCAGCGGGGAGTTTGGCCCCGTACAGCTCAGAAAGGACACGCGGTCTGGCTCTCTTTCATGCCAGAAATGGCTGCTGGTCTGCCCTAATGCCTCTCTCCCTCTGTCCCAGTGGAGCTGGATGTCTGTGATGAGAACACAGCGTGTCTAAAAGGTGCAAAGCTATTGAAAGTGTTAGTGTTTGCGCTTGCTTTTGACTGGTAGTATTTTGTACGTGGTCAGTATTTAGCATGTTCTTGTTCTATGCTTTCTAGTTTATAATTTGGTATATCACCCACATACGTGTACACAGACACGGATGCACCCACGAACACTGCACTAAATCCATTGACTGCATACAGGTAGACATGAAACACCAGGCAATGCATCTGGGTGAAATTTAGTTGCGTCTGCGTATGCTTACATTGCTGCTGTTAACATTTTGGGCCTGATCCAGCTGTTCTTACTTAGGCAAATTCTCATTGACTTCAGTCCAAGTAAGAATTATAGCACTCTCTGCACCTTGGGATGTGTGTGCAGAGAGGGAGGTGAGAAAGAAAGAGAGCACTAAACTTTTTTTTTTATATGCTTGCTTCTTAAAATTCCATTTTCTTTTAAATTTGAACTTACATAAGAGAGAGGTAGTATGTTTACCAGCCCGCAGTATTTTTAATTTCTTTAATAATTTGCACTGCATTTACATAAAGAAAAATATTTTTGGCTAGCAATAAACTCACCAAAATGCCTGATTACATATTGTTTTGCTGTTAAATTCAAAAGAAGGCAAGAGTAACACATGTTCAAAGCAATCTCTAAGGATAATTTTTTACTGCATTTTGGATACATGACTGATCATATGCAACAGTTGATGACCATATCAGATAGCATGATATGATTCACTATCACTTAGGAGGAGCACCATGTTGCATCATTTGGCATGTGAGGTCAGGTAGCTGCATATAACTGCACTGGGAGTGTGGTGGTATCAGTGTTGCACTAGAGCAATGGGAGAAAAAGGCCCTTTAGACCCAAGAAGAGTTTGAGCTTCATCCTCATTTGGTCCCCTGGTGAAGTCTCTGTAAAATGTTGCATGTAAAGGCAGCTGCAAAGGATCTTTCTGGTACGGTGTTAAGGTTCAGCCAGCTTTTTTGTCCTGCATGGCAAATCTCACAGTTGTGCGTTGGGTATTCTCTTACTGGCAGGAATAGGAGATGTCTCACCAAACCCATGTATTGCCCTGGGGTGGAGTAAGTTACAACCTATATTTTTATGCCCTATATTTTTGTCACTCAAGCAATACTCAATTGCACGGCAGGGAGATTTGGGCCTCGCTAGGAACTTTTCCAAGGGTTAAGATTTTGGGATAACATATGAAGCCCTTATTGAGGCAAACTGATCATCTGTACTGAGCATTTGCTTGAATAGTGCCTTGTAAGACGTTACGTAAAAAACTCTGTTTCTGGCCCTTCTTATGTAAAAGTTATGTTTTATTTCATATTATGTTCTGTAGCAGTAGCAGTACATAATAGAAACTATCCTAACATAGACATTTTAACGGAGAGAAAAGTAGGCTAAATCATAGACCATCCACCTAACCCTGCAGGCTATCAAAAGACACCATGAAATGGAACCTTTTAAGAAAATAGCGCTGCTTTGATATCTTCTTCCCCCAGTAACAAAGGAAACAACACAAGGTAGAAGCCCTGCAAGCTAAAGAGAATGTTCTTCAACCCTAGCTCCTGTCACTTTCCATTTTTTAACCACAGGCTGACACATTTCAGCTCAAATTTCCTGACTTTCAGAGGTTTATGTAGCCATTTTCTTTAAAGAGTAAGTTTAAAGGATTTTAAAACAGTTACTTGGTTAACCTTTTCAAGAGTGTGAGCTGTCATTGACCTTAATTTTCTCCATTTAAAAAGTGAAATGCAGACTTTAATTCGCAGCTAGTTGTCAGACAAAATGTATAGGCAAGGCAGCATTTCCCCTGCAGCAGCAGACTTTCTCCAGTTTTCCTCCATGGCTTTTCTGGGGCAAGAAGATGCCAAAATTGCACACTCTGTTTAATCAAGGAAGAGGGGGAAGTGCGCTGTGCTTAAGTCCTGGGAGGTGTAAGATTTGCACAGCAAGGGAAGGTAGCCCTGCGAGTTTCCCTCACTTGTGTTGCCCCTTTTCTTGCTAGTGGCTGATGTGTACAGGAGCTGTGCTTGGCACAGCTGAGGGAGCAAAAGGAGGTTGGAAGTTACAGGTCAGACATCACATGTTTTCCACCCAGGGCAGCAGAATTTGGGTTGCAAACAGATCAGGAGTTAGAGCTGCCCCGAGCAGGCGATGGTCTCTCAGAAAGAAGAAAATTGATAGCTTAACTATCAGCCATTTGCAGCAATGTGTTCTGATCCGTGAATAAAAAAAATTACTTAAGGACAAAACTAGAAAGGGACGGAATATCCTAATGTGAGTTGCAGGTACTTAGCCCATTTCCAGATCTCCCCCATTAATCTTACTTGGAAAGCTCATACATATCAAACAGGAGTTTTGTCTGAGTAAGGGTTTCAGGGTTAAGCTCTTAAAGGCGCCACCAAATAGCTCTTTCTAGCTTTGGTATCAGGCTTATAATAAAAGCTGAAAAGTTGGACCATCTTACTCTCTCGCATTTAGCAAGCTGTATTTCTGAGCAACTGGGGAAGCCCCAGAGCTTAGGAGAAGGCTGTCCCATGCCTAGCAACTAGTAACATCAGCAGAAATAGTGCTCTGCCTTAGCAAATGAAGTAGAATTCATTTATGGTCACTTGAGTTTTTAATTAGTCTTTACTGTCTGCTCTTGATAAGTAAAAGGGCTTCTCTTGGTTCTGCATCCTTACAGGATAGAAAGCCATCCTATTCTACGTGCTATTAGTGACAGGAGGAGGGGTAATTGTTTTAAACTGAAAGAAGGTAGATTTAGATTAGACAGTAGGAGGAAGTTCTTTACCGTGAGGGTGGTGAGACACTGGAACAGGTTGCCCACAGAAGTTGTGGATGCCCCCCCTCCCTGGCAGTGTTTAAGGCCAGGTTGGACGAGGCTTTGATCAATCTGGTCTAGTGGAAGGTGTCCCTGCCTGTGGCAGGGGGGTTGGAACTAGATGATCTTTAAGGTCCATTCCAACCCAAACTATTCTATGATTCTATGCATTGTATTCTGCTAGGAAATCGCTTTGTTAGGGTGTTGATTGTTTTACTGTTTTGGAAGGAGTACTGCATTTCTGTTGCAAGCCTTCTTTTCAGCTCCGTGTTCTGCGAATTATCCGTACTGACTAATCTAAGGGAAAACTGGCAAGAAATCCAGCTTTTTGCAGTAGAGAAACACAATAACATACCTTCTAATAGTCTGAGCCTTCTAAATATCTTAAGCATTTTGGCTTTTTTTGGTTTAAATGCCAGCACAACTTGGCTAAATTAATGGGAAAGTATGTAACATCAATAACTTTGCTGGAGTTGCTGAAGATACCTGCCAGCATAGTGGAGATTTAAAATCTGTCTTCTAAGACAGATCTTTTCCCAAAGATTTTTACTACACTTCCATCAATTTGGGAGCTCGGTACTGCAAGACCGCAGCAGTGTTTGGTTTTGGCATCCACTCCTAACAGGCGTGTCGTAATGCAGGAGCTTTCTTAAGCTATGCAGACAGCACATGAAGAGGCAGTCCAGGGTCCAAGTGCAGAAGGCCTAGCTCTGTTAGAAAAGCACCTTTCCACAGTCTTCTCTTTCCTTACTCTGGTCTGTTTTCTCTAGATGGTCCAAGTTTTTATTTAAAGTGCATTAACTGGATATCCCAGTTACAGCTTTGACAGTTTGTTTACAGATTGCATCTGCCTGAGGGCAGTTGAAGGCACGTTACAGGATAAGTGAGGTAGTTTTGCTGCCAGGAGAAGGATGCATTGGTAGGATTACTAAGGTTAAAAAAAAAAATGAGCTGGGGAGAATGACATACCTGGAATTGTACCATGGGTCTGTAATTTTATCCTATGGGAACTCGTAGTACTATACTTTCTTCTCCCCCCCACTCCCTGTTTTAACTTAAAGAGAGAAAACTGCTGTGTGTGAAAGAGGAAAATACAGCTGGAAGTACTGGCTGAAAAGGCTTAAATTCTTTTAATTAACAGCAAAACTAAGAGTAGTCTCCCGTTCTTTGAGGCAATAAAAAAACATATATGGAATGAATTGTACTGCGGAAATCCCTTTCTTTCCCCCCTGGCTAGGGATGAGGTGCCAAAATGAACACTTCAGTCTTATACGGCTGAATTTAAGTAGGATGAATCCACTGAATGAAAGAAAACATGCCCATCAGTTTTGGTGGGTTTTGAGTCAGGCCTTTTGGCTTCTAGTTACAAACCTTTTGTTTCCGTCTGTTGATTTGCAGAGTTGGACCTTTAAATGTGATACGGGAGATGCAATGAGCGTTCTGCAAAAGGAGTTGGCTGACATGGGTTTCTGTGCTGTTTTTCTGCATGCCTCTAGCTTTCTGCCCAGGTCTCTTCTCTTGATACATTTGCTAAGCGCTGCTTTCTGCAGGGCGCTGCCACTGTCCTGTAACAGAACCCTGTCAATGCTGGCTGCGGTGCTGGCCTGCAAGGAGGCGTTGTACTATAACCTTTTTACTAGGGGATCCCGTAGCTCTGTGTGCCCAGACCTGGCAGGGTGCTCTGCCTGGGTGGTGAGACCCAGTGCTCCCTGCCAGGGAGGGAAGTAAAACTTCTCGTGTCGGGATGACTTTCACACATGCCTCCAGCGCTGTGCTGCAGGGCTGGCAAGGCAACAGCATTGTGCTTTGTTTGCTGTTAGCTGCTGAGAGACAAGGCTTCAGACAGAAAATGTTTATTAAAAATACCCACTTTTTAAATGTTATCTGAGTTCCCCAGGATAGAATTGAAAACAGTAAATATACTACTTCAGTAAATATACTACTTCGGGTCAAATTCTGCTTTCTTTACTGCAGCAAAGCTCTCACCACCATCAGTGAGACTGCCGAGTTAGTCTCTTTTTAGAAATTTGTCATAAGAGGAAACAAAAAGTGTAACGTATTTCTGGGAAAATAATACAAGGGTCAAAACTCTGTGGGGAGACTTTCCCGTGCTGTCTCTACGGCAAAACTTGAGTAAGTTGTTTCAAGCAGGCTCAAGTCAGGGGTCTCGCTGATCCTCCTGTCGCTGGCTGCGTCTGCTGTCCGCTGCTTCCCCGGGGCGCTGGGGCGGCCGAGCCCGTCGGGAGGGCAGAGGGTTACTGCCTGCCCGAGCGGCTTCTGCTGTGCTGGCATCAGGTTAAATGAAGACCAGGCTTTCAGTGGAATGAGTGACATGTAGCAACCTGCTGAGATGTTGGAGATATCAGGATACAGATTTATTGTTTTTTCTTTTCTAAGCACATGGCTGTTAATACAAAGAGCTCAGTGTAGGTACTAACAATTAAGCCTAATTTATGAAATTGGGACACTCCTTGCCTGAAGTTACTTCTATTTTTTAAAATCGACATACTGTGACAGATGGACTTTTCCTTGCATGTTTTCAGTTATTTAGGGGACTGCTGATCTCACTTTTCTAGACCAGTGCATTGAAGCTTTGGGAGATCATGGGGAAATATCGATTGGACACATATTTTTGTCCTTCAAAATGATGGATATTCTGGAACTACCGACTGCTTTTGAGGTGTACAGACCAAATCTGAATTCTAAGTAAAATGGATGGCATTGTACTAGGCATTACTTTGGCCCCTGATGCAAATACAATAACAAATAGAACAACAGGGTAAAATACTCACAGGTGCCAGAGTCCCACGGAGGATCAACAGGAGGCTGTAGGTTCCCAGCTGATGTAGGTGCCTTTGAAAAAGTTACACTGGAAGCTATTGAACTAAAACATAAAAGAAGCTGTGGCATGTCGCATGCATGTCTGCGGCCTGCAGAAAGTATGTCACACCTGCTTTTTGGCTGTGGCATGTGCCACAAGGTATGCAGCCAGCCCAGGTTGAACCACTCTAGAAAAGAGGTCTAGTGCATGTTTGTTCACTTCACAGATGCGACTTTCCCACAAAAAACTGCAGAAAACTTAATGATTTGAGGCCTGACCTGGTTCTCCTTCACATGGGGAACTCCCACTGAAGCTCAGCAGGAATTTTGCCTGCAAAAAGGCATCAGGAGAGAGACAACATTTGGATCTTGTCTACAGAGAAGAGTAAGCCCTGTCTAGGGAAGCCCAGCAGAAGTTTTCAGAGGACTAACGTGCTTGCTGTCATCTTGGCCACGCTGCTTACTTATTCATTGGTTTTGTGCCTTTTAGGCTGTAAGCCCTCCAAGGCAGGGAACCTTGGTCCCTGTGTTTGTACCAGTGCCCTGATTAGGGCATGTTATGAGAAATTATCTATATTTCATATGTTGCCCAGCCTTTTACTATCCATATGTCTCAGATAACACTGTTTACAGTCAGAAGAGCATTCTTCTTTAAACATTTAGGCCAGAGAATAATTGAAGGATCCTTTTGCACAGTTAGTAACTGGAAGGAGCAGCATAAAGAGCCATGGGCACACCAGCACAGTTCTGCTCTTAGCAGATGGTTTGCAGTCCACTAATTATGCTTCACCCAGCATCCTAGGTGTTGGGAAGGCATAGACCTTCTCAGTCTTCAGGAGTACTGGGAGCCCCTCGTTGGCAGGCAGCTTTCCATTGAGCACATTCGTCTGCATTTTTGGAATGTTGGGTATTCATACAACTAGCTCTATATAATAATAGAGTTTTTGTTCAGGGCTTAGTAAGTATCTCAACATGGAAAAGCAGACACACTGAGTAAGTGAAAGAGTTCTATAGGGAAAAAAAAGTGTGTGTAAATGTGTGTGTATACTGGTAAATTCCAGGAGCTTTGAAATTTCATTACTGTTCATAGCTCAAGGCAATGAGAAACATCTCGCATGTGTAGTGAGTAAATAAATACAGTGTGCACAGCCCTCTGCAGATATGTTTATCTCACTTTAACATTATACTAAATGGTGTCTGTAACCTCCATAAATACCACAAGAAGTGAAATGGCTTACATGATAATTAAAATGCTGTTTCTGCTGAGAGTCATCCCCCCACACCCTCTCTTCCCCTTTGCCGGAGGAGCTCTGCTAATGGGTACATGCTAATCGCTGCACACAGGTGGAAGCAGCTTTGAGTGCGGGACTTCTTGTTAGCTGTGGTGAGGCTGTCAAGATTGTTAGGTTCGTTTAGGGAACACAGGGGCAGAGCAGCTGTATTTCTAGAATGGAAGTTCAGCAGGAGTTTGTGCGTGGTCATAGCACTGAACATCATAAATGTGGGCTTTAGCCTGTCTGTGCCCTGTTGGCTGTAGAGTAATTTCTCTTTATAGACCTTTTACGGAAAGGAAGGATTAAAGGCAAGGCTATAGATATGGCCTTGTAGAGAGGACACTGTTTGAGAGAGAAGTGGGGAGGTTTGGATTCTGCCTTTTGTGGTGTGTCCCTCTGCAGGTCATCGGGTCTGCCCATCCCTCTGGTTACTGACTGAAAAGTGGGGGCAGTCTTTTTTTTGCTGTTGTGTTGAGATTTAAATTTCTGTAGACATGGGACAACATCCTACTGCGTGTTCATGCAACACGTAATCGCTAGAGGGCCCGGCTTTGGCTGGAGTGTTGGGGGGCTGACAGGCTACAAATAAATGACGTGACATTCATCCCAAATCTCTCTGTCTGCTTGTAATTTAGCATCTGAACACCGCTTGGGAGTCAGCGTCCTGTGGGAAGATCGAGGATCAGATGGCCCTGACGGATCAGGCACGCAAGTACATGGCCGCCTTCCCCACCCGGACTCTGGTGATGTGAAAGGGTCGACGGACAGAGAAGCATTATGGTTTTGAGAACACTTCACCTCCGCAGGGAAATTCCTGTTCCTTTGCATGAAAACTTTTCATGAATGGGAGAAGAGCCTATCTTTGTTGTGGTACAACAGTTGGGAGAAGCACAAAGTGCATTTAGTCACTCAGCATATATATTCTTGTTGGATTTCACCCAACTTAAGAGGAATTTTTTTTTTTAATAGATGATACTTGCCTAAATTATTAGGTATTAAGTTTGAATCAGTAATTAATGATCTTAAGTGCAGACTTACAATAAAGGTAATTTTTTGTACTTTTTGAGATCAAGCAGACCTAATACACCAGTATTGTTATTTCAGTGATGTGCTAGCCAGGGGTGGGGTTTTGTTTGTTTCTTTTTTTATTTTTTGTTAAAATAAAAGAGCAGGTACTCAAACTGATATATTTTAAATCACTGAACAAAATGCATTGGTGTAAAATACTGAAGTGAAAAGCATTACTACAAACGCTAGTCTGTGCAAAGGGGGAAAACTGATCAAGATTGTGAATGCTCAAACATCCATGCCTCTTGAAATACTCTTTCATTCTATTATGGTTCTAGACCATTATACATTGTGTGTTTCTGTTTGGGGGGGTAATTAGCTTGCTTTAAAAAATATTACTGTATGAAACATAGATTTATGAGAAAAATTATATTTTTATTCAGTAATTTAATTTTGTAAATGCCAAATGAATACTGTGTTTTGCTGCTACAGACCTTAGCGCGTAGACATGCTGCTAGTGTAAAAGGAGCAGTAGAGCTTTATATGGAAAGAAAACAAATGTTGATGTTAGCTAATTGACTATGCACTAGCATTTCAGACCTTTTATTTTAATTTTTTTACATCATTTATATTTTTTCCCCTTTTTTTTATAAGCAATATTTTTGAACACTGTTCCTGGGAGATTTTTTTTTTGTCTGGATGTGTTGGTTTGTTTCTCATTGGTTTGTAACAGCATGCATTGCACCTTCATACATTTGGGAGAACACTGTCTTGTTCATGTTGTCTGTTTTGTTCCGTGTCTAGCTGATTGTTCCCTAACTTGGGTCTTGTGTACCGAATCAGGTTCTTAGAAATATATGGTTCTTTGTACTGCCATACCCAATCTTTATCGATATGGCAAAACACTGATTTTATTTTATTTTTTTATTGTTTGTTTTTTTTATAACAGCCTCTGACTTTGCTGCCTTAATAGCATTTGGTGCAGCTTCATCTGCACTTAATTTTTTATACGACAATGATGTACTGCCTTGTAGATAAATAAAGTGTGTTCTTTTTTACTTAAACCTGCATGGTCTCCTAATCTTGTTTGTCCTTAGTGTTTTGGCGGTGTTGTTATAGGCAACAATCAAGCCAAGAAGGTTTTTTCCAGCACACTTAGATAAGTACGGAATAGTTTTGCACACCATAGGTAGCCTCAACATCCTTGTTTCTCATTGATTGTTAAGCAAGTGGAAGGAGCACAGCACAAAACAGTAAGCGCTTGGCATGTTGTGGATTCAAGGCACATCTCTAATGACACCAAAGTCCAGGTCAGCCTCAGCTGGTGAGAGGCTCACTGCACCTTTTGTGCAAAACTGCTGTTGTCCCAAAATACTGGATAATTTATTTCTTCATCTAAGACCATCAGATCAGGAACCAACTGAATAAGAGCAAAATATTGTGGAGTTCCTATACTGTAGAACAGACTTTTTCACACTCGTCTTAAGAAACCAGAAGTGAGGATATACCGTAAAACCTGGTGCGTTACGCCGCACACCAAATAATTGGACAGACCTGCAGAGCCTCATGCAGCATAAATGCTGGGACATTCAGCCCCAGGAACGCCAGAGAGTAAAAGCAATTGCCAACAAAACAAAAAAAGAGAGAAAAGATGCAACTTGCCAGGAAAAGAAATTGCATTTTATTTAGTAGCTTGAGAATAAACTGTTTGCTGAAATTTAAGTTGATGCAAGTGCTTCAAAGTCAGACTGATATTCTTGAGAGCAGACTTCATCTCCATGAAGGAAATAATTCCAATTTCCAAGCTTGTGTAGCCACCCTGTATGGGCTGAGAGCCCCCAGAAGCACCTTCCAGTCCATTTTACTCCTTCCCCACCAGCCTGCCCAGTCCTTGCAGCCCAAGCCACGCACCGGCCCTCACGGTGCACAGAAAAGGAGGGGCAAAAAGGCCTTTTCCACGCTCTGCAAGTTTCCTGCGCGGGTGCTTTTGGCTTTCAGCATGAGAAGGGACTGGTGCTTGCAGCAGCCCCCTGCAAGTTTTGCCTGTGTTTCCTATCTGCCCCCCGTGTGCGGTTTGGGCCCTTGCCCAATGCTGGGGGGCCTGGGGAGAGCCAGCCCCAGGGTATTTTCGCAGTGGTTACCACAGGCAGGACCCCAGCGCTGCATATGGATTACAGAGAAGGGGAAGTCTGCGGGATCACTTGTCTGTGCAAAGGCTGCGGGCTCATGCCGTAAAAACCCTTGTGCAAGATGCAAGGGAGGACTGCGGGACTTGCTGGTGTGCAACTTGGGAAGAGGGAAAGGTCTGCCTTTGAGGCATGCCACAGCTTAAGCAACGCATTACAGCTTAAAAGAAAAAAAAAGAGGAAAAGAAACACCAAGCTTACAACAGGTCTTCAAGGCAAAGCTCTTGCCTTGTAGGGCTCCAGTTGTAACTGCACCAAGCATGGCTGAGTTTAAGCAGATCATTATCTAGTGCCCGGTGTGGAACAGTGCTAGGAAACATGGAGGCTCACCGTGCAGGTGCCCAGCATAAGGATTGGGGTTTTTTTCTTCCTAGACCTTCAGTTGCTTTAAAACCTATTTTTAACATGCAAAACCATTGCAATAATTGTGTTGTAGGTGGGCACACTTAGAGCTAATACAGAGGAAAATGTTTCTTTTTCCCCTCTATCATTTCATTGAAAATGCAAACCACTCAGTAGATAAAGGCTGATTTGCATATGTTTCTGCATGCATGTGGCGCTCAGCATGAGTGAAGGAAGAGGCATTGTGTGAATGCTGTAGCCCATGAACCTGATTATTTTTCCCCCACCAATACTTGCTAAGTTTCCTTTGCAACAAAGTGCCACCTCCTACATGTCTTTCTCACACAAATATCCCCATGGGACCATGTTCGGCTTACCATCTGAAGTAGGCATCTTTCTTTCAGAGGTCCAAGAGAAGTCCTACCTGTCTGTTAAATTCTGTCTTGAGCATCGGTCAGGCGAGACCTATCCTGAGACACATCCATGTGGATGGTCTTGGCAATGGCTATTTGGCCTTGCGGTGACTCTTTGCACAGGTGTACAGCCCTTCCAGACCCCTTCAAACCTAAAGCAACCTACCAAAATGAAGGAAAAACAGGTTCAGTCAAGTTTTCATTTAATGGAGAGTAGATATTTGGCTCAAATTCCTATTAACCTTTTTCTTCACTGTAATTATAACTTAATAATGTTGTCAGTGGGAATTCTTTTGATTTCTGAAAAGAATTTAAATTATCATTTCAGCATGTGCCACTAATTAAAAATGAAGAGGCAAAGGAGCCAGGGCAAAAATAAAGGAAAATACCAGAGCATGAGGTGTTTCCCAGCTAGACTCTGTAATTCTCCAGCTCTCCCCAGTAAAGCATACTCTATGTAGAGAGTCCCAGGGGGTTCAAATCGCACAGGTCTGACCCATGTGACAGGTATCAGCCTAAACTGAAAAAGTGCCAGAGCTTGGATTGGTTTGGGAAAAAACATTACAGCTTGAATGAAAGAGCCAGACTTTAGGACTCAAAATAACAAGTCTGCTGAGGGTAGAGCACAGAGCACAGCATTGAATATTCCATAGCACAGAGTAACCCTTCAAAACAGCCAGAAGAAAAGGGTTTTTTCTCAGTATTTTCAATCTTGATCTTTATCCAGGCCAGCTAAGTCAATGGCTACCAACCCTCCCTCAAGCCCACACAGTCAGGCACGTAAGCAAAGGGTGTTTCTGTAAGGTTGTGACTGGAGCATCATAATCATCCCCTCCCATCACTCCTGCCACATTTAATTGCATTTCTGCCTCAGCCCTGATTTGAGGCAGAGGTGATGGCAAAGGAAAAAACCCTTGTTCCTAGAAATCTATTTAAAATGTTTTGTTTGTTTGTTTTTTTTTGAAAAAGAGCGTGTTAAAAATATTTCAGTTCAGGAAAGAATGATTTTGAGGCACTGGTCTGCATCTTGCCTGTCTCTTTGTCCTCTAGCACGGGTGGAGTCAGCTGATAGCTCAGACATTGCTCAGGAGCAATGGTGGTATTTTGCCTGGGTGGCCAAAGAAAGACACTGGCCACATCTTTCAGCCGCCAGGCTAATGTCTTAATTCAAAAAGCAGTTTTATTTCCTGACCAAATGCACTTGTTCCCTTTGTTTGCCTCTTTTCTTTGAACTTGGCTTTGATGTCTCAGCAGTTTTCACTGAAGACCCTGGTACCAGCATAAACTTGTTTGTGACCTTTTTGCTCTCAGTGACTGATGCAGGTAAGATAATGAAAGACCATAGAGGTCCAAATTCTGCCTTCAGCCGTGTTTGCAAGCTGGCAGTGGTTTTACAGCTCATTGTTAAGGGCTCTAAAATGTACTCATTCTGCTATTATTTTTCCATAAATTATTTGCGATCAGGTTGTTGTTTTTTTTTTTACAATCCTTCTTGATACATGGCATTTCTACAAGGCATTTTTCCAATCCATTTGAGTATCAGAACAATTGCTGATTTAAAATTTGTTTTTCTAAAAGAGCCTCCACTTCTCAGACTGCACGCATCCACATTAACAGACTAGCTCGACTCACACTGGAGGAAATTTCATTTCATGGGGAAACAACTTTTACTACTTGATTAAATTACTACTCATCGCTACAACTCCAAGACACGCTCTGCGCACACATCTGTCAGAGAAGCCCTCGCAAATGGTGGAGAAGAAAGTTTCAGGAAGCTCTCCCCAGGCAGGTTTCTACACTAACCATAGAGACCACCTCTGCATCTCCCGGTTCCTGCCGGCCCAGCTGCGAACCTGCCGTGGCCCTCCCGATAAAGTCAGCCCCGAGAGAGTCTTGAAAGGGTGCCTGCAGGTGTGCTTTCCTGCCTGCGCCTATCTCTCCCCGCTGCCTCTAATGTTTCATTTACTCTCTCATCAGCGAGCATCAGCACAGGAGTTATCTGAAGGCGAAGGGAGGCCGTGACTATTCAAGCGATGGGTTTTCGGTATCTGTGTTCCTACGAGCTCAAGGCGGAGGCCTCAGAGGCGCCGGCTCAGCCTTCCTGTGCAGATAAAGGCGCTGCTCGCCCAGGCTGCTGGCAGGGAAATGGAAATCCGCACGGGGTTGTAGCTCCTACCTGCCCAGCCAAGTCTCACTGCACCTAAGAATAAAATAGAGGTATGGCCCTGGTTTGCTGCAGTCAAAGGCCTAAAATATCTTTCAGTAAAATAATAAAGAAGAGAGATGATTCTTTGCTTTTCTTTCGGCTTTGCCCATCCTCCTGGCCATCTCCTCTGCTGCTTCTGGTGGGCTCAGCTCTGTTTCACCAAGCACACACCCCTGATGGGGTCTGGCCCAAACCCCATTGAAAACTGATTGAAAAATGTCGCTGGTCTCTGTGACCTCAGCGAGCCCAAGCCCACACTTTGTGAGGGCTAAGGACATGGATCATTTTCCTGCCCACAGCTGATGGACCCCTGCCACCCCCACTCAGGAGAGGCCCCCATGCACTCATGCCGGTGCTCCTGTTACCCCTAGGTTCAGGATCACCTTCACTGAAAGGCGAGCTTGGGGCTTATTTTGTTTACCTTCCTCTGGCCAAGCCCATCTGTGCACAAAAGCCTTTCTCTGGGGGTTATTCACCCCGAGCTGGGAGGTCCATTGGGAACGGGCAGGACAGGCTGCCTGCCTGCCCTGCCACGATACACTCAGCTTTGGTGCCCTCTCAGCAGCTTCCCAGCTGCCCAGTATGGGGATGAGTTCTCCTGCTGCCCCATGAAGGTCCCGCGTTGGCACCCTAGGAGCAGGGACTCACGGAGAGATCTCTTGAGCTAGCGCTGACTCAGGCACACCCTTAACTTTCTCTAATCAAAGAAGTTAGAGTAATCCTTTCCTTGTCAACCTCTGATTTGTGGCCACATCCTCTAACAGAAAACCCGTAACAAATACAAATGCAGTTCATATGGTGATAAGCTACAGAACCAATGTGATAGTCACCCCTCCATCACCGCTCTAAAAACCATCACTTCCTAGCATACACTTTCCTTGCATCCCATTGGCATAGCTACTGTTTGGATCTTAAAAAAAGCCCCACTGTCACAAGACAGGAGTCAACCTGACACATACCTGCCCTGCGATTTTGCCACAGGCATTGCAAAGCAGCAAACTCGCTTACATGATGATTAAAATAATCTGCTGGATTCCCCTCCCCCTTGCCCCCCCTGCCATAGTTAAGTTGTCACTTCTGAGGTTTGCTATGTTGTTTGTCTGACATCCAAAAAATACCCGTTCCCATCCTCTCTGGCAATTGATCAATGGAGAAACTATTTTTTTATGTGACAGCTTGAATGGACTGAACGTGAAATTTTAAATGATACCTTGGTTTGCCTTCCTAACGGTCAGAATGGTATAAGCTCTTCTTCTTCAACACCCATAACTGACTTTTTTCAAAGGATTTCCAATAACAGAAATCAGCTTTTGTCTAGAGCACAGGAAGTGGTCCAGAAGGCTCAACTTCCCAAACATGCTCCTGCACTCTCTTGAAGCTGACACTGAGAGTGCTACAACTTTAGCCTTGCTATGCCAAAGCAGGTTTTCATACCCTAATCCAAACTTCCCAGTAGAACTGAGCTTTGGGGAAGAAGAAGAGCCCGACTGCTACACAGGTAGGTTTGGACTTCATGGTTTTCTATTAGCTGTGCACACAGGCTGGCAAAGGGCAGGTCATCCTGGTTCTGGAGCAAAGTTCAGGTGTTAGAGTGATGAGGATGTTATGAGAAGCTGCATGTAGAATAACGCAACCGAGCAACACAATGTGTTGCCCTTGCAGTTTCCAAGTCCCTGAATCTCCTAAGGAAGTTTGTATTTGTCGGAGAGCTGCCACAGTCAGCAAAGGAGAAGCATTGACTTCCCTGGGATGTGATGATTTTCGTTTACGTTTACTTATGTTAAGTAAGCACATGCAAATATATCCATGTATATCTCTATATATACACTTACTTACCCTATTAAAAATAAAGGAAGGATGTTTTACTGAGGAGGCCCAAATCCCAACCAGCAGTCTGAATCTATCACAGGCTGTATATCGTGTGCTTGGGTCATGGAGATTCTTGGCCACCAGAACAAAAATCATAAAGGACAGAATTCAGACAAACATCAGACTCTGTGCTTCAAAAAAGAGAAAACGATCCAAACAAGACCTTGCTGTGAGAACATCTTCTGTGATGAGAACTGAAACTGCAAGTCACTGGTTTTCATTGAAAGCAATGCAACCAAGAGTCTGAAATCAGTCATGTCCCCCAACTGTTGAGTCGTCTGAAATCTGCCACCTTCCAGAACACATGGATCCTGAGGTCTCTCAGCTTGCTCAATTGTGATCATAGATTTCTGTAAAAGGGTATTTAATGAGCAAAATCAAATTAATAATAATAATAATAATGAAGACACCATGGAGAAAAACATACACTGAAGTTGTCAAGTTGTTTTCTTTTTCCTCAGTGAATAATGGATTAATTTCTTAATTTATGTTGCAAGTGATTCCACACAAAGGCATTAATGTTAGAAGTTAAGTTGTCAGAGGTTTCTCCAAATACACTTCAGTTTAGAGTGGACAGAACTTAATTTCACAACTGTGTTTTAACATAATCCTTGCATGCCTGATGCAAGAGTTTCCAGCCAAGTCAATGGGAGTAATCATGTGAATAACAAACGCAGGTTTGGGCCTGAAAATCCCTACCAGTCTCATTTGTGGGTCAAGGTTGGTCTGCCTGGGGAAAACCACAATGCAGTGCCAACAGTGAATGGCCTTTACATGGTCCATTTCCGAGAGATATAATGATACCAACAAGCCACCAGGACTGTATGCACATAATGAAAAGTGACAATGCAGTCATTTGTGAAGGATATAAGACAGCCATGGTAGTTAGGGCAACATTTGCATAATCACATTAACTTTAAGGACCTACTTTAAAATTGACCTAACAATGGCTGTCATTGTTTAAAGCCACAGCTGTCCATGCTGATTGGACAACATGCTTGGTCAACTTGTGTCGCAGCCATCTTCTTCAGGAGGATTTAGAAAGTTTGACTGAAAAAATTGTAGGCTCCATGACATCCTGTGAATGTTTGGTCTCCCATCTTGGTTCAGGTATCCGGGAATCCACGGCTTTCAGAGCTGCACAACTGTTGCATTTTCTTTGGGACTGATGTAATTTATTACACAGCTTTATTTTTCAGAATTGTTCATCAAGGTTGTGTGAAAAAGCACTCACAGATTACTTATTCACTGCTAAGAATATTACAAAACACAAGTCATCTAAGCCCTGGTTATTTTAGGCTTGTACGAGTTACCACTAAGGTTTGAAAAAATCAGAACTTGTTCTCCAGTCATGACACTTCAGCCACATGTTCCTTCTACACACAGGGAAGAGTGGACCATTTTCATCTTCATATGTGCCTTGCACAATCATCCCCCACCACAAAATTGCTGGTATTCAGCCAAAAATGTACCTGCAAGTGCTCTTTGGTAGAAAAATATTTACTTAAATTATCAACACGTTTCAGGGTAGTTGGCCATATGCAAAGTTCTGATGAAAAACCAGACTCTTCTTAGCTAAGATTTCTTTTTCTTGTTTTCATTTGCTTTAGAAAGTCAGCCTTGTCCACCTTGAAAAAACATGTTTATTTTAAGTATTTTCAGGATTCTCAGACAAGCAAGGTGGTACTGGATTAGCTGCAGGGAACTCAAAGTTTCAGTTAGAGTGTGTCTTCTTTGAATAATACTAACCACAGGTAGAAGAATGACTAGAGCACACACTCTAGACTGAAAAACAAATAAAGAGAAATGTCGAAGAAAAAAAAGTTGTCGCAAAAACGGTTCAGCCCTTTCTGAGAATGAGGTTGAGGAAAACTAGTTTCTCCTTGCCCTGGTAGGCCTAGTTAGCATAGCTGCTAGCAGGAGTCCGTGAACTTTAATTGACTTTTTGTTTTGCATTGCATATACCTGTGATTAAAAATCCATTTAGTCTCCACACTGTCACTTGGTCTTAAACCATGGTACCCAGTTAAAATATTTTTACATCGCTTTCAATTAAGAAACAATCCACGCTGTGGATCAGGGACTCGAAAATTTACACAGGAGTGTCATTTGTGACTCTTATTTCTATGAAGATTGATATAGATTTGACCAAGTCATGCCCTCCGAGCATTTCATTTGGCACAGGAGTACCAGAGGCTCACTCCAGTTTGGCAGCTCCACTCCTTGCAGACCCCCTGGGCAGCACACACCACCCATTTGAGGCTCAAGGGCTACAGCTGGCCACCTGTGACCCTGCTCCTCACCATCAGGTGCCGGTGCGGTGTCGCACAGCTCAGCTCAGCTGCCTCTGTCTCTAAAGGGATCTCCTGCTGCCCCTTGCTGAGCCTACGTGGGAAGGAGGTTACCCTACATGAATGCGGAGGGATTCAGAGCAAGGTGGGTGCAAAGAGAAGTTGAAAGCAATGGGAACTACTGGCTAGGATCCAGATGTAAATGTGTGTATGACTGTGTGCATACACATAAATATGTGTAATTAAGATTAGTATTATAATGCATAGACAGAAAAGTGGGGAGTGAGGGGAGGGTGAATTAATTGCGTGGAGAACCTCAATTCTGACTCCCCTAACTTTGAAGTACTGCACTCCCAAGCCTTAATGATCTTTTAATTTATACTTTAAATGATAATTTACTTTTTGATTATTCAAAAGATGGGCAATATTTTACACCAACACTTTACATTCAAGCAAAGTAATTTAAAAGATGCAAATGCCTTTATGGAACAGATATGCAGAATGCCCTTCTGAGTTAAGCACAGGTAAAGTGAACAAGCATATTAATATAGGCAAAGCTTCACTAACCACACAGTTATTTATGTTTTAGGCACTTAGTTCATCATGAGGATCAGCACTCTTTCCTCATACTCATATCTGAACATATTAAGGCTACTGGAATAGTTCAATAGCATTACAAGAGAACTGTAGATAGAGCAGAGGTAGGGATGAGATCTGTGAAACTTCTTCAGAAAAACCTATGCTGTTTCAGCACTTCTATAATGTTTCAATACTTCAGAAACTGCTATACTTTGGGACTGAAAGAAAATACAGCTTCATATCACTTAGACTCACATACATTTCTCACACAAAGGAAAGCCTCACAGGTGAGAACTGTTGAAAGAAAGAAATGCAATGGTTGTGCAGTGCCATCTTCTAACAGTCAAAATCAAACTTTTGCAGGGAAAATGATACACCACCTTTATTTGATCTTATTTTAGGTATCCCAAGAACTACGACAGTCCCTTTATCTTAAGTCAATGTCAGGATTCATTATGAAATTTTTACTTTTGGAAATCAGCATTATGCTGCTCATGCATTTCCATGAATATGGTTATTACTGAATGCTGTTCTATTGCAATGAGTTAACTAGATATTTCATTACACAAAAAGTCTTGCATAGGTTTGTGCAGAGATCCAGGACTGAATGAACATTTTTCAATATGGCAAGGATGACATTAGTAGCCCTGGGATTTCTGTCTAGAAAAAATCTTAGTATTTCTTAGGAGAGACCAAAACATGTAGAGCACAAAGGGATGAACTAGGGAATCCATTAACGTGCTCAATAAGCGGAATACCAAACCCCTCCTCATCATCAGCCATGTCTGGTACCACGTGTCTATCAAGAATATTCATGCATTCACACTACAAACCACATGCGATCAGATGCCACTCCTAGGACACCCCCACATACAAGCCCATTCAATACTGCTAAAGCCAAAGCTTTACCAAGTGAAAGGCTAACAACAAAACAGCACAGCATTTAACTCAGGCCTTCTCCACTAACTTGGCCCATCCAAAGTTTGTATGTCTAAAGGGGAAGTTTCTTTCAGAAAATCACACTTGCCATTCAGGGTGAGTCCATTTGAGGTAAAAACCTGCTCATTTGTACAAGTGATCAGCATTCACTTTCTCCAGTTATCACTATTTGCTGACAGATTAGAGTATTTCAGGTTTCAGGTCCACCATTTTACACAGACTATACCACTTACTTACACTAAATGCATGTCTGCATTGGAGAACAATTTGAAATGATGTCAAATATGAGCTCACAACATAAAATTGCCTATTTTTAAAT
This sequence comes from Nyctibius grandis, assembly GCF_013368605.1. Taxonomy (NCBI): domain Eukaryota; kingdom Metazoa; phylum Chordata; class Aves; order Nyctibiiformes; family Nyctibiidae; genus Nyctibius; species Nyctibius grandis. Next base: position 65,928,522 of record NC_090658.1, on the reverse strand, counting down.
AGCATCTATGGTAAAAAGTACACACTGTAAATGTTACATTAAATTCAACCTGTCTTTAAGACAATAATTAGCTATTACTAAGACATCTGGATGTAGAATGAGGCATACAAATAGCATTGTAACTGCTTCATGTTACTCCCCCAACCAAAGAGAAATAATGAGTCGTTTATCTTAATGACAACAATATTCCGACAAACATAAGATAAAACTGCAAAGAGTGGATAGAAAGTTCAGAAACCCACTCAAGCACCATGCAACATGCAAGTTCTCATCAGCTATCACCAAAAGTGACTCATTAACAACAGAGTAAGAGAAGGTTTATAGGGAGACCATTGTTTTTATTGGACTACCTGATACAGCTTCTTAGACCAATGGTTGAACTAATGCAAAGATATGCCAGGCTTTGATTTTCTCTGTAGCAGATAACAGAATCTCACTTGCACTCTCAGGCAATCAGAGCTACAAGAGCATTCATTAATTACATGACACACACGGGACAAAGTGATGTCCCATGGCTATGTATGAAACTAGTGGTGCAAAATAAGTATGGGCAAGACCCTCCTACACAAAGTTAAATGTGGCATTAACACTACATGTTAGAAAGTCTAAATAGCACAGACACATAGGAGCATGCTGTATATATACTAAACCAGGTAAGATCCTCTGTCCTGTCAACTATTATCCTGTTTTGCCTTACACAGCAAATGGTGGTACCTGTTGCTGTAGAGATATGTGAGATCTATCTGCAAACCAGCTAAGTATTTTCTGCAGTGGTGGTGAAGAGGGAAAGCTGTTCTTTTTGGGGTACTGCATGTCTTGACATGTGAGGTTTTGTTAATCTTTCTTAATACCAAATGTTATTTTGTAGCCAGCTACCCATGTTATGCACATAAATATACACTGCTTAAAGACAGATTAGCATTAGAAGGTCATAGGCAGCTCAAAATAAAATTTAAAAAAAATCCCCAGCTACCTCCTCCAAAGCCCCCACATACTTCATTGCAATACGCATATGGGTTATTTTCAGCTGCTGTAACTTGCTGATCTCCATTTAGCAACTTCTGTATTTTTTCCTCTTTTTATGGCACTTTGAAGGCGTGGGTTTGTAAAGCAGTGATGTAAAACAACAACCTTAGAAAACAACCTAAATTAAGCATCTGTTCATATCATTGAAAAAAGAGGGAAAAAATCAGATGTCTTTTGCTTCTATTTTCAAAGCCCACACAGTGCATAGCTCTTTAACTTTTCCGTTGGATATTTTGGGTTTTTCCCCCTGCTAAAAGTCCTTTAATGGAGGCTGTTATCCTACAAGTCTTATGTTCTGCTCACATTTAAATATATCGGCTCTTAATACTGCTATTAAACTATTGTTTATTTCTATCACAACAGCAGTCAAAAATGTCAAGGAGAGCCTTATTGTATGACACAGTGTAACACAACCCCAGAAAGCTTCCATTGTGTCAAGCAGAATTGGCTGTTACGAGATTTATTTAATAGTATTGTATTGTCGTGAGAATAGATCTTGTCCCTTCAAAGAGTCCGTGCGTTATCTGCTGCTCCGCGATGGGCAACGAAGGTACCTTCACAGGCAGGTGGGACTATTTATTTTCATCATACACTAGCACATTATGACATAAATCTATAGGGTCTCTGTAAGAACTTCTTTTGTGAGCATACATCAAGCTGTACAGTTAGAGCTCCCGAGCGATCCTTTGCCTTGCATTGGATTATTGGAAGAGCTACAACAGCTGCTCCGTCGAGCAACTACACTAATGATACTGCATGGCATGTGTTATACAGTGGCGGCTTGTCCCTTCTGCGTATGGTCACACAGTTTGGGATTCCTTCCATGCACTCATTGTCTCTTTCAAAAGAGAAAAAAAAAAAAAAAGGAAAGAAAGGAGGGAGGGAAAAATCTCAAGCTATTTCTTTCGAGTCGAGACCTCCATGCGGTGGCTAGGCACGCGCAGCCTGTTGCCTGTTTTGTGCTCTGCCATGTTAGGTAGCAATGCAATAACTTTGATCCCCGGGGAGGTGAGGGGAAAGTTGGTCTTCACCATTAAATTTTTTTATAGATAGCAAAGTCCATCCTTCCACCTGCATCCAAAGCACTGAGGCAGCTGGCAGAACAAAGTGCTAGAGAAAAATAGTTGACCAGAATCTATCTGAAATTGCCAGCATACAGGTGCAGTCTTGTTTTTCATCTCAGTCACAGCAGTTCCTAGTGACTGTCAATGTTTTACTGAGACTAATTAACCCTTTTTTCCCTAGGATGGATCAGAGAAACAAACACCAAAAAAAATCTCCAACCTGCCACCCTAGCTTAAAATTATATAAGTAGAGAAATGCAATAATCATGCCTAGCCCAGAACTGTGCCACAAATAAAAAGGTTGCTACAAAAGTAAAAAAGAAACAGCAAAAGTGTGAGGAAACTTTGCATCTTGGGATCACTGAGACTGTTCCAAGGTTAGCATGTTACTTCTAACACCTGAATGAGGTGGTAAAGATAAACAGAGAAATCACCCACTGCTGAAGCACCGCCAACTCCTGAGCGTAAAGGAGCAGTTGTTAAACAAGGAATAGTAAAGCTGAACAATAAACTTGGATAAGCACTGTAGACAGGAAGTCAGGAAATACAAACAACTGAAACTAAAGATAAGAATTTGAGGCTAGATAAGAATTCCCAAAGCTGCAGTTCGGCTGAGCCGTCAACATTAAACATTCCTTCAGATCCTCAAGGAGAAGTGGTGGCCAAGGAACCTTCTGACTTTTAGCTTTCTTCCTCAAGGAAGCCAGGGGAAATCTAAATGATCCATGCAGAAGGGAGGACTGTTCCCTGCGATGTGGTGCCTCCATGCTCCTTCTCTTCCTGGTTGTTCAAGTCCTAAACTACAGGATTCCATTACTCCCCTGGGGAGATGATCCCACAATCCCAATGTCAGAATTTTTCCATTTACATGTAGCCTAAGTTTTGCTTCTCATTTTCATCTCATTCCTGCTATTTATAATTCTCTCATTAAAAGGAAAATGTCCATCATTATTTGCGTGTTTCAAATATTTACCTCATTTTCACATCCTCTCTAGCTAAATGGCTGTCATTAACCAAGGTATATTTAGTTCTCTGACTGCCTCTGTGGAAGCCGCCCGCCGGTGACAGCAGAGCTGTTCCAAATCCCTCCAGCCCTCCAGGGCCAGGCTCACGATGGCTGCAGAGGGGGAAAGGTCCTTGCCTCTTGCTGCCGTCACCTGGTACCTCAACATGGCCCTCTCAAAATGCACTGGTCTTTTTTTCCTTCTCCAGTCACATGATGAGCACATGTCTAACCTCCCTAGCAGAGAAGTTTCTTCCCTTGAAGAAAGTGTATTTGGTCCAGTGTATTTTGTATTTTTTCCCCCCCAACATCAGTTTTTCAATAGCAACTCGAATTAGACCTAACCACATCTCTGATTTGTCATAAAAAGTAATACACTGACAGCTTCCTATCCGCCACCAAAAGCCAAGTGATGGCAGGACAGAAAAGCCAAATAGGCAGGCAACATCTGGGCTTGTTTTTACCCTCCTTCTTTGGTGTGACATTAGGAGACAGAAGTATGAATTAAAAATAAGGGAGATTCTTGCTGCCTTGCTCTGCTTTTCTGCCAGGCTTTCCACTTTCGTGATTTCAGTGCCTCAGTTCCCAGGGTGGACAGTTTGGAAGGACACCCTGCGGCTGCTCTCCAGCTGTGACAGAACCCAAACTCAGACCTGCCAGAGTCTCTGTAGCTGTAAATAAGGCAGTTTTGGTAAACAGAGAGTAATGCGTAGGTCTGGGATGAGAAGGACAAGGCAGGCTGCAAGAGGGGGAAATGCTCAGTCCTGCTGGTACGGCAGGAGTTCAGTGCTAGTGTCAGAGCTGCTGAGCCCTATCTGATTCACTTCAAACAAGCCAGTTCAAAACACCTCGCCAGCCCGGAGTTGGGGATTCCTGAGCTGCAGTCGCATTCCTGGCCCTCAGTGAAATCAAGCACTTGTCAGGATCAGCATCAAGGAAAGCGATGCCTCCAGACCCGAGAGGTGGAAGCCTGCCATGCGGCTGGAACTGCTGGAAAGCCGGGCTGTGATGCAATGCTTTGGCAATCGCTGGCTGTGCTGCAGTTAGGGTTGCACGGCTGTGCCAGTTGTGCCTTCCATATCCCTCGTTTTGAAGGATGCCATGCACAGACTCAGTGAAAGGGAAAACATTTCCCTTGCCAAGACACTTCAACAGCAAGTCTTGGACAATTTGTTGGCTATAAAAATAGAAAATACAGTTGGAAGGCATCTCGAGAGGTCATTATGTTCTTCCTCATGCTTTTAGGCAGCATCAAGCCTAAGAAGCATTCCTGCAATAGATTTGTTTAACCTCTTCTTGAATGTCTACAGTGGTGGAGATGCCCAGTTTCTTCAGGCCTCTCTGCTCTTAACACGATGCTTCCTCAAAGTCTTACCTGAATCTTCCTTGCTGCAGTTCAAGCCCATTCCTTCTTTTTCGATCAGCAAAATCATGCAGAATAGTTTGTTATTTTTCTCTTTGCAGCAATGTTAATAGTTACTGTTAATAAATAATCATCCTCTAATGAAATGGAATGAGATTTAGAAATATCTGTCATTAGAAGCCTTCAGCTGAAAGGCAGTACGTCTTGGTAATGTAGTATGACAAAACCTGCTCTCTGGCTGTAAAGGACTCTTAAGTCTAATATTTCAGGATTTAACTGGATTCACACTGTTAAATTGACATTCCACAGCAAATGGAATTATAGGCTTGCAAAATTACTTCCTCCCATTCATAAATCATATCACTTTGCATATATTTGAATGGTCAAACATCTGTTTAGTCCCTGGAATGATTTGTTTTTTCATTAATGGAGACTAGATAAAAGCTGCAGATAAGAGCTCATAGAGACTGAACATAAAGTAAAACGTCTTTATTGTACAGGAGCTGCAGCCCGAGCACCATGGCAATAATCTAATGATGCCAAAACTTGGATGCCCTTCAAATGCTTCAGAACAATAGGTGCTGTCAACATGACCTACGTGAGGTACAAGCAACTGAGAAGCCAGAGTCTGAGGTTACACTTTCCTTCTGCCACTGTGGGCAGCAGGTACGGGCAGCACCTCAGTGGCACCCGGGAAGCGCTGTGTGTGCAGAAAGCTGGGCAAGGGGCCGGCGCCACTCCGGCCCAGACTATTTGTGCTCCTCTTTCTTGTTTAGATCCTCTAAAATCCAGCTGCCATCAAAGCCACTGCTAAAACTCTCCCAGAGGTGAATCAGAGCCCTTGTTAGGATATTCTAGATGTGGTGCTTAGGGATATGGTTTAGTGGTGGACCTGGTAGTGTTCATGGTTGGACTTGATGATCTTAAAGGTCCTTTCCAGACAAAACGATTCCATGATTCAGTGATCCCAGAGCAGTTAAGCCCAGCAGCTCCCCCTGACTTCAGCAGGACTTGCCCAGCAAAGCAGCATGTAAATATTTACGCTTGCAGAACTTCCACATTTTAAAGTCAACAGGGGCTCAGCCTGGGTAAGGAGGGTGGGATGGAAGTTATCCCTAAAGCTGCTTCGGCACTTTGGAGCAGACAGCAGAGGAGCTTTCTCAGGGTCAAGAGTACAGCACACTACGGACAATAAAATATATTGATTGAGTACATCAGCAGCCCCTTTAGAAGAAATGTCCAGCTTCCATTTGCCACCAAAACCCAAATTATTTTAATGACTTGTGGGATTATTCAATGTAAATGCCATAAAATCCATATTTACTCTGTGTAGCATAAAACTAAAATATAGCTAGAGTGAATACATTTTACTTGCAGGCAAAAAATCATTTCTCAGACTAATACTTGGAGTAGATTTGGTGCTTTCAGGGGGATGTGGGAATGGGAAAGGGTGAGGAAAATAACCCAACCAAAACACAGTGTAGTTAGTTTCCTGGCTATTATTTCCCTCCTTTCTGCCAAATGGTTGCATTCACTGACTACATTATTTCCTGAACAGAAATAGTGTTAACTCTGAGTTGTGGAGAAAGATTCCCTCATTGAGAAAAAATGTGAGATCATTACAAACCATTCACCGACTCAGATCACAAAAGAAGAAAAATGGACATGAAAAAAGGCCATGTTCTCCAACAATGAGACATTTGCAATTGGACTGTGGTATTTATTTTAGTTTAAACATATTGCTCAGTGAATGAATGAACTGAAGGTGCATAGGTCAGGACCCACCAGAAATACCCTCCTCTCCTATCACAGGCATATTTTTCAAAAGCCTAAGTGGTTACAGCCTTTATTAGTCTTGTTTCTATCTGAAGATACTTCCACTCCTTAATGAGGGCCTGCTTACAATTGAGATGAACACTGGAACTGCAACATGACCCTCCGGATCTTTTGATACAACATTATTATCTCATGCACCGTAAAATAAGCACGGTCTCCTCAACTACTTCTTAATGCATTTCTGTTTTGTTATCAAATCGGCACACCATGCTATATGCCAGGCAGGCATTCCTGCTTGTGCAGGACAGCAACCTGGGTCCTTTCCTTGCCAGCTTATCCAGCATTTATCTTCTCTCTCTGTTTTGATGGTAATTATCACTTATGAATGCAAGAAACCTGAGGGGAAAAGTAACCTCTCTTTCCTTGCCATGGAACATACTTCAAGGCTTTGAGTTTTTCTGGCCAGACTCCCATCCCAGATTTTTGGAGCTCCAGTAGGGCTTGCTCTACAGTCTATTATAGCTGCCAGGGGAGAGGGATTGTAATAAGTTATAGTCTCCAACTACAGCTGGATAATCCACCCTTACAAACAAAGGCCTTTTTCAGAGCTTTTTCATCTCATGTCTGATATTGCCAGCCCAAAAACTAAGATAATCAAAATTTACTATCCAAGCTGTAAGTCTGAAAAACATGAGTTTATGAAAGTATGTTAAAAAAACCCCTCAAAACTTAGTCCCACCATAAATACAGACTATTTGCCAACTACTTACTGAGTCATATAGGTACGTGACAGCTAAACATTTAAGATTCTGCTAGACAAGGGCTTGAGGACTGTACATTGTCAAGGCAGTCTTACACAGATTAGCTCTCAGGCTGTCCGCAGGAGAAATATTAGTATCTCCAGCTAAAGACGGGGAAATTGAGGTGGAGGTTCAATTTACCCAAGGCTATGCCATAAATCATTGGAACAGCACGATTAAAACTGAATAGCCATGGGCTCGTGAGTTCTGGAGAAAGACTCAGGGTCAGGATTTTTGCTCCAGTTAGAGATTTATGACAGAAGAGATAATGAATAAAACACTTTCACTGCCATTTTTTCTCAAAGAACGGTTGTTAAGCACCAACACTGATCTAGTGAGTCTTACAGATGCTATTTTAGAGGAAGAAAAAGGCAACTAATAATAGGACGCCTAACACAGAGCAAGAAAGGACATAAACTAGATTCGAAGGGGGATGGGGTAGTAGCTGGGCTTGCACCACTGGGGCAACTCTCTAGTGTTGAGGTAGACCAGGAGGCCTCCCATCCCCCTGGGGTGAAATCGGTGTGCTCAGCTCACTCCCTGAAATGCCTGTACACCAATGCACACAGCATGGAGAATAAGCAGGAGGAGCTGGAAATCCGTGTTCGGTCGGGGGGCTATGATCTAGTGGCAATTACAGAGACTTGGTGGGACACCTCGCATGACTGGAATGTGGTCATGGATGGCTATGTCTTGATCAGGAAAGACAGGCCACTAAGGAGAGGTGGTGGAGTTGCTCTTTATGTGAGTGAGCAGCTAGAATGTATTGAGTTCTGTCCAGGGGCAGATCAGGAGCGAGCTGAGAGTTTGTGGGTGCGAATTAAGAGGCAGGCTGGCAGGGGTGATACTGTTGTGGGTGTCTATTACAGGCCACCGGATCAGGATGAGGAGGGTGATGAGGCCTTCTACAGGCAGCTGAGAGCAGTCTCGCAATTACAGGGCCTGGTTGTCATGGGGGATTTCAACTACCCTGATATTTGCTGGGAGGCCTACTCAGCCAGCCATCCTCAGTCCAGGAGGTTCCTCCAGTGCATTGATGATAACTTTCTGATGCAAATGGTGGATGAGCCAACTAGGAGAGGAGCGCTGCTGGATCTTATCCTCACTAACAAGGAGGGTCTCGTTGAAGCGGTGAAGGTTGAGGGCAGCCTTGGTTGTAGTGACCATGAGATGGTAGAGTTCAGGATCTCATGTGGCAGGAACAGAATAGCTAGCAGAATCACAACCCTGAACTTCAGGAGGGCCAACTTTGGCCTTTTCAAGCAATTGCTAGGGGAAATCCCATGGGACAGGGTACTAGAAGGTAAGGGGGCTCAAGATAGTTGGTTAGCATTCAAGGACTGCTTCTTCCAAGCTCAAGATCAGAGCATCCCAGCAGGTAGGAAGTCAAGGAAGGGTACCAGGAGACCTGCATGGTTAAACAGGGAACTGCTGGGCAAACTCAAGTGGAAGAAGAGGGTGTACAGATCATGGAAGGAGGGGCTGGCCACTTGGGAGGAATATAAGTCTGTTGTCAGAGGATGTAGGGAGGCAACTAGGAAAGCTAAGGCCTCCTTGGAATTAAACCTTGCAAGAGAGGTCAAGGGCAACAGAAAGGGCTTCTTCAAATACATTGCAGGTAAAGCCAACACGAGAGGCAATGTAGGCCCACTGATGAATGAGGTGGGGGCCCTGGAGACAGAGGATAAAAAGAAGGCGGAGTTACTGAATGCCTTCTTTGCCTCTGTCTATACTGCTGGAGGCTGTCCTGAGGAGCCCCGGACCTCTGAGGCCCCAGAAGAGGTCAGGATAGAGGAGGAATCTGTCTTGGTTGATGAGGGCTGGGTCAGGGACCAATTAAGCAACCTGGACGTCCATAAATCCATGGGCCCTGATGGGATGCACCCGCGGGTGCTGAGGGAGCTGGCGGAAGTCATTGCTAGGCCACTCTCCATCATCTTTGCTAAGTCGTGGGCAACGGGAGAGGTGCCTGAGGACTGGAGGAAAGCGAATGTCACTCCAATCTTCAAAAAGGGCAAGAAGGAGGACCCGGGGAACTATAGACCGGTCAGCCTCACCTCCATCCCCGGAAAGGTGATGGAACAACTTGTTCTTGGTGCTGTCTCTAGGCACATCAAGGATAGGGGGATCATTAGGGGCACTCAGCATGGCTTCACCAAGGGGAAGTCATGCTTAACCAACTTGATCGCCTTTTATGAGGACGTAACCTGGTGGATAGATGATGGTAAAGCTGTGGATGTGGTCTATCTATCTTGATTTCAGTAAAGCGTTTGACACGGTCTCCCACAGCATCCTCGCAGCTAAACTGAGGAAGTGTGGTCTGGATGATCGGGTAGTGAGGTGGATTGTGAACTGGCTGAAGGAAAGAAGCCAGAGAGTGGTGGTCAATGGGACAGAGTCCAGTTGGAGGTCTGTGTCTAGCGGAGTCCCTCAAGGGTCTGTACTGGGACCAGTTCTATTCAATATATTCATTAATGACTTGGATGAGGGAATAGAGTGCACTGTCAGCAAGTTCGCTGATGACACAAAACTGGGAGGAGTGGCTGACGCACCAGAAGGCTGTGCAGCCATTCAGAGAGACCTAGACAGGCTGGAGAGTTGGGCGGGGAGAAATTTAATGAAATATAACAAGGGCAAGTGTAGAGTCCTGCATCTGGGCAAGAACAACCCCACGTACCAGTACAAGTTGGGGGCAGACCTGTTGGAGAGCAGCGTAGGGAAAGGGACCTGGGGGTCCTAGTGGACAGCAGGATGACCATGAGCCAGCAGTGTGCCCTTGTGGCCAAGAAGGCCAATGGCATCCTGGGGTGTATTAGAAGGGGTGTGGTTAGCAGGTCAAGAGAGGTTCTCCTCCCCCTCTACTCTGCCCTGGTGAGGCCGCATCTGGAATATTGTGTCCAGTTCTGGGCCCCTCAGTTCAAGAAGGACAGGGAACTGCTAGAGAGAGTCCAGCGCAGAGCCACGAAGATGATTGAGGGAGTGGAACATCTCCCTTATGAGGAGAGGCTGAGGGAGCTGGGTCTCTTTAGCTTAGAGAAGAGGAGACTGAGGGGTGACCTCATTAATGTTTATAAATATGTAAAGGGCAAGTGTCATGAGGATGGAGCCAGGCTCTTCTCAGTGACATCCCTTGACAGGACAAGGGGCAATGGGTGCAAGCTGGAACACAGGAGGTTCCACATAAATATGAGGAAAAACTTCTTTACAGTGAGGGTAACCGAACACTGGAACAGGCTGCCCAGAGAGGTTGTGGAGTCTCCTTCTCTGGAGACATTCAAAACCCGCCTGGACGCGTTCTTGTGTGATATGGTCTAGATAATCCTGCTCTGGCAGGGGGATTGGACTAGATGATCTTTCAAGGTCCCTTCCAATCCCTAACATTCTGTGATTCTGTGATTCTGTGATTCTATACGACCATCTAATTTATATGGTCCCAGAAATACTTCTTTTTGCTCTGTCATGCTGCCGTCAGATAAAACTAAGCCTGTCCACAAGCCAGAGAGAAAAAATGATAAACATGCTTTGTAACGAAATCACACGGACATAGATCATACCAAACAGGGCTGCCTAACCTCGTGCTTTCTGTAACAACCTATACACAGTTAAGCACTGCTATTGTGTCTCCCATTCCTTATCTCCTTTCTCAACTAACAAATCCCATTCCTTGCGCATCCCTCATCGGTTTCTAAACCTCTTGTCACCCCCACTGCTGTTCCCTAGACCCTCTTCAGTTTGTCTACAGGTTTCTGTATGCAGTACCTAAAACTAAAGCAAAGTATTCCTGCTGAAGCTTCACCAGCATAAGCTGGAAAGAAATAATCTTCTGGTCTTACGCATTTAATCCCTGCTAATATCAGCACTCAGATGACTTTTTTTCAGAGACAGTGTGTTGTTGATTCATTCAGTTTGCCTTTCACCTTTAACATTTTTCTGCAATAAAACTGAAAAGGCATTTTATAGTTTTGCCTTTGGTTCCTTCTTCCTCCACTTTGCACAAATCTTACTGGCTGCTGTTTTACTGATTCGCACCATTACATCCATTTTCCAAAATCATTTTAAATTCTGATCACGTCCTGCAAAGGGCCTGCAAACTCCTAGTGTCACGCAAAAGTTTTATAAATACTACTACATCGTCCAGCTCATTAATGGAAATAGTGAATAGAAGTGACAGACAACTGACCTCAGGGACCTCACTTGCAGTATCTCCCTGGTATGATAACTAAACTTGGGTAACTCTCTTTTGAATGCAGCTTTTCTTTTTTAATTAGTTATGCATCAACTCCTCGTGATAGTTTCATCTAGACCATATTTGCCCCCTTTTGTTTATAAAAAATATCATATGAGACAATATCAAAAATCTTACCAAAATCAGAATTTGTCACACTTAACATGCAGTCTTATTCACTTAGATGAGTTCTACTGCTGAAGGAGCAAATTCATTACAGTATTCAACATTAGTGTTTTTCAAACAAAGATTTTTCCTAAAAAATAATTTTTAAATAAGCATGGAAGTTCTCTGTGAAAAAATGTCAACATTGTCAACATTTCTTGCAACAATGTAATTACTATTTTTTTCAAAATTATTGTAAAATCACTGCTGGTATTTTTTATTAAATACTGATAAAACATAACTTAGGATAGTGAATTAGGTCATTGATTATTTAGACAAGCGCTTCAGACTAAAGTTAATTAATCTTATTTCAGTTAAAAGTCACAAAACCAGATGTAAATTAAACCCAACGAAATGGAAACAAATAATCCTTTCAACATCTTTTGACAAATGGTTTTCTTGGTTTTCAGAGAGCAACAAGATTCCAGATCACCGCTTTAAATTTAACGTGTCCAAATGCTTTTCACCCTAAAGCCAAATGCTTTTCACCAGAGCATTTACTTCGGCACCTTAGGACAGAAGCAGCAAAAATCAGCTCTACTCACACCTTTCTAGTCAAAGAAAGTTATAATGATAGTGGCAAATAACTAGCCAGCCAACCTAAACAAAAAAAGCCAACCTTCAAAAAGGCCGGTACAAAACAAGGCAGCTATATCAATATTTGCACAAATTGGTCCAGGAGTGAATAAGTTCTTTGAGTTACATGAGGCACAAGTGCGTGAAGAAGTGAGTCACCCACCCCGGGGATGGACGGCAGGGTGTCCGTCAGAGAGATAAGCGGCGTTTGATGCCTGGGCATCTGGCACGCCACCACCCATCCCGTTTCTCCATTTCAGCTGGAGTTTTACAGAGGAGGTGGGAGGCCAGCAGGGAACTGAGGGCGGCTGGCAGGAAGAATGGGAGCAACACCACAAATTGTGTGTCGTTCCAGGAGCCCTTAATCTCGTGTGACATTTGCCACTGCTTACAAATATGCGTATGGCAGGGCCTGTTTTCCACGCCGCTGCACCGTGCAGTGAAGAGCCTACTAGTGCACTGCTCAAGCACTTCTCCACTGGTTTTGTACAGGTTGAAATGCCAAACAAATTCGCTTTGTCTCTTTTTCTTTCTCACTAAACTCTTACTCAACTCGCAGGACTCAACCTGACCCTGCAAGAGGTACTGATGCCAAGAAGCTCCAAGTCACAAAGGAACTCTGCAAGTGAGGTTAACCACTGTTCAGCTGCAGTTTCAGGCACAAATACATGTGTCTTAAAATTTGGAAGCTGTGCCGGTCCATTGTCAGGTCCTAAGAAAGCAGGTATCTAAACTTAGCTGCTTCTAGCTCTAGGAAAAGATGTCCATGTTCCAGAAAAAGATACCAACAGTTCAAACGAATCAGGAACAGGTTTCTTCAATGATACAGAGATAAGTTTCCAATATGTATTACCACACATTCAAAAAAGGAACAAAACCAGAAAAAAAAGATACCCCAAAACATTCACAGATGTTACGGTGCTGCTCTTAGCGTGGGAAACAGGCAGAGTTCAAATGACTCAGTGAAGCAACCTCAGCCTACAAAACGACCAAACCTTGACAGTGTTTGACCAGTGTGTCAACCCCAATGTGCTGAACTAGTCACTCTTTCCTCTCCATACAAAACGCACTCCTAGAATAAGCAACTTGAACTAAACTTTAGGTTTATCATCTTTGGTGGTAGGCCCAGTCTAAGTGCACTCAGGCTGGAAGGGATTTGAGTCCTACAGCTTTCTCCTGCAAACCTCCCAGTTTTTCATGGCCCAGGAGAAATCTTTGTTGGTAGTAGTATGACCTGACCGTCAGCATTACTAGTCCTGTATTACCTCCTGTTTCACTGGCACGAAAAAATACCAGTGAATGCTAAGTATTGTCAAAGAAATCAGTGCTCCTGATGAACTGAACTGAATCAAGCAGTTGCTAGCTGATAGCACAAACCAATCAGGGAACTGTACCTTAGACCATGTCTACACGGGTCCCTGTCCTTCCACACAGAACCTGACCAACACCTAGAACCTGGGTATTATCAGGTATCTTTTCTCAATGTGAACTCAGGCTACTCAGGAACCTAACTGGAGGCAGCCAAATCTGTACCCCTTGGCCTACGAACACGATGACAAAAAAACTGTCTCAGGTGATTCTCAGCAAGAGCCTGCTGCCTACTTACCTGCCCCCGGGGCAGCCCACCTGGTTCACATCTAAACCTTTGGGTGCAGGCAACAAATTAGGAGCTTTGGGGTCTACATCGGGAGTCCTGATTCTGGGATGTTTCCTTCAGTGAACAGGACCTGCAAGGTCGGGCATCAAGCCAGTGGAGGGCCACATGTTGCTCCACACCTTCTGTCTGCCTGCGCACATCCATGCTGCATCACCGAGGAAAGCTGCCCTGAGATATTTATTGTGCTGTAGCATTCTGCCTCAGCTAACAGAAAAGCCATTTTTAGTCACCCTCCATTGTAACTTGGACCTGATGAGCTCCAGTCATGCTGCTGGTTAAGCAGGAGGGATGGCAGGAGCCCGCAGCCACACCGCAGAGCACGTTTACTACCACTCTGCCCTTTCCCTGATGTCACTTTCTCATTATGACATTATACCAAATCACAATGGGGATTAACCACCCCTGTATAAGCTTATTATAGGCTTATGCAGGCTGCTAGAGCTTGGCTTTAGATAGCATTTATTTTAATGAGCCTCGGGCTGATGTCACTACTACACCCATGAGTGTATATCCCCATTAAGCGCTCAAATTAATGCAGAACATAAAAGTAAGTTGCTTTATACAGTGTCTATACAAAGGTGTCAAAATCCTAATGACATACACAGAAAAAAAATGGCTGATGATGCAATGGCAAAATGAAAACGTCAAAGTGGAACTAAGGGGACAATTACAGCCCATAATAAAAAAAAACACTGCTGAGTGAGTAACACTTGGTGACGATAACTAATTGCACTTACTCTGCACCTCTCACCTGCAGCAATGGATATGCAACGGCTTAACTTGTGCACATTAAAGTACAAGCAAGGAAGCAAAACAACCTATTCTACTTATCAAAATTTAGGAAGGGAGAAAGGAATTTTCTTCAAATTATACAGCTGTGCAGTGCTGAACTGGTTATATTTAGCTGTGGATTAATAGGCTGAAGGTATCCCCAGAAAAAGATGAAATTCAGTATTTCTTCATTTTAACTGAGAGCTGAGGCAATGAATTTAGGATAAGCAGTTGAATGAAGGGAGGACCTACTCTAGTCACCTTTGTAAGAACTAAGCAGTAAGAGACATTAAAAAATCGATTTGTCAGAAATTTGTACTAATTCTCTTTTCAACTCAGAGACAATTTCATTGGAACTCTCTCACTACTATTAAACAAAACACAGTGTCTTTAACATGGGCAGAAAACCAAACATATGGACTGATCAAGAAGAAAGTTAAACCAGCACTGAGCATCTCAGCTCCACTTATTAATTTCATCACCAAAACACATGGCTAGGGCCTGCACTGACTCACAAAATGTGTGAAAAGAGGTTCCTCAGTTGAACATGTCCACAGAACTTCATTAACTCTCCTTCTGACTCCCAGAAGAGTAGGATCTAAGCCAATATATTCTGCAACAATTTCCTTTCCAGTACCTCTGCCTGCACTGACTTTGCCATGGACACTCCATGATGTTGGTGAATGCGAGTATGGGAAAAATGTCTGGATTCAGAGAAATAATGGTAATATTGGGCTCTCTGTCTTTTTTCTTTTTTTTTTCCCCCGTTCCAGCTATACCTGCATTTTATGTGACTACAGAGTTTTCAAACAGCTATATCATAACAGTCTGTTGCAAGTGTATTGGGTGTTTCAGTTTGCCAGACCTGTCATAATAAATTAATTACAGGATGTTGCAGAAATGGCTGAGTTCCAGAAGCATCTTGCACAGTTTAATATAGCCCTATTTCCCCATTTCGATGTATTTGTGGTTAGATAAATCCTCAGAAAATTTACAGCTGCTACACACTAGTTTATTATACTCCCTGCCTGTGCAGGCGATATAAATGCAACAAAAATTCGATGTCTGCTCAGAGCATAGATTTTGCTGATATTGCTTTACCGGTGTGGAAACATTTTTCTGCTAAAAGTGGCATCTGCAGTTTCTTCTGAGAGTTTGCATTTGAGCATTAGACAGGACTTGTAAACTTGCTTGCACACAGCCAAACATTGTGCAAATTCATTTGGCCTGACACAGCCCTCACAATCAGGCAGCTAGAGCGTCAGATGAAACACAGAGCTATCATTTTCGAGTGCAAGACAGAAAACATTTTCCCAGTCTTTAAAGTTAGTGTACATTAATGTATAAACTACAGCCATGATGTTGCTGCTGACAGCCTAATCCTTACTAACTTGGCTGGAGCTTTGAGTATAGGGGTCCGTTTACTCTGAGCAGCTTGCAGGACCAGGACTCTACGTATACGTGTCACTGCTGGAAAACAGACCCTTCTGAAGGGGAAGGCAGCAAGCAACCAGCATACAACAGACTGAACAAAGGACAAAACTCTGGCCAAACCCACTGTGAATAGAGCACATCTACGTGTAAGAAAAGGATCATACGATATTTCATGTTCAAAACAGCAGCTAGATGCTTGGCGTGAAACTCTCATCTCTGCTCTAGCTGTTTTGCGCCGGATGAAGAGGCTACAGCGGACTGAATCAAGGCAGAGGTGCGTATTGCAACAGACAACAACTATAAAGGTGCCCTCTGAAGACCTGTGCCAGAAATTAGGGAATCAAAGCTTCACCTATCCCAACAGCACTGCAAGCCATAGATGATATCAACCTTTCTGGGCTATAGCTCAGAATTAGGACAGTACTGAGTTATGAGTTACTGAAGAGACACAGGAGAATATTCCTCATGGGTTCTAAGACTTGATCAAAAAAGCTCCTGTAAATGGCACAAAACTTCAAATTATTAAAAAGCGGTTAAATACCTTAATTTCTAAAGTCTAAAAAACATGACTGAAGCCACCAAAGCTCTGCTATAACACGCCTTCTCACGATCTTCTGTTTCTTCTTAAGTTCCAATTTCTAATTGCCACATTCTTGCAAGTCTCCCCCAGACAGCAGTTTTCTTCTCAAGCTGCTTATTTCCCTCTCTCAGACCTCCTCTCGTTTCTATTCCTTACGTGCAGCAGTTTCGTTCCTAATTCACATATTTTATATTCCAAGCAATAAAACTCCTTGAACTAACACAATATGTTTTTATGAGTGCAGGTGTACACCCGTAAATTAATTTGTCCAAAACATTCTGCATAGTCATTGGACAGAATGCTAAGCGAAAAACCCCGAAGTACAAACCCTTATATGAATCTTTCTAGCCTCCCTCCACTATTCAGAAAACACTTCTATCCCCTCCCAACTTCCACATCCATAAAATAGGTTGCACTGCACACATACTGATTTCATATGTGCTAGAAAAGGATCATTAAAAAACCCCACCACTCTGTGTTTACCAAACAAGTGTTTTTGCTTTAGTCTGTTCCCGCCTTAAATGAAGTATTTCCTATTCACCTCAGTAATTAGAGCAGAAGGATGTAGTGAATGAAGTGCCTCATTATCAAGTTTGTATCCACGGTCTCTGCAGAATGGCTACCATGCCGGCTATTTTTCATAGCTGTCTGCTTTTGCTTGTAATGGGCCATTGTTAACCCTAAATGATCCTGACATTCAATTCTCCATCAGACAATTGGGTCCAGCCGGCAGATTTAGTTCACTAGTCAACAGAGATTTTCAGTTGTCATGTTCCTCTGTGTTCTCATTAGCCCTTGTCTGACTGTGATCCATCCCCTACTGCCTTCTGAATTAAGTGATGCTACAAATACACTTATTGTGTTTTATGATGTCTGTTCCTCAAGTTATTTTAAGGAAAAAAACTAAATGCAATCTGATTGCTATTGGGAAACACAGGAAAAATGTGCCATCCATTCGTTTCTATTTTGTCGACTTACACGTCGTTCTCGATGTCTCTGCCGTATCATAAAAATGTAACAGAAACTGTATGTTGTAACCACACACACAAAACCTAAAAACACCAGAACAATGAAAGATCTACTATGCTGTTATCACCAGGCAGTTATAAATATCTAATATTTACGCTTTTTTAAATAAGGTTTTATCTGCTTTGTTCCAGCAATGAACTTGTATCACCCTCTAAAAACTCCTCAAATAGACTTTTATAACTCTTGTATTTTAATTCATGGCTCAGGGAGCAATTTTGCAGGGCACTCATGTTTTACAATACTTAAGGTAGTACTTCAACTAAAAAAAAAGAAGAAAAATTTTCAGTAGGCAATCTGAATCCTTCTGGAATTCTTTTCTTTTAAGAAATATGTAGGTTACAGTAACACAGAAACAAGAAGCATTATATAATGTTTAGTAAGTGATTTTTTTAAACCATCACCCTAATCCAAACTGTTTAAAAGTTTTATCCTTTCTTGTAAGTTTAAAATCCCAAGAGCAAAGTCTGAAGAATAAAGAATCTACTAACACTGAAGAGAAAAGCAGTTTTTCTTAAAATGAATATATCAGCCATATTTCTGAACAAAAGGTAAAAACTGTCCTTGCCATTATGCCATGTTAGCAATTTGTTCAGAGATTTTAGACTAAAGATTCTAATTTTAATATTAAAGATAGCTTAGATTTTTTTTTTTAATTTCAGAGCTTTTTGTTCATTTTCTGTTAAATGAATGCAGAAAACTCTAGTACCACAGTGACGTGGTATAAAGGAACAGAAGTCTCCATGTGGTAGGGAGGAAAAAAAATTATAAAAACAGAACAAAAGCTATTGCAATTACAAGAAAACATTATGACAAGTTTATTTTCGACTCCCGGCACTTTCATGTTTGGCTCTTATCTGATTCCTTCTGCTTAATTGTTATTTGGAACTGTGCCTTGGAAGACATTACTGCTGCCTCTCCTCTCAATTTGGAAAGTGTGGCAAAGCAGCTCTATGCAGCTTCAGAGCAGTGAACATAATTGGAGCCCTAGTTCGCAAGCATGAAACGAGGTGCTGTGCCTTTGATTAGAACTACCGTCTCTCCATGGTGTTTATCTGAAGTGTTATTTCTGTCTTCAGTGTCCACAGTGCCAAATTAACATTTTACAGTACTTTCCAATGAGCTCCCAGATCTTGGCTACTGCTCAGCTGTCCGTGACGTGGAGCCTGATGTCATGCTCTGCCCTTATTTCAAATGTGATCCAGGACATTTTAAGAAACATTGAGATTTTTCTCTTTTATAAAATCTCTAAATCCCACACGTCACACAGAATGATGAGTTGGAATATATTGCAAAAGTAGAGAGATAAGAGGATAGAAGCCTCACTAGAATCAGGCAGTTCCAGGACTAAGATAACTTTACACTACCTCTGACTGCGGAAGGAGACATTAATAGGTTTCCAGCACACATATGCAAGCCCCATTTAGGGCAGGACTCCATACACGTGCTCTAGGCAAAGCAAAGCTAGGATTGTTAGCAAAGAACAATTACCAGTGGGGCAAAAAAAAGATTATCTGCGGCCATGCTTTACTCAAAAGAAACAAGTTGACAGATTTTTCTGGCTTTAAAACATGTGCAGGGAAGACACTACAACATATAGCAACTAGTCCTCTGCATCTGCGTGCATTTCACACATCAGTGCCCGACATTGTTATTCTCACTTCTTTTTTTAATGGACTCAAGTGCCCTGTCTACTAAATAAGGGTTTTCTAATTTTACATTATTTATTGCTTCAGAGGGGGAGGAGGAAGAATTTCCTAGCAGAGTAAAAATAAACTGGACATCATCAGCCAGAAAAATTACCAACGCTAACTGATAGAAAGTGTTTCATTTAATATAAAGCATAAATTATTTAGCACTGTAGATAATTAATGAAGTCATTAGTGAAAGTTCACAACATAATACTCAAGTAAAAAAACAGTTTAATGACACTGACAAGTGAATAAGGACTACAAGTAAAACAAACAGCACAGTTGGCTATAAAATATTTCATTCTGACAAAAGAAAGTATATTTGGCAAGACTTCTGCCAAAGCAGCCAGGAACTCTGACAAAACTGCAATGCATCTTTATTATGTACAGAAAACCTCATTTGAAAAATATAACTGCCTGGAATTTGCAACACTTATTTACACGGGTAAGCATGAGTAGTCCCACTGAAGACAGTGTAGTTGCATAGGTAGTTACTCAACAATGTGCTTCAGAGCTGCAAAATGCAGTCCAAGTGAATATTTGATGTCAGGAAAATATTTTTTAAAAGCTTATGTTTTCAGATACACTGTAATGTCAGCATTCCTTTGGAATTTTACCATTCTGAACACTCCTCTATTTTACTTACAACACATTTTAAAATGCTAATTTAATAACTTAGGTAGCGGTTGGGCTTGTTTTGCTCTAGATCACACTTTTTCACTTGATTCTCTGCTCCCAATGGATTGATCTACAGTCTACAGAAATGCCTAAGTTAAGGTGTAATCAGATATTAAATTGGTTAACATTGTATTTGACAGTTTCAGATTTTACCAGTCCAGTGAGGAGCTGAACGTTCAAGTTCTGTTGATGTCAAGGAACCCAGGGCAAAAGTCTTCCAAGACAGGTTTACACCATTGGTAAGTCACAACTGGTGCCATTTTGCATATTTGAGTATTTTTATTTATTTGTTTCTTGTTAATCCTAGAAGTGAGATTGTAGTTGCAGCCTTCAATGTGTATACTGAATATCACACCAGTATTTGGAATTAAATTATGACTCCACGTCAATAGCATTCAGGCTCATTCAATTCATTCGTCTTTCCATTTGTGCTTAAGTTTGAGCCTCTCACTGCCTTTTTCTTCTTCTTCTTCAATTCCACCCCATGGGCTGTAGGTTCATTTTCAACACCATTAGCTGTAACTGATGATACAGGAGTATTGAGACCCATTAACTTGTGCTGATTTTCTCCCTCATTCCTCTGTATCCTTTTCTTATTTTTCTTTGCACCTCTAGAGGAAGGTGGATATAAAAAGAGTAAAAGAAACACAAAGTTAGCCCAAACATAGAGCTTTTTCCACCCACAGCTGATGTGTTAGAGAAATTGACTGCCTGTCCCCCTTGAGTACAATGCTGAAACAGCTACAAAAACTACTGTTCCGCAGCAGAACAAAGATAGAAAAACCATGAAGACAAAATATGAGACCACTCCACTGGTCTACTTTTTAACATGTCATAGCATTGCTTTCAAAAGAACTGCTCGTGATCTTAAAAATCAGCTAGTCTTGATCAATAGTCAACAGATGTAATTAAAAAATAAAAATTACCAGTCTCTTCCTCTCATAAAAGCCATTGTACCTTTTTTCCTTTCCTAGGATCAAACACCAAAATACTTGCAATTAAAGAGAGATCCCTCATTTATTTATTGAACAAGAATAAGACAGGCAGACAAGTGCATAAGATTTGTTCTTCCATTTTAATTTACCTTAACTATGACAGATTTACAGCATCAGAAGTCACTTTAATGTCTATTTACGCTTATCAGACTTCATACAATGCCAAAAGCATCAGTCAAGCTCCTGTGTCTTTCCCAGTCAGTGCCTTTAACAAGGGAATTAGACTGGTCTTGCAGATGATGCCAGGGATTATACAGATGTTACACCACTTCTACCATGAACTCCCACTCTCGGCAGAGGTTGTAACTTTATTTAACTATAAATATGTAATAATACTTTGACTGTAACCTTTCAAGGGCAGTTACTGTCTTTGTTCAAAATTTGTATTCTGCCTAGCACAAAGAGGTCTTGGTTTGTGAGCAGAACTGTTATGCTGAATGCTGCTGAAACACTAAGTAAGTGGATGAATCAAGAGTAAAGACTGCAATGAGATGTGTGCAGTTTCCCCAAAAAGGGTGCTGCAAGAGCACTACTGTTGGTGATAGTGTCCTAATGTAATCGTATTTTATAGATGAAAATGTTTACACATCAGCCTTGCTAATGGACTGATGACTATCTGCCTATAGTTTGAATTTTTTTTAAGCTAAACTGTGTATTAATGAATACATGAATTGCTGCAGCTCTAATACTGGAACATCCCAAGGAAAAGGTTCTGGAGTTTAAGACCCTCTGCATTAGGATTCATGAACAATTTGAGAAGTACTGCTGCATGAGGAAACCAGGGTACAAAATCATAATTAATCAGTAACATAAGTACCAATCTACCAAACTGAGTGTTCAGCTGGGTGTCACGTGTAATCACTTGTAAATTTATGCAGAGCGCACTACCTAGTGTAGCTCAACAAAACTGTACAATGGAAATACATCTAAGGAGATAATGTCTGTACTGACAAATAGTATCTAATCATTAATATTTTAAGGGTGAGGTTACTATGCAGATTTTCAGTGTAAAGCTACTCAAATTTTGAGAAGTAGTTTTCATCTTATTATTTGAACATCAGATGTGATGATGTATCAAATCTTTGAGATACTTAGTTAAAAACTTTAGTTCACTTAGCATCTATTATGTGGACATTCCTCTGTTTCTTCTAGAGTCTGCAGAAGACAAGTTAACTGCTTGGCTAAGATAAAAACTACTATCATCTTGGATAAAATTTGTTTTCCTATTGCAAAACCATTTTTTCCATTGAGAAATTCTGAAAGATAGGCATGTCATAAGGGTTTGCCATTCACTTTCTTTTACAGCAGGTATTGTGGCCATAATGAATAGTGTTCTAATAGGCAAAACAGCAATCATTCATTTGGAGGCTCAAAGAAAGGTTCAGTGAGTTGTGCAGGTGCTAACAGTTTCACTTCTCCATAGTGAAAGTACGTACTTGGCAATCACATCTCACTTGATTCTTATGAAGTTTATTTACTGTGTAATTCCTGTCACATACTAGCATGTGACATGGATATTAAGGTATTTTCACAGAAAACAGGAAAATAACAGAATGTTTTAGGTGGAGCGACTATTTAAGTACAGATTGGACTGGATCTCAAGTCATGTCGATATAGCTTTTAGATGCTAAAATCGAAAACTTTTCCATTTAAGATCGTAACACTTGCATGCATATCATTTTTAAAGGATATTTCAAGACACATCAACTGCAGCGAACAAGAAAACTACAGTTCTGTCCCAGCCCCTGCGGGTCACTGTTTCAGGTACAAAGAAGTGACAATTTTCATGAAAAATATACAGCCAAGTTTCTGAGATGTTTTATTATCTAATCTGTACTATATAGACAGCCTATAAACGGAAATATGGAACAGCCTTTCAAACTAGTGGCATCAGAAATGCCAGAAGATCCTTCTCTCTTCTTCTAGCTCTCAAAATAAAGCAAAAACTTGTAGTCTTTTCCGAAAAAACCTTGGTGCGTGCAGTCACTGCTGTAATTACGACAAGTGAATCACATTTCCATGCTACCCCATGGCATCTTTCACTGTACCTCACTAATGATCAGGTATAAATGGCTCAGTACCCTGAAAGCATGTGAATGAAGCTCTGCAACAGTGCTCTTTGCCCAGAAGGGACAGCAATGACATGAAGCATGACTTCAGACTGGCATCTCCATGATGCTCTTGCTCCTTATAGCTCAGGAGGAGGGAGCACATTCCAGTGACTCAGGCATGTAGGTGTCTTCTCTCACCTTTTTGAAACATAATTGAAATGGTTTTGGGGCTCTGTTTCTTCAGCATAACACTTCAGTGTGACCTCTTCTCAGGACAGCCTTGATTTCCATTAAAATGGAATCTGTCTTGGTTGATGAGGGCTGGGTCAGGGACCAATTAAGCAATCTGGACGTCCATAAATCCATGGGCCCTGATGGGATGCACCCGCGGGTGCTGAGGGAGCTGGCGGAAGTCATTGCTAGGCCACTCTCCATCATCTTTGCTAAGTCGTGGGCAACGGGAGAGGTGCCCGAGGACTGGAGGAAAGCGAATGTCACTCCAGTCTTCAAAAAGGGCAAGAAGGAGGACCCGGGGAACTATAGACCGGTCAGCCTCACCTCCATCCCCGGAAAGGTGATGGAACAACTTGTTCTTGATGCTGTCTCTAGACACATCAAGGATACGGGGATCATTAGGGGCACTCAGCATGGCTTCACCAAGGGGAAGTCATGCTTAACCAACTTGGTAGCCTTTTATGAGGACGTAACCCGGTGGATAGATGATGGTAAAGCTGTGGATGTGGTCTATCTATCTTGATTTCAGTAAAGCGTTTGACACGGTCTCCCACAGCATCCTCGCAGCTAAACTGAGGAAGTGTGGTCTGGATGATCGGGTAGTGAGGTGGATTGTGAACTGGCTGAAGGAAAGAAGCCAGAGAGTGGTGGTCAATGGGACAGAGTCCAGTTGGAGGTCTGTGTCTAGCGGAGTCCCTCAAGGGTTGGTACTGGGACCAGTTCTATTCAATATATTCATTAATGACTTGGATGAGGGAATAGAGTGCACTGTCAGCAAGTTCGCTGATGACACAAAACTGGGAGGAGTGGCTGACACACCAGAAGGCTGTGCTGCCATTCAGAGAGACCTAGATAGGCTGGAGAGTTGGGCGGGGAGAAATTTAATGAAATATAACAAGGGCAAGTGTAGAGTCCTGCATCTGGGCAAGAACAACCCCATGTACCAGTACAAGTTGGGGGCAGACCTGTTGGAGAGCAGCGTAGGGGAAAGGGACCTGGGGGTCCTAGTGGACAGCAGGATGACCATGAGCCAGCAGTGTGCCCTTGTGGCCAAGAAGGCCAACGGCATCCTGGGGTGTATTAGAAGGGGTGTGGTTAGCAGGTCAAGAGAGGTTCTCCTCCCCCTCTACTCTGCCCTGGTGAGGCCGCATCTGGAATATTGTGTCCAGTTCTGGGCCCCTCAGTTCAAGAAGGACAGGGAACTGCTAGAGAGAGTCCAGCGCAGAGCCACGAAGATGATTAAGGGGGTGGAACATCTCCCTTATGAGGAGAGGCTGAGGCAGCTGGGTCTCTTTAGCTTAGAGAAGAGGAGACTGAGGGGTGACCTCATTAATGTTTATAAATATGTAAAGGGCAAGTGTCATGAGGATGGAGCCAGGCTCTTCTCAGTGATATCCCTTGACAGGACAAGGGGCAATGGGTGCAAGGTGGAACACAGGAGGTTCCACATAAATATGAGGAAAAACTTCTTTACGGTGAGGGTGACCGAACACTGGAACAGGCTGCCCAGAGAGGTTGTGGAGTCTCCTTCTCTGGAGACATTCAAAACCCGCCTGGACACGTTCCTGTGTGATATGGTCTAGATAATCCTGCTCCGGCAGGGGGATTGGACTAGATGATCTTTCAAGGTCCCTTCCAATCCCTAACATTCTGTGATTCTGTAAAATGAATATTTCACATTTGACATGACTCAAAATTCTTGAATTTGATTAAATAATTTGTGATTCCACATTTTAAATCTGTGGTCCCACATTCTTCAGTGGATGCCCTGGAAAGGTCACTCACAATAATTGTTTCCTGAAGTTCTACTAAAGGAGTTGAGTCATACCAAATTTTTGATACTGGCTTCTAACAGACTGTATCAACCGTCACACTAACTGTGCTTTTAAGGCATTTCCTTCCTTAATGTACATCCTATCAGAATAGTTATACCCAAAATTCAATGCAGCCCATTCCTCATCATACATGAGGGTTAAACTTTCCAGTCGTAATCTATCTTCAAATCTAGATACAGCTGGAGATAGAAAATTAAGACTAAATAAGTTAAAATTAGATATGTATCTGCATCTACATCCTATATGCACAGATTATTTATATGGGGAGGGGACCAGTCTAGAAAACGATCAGTGAAATAATTTTGCTTAGATGACAGATACCTGTAATGGCAAACACAGGAAGTACTTTCAGATGTATTTTTTGAAGTATAAATGGTTGCAATAGTTAAAGATATTGTGGAAGTTCTTGTTCAAAATGTTGAGATCTTATCTGCTTACAGCTTTCACACAACGAATACATACAATTTTTCAAAAATGCAAGTGTCACAATCAAAGATGCTAGCTTGCACCTTCTCCGTATGTGACAACCTTTTGCAATTTATGTTAATTAATTTTTAGAAGGTGCAAAAACAGTTTGCAGTTTGTAGCAATGAAGCTTAATATGTAGCTAAGGGATGCCACAGGGCAGTCCCATATCTCTGAGTTTTGATTCTCATGTACATTATAGTGCTTGCTCTTTTTGGGGAAAGAGTGTGTGTACACATGTGCGTGTGTATACATATACACAAACTGTTACTTCCTTCATGTTTCAGGTGTGAAGCACTTTTTGAATGATTATCCTAAAGCTAACTCCTTGTTTTGCTTGCTAAAACAAAATAACCCTTCCCGCATTTCTCACAGTTTTCTAACAGCAGTTGTAGAAATAACACTGCAAATTGTTTTAAGTATTTCTTGCTTACTGTGCTGCAGGTGAGTCTCTATCTGTGTCACGCTCCAAGCTAAATTTTAGGTCCCCTGACTTACTGATGACTGGTGACATCTGTAAAAGAAAAAAAAAAAAGAAAAAAGCAGGAAGGTAAAAAGAAGACAGACAATGGGGCCAACACATGTACATAGAAAACCCACCAGCTTCCTGAATAAGGAGAGAATATACCCTGTTTGAAAAAGAATGTCTATCAGCTATAAAATGTTAACTCTCATGTGGTTACAAACAAGGAAACAGTACCCTGCTTTAAAAAAAAGCTACTTGCAAATAAAAAGACAGTTTTCAGGTATGTGCAGAAACAGAAGGTCATGAATCTGCTTGAAGTCAGCTTAAAATACACATGGTCTGTAAAGAATTAAGCTATTTCTGCTACTACGTGAGTAAAGACAGAACACTAAAAAGTCATCTTATTGCATAGTTTTAACAAGAGAAACCTGTCTATTTTTTAAGCCTGCAAGTTTCAGTCAAAAACAGTTCAAATCACTCCACGTTACTTCATCATTCAGGGCTGAAAAAAACCCCAAAACCCAAACACAAAAACGAAACCTGGAAGAGTTTAAGTAAATTCTCTAATTTCCAATGTAATTAGTGGGTCTTTATGCAACTCGCTCCCGCTACAAACCAACCTCTTCTAATTCTAACAGGTCTCATACGTACTGCAAGAATTCCCATAAGGAAATGTGAGTGCCCCTCCTGAGTTTACTGTCTTCAGAGAGAGATTGTTTTCTCCACCTTCTTCCACTCAGGCTGTTCACAAGTGTCTCATAACCACCCATGTAGTTTCATTTTCATTGAGGGCACAAGCAAACACAACTGATAAGCCTTATCTCTCACTTAAAATTTGCTCTTCTGGAACCAGGCATGCACTATACATCCAGCCATGAACTTCAGGCCTCCAGAGCACCACAACCAAGGAGAAAAGCTGTGGAAAGCAGTGCAGCACACTGTGTGTTCACACCTAGTATCACAATGCTTTCAGTTAAAAACTGTTGTGGACCTCTACTTCAGGTTGACAGGACAGCTATGCTCTGTGTCTATTTGGCATGGCATGCATGAAAGAACAAGTTACATCCACGCAGGCATTGTGAGAGTGGGGACTGGTTCCTATGAAGACCTTGGAAAGCTGGAGAAAAAGTCTGGAGCCCTAGGCCAGAGAAGGGAGGGAGAGATGAGATCTAGTACTTTCCAAAAAATAAGATTGTTTTCAGGGAGTAAAGGTGAAGAATGGGCTTGAAACTAACTCAACCCTCAATACTTAGCCCACATTTATGATTTTTTAAGACAGCTGAATTTCAGATTCATAGCCAGCCTAAAGCAAAACCTACTGCATTGTTTGTGAATTTCTCAAATAGCCTTAGTGTTAAAAAGATCAGACCGTCCAGTTCTGCCAAGTGCAGAGGTACTTATCTGCTTGTAAATGAGATGTTTAATGTTCTGCTATCAGCCTGAATTGCTCAAGGAAACAGCCAGTTACTGACATTACTGTCTCTAAAACGCCAGTTAAAAACTATCAGTATTAAGAAGGGAGCATCATTCAGCAGCTCCGAAGTGCCTAACAACAATACAGCATCTAAAAAAGTAACCACAAAGTCAACAAGAGCTTTCTGGAAGCAACAGAGAAGAAAAAATTACAGTTCTTGACCCTTTAGTCTGCCAATTGTTCATTTCATTCTGTGTGAAATGACCTCACAAGCAAGGTGTACCATGGTCCCTCCATATTTAACTTAAACAGAGAGAAACTAGAGGGTTTCTTCACAGCAGTTCTTTTTATCACTTAAACATTAGTTTCGCTATTTTAAAATGGAATTAAAATAATTTGTTTTAAGACACTAAACTTATCCATTACAGATTTCAAAGCCCTAATGAATAAAACTTAACATTCCCCTGTCAAGCACTATTGTCCAATTTTATTTCAGGGTAAAGTGAGGCACAGATGAAAATTGTCTTAGCATACACAAACGCAAACCGTATTGGAACCAGAATCAGTATCTCCCAAACCACAGTTTTAGGCCTTGAACAGTTGAATTACTTTCTTAAACTCTAAATGGAATTAATTAAAAAACATCTAGTCAATGTTAGTAGCTGAATGAAATTCGAACTTTTTTGTCTTGGTCAGCTCCCTAGTATTATTTTGTTAGTTTAATATTACTTTGGTGCTGACTTAGAAGAAACAGGATCAAGCTCCCATTGACTTATTGACTTCATATAAGCACACTGCCCACAACAACCATGTTCAAACATTAGTCATTAGAATTAGTCTGCTGAAAAAACACAGATTGCTGAAGTAGTTTAGCCAAAAGTCAGCCTATCAGAATATTATAATGTAGCACTGGCAGTGCCAGGGAGAAAAATCTTCTCCTTCACACACAAAATCCTTGTTAATACAGTAATAAACTTGAGACTAAGTCAATGGTAAAAGTAAACACAAAAGAAGGAAATACAATGCCACTGATATGAAAATACAAAGGAGTTCTGTGAAGGGAATGACTCTAAGTAATTAATACTTCCTTTGGCATTTACAACCTTGTGGTTCCTTGCCATACACAATCATGAACTCACTTCGCCTGCAGTCAAAACAAGACCTTTTTTTCTGAAAAATCCTATGCTAATGACATTGAACTAGGTTTTTTACCCTACTTTTTGAGTAAATATTACAGAATCTCTACATTGTCCAAAACTATAATAAAATATGGACCTTTCCAAAGAAGTACCACTACAGAAGACTGACTTCTCTTATCAAAAATGGACTAAGTTTTTTAATACTTTCAGATACCAAAACACAAAAAATTATCCTCGTTTTACAGTTAGAAAAATAAAGTATCCACTAAATTAAGCTGCCTAACTGAAGGTTCTTATGGTTTGTTTTAAAAACAACTCATCACATAGGCTTTCATATATGCAAGCACAGCATTTCGGTATGAGTACCAAGGAAAGAAAGGCACACAATTAGAGACATTCAAATAGCTGTGTTCACCTGACATGGCAACTGATGAGAATTCCTGGGGTCTGTAGGGACAGACTCAAAATTCTCCAGAGCGCTGTTCAAATATGATAGCTTTCTTACCTCATTCCTACAAACTTTCAAGCATGTAATGAGGCAGGAAGTACAGATTAGATCTTTTTGAGGCACATCTAACTGCCACTACCTTCTCTTGCCTATCCCACATACCTTTGTTAGCCCACTCCTTGAACTACCTTTCCCATCCCAGTGATGTGAGTGAGCAGTAGCAGTACTAAAGGAAACAAGTGGGGTCAGCAGCAGATGCAACAAGGCAGTGCAGGAGCTGGTGCAACAAGGGGATGAAGCAGCAGGAGGAGCACAGCGAATGAGTGAGTGTAGGCTGGGAAAATAGGCAGGAAGTATTTGGCTAAGGAGGCAGAGGTAATGCTTAGACACTGAGAATGCATCAAGGACATGCTCACATAAAGAGCAAGCCACAGAAGTCTAGAGTATGGAGGGGCTGGAGAGGCTGTTGATCTCTTTTCCCCATTTCTAAACCTCTTGACCACTTGTTATGCATGGGCAGATCTCACAAGAAGCTCCAAACAGCTCTGCACTATTGTCACTGTGTCTGTACTAAGACTCAGCAAACCCAGCACTGTAACAGATATGGTGGCAGCTATTAAATTAATCCAGATTGCAGAGCTTAAATATCAATACAGAATTATTAGGGCCATGTTTGCTTTAAAGAAAAAAAAATAATGTTTCAGATAATTATTAATATCTTGAACTTTTCTGTTCATAAGACCAAATACTGAACATAGTAAAAAATACGAGCTCCATTGTACAGTGTTCAATTTTGTTGCCACATTCTCATTCTCCACCCTTTGAAAGATACAGCCCACCAGAAGGAGAGAACATCAGTTCGTATCAACTGTAGAAGCTGAGATTTTCTTAAGTTTCTTTTGCTTTGTTAACTATTGTAAAAACAAAAAGTGTAATAAAATGCATACTTTCATTTTCTAGAAGCCTTGCTTGCGTTACATCTCATTTTTTGGTACTTAACATTGTCTCAGTGTTGCCACATAAGAAGCAACCAAGGCAAAAAAATTAAAGGCTAAATACACAAAAGCATGTCAGGTCCTGACCCCTGCTGTATAATCCACAACAGTCAGTCAAGCACTAAACCCTTCCTGGGCAACTCGTGGAAAAAAAATCACATGTATCAGAACACACTTCCTAGCAAAATCTGAAGCTGAGGGCATCTAAAGGAAATACTATGGACAAAATCACATCCCAAGTCTACGTCTTTGGTAGTGCTTTCCTCTAGGCTACGCAGAGTTGACTCATAAGACTGATGGTCTGCAGGGGTTCTCTGACAGACTAAGAGGTAGATGGAGAGAATGGTGCAGGCAATCTATTTAGGTGATTCAAGCCATGAAAGTAAATGCGTTTGCTCTATAGCCTACTCTGCACAGGGGAACTCTCCCATAGAAGCTGTTTCTACAGAACTTGATCTAATTAAAGATTCATTGGATCACAGACGGCAAGAATGAACATGTCTCTGTGTCTTTTCAGGCTAGTCTTTAGGACATTAAAACAGTATTAAGTTTGTATTTTGTTTTCTTGATTTATACAATCTGTACATTGATTTATAGCAATGTACTTAACTCCCCAGAACCACGTTGATGCCTCCTGTCAAAACTGCTCTAATGAGTCAAGTTTGGGAGAAATGTGAGACACCACACCACACTCATCATTTTCTTTCCTGCTGTTCTGTACCCCTCCACACATTTCCCCATTAAATGAACAACTGGCAGGGAGTTTTGCTAGTGGAATTACATATATTTCTTTTGCCATGACCTTCATATTTAAAATGCAATTAACTTATTATTGCTTTTTTCCCCTCTCTAGCGTTTTTAAAGAACAAGCCTATCTAAATCAGATTAACCATACTGTAACCCTTATGTCTAACAGTATTAACTTAGTTGTGAGTATCTGGTGGAACTGTGGTTCTGTATACAATAGAGACATTGGCATGAATTCCTCTCTTTCCCATAAAAAACAGCTAAACCACTGAAGTGTTTAGGACTAAGCCAACACTCACGAGCTTCCCCATTCATGAATGCTAGAGCCACAAGCAGAGAGGACTTTGCCTTGTCTAGTCTTTGAAACTGCAAAATCCTGGGCCTGTTCAGGGCTAGGAGAGACCAGCAGGAGATCTGGTGGGTGAAAACTGTAGTCCTGGCTCAACACTGGCAAATACGGCATCTCAGAAATCAAATCAACTAGACAACTATTTGAGGGACAACAAACAAAGAGGAGGAAGAGTGGAGACAAGATATTCAGACTGAAGCACTATGGTTTAGAACAGCTGTTTTCAGTCTTGAAGTCTTGGCCTCTGGGAATTTATCTGTGGTTACAGCTTTGCATTGAAATTTGCATAAAAATAGTTCAGTCCTGTTCAGAAAGAGGCTATGAGGACCCAAGGAGAAAACCATGGGGAAGAGAGAAGTCAGCTTGCTCCTGAGAGCTATCTTAATAATATGTGTCCCTCAATAGTATTCTTGGTTCTGCTTGATCAGTTCAGGGTCTCAGCCTGATTCTTCCTATCTTTAAACAGACCAGTCACTTACAGCAAATGACTATGGATGTCAATTCATCTTTTCTTTTTTTTTTTCCCAACAGATATTAATCTGCTTATAAACTAGATACCTTTTATTTCAATGACTCATAATAATACTATAGACACAGGCATAAACATTTTTTGAGACAGAACACATTAGGAACCACAGAGGCGGTTTTGGAGTTGAAAAAGAAAGAGCTACCAGCTTGCAAATAAAGTAGCACCACACACGCTTAAGAAAGAGTAATTCAACTTGAACAGTACAAACTGCATTTTCAAGGGAAAATAGAATACCTAAAAATAGGAAACTACAGAACTAAAAAGCTGAAATATGTTAATGTCAGGTAACATTTAAGGAAAACGGTTCCAATTCCTTGCAGATGGTATCACAGTAACATTTCCTTCAGAAGGATTTCTTCAAGAATAATCAAAGTAATTACTATTTCAAAAGTAGGATTTGCAAAGATGTATCTACTTTATAATGCCTATTCAGCAGTTTATGTGGAAGACCACACTGCAGCTTTGCAGACTGATTCTAGAAAAGCATAGTTTCTTTCAGCCCAGATGTCAATGCCTTTAGAGAGAGAGATGTGTAATCATATTAGGCACGAATGAAGCCCAGAATTATAAGCTTCACTATAACACATTTTAATTTAATTATCACATTTTTGGGGTCTGCAACCTCTCTGAACCTTGAAAATGAACACACTTCATGACATGTTGAAAGTCTTCAGCTCTATTCACTGTGAGAGTTCTATTAATGTTTCCCTCATTAGCATTATCACATCTTCCTAGACCCTCCTCTTCCTAAAAGACAGTCACTGAAGTGTTCCCCAGTAACTTGAAGAAAGGCACCATTAAAGTATAAAATAGCAACAGCACGAACTATAAAATGAAAGTTTTTGATGAAATTAATACAAAAATTTCTAGCTAGTATTTTTGGAAATATTTTTGAACAAGTTTTCTATGCTTTTAAAATTTTTAGATCTAATAAATAAATTTTGAGCCCACAAAAACACCCACATCAAAAGAGCTCAAGCCCAGGGGAAAAGCACCAATTGCTTGGCAGGTTAGTTTCAGACATGCTAAGCTAACTATTCAGAAAGTCTGACAACAACCTACTCCAGGGGAAGAAGAGTGAGAACATGAATTATTTATGTGAACAGTGATAATCCCAAACTTTGTTTAAATATACATGGAATCAAGTCTTAATGATCTCTGGGTAGATTATCCAAATTGCGCAATAATAATGTAGTTCTTGAAGGTAACCCTTTTCACGATTATGACCATAATTTTTCACGTTCACATATTTTTTCAAAGATAAATACATAGATAAATACAAAGATAAATAAAGATAGAATATTTTCTTACACTTTTAATGGAAACTTTAAATGACTGGTTTGTTTTTGTCCATTACTACTTCCCACTATTCTCACATGATATATAATTAACATTCAGAATCCAATTAGATGCATTTTATGTAGTGAGTGGTAGGCCATCTTAAATTATAAAACATATTCACAAGATTTCATAGACAGCAGAACATTTCTGTCAAAAAAGCCCCACAGTCTTTGAAACAGACTTCGAAACGTCTCCAATTTGCCAGAATTTTGCAAAACCCAAATTCTGTTTTTTAATAGAACCCTATCTGAATTGCTGACTTTTCTGCCTTCATCTTAAGGAACCTGAAAACAGCACATTTACTGGAGCAGCCAGATGACAGGTCCATCTTTATTTCTTGGGATTCTTCATCAGTGCAATGAGAACTTCACTCTGAAATTTCTATTGGCAGTTTAGATGTATGTTGTAATTAAAGATGATTATGACCTAACTTTGCGGCTCAGGAGTTAAGTAACTCATAAGGCAGGAAAACAAGGTTTGCATAAAATTATTATGTTATGAATGCAAAGCTGATGGCAGAAAGCATTTGAGAGCATGTTCTTTGAACTATAACTTTTTTTATTATTTGCAAAGATTAATATTGGATCTTGAGTATTACACCCTCTTCTAATGTTAATGATTCCATTTTATTCACTCATCATACAATTCTGACGATTAGCTAGATATGCATTTATAATATATGCAGCTGGAAACCTATTTTTAATTAGACTATCTGGTATTCTCAGTAATTAAAACCACAGTAGTATTCTACATTTTAAATGTCCTATTTAATCTCATATGGTAGCAAAATCTCACGAGTAACTGCTATGATGATTTTCACAGTAACTGTGTCTGCAGTCTTAACAGAGCTAAATATTTAAGTATTCCTCAAAAAAACAGAAAGAACAATAGATATAGCAGACCTAGATATAACTAAGTATTAGGGAAAACATGCTTGTGGCCAAAAACCAAACACAAGCAAAGAATTAGTTATATTTTCCTGCTTGTGGTAACAACTTAAGCAACAACTTAATTATTCAATAAATACTTTTGGATGAAAAAAAAAGCTTCATTTTCTGCCAAAGCAAAAGAAAAAACCCCATAGGGTATTACAAAATGATTTTTCTTATTTCCCATGTAAAAGAAATTGGCATTTCCTTTCACCAGCTCTTATACTGAAAAAAAAAAATAAAGGAATAGGAAGAAAAGTTGCTGTGTCACTGCTGCAACACAGGAACTGCCATAACCGATCAGCCCCCTCGGTGGTGGTCTTAGCAGTTTTGTCTCAGAAGTATCTGGTATTGCCTAAAGCCAAAGTGCTGTAGAACCTTCCTTACGACAAACAGTTGAATGACAATTTGTTTCTTCTATGCAGCACTCTACAGCTTTTGTAAAGCCATTACTCTTCAAGACATGGCAAGTCTTACACAGAGACTTGATTCATCATTTGATTCAACTCACTGTCTTCTTGGTGATTTATATGGTGCTTATGTAACTTGAAACCAAAAAAAATCAGCCAGATTTGTGTCTCCCAGTAATTTAGATGCTTTCGGAGTCTCAGCCATTGCCTCAGCCTAAAATGTGTTATTAAAAAAATTAATCCCTGAGCACGTAAGTTTGACAGTGTCTTGTAGTAGCTAGGTTCACCGGGTTAACTAATCATGGCATAAACAAAAATTTCCTTCTACCAATATTAGATGTGTTCCATTGACACTGTCCCGCACGACATCCTTGTCTCTAAATTGGAGAGACACGGACTTGACAGATGGACCACCTGGTGGATAAAGAATTGGCTGGATGGTCACACTCAAAGAGTCATGGTCAACAGCTCAATGTCCAAGTGGACACGAGTGACGACTGGTGTTCCTCAGGGGCTGGTATGGGGACCAGTCCTGTTTAACATCTTTGTCGGCAACACGGACAGTGGGATTGAGTGCGCCCTCAGCAAGTCTGCCGATGACACCAAGCTGTGCGGTGTGGTTGACACGCTGGAGGGAAGGGATGCCATCCAGAGGGACCTTGACAGGCTTGAGAAGTGGGCCTGTGCAAACCGCACGAAGTTCAACAAGGCCAAGTGCAAGGTCCTGCACGCAGGTCAGGGCAATCCCAAGCACAAATACAGGCTGGGCGGAGAATGGATTGAGAGCAGCCCTGAGGAGAAGGACTTGGGGGTGATGGTTGACGAGAAGCTCAACATGAGCCGGCAGTGCGTGTGTGCAGCCCAGAAAGCCAACCGCATCCTGGGCTGCATCAAAAGAAGCGTGGCAGCAGGTCGAGGGAGGCGATTCTGCCCCTTTACTCCACTCTCGTGAGACCCCACCTGGAGTACTGCGTTCAGCTCTGGGGCCCCCAACATAAGAAGGACATGGAGCTGTTTGAGCAAGTCCAGAGGAGGGCCATGAAGATGATCAGAGGGCTGGAGCACCTCTCCTATGAAGACAGGCTGAGAGAGTTGGGGCTGTTCAGCCTGGAGAAGAGGAGGCTCCGGGGAGACCTCATAGCAGCCTTCCAGTACCTGAAGGGGGCCTACAGGAAAGAGGGAGAGGGGCTTTTTACAAGGACAAGTAGTGACAGGATGAGGGGGAATGGTTTTAAGCTGAAAAAGGGTAGATTTAGATTAGATATTAGGAAGAAATTCATTCCTGTGAGGGTGGTGAGACACTGGAACAGGTTGCCCACAGAAGTTGTGGCTGCCCCCTCCCTGGCAGTGTTTAAGGCCAGGTTGGATGAGGCTTTGAGCAACCTGGTCTAGAGGAAAGGTGTCCCTGCCTGTGGCAGGGGGGTTGGAACTAGATGATCTTTAAGGTCCCTTCCAACCCAAACCATTCTATGATTCTATGATTAATGTTCCCTGATCTTGTTTAACAGCAGAAGGGAAAAGAAAAGAAAAGAAAAGAAAAAAGCGTGCATCAAATTCACCTCTCTGCGTCATGTACTATTTTATACACTCTTTTCACTGCTCATTCTTTGCTAGTTTAATCTTGTAAGTATATCCTCTTATACAATTTTTCCAGGACTTGTAAATGTTTCATTAATTTTCTCTGGACTCTTTATGACTTTGTAGTGCCCTTGGCTGCTGTGCAATATAAAAAACAATATATTTGCTTGGTTTTGGACTCTTACTGTACACTTTATTCATTATGTCCTTTGAATATCTGTATGTACTACATAAATTACTACTAAATTAAAATAGAAAAAAAAGATGTGGATAAAAATAATCAAGTCTTTAATGACAGTAAGTGTCTCAGCACTTCTCCCTGTTCTAATCTGGGTGAGTATAGCAGTTGATTTACTGGATGAAAATACTTTTATGTGCACTAACTAATGTTACTAACATTTAAAACCAGTATTTATTATTCAACTTTGTCAGAAGTAACGTTTGATTAGTTTTGATAGCTTACATTTTCTCAAGTGTCTGTGGCTGACATATTTCTAACAATAGTCTTTGTGTTACTAGTGGTAGTTCTTGAACTATTTTCTATTACTTTTTTTTTTTGCTTACAAAGTATCCCATGTTTTA
The DNA here is from genome assembly GCF_013368605.1 of Nyctibius grandis. NCBI lineage: Eukaryota > Metazoa > Chordata > Aves > Nyctibiiformes > Nyctibiidae > Nyctibius > Nyctibius grandis. The sequence continues at coordinate 65,892,180 of NC_090658.1, read as the reverse complement.
AGACAACCATCAGTCTTACTTCGCAGAAGAGGAACATAAGCTATGCAAAGTTTCTGACTGCTAACTAAAATCTCAGAAACAGGAATGCTTCTGCGTACAATATAGTATGTGATAGGTAAACACCACCACAATGCCATATGCAATTGCAACCCAATATAAGTATACTGCGGGAGTAGAGAGATATTAGATGTAGTCTTTCCTTTGCACCTCCAAACTGTGAAGTCTCTATAGTCCACCCTCCTGAGCAACCTACAGGATGGGTGCAGTCGTTCACATCAGAGAACCATCAGTAGCTTTTGAACAGAAACATCCATTGACAAGTACGCACGTTTAGTTGCAGCATATCTCCTGGTCTGGTAATAAGGCTTTATGATCACATTGTATATCTTTAATTAGGATATTATTACACGTACTGAAAAACTCTTGAGAGAAAAACATCACAGCTTTTTCCTAAGCAACCTGATAGATCAGGAAATTTCATGGCAGAAAATGTGAAGAATCTGGGGGCAGTGCATATTCCAAGAACGACAGTCAAGTACCCAAAAGTATGTCAGGTTTTGACAAATCCATGTTGTTTCTTCAACCGTTATTTACATTGGGTAGCTGTGAGAGATATTTCTGTCAACCTTGGAGTCAACAGGAGCTTTGCCACGCATTACAGTGGTGCAAGAGTAGACAGAATATTCAATTGCCACATGATGGAACAGCTGGTTCCACACAAGACAAACGTTAGACATCTGCTGAAAATCTACCTGCTTGCCTGGAATGAGGTCTACACATAAGAAATTTTTCCAGAAAGGATGGAAAATGAATACAGTCCCCCTGGCATACAAAGGACATACTCCACCACTACTTATAATATCCTTATTGTATTATTACCTTACGTAGTGTTGGAGAGCCTTCCTCTGCTTCTGTTAGTCCTTCAGGTAGGAGAGGAACAGAATCTGGTACTAATCCTGAAGGTTGTTCTTCATATTCTTCTGAAAACAGGATCCATAATTCACCATTGTGAGAGCCATGAAAGAATTATGAAAGTATCTATTTTATGTGAACAACCATGACATTATGAGCTACCCAATAACAGGATGTGAACTGAAACAGGTGAAAAGTGTTTCAAGCCAAACTTTGCATAAGAATTTATCAAAATTTGCCCATTAACTTTTATTTATGTTAGTAAGCTTAGATTTAAATGTATAGGCAATTATATAAACATTTACATGACTAAGAACAAAGTCCACACTGAAAGCAATGCAGCTGATACTTAACAAATGTATCTTGTGATTCAATAATAAGATGATCACCAACTGAAACAACAAATTATATATCAGGGTTTTTTGCACAGCTGGACAACTGCCTCAAAGATTTTGTTTTGTTTTTTTTAAGAACAACAGGCCATCACTGAAGACTTCCTACAGACTGCTCTCTGGCTTATTTTGCAAGGAAGAAAGGAAGGAGAAAATGTACAGGATGTGCAAGGGGAGGACAAAGGAGAAGGTCAGTAGTTAAGCTAACTTTAATTACCATCATCAAGTTAGCACAGTGTTATGTCCAAGTTTTTTTTTAGGGAAGAGGCATAAATACTAGACTTCACTTGAAAGACAGAGGGAGGAACTAGGAAATGGGGGAAAACATCTTGAGAAATGTTGGGTTAAAAGATTTCTAAACACCAGTATAACTGATAGTTTGATAGCTTAGGCAGGCAAATGAATTTCTTGTAGCATGCAACCACACACTATGTCCATAAAGTGAATACTAATAATGCTCTGAATGCTGAGCATCTTTACATCAGTTGACTTAGCAGGATGCTTCCTATATTACTTGTTCAGATTCATTTAGGCTTGTTTGTGTTAGTTTAACTAAAACTGTTTTAATGATAAGGTCCTGCTAGCAAGTTCAATGCTCAGATATGAGATTTAACCATTACTGTTCCTTTAAAGCTTCGTACTGAAATCCACTCATTTGGGAACTGAGCATTCTCCGTTAGAGTATGGGGAAAATCAAGAGTTTTTACAAAAGTAACTGGTTAGATCTAACAGAGATTGCCTAATAAATACTTAAGATGTCTGTGAAATACTTTGATGTGTCCTAAAACATTACCAAGGTAGAGCAAGAACCAGGTGGCTATATGTAAGAAGAGACAAGGAATCAATCCAGTTGACTGATAATTAAGCCAGTACTATATAAGCTGGCATGTTTAACTAAGTGTCAATACCTTCCTAAGTCAGGTATACCAACTGGCTAAGGGGTTAGCTAACTTTATACAATTCCTACATCACAATAAGTCATCACTATGCCGTCTGTGTGCTACATAAATTCATATCTTCAGAACAATAAGCAGTACAGCATGGTAAAATCTTGGACCATCAGTTAAACCCACATCAGCATACTAGGAAGACAGCAGTAAACTTACTTTCACTAGCCACATAATTAGCTGGAAAATAGCCTTGCTGTCCATTTGCTAGGCTGCCAAACCACCAGTTATCATTATCTTTGTATAACACTTGGATAATGTCACTGCAATGGAAGGTTAACTCATCTGATCGATGCGCTGTGTAGTCATAAAGAGCCACTACCTAAAAGAGAGATAAGAGCACCACAGCTTTATCACAACCATGCCACAGAGAAAAAAGCGTAACATTCACTTCCTCTTGCAGAAAAGCAGCTGAAACCAAAGCTGCACTTTGGTAAAAGCTGAGGCTGTCTCAAGTTTTGCTAATGGGATCAGGGGTGGTGGGAAAGCAGCAGGAGAGGCAAGATAAAGGACTGTGGGATTGTAGAAATGGTTAAGAACATTCAATTCACTAAGATTAGCTTCAAAACAGCAGCTGTTAGTTTTATAAGCAATTTGCTTGTGAAGCAAAAGGAAAAAAAAAACACACTTCATACACTCACTTTCTCAGAATTGTTACACCACCTTCAGATCCCATTCTGTGTGCTCGTGAAGCACATGTGTTCGAATAAATACTTCAACAGTACGACAGTTTTACCGAAGGAAAAATTTAGTACAAAAATGTCATTGCAAAGTTTTGCTTTGATGACTCCACTTTTTCTTTCTTTTTTGTTTAGAAATGAGGATTTGCATATACAATTTTATAAAGATCTGCCAAAAATATGTTTATTTTGCATAATAATTCCATTTGCCAGTGAAATACAGTGCATGCATACTTTTCTGGAAAAAAGTACTAGTAGTGGTCAGCACCATGCATACTACATAGAATACATACAAGAAGCCTGCTTTCTACCCTGAATATGAAAATATCAAGTATAATTTCTTATTTAATTCCTATGCCTTATGAACAAGAATCTATCCTAGTGAATTCAGAGCAGAAAAGACTGAAAACAAGTGAACTGAAAGAATACAGGAATTGCTCACTTCCCTCATCGTAAGTGAAGAGCAAAATTATGATCTATTTTACACAAAGAACACTGCTTCCCTACATATAATCTGCACCTCAGATTCCTCTACAAAATTGTAAGTAAAGAGGTCAGAAACAGGGATCATTAGGAATGACAGGAGGTTATAGTGGATTGAAGGAGACAGCAAAGTTATTATGAAGATAGGGATATGGAGAAAAAACTTCCTTTTTTATTACTCATGCGTGCATTAAAAATCCTAAGACTGCTGAACTGCACAGTGCTTTTTATATTTATATTTCCATTTTGACTAAGATCACCTATGAGGTACATGTGTAAAAATATAGCCAATGTCACTTGTATTTTCGTACTTCCATGCCAACAATTAAACAGATTAAATCAGTTATGAATGTGAAAAGATGGAAATGATTCTACCATTGTAAATTCTATGTGGCAATTTGTGAGCTGGTCAGCATCAAAGAATTAGTATCAGCATAGTTCTCAGTAGACAGGAAATTTATTTAAATATGCATTCAGTAATCCTGAATTTACATAAAGAAGCTAAACAATGAAGTATCATCCTTTTTCATAATTCTCTGATATAGCTTTCCCTGCATTAGGAAAGCTAATACAGTAATTACAGGTGATGTTGACAATATAGAAGTATGAACTATAGAATAGAACCAAATCAAAACACACTAATGAGCACCACAGAGAAACTACAGAACTGGAAGCTCGCATGGTCATGGCCAGGAAGGGGTGCTCTTAACAGTGCCCACTTCAGTTAAGGGGCAATGGTTTCCTTAGCAATGGTACTGGGAAAATCATGAGGTAAGGTTAAAAAAAAAAAAAAAAAAAAAAAGACTTGGCAGCATGAAAAACAATGAAAGGCAGAGCAACAATACTTCTTTTTGCAGTGTCTTTAAGATAGTTCTGGTGTAAATGTTTTGTTTTTTGGAAAAACTTACAAAAATTCAGTAACATGGGAACACTGCCAAAGAATTCAAAGCAATCAAGTCCCACTGTCTGTCTCCCAGAAATAAAAAACTAAAATACCAATGTGTCCTGTAATACAACTGGTTTAGCAAGCCTGACAATCTAAAGGAAATGAGGAAATTGCCATTATATTCTCTGGAAACATATGATCAGAAAATGACCATAAGGGGATACAGGAAATGCACCTCAGGACCAAAGAAGAATGTAAAACACTCATAATTATGCCCAAAGCACTGGAATTTCTTCTGGTGTGACATTCAGTCATGCGCTAAGTTCTGTCTGGGTCCAAGTTCAAGCAAAAAATTCTATATTCATCAAAATTTTACAAAATGATTTTTTCAAGAGTGATATAAAACCAGCAGTAATGTAGTTATGCCTGTCATGAATATGTTGGTAAGAATTACAAAATCTAGAGTAGCAAAAAAAAAATCCTTGGGATCATGCTAAAAAAAAGAATGTGCTTTCAAACGCACAGATACAGTGTAACAGGTATAGAAGATACTGCAAAAAATTATGTAATACTTACTGTCTCTTGCCCGAGTGGACAACTGCTTTCTCCTTTCAGCCCCAGTGCAGTCAGGCAGTCATCATTCTAAAAGAACAAATTATTTTAAAACTTTAATAGGAAGTATTTTGATAAACTATAATTCTGAGTATTTTCATGTCTACCGTAAAACAGTAAGAATTATCTATAATAAAATGCTTTCTTTTAAAAAAAAAAAAAAGAAAAAGAGGAAGTGATATTAAGAACACTGAGTAATATTGGCTATGTAGATATTTAGAAAAAGATATTAAGTTTTTCAAGTATGTACACTACACTAAAGACAACATGGAGGAAGACAGAGGACTGACGACTAAGTTTGTCTGCATTGCAAACACTACAGCAGATGTTTAAGAATTTGTTGCAGTGAACTTTTACCTCTGAATCAGTATGCAAAAGATGTCACTTTCACATAATGGGAGAATTTCGGGTTGGTCTTAATAACCAATACTTTCCATTTAATTCTAATTGTTCTATCTTTACCACTTACTTCTTCCAATGAAGTCAAAGGAATAGCAGGTATATAATGCAATAATTAGGAAGTGCCTGTACCTACAAGATTTGATTTCTGTCAAACAACAGAATTCTTCAGTTGAAAGAAGATTTAAAACAGAAAAATTATGAAAATTACAGAGGAACAACAAATTAGAACAAAGGAAGAAATGGAAGTCCTTTGCTGGTGTTACTTAATTTTTTTCAATGGCCTATTTTCGCAAAGGGGAAACTAGTTTCTTCTAGATTTTGTATTCGTCAAAGGATACAAACTACAATACAGAAATATTACACAGCATTTAAAAAATTTCAGAAGAGAAGAATCAAATGTGAGCTTTGTGAAGTAAACAACGTTTCCACCTATAACAGACAGTGCCATATTATAAACAGCACTTAAATTTGAGAATTTTTATCCAACATACTTCACCTTTTTCATATTTTAACTGTCTTTTGCATGAACATCCTTCTCTTCTCTTGCTTTTTTAGAACATATATCTAAAATGTACTGATCCTTTTATTTTGGTGGGTTTTTTTTGTTTGTTTGTGTTTTGTTTTGTTTTTTAATTAGGGTGATCCAAGGAACATCATTACTGTAATCCTCAGCAGTATAAATGGCATTCTCTAGAAGAGACTCTTGCCATCAACATTGTTTTCCTAACTTGGCTAGGCTTATCTTATATGGGAAAGAAATCACTGACGATCCTGAACAGAAAGGTTCCATTCAGTCTCCAGATTATTTTGGTATTGCCACAGTAGTTACAGACACACACAGCACATACAGATGAACACAGTATAAAAGGAAACAGTTGCACTTGGATCTTGCCATCTACCAGAACATCTAAGCCTACCACCTAAAGAGTTCTGAATAATTATGTACATACACAGAGGCGGGGGGAAGTGTAACTGCCTGATTTGATAAACAAATTTTGAACAAAGACCGGTGGAGCTGCAGTTCAGAGTACATGGTTTGTTCAGTGGTCTGCTGGTACTTAGCACTGCCTTAGAGGTTTCAGCTAATTCTCATTTTCCATTCTCAAGGTTAAGAGAACTGTGCAGACAATGTGCTTAGCCTGTGGGATGGGAGTGCCTCCTGTTGCTCAAAAATGATTCATCAGAATTATTAGCAGTATTATTTATGTATCTAGTTTAGGTACTCACATTGCCCCATTATTGTGTCTCAATCTGTCTCTCTCTCTTTTTAATAAAGCATTTATGCGCTCTCAAACACTCAATGCAAGAAGACCTTGAAGAGAGCGAGCTGTTTGGAAATAACAAGCTAAAATCCATGAGTCATCCTGAGACTATGTCGAATGTTCTCAGACACTGCGTTAAACTTTCAAGGCAACAACAATCCAAAGAGTTTCCTCTTAAAGAGATACACCAAGTATGTCCCGGGCTGCACACACACCCTGCCTCCAATAGGACAGGGAAATCGCCACGGCTGCCTACCACAAACGTAGCTACTGCAAGGCAGCAGAGCTGCCTCTGGCGTGCCATGCCATTTCTCAAATAGTGCCAACTACCACTTACACTGCAAGTGACACCCAGCAAAAACTACTGGCCTTTCAGTTTAGAATAATTATTTTTTTTTATCTTGTGTCAGAAGATTAAGCCACATTTTCAGGATTCCAAAAAAGGGACAGACATACTGAAGTGTATGAATACATCGTTCTTAATACAATATTAACGTCTCCTTTTTTTAATGTAAGATGGAAACTAGTTAATACTTTTCTTGCATTGGAACAGACATGGGGCTATAGTTATGTTCTGACTTGGTCTTTTTGGGAGGCAGACCATCTGCGAGAAACAGGAACAAATTGCTTGCTGAAATAGCCCACTGTGTCACATTGATTTTGGTTGAACAAAGCTGGTAGGAGATTTCAGCGTAAGGAACATCCTCAGAAGAAGATAAATAGATCCAGCAGTTTATGCAGATTTCTAGACCATGGAATATCATGCTGGTTATGCACTTACATAGCCTTGACATTTCTAAAACATTTTTCTTTGTTTTTGTGTTAAGACACTAATACAAAAGAGAGCATTGCAGGTAAGAGTAAACTGACAAATAAGTCGCTGTATCAAGTGTCACCGACTCCTGATAATAGCACTAATTAAAATGTTTATGGCTTCTTTTTAATTGGGCCATTTCAGTAATTGTGGTAACGGAGGTTTTGCTTTTATTCATGCAGATGCATAGCTGCCAACAGGATTTGGGCATTCATTCCCTTACAAGAAGCAGCATTGAGTATGAACAAGTGATATGTTATTACTGCCTTTTGTGTAAAAATTCCAGCATTTCATTTCTACTACTGAACAAATATATTTCAAATACCACAACACCAAAGTTTAAAGAAAAAAATATGGAAAAATGTAAAGTCTACCGGTGGTTTCATATGTTTCTTCCTTATATGTAAACATATTCTTCATTGTAACAGAATAAACACACAGATTAAGTCCCACTTCTAATTAGTCATTAACTCTTAACAACTACACTTGGAAAACAGGCTTTTCTAAGACTAACCTGAGGCAGACACTACACATACCGGGGTGAATCCCAACGTGTGTGCATACAGGGCCAAAGCCACCCTGCCTCCTTTTCTCGTTAGAGTGATAGACTCAGTGACATGAAGAAGGACAAACATCTATTTCCTGGATGCTGCACAGTGCTACTGCTTCTCGCCACTCCACCTCCCTAAATCTGCCATCTGCCAGAATGGAAGAGAAACTGTGAGTGTTACTTGTGCAAACACTCCAGTAAAGACACAAGGAATGAGTGTTAAAGCTTTCTTGTCTGTTCAGTAAATCTGTGCCTCGGTGTGTAATAGCCTGAGACTGCCACCTTTTCGGATTTTTTTGTTGTTCTTTTTGTTTTATGGTTGTTTGTTTTTTTCTTTAAAGGCGACAAAATAAGAAATGAACTTACAGTGCTCAAAAAACCCATGACTAGCTTAAAAGTGAGATAATATTTAAAACATTTAAAAATTTTACAGAATCAATCTGAGCTTTTACCGTTGCTCCATTGTTTTAATTTTTCCGTATGAACCTGGGGGTTAGAAATTTACTTAATCCTCTCCTTCCTTAAGAATGTCATGCAATCTCTTTACCCCAGGAACTGAAGTTTTAAATGAGACACTAAATAAGCTGAGACATAGCATAAAATAACTGAATATTGCTAGCACTGTCGTATTTCTATTCTTGTTCTCTGGTCCAATTAATTGTCAACACTCTCCTAGCTCAGGACACCTAACTGTACAAATTTAGTCTATGAGAAACAGAAATACAAGGACAGTATTGACAGCTAAATTAAAATGATTCTAAAAGTATAATTCCTAAGAATAATGTAGTCTTCTTCGGTCTTAATTAATCTGTCTGTAGACATTGTAAAGTTACTTCCTTAGGCTTCAGATGACTACAATCAGTCCTTTGATTACAGTCCTTCAATATTTAATGAGCATGGGAATCTATAATTTGCCTAGAGGAAAAAAAACCCAAACTGTGCCAGGCTGCACTTTATTGAAACCTGTAATGTACAAACAGAAAACAGAAATGCAAACACAGCTGCTGCAGTAAAGCCTATGGGGATACAAAAAAGAAAGCAAAGAAAAAAAGGAAAAAAAGATAATTCAGAAGCATGTGAAATACTCCAGTTCCTGAAATTATTCAAAACCTCTTCAACTATTTCATCATTTGTAAATATGCTACTTTCTTGATATAATTTACTCAGTTTACCTGCACTTATGAACATATATACTACTGCATTTATAACAGAAAAAGTAACAAAAATAATCAAAACCTTAATTTAACCCTCTCAGAAAAAAATACTTTAAATTAGCTGCTATTTAGTATTTTACAAAACAGTTGATCGTGTAAATATTTATAGAGCTTGCTGTGATGGAGAACATTAAAATAGCGATTGAACAATTTATACTTTTTCCTAAAACTTACATATCGATGGCTAAATATTGAAATGTGAACACAAGAACCATTTAGCCACTAACAACACAGCAATGTAAAACTGTACTTTCAAAATTTCTTGGTGAATCCTACCTATCTTACAAGCCTTACACAACTCTCTTAACAGAGTCTGTTAAATAAGGTAGGTCCAAAAACCCCTAAAATAACCCAAACCAAAACCCTAAATCCAAACTGTAAAACAGCTATAAACGATCCAAGTTAATTTATGTCGATTTCTAACATTTCTCTGAAAAATTACAATTAGCACTCAATTAAGACAGAATATTAAATCATGGCATTCTGTCCATGGGTGCAGTAGGATTAACGTCTCCAGTACAACAGGCCCAGCTTTCTAGAGCCACACATACGTTCAGTATTCAGAAGCACCACTCGCTCTTCCGTCACTAGTCTCTCCATGTGTTTTGTGTTTAATCCTGGTTTATCAAGTGTATAGTTAGAATCAATGGCATTTACAGATTCGGTTGGGTTTTTACTATGACGATCAGGAAATCAGAAATAAAGAAAGGAACAAATATAATTACCAGAAGTTTTCAATCAATATTTAACGGATAAGAAATTAAATAAACAGAGGATAGCTGCAATTTCACTTGTTACAAAAAGATGAAGTATGAGTAAACAATGAAAACATGGTGCTGCAAATAGGATTCAATTCCAAGTTACTGTCCCAGCTTCCTCTCCCTACTTATGAATGCCTGTATTCTTAGTCATAATAAAAACCACAGGACTGTGATTTTAGCTTATTTATTTCTAAACAACAAAATGTAAATCATGAAAAAATACAAAGCTTTTAATTTGCAGGTATCTGATCCCACTACCAGCTGGCTGCAGCAAAAGCTTATTTGCCCACGTAGACAATTTGCTTGAAGATATCACTTCGGTGAATAAAGACAGGATAAAAAAAAACCCTCCACAATGAGAACTTGTGAATAATGACATTTTACAGTTAAACATCAATTTTAAAAAAATGCAAAGATAGAATTCCTTACCGTCTGCAGTCTACCCAATAGCGTTTGGCTAAGAGGATTTCCTACTGAGCTGAAACACCCTGTGAAAAGAAAAGGCTGTGAATTTTCTGCTTGTTATCCTTTTCCATCGAATAAACCATTTTATTTCAAAATCATTATGTTAGCAGGGTATGTTTGACAAAATTCTAATGAAAAGCAGCAGCATCTTTCAGTCACAACTATGCATCCTTCAGTCAGGAACAGTTGGAGGGTTTATTTAACTAACAGACCTGACACAAGGTTAACTAATCCAATATTTCCATTCAAATGATTTGGAGAAATAGCTCAAGCTATGTCCACATGCCACCTCGTGCTCAAAGCTGACACTATTATCTAGGCTGTATTGCTTTTCTCTTCATTGAATTTCTGAGTAATGCATACAAAGTTTTCCAACAGAAATGATCACAAAAACTCTCAAAGGAATTACTTCCTTATTTTATCTGAAAGAATAACTATGCCTATTCAGTAGTTCCCTTTGATCATCTGAGTTCCTATCACAACACATCTTGCTGTTTATTTTATTCACTCTCTACATAGTGCATTTGAACAAGTACTTGTAAATTCTTTTCTTTTCTAACTATTATGTTAACTACTAAGCTCAGGAAAATCCTTTCATCATCTATGGATTTATCTTTTTGTTGTTGGTCTCCTCAGCTGTATACTTAAGAAAACATCTTGAAAAGAAAAGATACAAAAATCTGAAAATTATTGAACACAACAGTGAAAAATGCTACTTCTTTGCTGGAGAACAGTTTCGCAAGAATAGAGATGCCAGACAACACAGAGTTAAGCTCACTGGATTTTCTCTGTGAGACACTAGATTTGAAACAAGTTTTGTTTTCAAAGAGGAATAAGTTCCGGAAACTCACTTTCATTTGCCGCTCCAAAAGCCTACTATTGAGGAGTCCAGTATCTGAAGAAAGACGACTTTTCAGGTTCAGATTCCCATGTACTGGGCACAGCTCCACACGGAAGCTTCAATAACTCACCTACAGTATACTTTCTAAAGCCTAGTGGTTTAGACTTTCTCAGGAGATTTACTCATAATTGTTTAATCATTAAGATATTTAGGTATTTCTAAATATAAGAAAAGCTGCAAGTGCAAACAATCATAGTTAAACCATGCTCCTGCAGATCTTCTGCCTGTGAATAATTTTGCACTTGTGAGAAATCCTAAATAAGTGCAATAAATGTTTTTTCAATTTTGTGTATGAATTAAAAATTTCATGTTCTTAATAATTTCAAAAAAGCTTGTATAAATTCTGAAATAATTAATTTTGATTTTCATTACTTTTTTCCATCTCTTTTCAGAAGAGGAAAGAGATGAGAATAGAAACCATTTTCCAAATTCAACCCATTCTCAAAGACAGTAGACTTGAAGCCCACCTTTTTTTAAAATAAGCTATTTGCCAAAACATTTGTTCAGCACTAACACAGAAATTCAGTGGGGGTATTACTCCTATTAACATTGTTATCTACATACTCATACAGTTACAAAACAAGCTGCTACAGGTATGATACTACATATGGATGTACTCTTGCATACAAATGTCGTATCAACTCTTTGAATAAAAAAACCCCAAACTCAAGATCAATAAAATGTCTGTGTGATAAAAAAAAATATTTTTTCTTTAGACATCTAAGTATTTTAATATAGGGTTTTCAATTTGAGCATTGTAGTGTTGTGCCGCTTCACACGAACCCATGCTAAGATAAAAGCTGTATAAAATACATGACGAAAAAAATCGCTTGTTTAGAAAAATCTTCAAACTTTAATTAAAAAAAAATTAATCTGTATTTTTATCAGTAATACCACTGACTTCCTTGTTCTCCTAAGGAAAAGATGTATTACCCTCCAAGTACTTCTAGACTTCTTGTTTATGTATGTGAGTACTCCTGTCCAGTCTCTATATTTCGCTGCTTGTCAGGTGAAAACTTTATGGTTAGACTGATATCCCCAATTAAGCCTGAATAAAGGGCAGTGCTGACCTGTTCTGCTGCAAGCACAGGAAAGAGACAGATGTGTAACTCGAAGATATAGGGAGTGCTGTACTGAATTCTAGCAGCTGGCACTGGTTTTGACTTAAGTGTTTTCTGTGACTAGAGCCTTCTTCCAAAACAAGCAGGAAATTCTTATTACTTCGCTTGAGGTGTAAACACTAAATAGACCACAGCACGCTTGGGTCCAAATATTCTACGCAACACAGAGCCAATGCTATTTGTTCATATTGATCACACCTATTGGTTACCCCAAAGCGGTCTTTAGTGTTATCCGTTACTTGTTTTCAGTTATCAAGCATTCCTTTAGTAGCTCCTACATTCAGAACAGTCATACTTTAAAAAAAAAAAACCAAACCCAAAAAAAACAAAACCTGTTCAAATATTCCTCATTCACAAAACCAGGTCCATTCAGCAAACAAGGGAATATCCATCCCTTCTTTCTCAAACGATGCAGTAGATTTTAAAAGCAATTTTACACAGCTATTGGCTTGACGTGGTTCCATGCTTGATGAAGCATGTAAATGACACCGAGCAGGTGTGACTAACAGCCTCAGCTGTGCTTGCTTTGGTTATCTCTGATCCAGGCTGTGCAAATTTTTCAACTACTATAGTGAGATATTGAAATTGAGGTCAGCACTGCAGAAGGACATTTCCACTTTATCCAGAAATGAAGTTTACAGGACACCGTGACCTGTTGGGACTCTCACTTAGCTTGAGCTTATATAAAGGTCATTAAATCCCTTGTTAGGTTGAACCTGAAAAAAAACAACACCCAGGTTAATCTAGACTGTCTTAAGGCTGCTTCAGAATCAGTAATGGAGAAGCATTTTTATTGATTCAGAGGGTTTACTTGAACTCTCCAACAATCTTCTTTCTTAACTGCATGTGCTATCTTCACCTTCAAAACCCTGCATGTCTTGAGAAGCTAATCTTCCCTATGAAAGTGTTAACATTTGAACTATTGTATTCCCTATTCCTCTGCTCTGATTCTTCAGTGGTCTCCTTTATATAGAATTTTACATGAGAAGAATAAATTATTTCTAGAAGAACCTACTGCTAATGTCTAAATGGGATGTTAGCTGTCTCAAAATGACAGATGATATTTCTTTTTCTCAAATGATCAGAATTTTCACATTGACACAATTTAACAGCAGGACAGCTCTTCTTTATGGTCCACATAAACCTCCCACTACGATTATTTTGTGAGTCCAAGCATGTGCTGATTTAGGTAAATGCCTGCCAAAGAATTGGTATCTTTTGAAAAACAGTGTAGCTCTCTGCCTTGAGAGGGAGTCTGAAACTGTGTTAGTTTCCTGTACAATTTAAACAGTGAACTGAAAGTCTATCCCTAGCTCCCCTGAGTCACTTCTGGCAACATATTCTCTGCCAGTCTAATTGCAACTAAAGAGAAAAGAAGACGACAGAATCCACGTAATTGTACTCCTGTCCAAAACGTGTGTCCGTACTACCAAGTTCCCAGTTTTATTGCATGCTTTCACTGAAAAACTACCTTCTGCTCTAGATAAGCACATTAGTGTGAACTGATCAAATTCTAAATAGTTGGGCTGAAATACACAGGGTAAATGAGTTCACTTCCAAACATTAGACTGAGACAGAAATTTATATGATAATAGCAACAATGCCCCAAAATAGCACTTGCAATAATTAAGAACATTTCCTATTAAATAACAGCATCTTTAGTTATTATATTTGTTTTAAATTAATAGCAAAAGAGGCAGAACAGGGGAAAAAAGTCCTTCTAGGGAGTCACATAATTCCACTATTATCCCACTGGAGTGCCTACAATCACCTAATATTAAATGTTTACGTGAGAAATTCCTAAAATTCCTCTTTTAATAGAGGCTGAGAGAACATTCCTCACAGAATTTATGTTTTAATTGACTTTTCAAAAGAAGGCTTCTTCTCCCTTTGTGAAATGCTCTTGATAAATCAATTCTGTTAATTAATAAAGATATTTGTGCATCATAAATCTCCAAGGATTCCAGTCTCATGGAACCTACAGTTAATGAAATCATCCAGAAGTTTATCCTGGAAAAACCTCAGAAAATCACAGAACACCAACGAACAAATAAATAACTAAGAAAACTGAAAAAAAAAAAGATAATATTCAGACATTTCTGTGATGAACCCCTCTAAAGCATAGAGAGGAAAAAAATCCTACCTATTCCAGTTCCACGTTGTTCTATTTTTATTTGAGTTTTACTTTAAGTTCATACTAATTATTAATGTCTAAAAAACCCACAAACAAATCCTGAAAGACATGAAAATAAACTATGCCTCTAGGAAATGGTATTTCTTATTGCAGACATTCTTCTTATATTGTGGCCTCTTGCAACACGGCATAGTTAAAGTACACCCAAATAAACAACAAACACTGGAAAAAAATGTTTGCATCTGAGACAAATATGTGTATATCAGCTCAGTCCTTTTCTTACTCATCTTCTGTGGCTTTAAAACTGTTCCTAGTAAACAAAATTATGTTTTCAGCACAGTCACCAATTCAAAAGTATGACTTTTGTGACCAAAAGATCTTTTAGTATGCAGTATAATTTCTACTTTAGACTTCAAAGAAAAGCTTTGAGTTTTTTTAAAAGTAAAAGCTTTCAGAGCAGTATTACTCAGTTCTTTCTGTAATTTTATTTTTCAAGCTAGGTATAAGAGAAAGAAGATCATTTTGTAATTATCTAAATATATATTAATCTTCCCTCAAAGGCTTTATCCTCACAACAATTACGCTTTAATAGATCAAACAGAATTCATTAAATATAAAGACTGTTTATATATTGGGTAAGAACCTGTTTTCCTTTACTTAAACAGAGGATCACAAATACTTTCAAAACCCACCACAAACATTTTCAGATGCAGTTCACATAAATTTAAAAGAATGGAGGCACCCACTTAACACATACATACCGTTTTGTTTTACCAGCAAAACAGATGTTTTACTAATATCCAATGCTGTTGGTAAAAACACACTTCAAATTCTGCTATACATAACTTAGTCTAGCGCCTATGATTTTGAACATACTCCCAATTGAAAAGGAGAATGGATAGGACCAAAGTGTATTGAAAACTGTTTCCATGAAGTTTAATCCATATCATAGCTTCTAAATCTACTTTGGAACACATTTGGCTGAAGCTGTAGAGCAAGAAAACTACATTCAAAAGCAGTTCAAGGTGAGACAAGGAACAGAGTATTTTTAGCATTCTTTCTAAAACAGTGTTCTCTTTGTAACTATTAGGATGTCAAAGGAAATGATTAATTCTGTTGAGAGCCCATACCTTGCAAGCCACTTAAAATGTATCTTCTCAAAATAGACAGTTCTCACATGCTATGTTTAAGTGTATATACAAAAGTGCTGTGATGGCATGACTACTGAATGCAAAGGACTTCTACAAACACCCATAAGATTCTTGCAATGTATTCTGCCTCATCGAAGTCTACTCAATGGCAGGTGAGCCCGTGCTACTAGCCCTCTCCTTGTCTTTTCCCCACTCACTTTTTTCTTCCATCAGAGCATCTGGAAAAGACTGAACCATCTCCTCGATATTGTTCTCATTTTCTAAATGGGGTTCCAATTTGTTAACCTAAATCTATGCACTTAAAACCAAAACAAATAATCTAAAGGACAAATAAAATCCCTCTCTGTTTACTGTCTTACTTTCTATAAGTTATATAGAGAAAGGAACAGGCTGCCCAGAGAGGTTGTGGAGTCTCCTTCTCTGGAGACATTCAAAACCCGCCCGGACGCGTTCCTGTGTGATATGATCTAGGCAATCCTGCTCCGGCAGGGGGTTGGACTAGATGATCTTTCAAGGTCCCTTCCAATCCCTAACATTCTGTGATTCTGTGATTCTGTGAAAGTTCTGTTAATTTATTTTACCAGTTAGAGATGAGAGCTGTTTTCATGCTATATACACTTAAAGAAATGAGAGAGAGAGAAAAGCCAGATGTCACTTCTCCAGTTGGTGCAGAGATTGATCTTGATGGCAATGACAAAAAAAAAAAAAAAAAAAAAAAAGAAAACAGAAAACCCCCACAACCCTACAACGATTAAGTCAAAACAGAGCTGTGCTGATAGGTGGAAAAGCATAACTTCTTTTTGTTTCCCATCCCCATTAATACAATGAAAACTTGTAAACAAACAAAAGAAACTTGGGAACTTATGTCAATAGATCAGGCTCTGGTTGCCATTCAAAACACTACACTATACAGAAAATTCTGCACAGAAGGAAAGCTTTCAATAAGACATTATGTAACATTTACCTTTTTAACCAATTGTGTACTAAATGCGGACATTAAAACGAGTTATCTTGGAAAAGTAACTCTAGGGAGTTACACAATCCAGTGCCATGTAGTTCCACACATATTACTGCAGCTTCTTTCACACAAGAACATTTTCCAGTAGATGCCCCAACTCCAGGTATCAGAGGAACTCTGGCTTCTCAAACCACAACTCAGTCACATTCTTCCTGAACTGAGAAAGACAACATCCAGTGTGCTTAAATACAGTAACTTTCTTATCCAAGGACTGGTACAGTTATCTGTAGCTACTGCATCTGGTTGTCTCTGATTCCCCAGCCCAAATGACCATGTACACCCTTACAGCAGAGCTAAGTGAACACTAAAGCAGTGGAACGGAGCAAGGCTTGAATTCAAACCTGTAGATCCACGAAGAGATACCTTCACTGTAACATCAACTAATTCCAATACTCATATAAGAGACTTCAGAATTAGACAGCACTAACAAGAAAAAACACTACGCTTCTAGCAGTGCCATATCCCACAACATAACTATATCTATCATCAGCCAAAAGAATGCATAGAGATATTCATTCAGGGTTAGCCACCACTTTCATTCCTGGTTCAAGGTGTACAAGGGCACAAACATGTATTTGTTCTGCATCTTAGAATAATCCTCCAGAAGGAACTATGGAGATAGATAGTCTGTCACTGGCTTTGAGGAGAATACTGTTTCATACCAATACATTTATGCTGTACTTAGGCACAGTGAACAGGCAGAATTCGGCCTCTATTTACAAAAGGTATAATGAAGTAAAAACTATTGCATCACAAAAACAATTAAAAAATCCAACTTTTTAATTAGAGATTAAAATCAAATACATTTAGCAGCCTACACACCCACCTAATTATTTCTGAGTAATCTTATCAAATCATCATCTTACATTTTTCTTGCAAATGTTAAGTTTCTACAGTACCATATATAAACAATGCAAGTAGTAGCACGTGTCCCAAGCATTCTTTTGAAGTAAGGAACATTTACTGAATTCATGCTAATCAGGAACGTGCTAATTTATTGCAACCTCTAACATTACATCATAATGGCAGTAGATACAACTGAAAATGAGCAGGGGTTATAGTATCCAGCTGTTTCTTTCTATAATGTAGAGAACAGAAAGTGATCCTACAGCAAACATCAATAAGCCTGCACAGATATCATCAGCACTCTGAAATCAGATTGGCAATATTATTTACAAGTTCTAGATAGCAGATAAAAAAGATGTAAGGAAAATGCAGACTATGACGCATACTTGGTATTAATAAGAGTTATTTTTCTTCTAGTTCCGCAGATATCCTGAGAAAGTCATTATTACTTTTGCTAAGCTCACCAGGACTATTTAAAAGCAAATAAACTAAATTAAATTTGAAAAGAAACTTATTTTGTCTTATATTAAATAAAGCTTGTGATGTTACCTTACGGAAAAACACTTCCTGAAATACAGAAACTGCAGTCCCTTAGAGTTGTGGATGTCCAACACTGAAATAGCAACCTTCACTTTTGGGCTTGGTAATATTTTTGCTTCTGCATTAACTTACCCTCCCTGAATCAGAGGAAATGGAGCTCTTAAGCAGGATTTATGCTTATCTGTTTCTAAAAATATGTAGTACAGTTAAACACTATTTATTAATACAGTTAATTTCTATGTAATACAGTTGAATAGAATTTAACTTTATCTGCAGCTCCTGAAGACAAGTATCTACTGACCTCAGGAGGTGTACTCATGTCCTTAAAAACCACACTTGACTAGGGATAAAAGACAAAGAATGAAAATTATGCAAGGAGAGAAAACAAAGTAATTTACTTTGCATGGTTCCTCCCACAACTGAAATTCAGCAATGGCTAGCTACCCTGCTACTTAAACCAAATTAGCTTGTTGCTTTACAAATGGAAAGCTGTTAAGTAAGAAAATATGCTTAGAATACCACAAATACTTTTCAAAATAAGCCATTAACCTTTTTGCAACGCAAAGTCTTCTCAGCTAAGAAAAAATAGACAGTTACTTCACGAACTACTGAGTTTCTATATTACCCAGTAGCCTCACAAGTCCTGACTGAAAAAAATCTTGTAACTGCTGGAAGAAGATATGTAGCATTTTCTTAACATTTGCATTCAAGGAAAAATAGTATCAGCAACATCATATGCAATACGCTGGAAAAAATAAGTCAGCTTGATATTTCAGGTCTTAATCATGACTAGAACAGCCACTAGTTTGTACCTAGCTTACTTTCTCCATTAAATTAGCACTTTCAGCCAGTACTGAATATTAATTTTGAGAAAATATTACCAGAAAATTGCATGACATTGCCAAACAATTCATACATTATTAAACCTGAAAAATGCAGGACCATTGGCAGACACTAAATCAGGAAACCAATGTATAAGAATTTTAATATGGTCTAAAATCAAAAGAGTAAGGAAAAAAAGTTCATAGCATATACACTTACTGTTGTGTTTTCAGAAATAGAAGGTGCTGCCTTTAAAATACCTTCTCAAGTCTACTTTCCATTTTGTATTCAGAAATGAGATTGGTCAGATATTTCATGACAGTGTGTGTGTGGTGAAACTGACCTACCACATGTGAGTTTTTGTGCATGCACACTTTTGAGTTTTCAGAGAATTTATGAACAAACTACTCTAAGAAGAGTTTTTCTACATATCAGTGATTAGAACATGTATGAATAAGTAAGTCCTTTCTAATTAATTTCCAACTGTATATGGAAATAAAATAATGGCCTGTAGCAACTTTGGTAACAGAATCTGAATACACTTCCTTGTAAGTAACATAGGAGAAAGCGCTTGAGACTAATATTGGTATCACCCATTACAGAGGAAAACATACTGAAAAGTTAAGTCCAACATTAAAGCAACACATTGCAGATCCAGCTGGGCACAGATTTCAATAATGCTGATTTTTCAGTTTCCTTCACCTACAAGGTCCGCAAAGTTTTCTAGAATGCAATAATAGCAACCTGCTACTACTTTTACGACAGTGGATTTTTAGAATGCTTTTCAGAAAGTACCACTATTGCTACACCGTCAGTCTTCAGCCACCATGCAAGTACTCCAGCAGAAGTTACATTGGTTATACAAATATGTGGATACCAAATGTTATGCTACTTTGGAGAAAATAAAAAAGATGACATGGCCATTGAGGGACGCTTTCTAGTACAGAAGACCCTGGTAGAAAGCTTGAATTACTCGACAAAGAGCTGAAAAGCAATCTGTTCTAGACGGATTTTTCCATGGGTTTTAGGTGGAGGATAGGCAAAAAATAGCATGAAAAGGAAACTTGTTTGCAAAGAACATCATTAGGAGGCAATACTCCCTTTCATTTACAAAGCGGTACCTGATCTGAGGAGAGGTAAAAGATGGAAAACCAAGACAGGCAGGTTCATAAAGAGGGACTGTGTCCAGCTTTGGGCTAAAACCACATTTCCACAACTCTGTATATCCTGGAGAGAACAGACTTCTCTCCAAGGTTCAATCAGCAACTCAAATCACTGCAACTGGTATAGCTGGAGATACATATCTCAGCATCAAACCAGCAAGTAGAAGTTACAGTCCTATGCAGTGAAGTTGAATCTTACTTGTATAGGAATTTTACAAACAAGAGTATTTGCACAGCAAGTCTAAAGATGTAAACACAAATATTAATGAAAATTAAATTCTGAATGGATACAGAAATACCATTTGACTAAATACTTTCTATAGTATCATGAAATACAATTTGATTAAGTATTTAATAACATGAGAGCTTTTTTCTCATCATTTTATAGGTAGTGCCAAACTGATAAAACCCGCAGTATTTTAACATCTAAGCTTAATCACATCACCCATCCTCTCTGGTTTGACTAACAGCAGCAGCTAAAATCGCTACTGACTACGCTTATACTGCATCTCCAATAACCCCAAATCCACACGAAAGCAGCAACTGCAAAGAATTCATACTCATCAGTAAAAGAAAGGGCATTATTGAGGTCTGAATATTCAAGGACAGGAAATTCTCCATAGCTTATTCTGAAAGTAACCCATTCCTATACATTATGCATTGTGAAAGATATCTAGGTTTCTTTAAAACTAACTTAATCGCTAACTGCTACACAACATCCGTTTCTTCAAAAGGACCAAACAACTGTATAAAGCACAGAAAACTGTATAGTAACACTCTAGAAGTTTGAGACTCTTAAAGCATATGCCTTAATAGCCTTGTTCACATAAAACCACACAGTTGTTTGTTAAATCTTCCTAGATGGTTTTTGCACATTCGCATGTGCCAAATTATTAACTCAAGCACTGGTGATACAGACAACCGTGGACACACCTTGTTCTCTTTGCAGGATTCCTGGAACTTACCCTGAAAATAATTTGTTTTGGTAAGAAAAGCTGATTTGCAGAAAGATTCTTAATTCAAACCACAATTTCAATTGCTGAAGATCCTTTACATGTATAAGCAGTCAAAAAAAGATGGAAGTGTCCTTTATGCTCCTTAGCACAAGGAAAACAATTTTCCAATCAAGTACTGTTATCAAGGTACGCATGACGTGGTATATTACAGACATGTATTAAGTGGGCACTGCACTCCAAATAACAGTAGCACAATTATCTTTCTTCTTCTGTTGATTTTGCTTTCTATACAGAAGCAGCCAAATCTGAAGCAAATATACGTGGGTTGAACATATTGTTATGGATGCTGGACACAAAAGATGACAAATTACCACTAATTAATCAACATATAGTTCAAAACACAAGTTCCAAATATATTTCTAAAATGAGAAATCCCAAGAGTATGACTCAGAATCCTTAAAGGAGATAAATACCAACTCACTTTTAGCTTGTACTTGGCTCACAAGAGTTGTTCCTTCAACTAGCAATGTGCACCGTACGGAAGTTATCAAGAGCTCTGTTACAACAGATTCTCCTGAGCAAGTAGAGGAGGTGACAGACCTCACTGATACCTCCTCTGAATTGAGACAGCCTAAAAAAAAAACTTCAAGGACAAGACCATCCGTTTTTATGAGAGAGGTGAACTCTGCTTAAATGTGGTTATCCAAAGATGAAAATTCAAAGATGCAAGGAGTTGGAAAACAGAGCCTATTTATGATCTTCACCTGAAAATAGTAGAAAATATGACATCTTACAAAGTGAATCTTAGCAGTTACAGTCCTTGCTAGGAAAAAAAAAGCTAGGGGAATCGCTTCTTATGCTCTACTGGTGGATAGTGACAACCAGAAGTTTGGTGAAAGAATTCTCAAAATATTTTCTGCTACTAGGCAACTTATCACACCAAAAGATGCTCAACATATACTATTAAGCTCCCACCTTGTCTGTTTTATTCTTTGGCATATTAGCTGTAGCAGTCTGCTTCCTTTGACCAGTCAGGCTTTGAATGGATTCCAGAAAGAATCCATTATATATCAACATATGTCACTGCAACACTCTTCAGCTAATCTGGAAAAAAAAAAATCAAATGATTGGAGAGCAGAGTAGGCGAAAGGGACCTGGGGGTCCTAGTGGACAGCAGGATGACCATGAGCCAGCAGTGTGCCTTTGTGGCCAAGAAGGCCAATGGCATCCTGGGGTGTATTAGAAGGGGTGTGGTCAGCAGGTCAAGAGAGGTTCTCCTCCCCCTCTACTCTGCCCTGGTGAGGCCGCATCTGGAATATTGTGTCCAGTTCTGGGCCCCCCAGTTCAAGAAGGACAGGGAACTGCTAGAGAGAGTCCAGCGCAGAGCCACGAAGATGATTAAGGGTGTGGAACATCTCCCTTATGAGGAGAGGCTGAGGGAACTGGGTCTCTTTAGCTTGGAGAAGAGGAGACTGAGGGGTGACCTCATTAATGTTTTTAAATATGTAAAGGGCAAGTGTCATGATGATGGAGCCAGGCTCTTCTCAGTGACATCCCTTGACAGGACAAGGGGCAATGGGTGCAAGCTGGAACACAGGAGGTTCCACATAAATATGAGGAAAAACTTCTTTACGGTGAGGGTGACCGAACACTGGAACAGAGAGGTTGTGGAGTCTCCTTCTCTGGAGACATTCAAAACCCGCCTGGACGCGTTCCTGTGTGATATGATCTAGGTAATCCTGCTCCGGCAGGGGGATTGGACTAGATGATCTTTCGAGGTCCCTTCCAATCCCTAACATTCTGTGATTCTGTGATGAGGCACCATAAGCTAGCACAGACAGCTGAAGCAGAGACAGTGGCCTTCTATTCAAATCAGGAGACACTGATAAGATAGGAAAAGGGGATGTGATATCTGGAAGCATATGAGGATGCGATATGCTGGAATCAGTCTTTAGATGAGATATATAGTTTCAAATACTACCTGTTATGCAGTCTGAGTAAGAGTCTTCTGCAGAAGGACTGTCCGGCATGCCAGAGCGAAGTCTGGGGTCAAGTGAGCAGGAAAGACTCTAAATTTGCCTATTTGTCATTCAGATCTTTTTCCTCTGGCCAAGGAAGTAAAAACTGAAGAGACTGAGCCCTACTTGTGAGGGGAAAAGATGAGGAAGGAACCTGTGCAATCTGTTCCTTCACTGGAGCATGCCATAAGGTTGCAGAAAACACCCAAATAAAACTCTACTCCTGAAAACTTGTAAGGCAATTCTATCAGCTCATTTGAAGCGAAAAAGCAATGAGTCACTGTTCCTTACAACCTCCAGTGAGAAAGAAAGCAAGCTAAGAGTGAGGAGGCAGGCTCCAGTGAAGCTCTCATTTCATCTGGATCAAAGCAGCGTGTTGAGGCCAGCTCTGTAAATAATACCGTCACTAGGTTGTGTGACAACAGCAATGTGTAAGTTACATGCTCACAGAGGCCTTCACCTCTCTGTACATGCCTTCTGCTTTCTTAACGCTTTCCCAAGCCACCATCCTCTATCATTAGTTTCTATAGGACCAAAATGATCAGTATCAAGCTATGTTAGTACCACAGTCTATCGCAGAGCATAATATGGACCATAGATACCCAAAGTTAATTTAAAAGGTGTTACATTAGTAGAATGAATCATGTGCTCTCACTGAACTTGGTGCTTCAGCAACGAGGGCAACAGCAGCTGCGTATGAATCCATGAAAGTTTACTTCTTTTGCACAGATAAAAATCTATCTACAAAAACAGCAAAGGGTTTTTTAAATAGTTGAAAAAGTATGTATGAATATCAAAAAAGGATGGATAAGGTATCTTAAAAATGTTGATTTTTTTTTTTTAATGTACTTGGTTTTTGCTCACTTATCAAAACCAGGTATGAAGTCAAAGGACCTAGGTCTCCTCTTGGGAGAGGGAGATGCCTCCCTCCTGTGCACCATGGGTGCTACTGGGTCTTTTGCACAGTCCTCCCAGCCCCTCTGGAAATGATAGGTACAGGAGGATTGGAGCAATAAAAGGAGGGATCAATCTGCTCATCTTATTCACTGTATTCACTTATTTCTGTACAGACAGCATCCTTGCTGACCTGAACGATCTGCTGGACAGAGAATTGATACTTTACTGCACAGTCCTTGCGCAGAACTGTTTCCACCTCTGAAACCAGCTAGAATTGCATTTAAGCATGCACTTTGTCAACACTTGCTGTCTTGTGGCTCAATAGCTCAAAAATTACAGACAAGCTCAGACTGAAAACAGTTAAGAGGACCTCTCTACTTCAGAATTAATTAGATTTGCTTGTTTTAGTATTCACCCAATTAAGAAAGTAAGGGCACACTCAGGCCAAATCACTTTTGGCAGAGTCTTTCCACAGTACTACGTCACACCCCGATTTTGCAATCTATATCCTCTGCTGCCAAACAGAGAGTAATGCTTCATTTAATCCACACCCTTGTATAATTTGGCTGAGAGTACTTCCTTTACCCTGAAGGCACAGGAGTAATTACCCTAACATACACCAATTTCAAGTAAATATAAATGGTGTTCTTTTGATAAAGTTTTTAGAATCTTTAAAGATTGCTGTTATTGTGCTCTGTATTTAGCGTAATTTTTAGTGAAATATTTTAATTAACTTGCCTAGAAGAAACATGAAAAACAACATATAATAAAGGAACACGTGTATCTTTGATCTCAGTGTAAACAATTCTAGCAAGTTTCACTAGAAAATACAAACTCTTCTGACATTTATAACATCTTATCAATCAGATAGAGGAAACTGGATAACCAACCTTTTAAAACAGAAGAACTAGATTGTCTTTAATGTTAATAGTTTTGTCTCTATGTCTTTACTATTCTGTTGGAACATTTTTGTGGTTAGATGAATCTACTTATACACCTTTTGTTTTCAAATTAAAAATTCATTTTTACTATTCATTTTATAAATGTAAACACTCAGCTCTTCTACTTTAAAACAAGGTCCTGTATTCACGCCTTGAGCCAAAACTCTGACATTGGTAACTGATGTTGGCGGCACAGTAGGGCCACAGAGCTCTGAGAAAGTTCTTTCCCTGAAGAGCTGCCTGTAAGCCATGGTGAGGGCACAGCTGTGCCCTGGTACTCTTAATTTTTATTTACTGCCCAGGTTAGCTGCAAGGTGGAACATCCCAGAGATGGCTCTAGTGACTGAGCAGAAGGAATAAGATCAAGGAAGTACATGCAAAGGTTGGCTGCAGGTGACAACCGAGCCTTTGTAATCCATTTGCACTGAAGTAACTGAGACACAACATTCAAGTGCCTTACCTTCAAAATGCAAATGGCATAGCAAAATAGATTATAAAAGAACCAGAGGCATAAAAAGAAAAAATCTTGCAATGGATGTTTCTATTGTTTTAAAAGAAAATTAACTTTGAGAAAAATATTTTTAAGTTGAATTTTTCAGTTCTTCCATTCTGCTATGAGCAAATAATAATTTTTTAAAAAGTTTTATTTTCTTTCTCCCTTCTGTCTTATACTTTTCCCCTAAGTAAAAGTGAGAGATACAAATATCTTAAAATGAATGATCATTTTCCCCAGGGGAGTTCCCATTCAAATTAACACACAGACATATATAAAAAAAGATTTTAGACCTAATGTTCTTCTGCTTTTGGTAAAAATATTTTACTTAACTTCAGTGCAGTTAAGTCAGTTCACACTTGCTGAAGATCTAAGCTGTGGTGTTTAGTCAGTACTTGTCTCTACTCAGTTACACTCTTTTGAAAAATAGAGAAATTCTGGTAATTGGATATAAAACAATCCATTATAATAATTTGTCTGTGATTATGCAGTGCTTTATAGTTAAAATAAAGCCTTGTAATGAATGTTACCTTTGCTTATAGGAGAAAATAAAAAAACAGAATAATATACTCAAAAAAATAAGGACTAAAATAAGCCAAGTTTATTCACTTAAAAAGTGCTAGTTTTCTGCACTTTCTCATAACAGTTTTCAAATGTTATTGTTGTTCAAACCGGGGGGTGGTGGGAGTGTTTAAAGTAATTGAGTTTCCAAAAGAAGGAAAACACACATAACTTAATCCAATCAAAAAGTTAGATGCAATTGAGTTCTACAAATTACAGCAAAATGTGAGAATTGTGCAAAGTTGCAATTAGATACTTGTTACAGTAACAAAAAGTAACTCATATTTCTACATTTATGAATGCAAAAGAAAATTATAGGCAAAAATTTCAATTTTTTAGAACCATTGACCCATTAGAATAATTAAATGAAAAGGCGACATTTCAAAAACAATTCCATGCCCATAAAAATGCGAGAACTCCTCTCCTGAAATTTTTAAAAGGTTAAATTTCTGAAAAATGTGTCAGGCAGGATTGGTTCTTCAAATACATGACAGAGCAGGAAAACAGCAAATTGCATAAAAATACAGAAACATAACTGAGAAGTGAGAGACAAGTATTGGGCACGTATATTTCTTTCACCTTAATGCCCACTCACCCTCTTCAAATACTTAAGATAATTTGAGATAATTTACTACAAGCAGATTGTGGCTTGCAGGAAGCTAACCATTCTGCAAGCGTTTCTTCTCATGTATTCTTAGACCACTTTCTATTTTGGCAGAACCTCTACAGGACATACTAATAGTGTTCTGTATTTCTACACAGTTTAAGACTTACAGACAACTGGTAGTAGATCCCTAATCAAAGATGTTTCCCCCCCTGGACTGCCTGATCACATTGAGGCCATTACAACTATCCCATGGTGAACAGGAAACTTGCATTTCTCCCTCTGTAGTAGTAAGGATAAATAGGAAAAGATAAGCATATCGGGTCACTGGGGAAAAAGAACTACTAAAACGCTTTTGCACAGGCCTCATAATGGCACTTCATTATTTTCTTAATATCACAAAAAAAGCCCAGCCGACTCACCGATACTAATGAATTTGAGAGACTATCTTTGTGAGATTATTAAACCTTCCTTACAAAAGGGAGGTAGGTATTCTCATCTATAAAAGTAATAAAAATTAGTTTCCATCATCACCTATTCCTCCTAAGAGCTTGTATTACACTCAAACCACTTCCAACTAATCGCGTGGGTACAGAACCACTTTTAGGTACGCATTTGGTACTCTTCACCACAATATGCTCCTGCGCCAATTTTAAGATGAGGGGCTAAAAAGAAATATCTCAAAGTGACTTAGACGTTATGGCAAATTGCTACACCATTTACATAGCTCTGATCTGTGCAGCCCTGCAGGCTTAATTGCTTTCCCCATCACAGCAAATCTAAATGAAGCTGTTGGGTGAGCTAAATGAGACAACACACATTACAGTTTAACAGGGAACAGATACACCCAGAGTCTTTCAAGACAAAATTGAGAGTTCTTTTCTTACCTTTGTCTTCTCCACAAGAAGCCTTTTACACACAATCAGGCTATTTCTCTTAAAAAATGAACAGGAAGAGATTTCGCTCCTATTTTAAAATCTGATAAAATACAGTATTTACAGTAATATGTTAGGATAAAAAAAATAAATAATGTAGGCATTCAGCGATCTGTGTGCCATTCAATTCGCCTGCACAGATTGGATCCCAGTAAACAGATTGCTCCAACTGGTGCTCCTACTGGCACTCCCACTAAGCAAAAATGGTCCTCCACGGTCAGCATTCTATAACTTCAGCACAGCAGTGTGGAAAAGCCAGCAATGCTGCTGACTGTACCGTATGCTTTCTCTTAGTCATCGTCTGTCCGTCAATCAGTTCTTTCAGTCCTCTTTGAGAACGCCACCAACTTGTATCCAAACAAAGCCAGAGATATACTACAAATATTGTATTTCATGTTATACTTGGACTATATAGTACAAGTACACGCAACCTTCCATTAATATATACTCTGTCATCTTTTTTAGTATCTCTTCAGTCCCTTCAGGATATTTTATTACTGTTTATTCTCAAATTAGAAAACTAAGGTATTCTGTAAAACTGAATTCTATTGTTCATTTGATAAATTTTCAATGATAGTTTGCATGAGTCTTTTCTCCTCTAACAGTATCTTAATAAGAGATGAAAAGAATAAGGCCACGCTGAACTAGCTTTTCTACATACATTCTTCCTTGTCAGAAGCAAGATAAATACCCCCAAAACAAACAAACAAAAACATTAAAGTCCTCCAGGACTGTGATAGTACTGAAGATAGATGTTATAGAGTCAGGAAGAAAATACGAAATACTGAAAAAAAAGTAACCAATTATACAAACATACATACGAGGATGTAACTTTTGACAGCGTTTCTGCAGTATCTCTGCAAAAATGTAAATTTTGCTACTTGATGTACCTCCTTTTTCTGCTCCTAAAAAACCAAGAATCAAAATAGTATTTTAAGAGCATTTAGCAGTTTTGATATCTTTGATGTAGAAACCTATTTTACTGTTTGCTTGAGACTGAAAAAAGCAGTTTTAAATAGTCTATCAAATATAGCAGAGGACTTAAATGAAAAGTCAGTTTTGTTAATATCTTCAGAGAGAGGGAAAGAGTGCCTTGAAGATTTCACTTTATATATGTGGAAAACACCTTTGACTGTCAGTTGTGTTAATGGAGAGAAAATTTCTAATTGTTCTCAACCCTGCCAAAGAGTTGTGTTTTTTGTTTTTGAGATTTTTTAAAGATACAAGAACCATCATGTTTCTAGCACCTACATAATTAATTTTTAAGAGCAAGTTTAATTAACTGGTTTTACTGAAGTCAAAATTTTAGTGAAAAGATCTGTGCAGGTATTTATAGTCGAGCTTCAAATCTCCCACATAGTTAACAATTAGGGTCACTGCTAATTACAATTACTTGAACCTAAAACTTATTTTAGAAAACATGCCCTGAACACAGTGGAATTACTGAAGAGTCACAGTTGAATAAGCCTAAAAATGCAGGCCATTTCTTTCATGGCATGCCACAGATCTGCAAAACAGTATCTGTGAGTACAGGAAGGTGATTTCACTGTCCAAAGATATCCACAATCTTAAGAAGGGAAGGCAAACAAAACCAGAGGGGGTTTTAATGTCTCTCAGAGAATGGGTAATTGAAAGCTGCAGCTTTTGCTACTTCCTTATTTGTTTAAAAAAATAACAACTAGGAAATGGGTTATCCTGGAAAAAGGTACAAAGATGAGAACATGACAAGGAAAAGACAGGAATGTCTAAGACAAAGTCCTGGATAATGCTACAGTGCAGTGTTGCAGAGTAGCAACACAGGATGGGTATGATAAAATTAGCACTGAAGCATGAGCATAAGCAGGGCTATATAGCACAAGGAAGGTAAAACCTCAATTCT
The DNA here is from genome assembly GCF_013368605.1 of Nyctibius grandis. Taxonomy (NCBI): domain Eukaryota; kingdom Metazoa; phylum Chordata; class Aves; order Nyctibiiformes; family Nyctibiidae; genus Nyctibius; species Nyctibius grandis. The sequence goes on along the minus strand of NC_090658.1, from coordinate 65,862,820 downwards.
GACTATCAAAGACAGGTCTTAGACAAATTTTATTACCAAAAAGAAAAAAAAAGAAAAGAAAGAAGAAAAGAAGTTCAGCAAGCTTAAACATTACATACTTTCAGGGACAGATTCCCTAAAATGTACGAAACAATAATCAAGTAAGAATAAAGTAATCTGCTATATATACAACATGGAGAAACTTGAGCAGAGTGAAAAACAGGACCAGCCATAAGACTTCATGAATCCAAATTACAAAGGTAAAACTCAAAGGGGATGACTTTCTCCAAAGAAAGACATACATCTAGCACACTTTTCAAATGATTGAAGTAGCTATCAGCACAGCTGCAGCTTTATTGAGGCAACACAAAAAAAACCTGATATGCCAAAATTTTTCACTCTCAGTGAAAAATTCCAACTGACAGGCTATCAGGATGGTCAGTAAGAAAACCTAAGTTCAATGCCTTCCTCCCAAATGTAACATGTTGTTTGTGAAAGGAAGGCACACAACACGTTTTCTTAAATTTAAATTAATTTTGTTAAATTTTAAGAAATCTCTCTAATGAAGTGCTTTATATGTAATGCATGAGAAACAAGTTCATCCATATCTTGTATCTGCTTTGTGGTACCTACTTCGTTAATTACTATTTATCAAAATTCATTACTTTTTTCTAGTAATTCTAACCATACTCTTGACAAAACTTTAAATATATCTCTTGCACAGCACTCTGTAGCATTGATGGGAAAGCAGTAGATGTTGTTAATCTTGAAGTTAGCAAGACTTCGAATACTGTCTCCCATAACATTCTCATAAACAAACTGATGAAGTATGGACTGTGTAAGCAGACAGTGCAGCGGACTGAAAATTGGCTGAGCTGCAGGGATTAGAGGTTTGTAACCACTTGCATGAAATCTAAGTGGAGACCAGCCACCAGTGGTGCACTCCAGGGGCTGATACTGGGGCCCACACTGTTTGACATCTCCATTAATGACCTGGATGATGGGACTCAGTGCATCCTCAGCAAGTTTGAAGATGATAAAAAACTGAGAGGGGTGGCTGATACACCAGAGGGATGTGCTGCCATTCAGAGGGACCTTGACAGGCTGCAGAAATGGGCCAAGAAGAACCTCACCAAGTTCAACTAAAGGGAAATGCAAAGTCCTTCATTTGGGGAGGAATAATCCCATGCACCAATGCAGACTGAAATACACAAAATACCGTTTAAACATAAGGAAAAAACTCTTTACTGTGAGAACAGTCAAACATTGTAATCGGTTGTCCAGAGATGTTGTGGAGTCTCCAGCCTTAGAGATATCCAAAACCCAACTGGACGTGGTGCTGAGCACCCTGCTCTAGGTGAACCTGCTTTGAGCAGAAGGGTTGGGCTACATGTTTTCCAGAGGTGCCTTCCCACCTCGATGATACTGTGATCTTTTCTTTACTCATCTCACATAAAGAACATTCTGTGCTTGAGAAAGCTGCTGAAGCTCTCCATTTGATGATTAAAAAACAAATTATTTAATTTAGAACAAAGTAAGTTAGAATATCTAAGCATCACATGTAAAACTCAAGATCAGGGATAAAAAAAACGTAACTGAACAAACTCTTTAAGGAGACAAGAAAGAATCTAATATTAGTTTACAATCAGAAGTTACAGCAGCGTTGCTGAGGGAAGGGGCTATATTAGAATAATAAATGGCATTGAACCATATTTTCAGTGTTTCATGAATTTTTCCTTCACATAGAATGTTTAGATATTTATGCTTCTTACTGTTTAACAAGAGTGTGGACACAGGCTCTTTAGAAAGAACTGACAGGGAAGACAAGAATGGAGAGTGCTGTAGGGAAGGGAGGAGAGGCTCAAAAGCACAGAGCTACAGAGCAGGTGACAGGTCTGTCAAGAGCGTATGGGTCAGAATTGGAAGGGAGGCCAAAAATACGGACATTGTGGGGGGCACCTGCTACCAACTGCCTGATCAAGAAGAGGAAGTGGATAAAGCTTTCTTTAAACAGAGCAAGAAGCCTCACAATCACAGGCCCTGACTCTGATGGAGGTTTTTCACCACCTCAATATCTGCTCCAGAGACAAAACCACAGGCTACAAGCAATTCAGATTTCTGGAGTGTGCTGGGGACAACTTTTTGATGCAGATGCTGGACAGGCTGACTAAGGGGGCTGCACCCCGGAGCATGCTAATAATGAATTATTATTAGACGGAACTGGTTGGAGACAAAAGCAGTCTTGCTTCAGTGACCATGAGATAACTGATCTTCAGGGAAGTGAGGAAGGTAAATAGCAGAACAAGGACTGGGGCTTCATGAAAGCCTATATACATGTGAAAGTATGCACTTGAAGAAAAGCCAAAACATACTATATGTTTGAGAGTATACAGAACCCATCTGTTAAAATCAACATGCATGTTTAAAAGGTGTAGTAGTGAATATTACTTTTAGTTGAAGTATTATTAAATCACTTACAGCTATTTCTGCAAATAAATCTGGATACAAAAACATTTAAAAGTCAGGAAAGATTTGCAGTATTACTGCTACTGCCCATAAAACACAAAGGTGGATGATACTCTGTTTTTCCACTGTTTCTACCTAACACAAGACCTAGATAATTAAATTGTCTTGTTAAAAGAAGAAAGTGCCACATGTATCCAGGCTACTACCCTGTCCATATCACAAAACATCAGCTACAACCTTATCAAGTTAACACAGAATGCAGATACACCAGTTACCTGGTTAAAAGGATTGCTAACAGAGCTTTACACATGCTGCTTGTAGGGACTTCACTATAATGGAAATTCTGCATTTTGCTTTAAGAAGCACTAAATACACAGCAAAAGGTGACAGGAAAGTGTGAGAATGAGAAGACTGAGTAACTGTCAACATAACCTTCTAAAATATGTATCCATTTGCTGGAGAAAAATGAAGGATCTCTGTATTACAGGCAGTTGTTAACAATGCAATGTGCCAATAACATAAGTACAGAAAAGCGTATATATTGTGTATACAAAACCAACACAGAATAAAAAAAAACAAAAACAAAACGTTTTGTGGTTCCAGCACAATCCATTAATGAACAGATCTGTTTAAGTACAGATTTTCTACTATTCAAAAGTAAAATTAAACTGGCAGTTAGGAGCGATGAACACAAGCACCTATCTTCATAATTTATAATCAATGGGGAAAGATGAAATAGATGAATAAATCTTTCTCATATGTTTTACTGAAAACAATTCTATCACAGTAGAACAATTTGGAGGCCCCCAAAATGACAGAGGAGTAATTTAGAATTTTAAAACACATTCTTACGAGAAAATCTATTTCAACTGTGGTCCACTAGCATTTTTATGGTCTTTTTCCCCTAAGAATCTCCATTTTCTCACGGCTTTCATTGACTGTTGAAAGATCATTAAAAGGTACCTCTTTTTTACTATACTTCCCTTGCATAAGTAATATCCTGTATCTGTGGACTGTCTTGAAGTATTAGTCAGTTTTGGAAACAACGACGTTGGGAGCACAGATGAACAGCTATAACATAGCTATGTTTGTTCATGCTATTTAAGAAGTCTGCATCAACGCATTTATCTGTGCTTCTGCATAAAGTAAAATTCAAGACAATAAAATGCACTGATTTGAGCAATATTAGGAATAGCCATTTAAAACAACTTAAAGTATATGTTAATGTTCTTTAAAGGGTTAGCCCACTTATTTTAAATATTCACAATATGTAAGACAGCATATGTATTCTACTGTTTCTGTAAGATTCACACACTGGAAACAATAAGCATCAGTTGTGCGATAGATGAATATTATTATAGCTCTAAGTTCTTTTGTTAAGGTAGAAAATGGAAATACAGAAGTTAATGGCCATTTGCATTGCGAATTGGTGACTAAGAGTGATTCTGAGACTAGTGGTCAATCTTTTAGTCCATGCTAAGGTCCCGTTCCCTCACTGCTCAGAAAAAGTAATCCTAACTTGATTCGAGAAGAAAATTGTCTGCCTTTAGGAGATAATTCTATACAAATATAGAGACTATTCCTATCTTTACTATCTACATTTTAAATCTCTATTGCCTGGTTTCAGTTCATTCTATATTCCATCCTCCCCCTGGACTTTTTAGTCTTCTCTAGGATACAAAACAAAACCACTTTGAAACTAAAGTTCCAATTTTCTGTCTTATTTTACAGGTGCCCAAAAAAGACAAAAAGGCGTGAAATTATAGAGCTCATTATTAAATGTTGTGATTAGCAATGCAACAGAAATTATTAGCAAAGTAAGTATCACAAAAATGCACAATTTCACTGCTTACCTTTTTCTCAAAATCTTTGAATACAAAATGTCTTTAGAAACAAACCCCTAAAAATAGATTAAACACAACTGCAAATAGACTACCAAGCACTACCATTCTTAAGTAAACTGCTTTTCTTATTCCTGTTTTCTTTTATCAATACATATGCTTTTAAAAATATGATTTTATTTTCAGTGTCTAAGATACTAAAGTAAGTATTAAAATACTAACAAAATATTAAAAAAAGCTGGCAATCTCACAGTGTTCTAGGAACTTACAGCACTAATAAATAAGTGTACAACTTAAAGAAAAAAGGCATTACAAGGGAACATGTATCAGTATCGGACTATATCACACTGCATTTTAAAGAGTATCACATGTAACAACCGGAACACTCCCTGAAAAAGCTGCACAGCAAAATGTATAAAGGCAGAAAAAAATCCTCATGGAATTTATTACCATTCCCTACAGAAAGTGAAGAAATAAAGAAACTTACCACTTTCAGTAGTGAAAGAATACAGAGGATTCAATGGAGTGCTCAGAGTGCCTGGCACTCTTAGCTTGGAGTGTGGTGACAGCGATGATAGTGCAGGAAGCAAGAGATTTGAGTTTGCCTGTAATACGAAAGACAAATCAGAAAGTGAAGTGTAATTTCCTGGGTTACTTACTGATGCAACAGCTAGAAGAGAAATATTTGCTTACTATAAATAAATTCCAGGGAAAAAAATCAAGACTCAAGTCGATGATAAATAACAATTTCAATGGATGGAGTTGGTGTTTTTTGGTTTTGGGTTTGTGGTTTTTTTTTTTTAGACTATTTGGAGACATAGACTTGGAAAAATTATTGACACGCTATAAATTGAATTCCATGTTTACATATGGACACAAACTCTCAAACAGTGCAAACAATGGAAGAGAACTGTTTGAACTGGCATCTTGTTGCATCTTCATGTACAAAAATAAAATGACATTTATACCTGTTTATAAACTGATAAACGTAACATAACTTCTAATTTTTCAGCACTCAAACTACACCACATCTACAAGGAGATTACTCAATATTAGAACGAGTGAAAAAAAAAATAATCTTAAGCCAGGCCTAACACAAAACTGATTTCTGCAAATCAATAAAGCATACTTAGACCAAAACACTGGACACTTCCTTTATGTAAGCTACACAATAAATAACTGCAGTCCTAATTTCCATAGCAACAAAGATAATGTAGTTAAAATTTGGTTTGCTATGGAGTTTCTTGATATACATGCAGCTGTCACAAAGCAAAAAGCTTTCCCAAACTTTACTCTTGACTTATTATCCAATACAGCCTATGTAAAAAACATATTGTGACAATCTTAGGTTTTTAATGTGATTCAATTGAGAGTTTTACTGTTTGTTAAACATATTTTCACTGGCTGCCTTGACAATACAGCCAAAGGGGAGGGAAAATAGGCCTTTAATAAAATATTTGTAACTTTCTTCAAACAAAATAGATTCATATGCTAATATTTTTGACTCATTTACATAAAATAACATAATTCTTGACCCTTTCAAAAGTCAAGCCTATTTCACAATCTATAATAAATACATATAGTCACTTAATCCAACTAAAAGCCTACATTCCGTGGAGCCCTTCCTTTGGCCTCAGTAAACTTTAGATCAGATCCTTGAACTTTAGTTGTGGTCTAAGACAGAACAATGACATTTTGCAAATTTTTAATCTACTGGTTTCTAAATTCTGTTTAAAGAAAGGAGACAGCTAAAATGAAGTGAATCAGTGGCTTATTTCCAGAAGTGACAGAATTTATATAACTATTTCTGTCATTTAATAAATATTAAACAATTCAACAGGTTTCAGTAATGGAGAATATTTGTGCATTGGCAGATGTACTGGGATGCAGGTAATATAGCACTATAAACATGTGTTGAGTAACTTTACTGGGTCGTAAAGAATATCTGCTATCGTCTCTGTATTACTACACTAGACCTTCATTTTAATGTATCTGAGTTTTGCGTAGCAATATGGATTTAATTCTACTGAAATAAGTTTATTATAAAAACTCTTTTACTAATCACGTACTCTCTCAGCAACCGCGTGCAACTGTAATGACAACATTCCAAAACTGACCAGAAAGAAAAGCAAGACAGAAAATCAGATCAACCATTGAACAAGATAAAAAAAAAAAGCATTAAACCAGCTAGATTTTATTGCAGTGTACAAACTTAACAGAATGTTAGTAAATAGTAGTTGTGAAACGTAAGCAGAATGGAGAGGCCTGTTCTTCTGAACAACAACAAAATCAGTCTGCTTTTCTTACATTTACATATGCAAGTGACTAAGTTTCTTTAATATAAAGTTTTCTCTGATACACACAAATATTGTGGAAAGCCATTAGCCTATGTGTTTACTCAAACACAGAAAAATAATCCGTTCTGCAAACATGGCGAACTCAGCTTCCCAGTGTTTCATCTTCTTTTATCCACTGTTAGCTCTAGTGAGGGCCTTTCTGCAGTAAGACATATAAGAAGATCTCCCCACTACACACCATCAGTGATACAAATGTATGTTTTCCGTTCAACTAGTCTCATGAAACTTTTTGGAACTCTTCTTCAAATTTGGTATCAAAAAGTTGGTTTCAGATACTACCAGGGATGAAGACAGCTTGAATATATCAGCCTTTGGAAATCAAACTAAACACAGCAGAGCAAACTATTCAAAACTAGAACTTAACAGACACTTCCCTGGTTCATCCTGAAGGGAAAAAATATCAGGAGAAACTTGTCTGGATTGCAGTGCTTGAATGAATTATAGAAGAGATATGGAACTCCGTATGTAAATTATTCCTGTACAGCATTTCATTCACTTCTTTATTTCCTGCTGTATTACCCAAATACTCTCATTATACATGCCAAATAGCATGCTTTGAAATCAAATGCAACTGACACATACATTAGATGACTGAATGCAGGCTTCTGAAGATTTAAGAAAATTGGCCTTTTTAAAATCCAAAATAAGTTCTATCTTACAACTCTTCCTTCCTCTCCAAGTCCTTAAAAACAAGATAAAAAATATTTTTATAAAACAGATATTCAAAAGAAAGTTTCAAATTTAAGCAGTCTTACAGGAGTGATTCATTCCTCCCCTTAATAGCAGTGAAGCTCAGCGCAGGTGAGTTATAAAAGACTACCCCATCCAAAGCAAAAATCAGAGTTTTTATGACCTTTCTGCCACTAGCCCTTAAGTATTACTTAAATCTGTAAAAGGCCCAGAGATAAAAAAAACCCACATTGTAACAGAAGAAGGAACCACTCAGCTAATAAATGAGGACTAACGATTCAGCAGAACTGCTTCCAGGTGAAGTACACTGTCCTGTGAAGAATAACTAATTTTCCTACAACAGACAGACATAAGACTACCTACAGAACAGAGTGAAGCAATATTTTTTTTTTGAAATGCACACTGTGGGAAGGCATTGCTAAATACCTTTACAACAACGAGTAAAGTTGGCTAAGACAGCCAACCATCAATGTACATATTTTTCATAACAGGCTCCGCTTGCTTCATGCACAAACCACAGCTTTATCAAAGACAGTTTACTACTATACTGAATTGAGTGAAACTAAGAGTTGTAACATTCGTGTAGATTTTGCAGCGAAAAAGGATACCTACATAGTTTTTGCCAAGTTTAAACAAAGCTGATTTGCATTTTCTTTTTTGTGTTAGGGCAGCTTTATGCAAATTATGGAAAAACACATTTTCAGGGGAACTAGTTTTCACATTAGAAGTTAATTGCATGAGACAAAAACCAGAATACTGCAAGACTTTACCAGCTGCCAAAATAATTCCTCTTTTTTTCCTGAGAATGCAATTTTATGACCTTTGCAATCAAGGTAATCGACATTTCCATATATACTTGCAAGTCAAATCAAATTGGCCATCTCTATACTACTTCTTGTTCTGTTAGTTTTAGGCTTCCCTTCTGAAACTTTAGGCCTCTAGGACACTGTTTTTAAAGACAGTTTAAAAACGTTATTAGACCATAATTCCAAAGAATTTAAAAGCTGACAATTGAATTTGAAATAAAAACAAAACACAAATTCTGCTATTTTTCTCAATACTAGAAGAAAATACATAGGTAATAATACTTAAAGTAGGACCACAGTACTACATCTTTTAAGTTTGCAATGTAAGTCTGAATCAAGTTTACATCTATGTAAAAATGCAATCACTTCTATGACAATACTGTTAGAAGGGCTCCAGCAAAGGCTGGGATTCTATTGTGGTAGGTGTACTACAATCACTTAAGAGACTAACCTATTCTGCTCTTAAGTAACTTCTAGTCTAAATGGGAAAACCAAACACAGTTAAAATATCATCCTGATACACACAGGCAAAACTGAAACATATTGACTTTGCTTGTCTGAAGCAAGTGTGTTCCCCTGATGCTCCCTACAGTCCTCTTATTCCGATTATCCAGATCACAAACTCATCTAGATTGCAATATAGCTCCCTCATAACTTGGGTGCTCCATTATTTTCCCCAGAGAAACTCAGAAGTGACCAGGGCACACATACGAAAATTGAAGCTAGAAGGTGCCTGATCCTACAGTTTAGATACAGCCATTATCTATACATGATATGTCTCATCACACAGTAATTCTATATATTCAATTCCTTAGGTCTGCCAGAGAGTTCTGGCATTTCAATTACAAGCTTACCACAAAAGCTTTCTTCCTTTTTTTTTTTTTTCCTTAAAAAAAAAAAGTTAAGAAGAAATTAAGATATTATAAACATTTGGAATAGTAAGCTGCTTTCCTTTAGCCACAAGGAAAACCAAATTCTTTGTATAACCAGGTTTGCACTTCACTGAATGGTTTTCAAAATTATGCACTTAAACAAAAAGTGTAACCTAATTTCTTATGTTGACAAGCTCTCATTTGCTTATTCCAGAGATCAACTGTAATGTAACCATAAAGACAGAAAGGTAAAACAAAAAAAAAAACCTGACCAGATTTCCCCAGAATAAGCAGCACTTTTGGATGCAAGGATATATTTTCTGTACCTTTTATTTGAATGAAAACCAAATTGCTTTCCTCAGCTAAGAAAAAATAAAAAAGAATCTGTGAAACTTTATTAAAAAATTCTAAAGGTTTAATCTTGTATATCCTTCTTTAAGTCTCAATTTACAGTATCTCAGTATTTGAGCCATGATCAATGTTCCTTTCTGCACCCAACATGTGGAAAAAAACTCTTATCACAACCCCAATAACCATTAATAAAAAAAGTTGTCAACAATGTTATTAAATTAAGTGATTCAGTGCACATTTATGGTATTTTCTTTCATAAAAATTTCTTAATAAAAACTGCTTTCTCTACACCTTGGTGACAATAAGCCAGCTGACACAAGGAGATATAATTTGCTTTCAACAGCATGAGTGAATCTAGCTTTCTCTGCTCTAAAATATGATTTGAATAAACATAGTATTACTCAGATGTCCCTGTTTACTTTGTTCAGTAGGGAGAAAACAGTGAGTGACTTTTCCTTAACACTGTACAAATGTTTATGGTGCGAAAACTAAGATTAAAGGACCAATCAGTAAAATCCACGCACATTAAAAATGCTTAACACCATGTTAATTTTACCCTCTGATAAAATTATTATAATGGATATAGTTTTATGCTAAAAAATGAATGCAATTCACTTCTTGTGTCTGACATACCTTTTATATAAAGCGTAAGCCACTGAGAAAAATAAAATGCTGAAAAAGGATACTAGTGGAACAAAATCTTCTGTTACAGCTACTTTAGACCTCTAATATCAGCGAGTGTTTGGCAAGAATTAAAGACAGATATTGTGTGCTTATAGCACAGATTAAAGGCCATTGCTGTGTAAGCGTTACTGCCCTGATACTCTAACTAGATTCATACAGGTCACTTACTTCACTTAAGTAAAAGTCTGAGAGCACCCAGATTTAAATTGCATATTCACAGTAAAATTTGTAATGACTACCTACGATAATAGCAATCTGCATCCAACAAAAGATGCACACAATTCCTCATTAACTTTTATAACTAAAAGTATAAAGAAATAATACAGAAATAGTTTGAAACAGAAAATCCTTACATCTATTGCTAACGCTAATTAGAAGCTTGGAGAGAGGAAGAAGTCCTTAATATAACTAAATTACACATTCAGGGAATTCAATAAATATTCCTTTGACCAGATATTTGAAAGTACAGTCTTACCCATAAAGAGCTATTTCAGTCTCTTTATGCTCCATGTTAGCTGCCACTCTAGCGGAGAATGTCAGAGCTCTGGTACCAGATCTTACTCTGAGGGAGGCTCAGGCTGCACAGCTGCCAAGCTGGAATATTCATAACACTCTACCTATTTCTAAGGTAACTACCCAGACAATGACCTTTACTTTACAGTAAAAGCAAGATATTTTACCTATTTTCTTTTATTCACTGGTAAGTGTGGGAAGACTAGCAATTACTGCAGAGTAACTAATTGTGGTAAATCCATACAGATCAGTATGAGGACAGAGCTTGTGAAACTACTCATGGCACATCTGTGCCAAAGTTCCTTCATCTACAAAATACAGACAATAGTTTCCTTTCTTTTACATCTATTTTTACTGTGTTTTAAAATTCATCTGATGTCTGCTAAAAACGAGGAATGCCTAGAAAAAAATTCTTACTAAGCAAAGAATATTCTAACATGGGAAAATATTACATATTTTAAGGATCTGACCTGCTTTGTACGATTTTCACACAGGAGAAAAAAAACCCCAACAAACCACAGAAAAAAAAATAGGTATTTGTTCAACATTTTCTAACACAGGCAACATAATTAAAAGTGGCAAATTTAATGAATTGAAAAGGAAAATTCATTACAACTTCCAAAACCTTACTTTACAACAAACTATTTCTTAAAGACATACAAAGTAAAATTCTAGCTTGAAAAAATATTCTATATTTTACCTACTCTATATTTTACCTTTATATAGGTAAAATACTTAATAGCATGTGAAGGTTCCTAGTAATACTTCAGCCATTTCATATCAACAATCACTTTATGCAATCACAATGATTCAACAGTATCTGCTTGGCAAATGGAAAAAACGTGTATAAGAAAATTTTGTATCCAGTAAATGAAATGCACAGGGTTATAGTATTTCAGATCCAAAAGTGGTTCCACCATAGCTTATAAGACACATCTTTGTAAGTTTGCAGTGGGAGCAGCTATGTTTAAAATAATAATTGCAACAGAATTTCCTAGACTAAGAAATGCATTTCCTAGCATTCTGAAGAAGAATGTTGGAAAAAGAATAGGAAAAAGTATACAGCACCATTAAAAAAAAACCTTTTTAATTTAAAAGCACTCATTCCAGTGGAATGTATTGCACAGGTCATAACAAAAATGATTGCCTACGTTACAATTCAAACAGTTGTAAGTAGTTCTGTGTATAGGAAAGATGACTTCTACATTCTGCTTGTCTAATAATGCACTTAAAACTCTCTGAGTATCAGAATTTTGGTGACCACTTTGATAACCTTTTAATGACATTCTTCAGAAATACATGGCAAAGTAAAGACTGTAAAGCCAAACATACTTTTAATTAATTTAGAAGTAATCACATATTAAGAGATGAGGTAGCCAATATATAATTGATTCCAGGATTAGTACTACAGAGTATAGATCGATGTTGTCCTCAAGTGCTACAAATGTTTTTTCCTCCCTCAAATTATATCATGAAAGTTTTGACATCTAAAAATCACAATTTCAGAGCTAGGATATTATACCTTTAAAAAAAAGCCCTTCTCCCCATATCTACATAACATATCACCTCCTTGTTATGCAAAGTTATAAACAGGTATTTTGATTGCTAGATGGAAGTCAAATTTTAAATACATATATAGTAACACTGAATGAAAAGAACTGAAGAGTTCTTTCAATGACCAGAGATGGGTTAAGTGTTTTCCTGTCAAAAACTTCTGTGAATAGAAACATACATTAGCATTAGTTCCTCAAGACAGAGATAAATTGTTACCAAGATTCATTATATTGTAATTTCTCTACATGGTAAAGAAGCCAATTCTGCATTCTGGTTTCATAGAGAAATTCATATTTACCTTTTGTAACAAAATGTCCCCGCTTTTTTGAATTACTAAAGCTTTAGCCCAATATTCAACTCTTGGTTCTAATTACACATTTTCTGGGCTAACAAGAATGTTAATGTTGCAGAGGAGAAGAAAAGAAACTTCCTCTATCATTCACTAAGGCTCCTGTTTAGATAGTAAAGAAGAAAAACAAACAAACAAAAAAAATTGGTTCTAAAGGGACCTGGAAAGGAGGCACTGGTCACAACACAAAAAAGGCAACCTCATACAGGATCAGAATATTCTCTATTTCTGTCTAGCTTAAACCAAATTTTAATGTTTTCACATTACATTTTCAAATTATATATATATAAGTTGCAGACCTTCAAACTTCGCACTTACAAGTTAATTTTATATCTGTTAGTTACTGCTGTTAAGTTCACACACTTTGAACCCAGAGACCCCTATGTTGGCAGATCTGCTGTTCAGAGGTTCCAGCACCTTTGTCTCATAAAACACGACCCCAGGCGTGACCTCAGACCATGTTTACTGTCTACAAGGTATGCTGCCAAGCTGCTTGTCCCAACATGGTAATCCCTACATGTCTATGACAAGGCACTGGCACACAAACATGACCAAAAGACCAGTAAAAAACCTACATAGTTTCCAGTTCCCTTTTATTTTTCCCATCAGATAAATACATACAACATAACACCTGTGTTCTCATTTGGATTTTCATATTCCAACCCTATCACAGGGAAGCCTGCCACTCTAGGTGCGGCTTAATAAAGACTCATTTCTGTTTTCACTTGTCTGTACCCAGACGTATTAGCATGTGCAGCTGAGTGGCAACTTTTACGGGGCCTACTTTGACAAACACTTCAGCAAAGCATTTATGTGAGCATGCATTCTAATAAGCCTGCCAGCAACACCTGCACTTACACACATGCATCATTTTTTCACATGAAAAAGGGAGTTGTGCACGTGGAAATGCATACACATCCAAAACTGTAATTCCCAATTACAAATCAGTTGAAATGTTAAGTTTTAGTACTGAGTGTAATATCTCAACAGAATATCTGATAATGCAGGCAGGCAATATTGCACTCATGCAAGAAATTATCCTATCCCTGCTTGGAAAGGAGGTATCACTGTCCGTTCACGTTGGATCACTGAAAAGATGAGTATCAAGAGTCCTTTCAATGAAAAGAAATTTCCTCCCAATATCTCAGTGGTTCATAAAGCCCTGCAAGGAAGCGCTCTCAGTGTTTGTAATCATCATTGCTCTGTGACAGACACCAGGCTGGATGCGGACTCTTTCAACCGCCATCCTGAACTGTTTGGAAACCCATGTGGTGAGAAGACTCAGATGACCTCTCTGACATCTCCCATATATATGGTCCATGGTTTGGAGGATGCTGTCCAAAACCTTGATCGTTACTCTGCTCACAGTGGACTTACCCCAAACTGGTCATTGAGTAATGGGGGAGTCTAGCGTTACCCAACAGCTGAAAGTTATTATCTCAAACACAGTTGTAGGCATATATATATTTCGCTTAGCTACACAGTTTCATGGAACCACTACATGATTCTGCTAATCCAGATTTGCCTCCCACAGCCCAGAATCCCTGGCTAATCAGGGACTACAGCTGCAATGATAAAGACTCACAGAAATTCATTATTCCCATCTTCTTCCTCAGATGACAAGACATCCGGAAGAGTAAAAATTATTTCTTCTGGATGTCTTCCCAGACGCAAGGTTACATGCTCCATTCTCTCCATATTGTGCCTTTCTTTGACTGATAAACACCTTGAAGGCATCAGGGCTCACTTGTAGATGAGCAGGAACAAAATAAGCAGAAAACAGAAACAAGGCTTGCTTCCTTATGTGAGGCCACATGTAACTGTAGAGTCAGGAGCAACATGCTACCATTATCCATGCGAGCTACACTGTGGTATTTCATAAAGGGGTCCACGGGGAACTCGCAGTCCAGAAAGCAAAGGACTGTGGGATAGCTTTCTTTTGAATAGTTTCAAAGCACAGGCCTAATGGGGATGTCCAGGCCATACCTCATCCAAAGCAAAACCCCTAAAGCATGATGAGAGTAGCTACACCATCCTCAGCAACAACTGCTTGCACCTACTCATCTGCTTCTTTTGTGCTTCATTACTTATTAATGCAGACAAAGCCTAAAACTATATTAAAAAAAAAATCTATATGCACTCCAAAGTACTTAAAAATGACAAATAATAAGCGCAAACCCAAATGTAGTTCATACCATTGTGAACAGTACTTATAACTGTACAGCACTATTCAGGAATATTCTGCATTCTTGTCACATGCAAAATTGTCTCAAGTTGGGGAATTTCACTTAATTAAATTTACTGCCAATTACAAAAGCTTTAATTACTGGTTCAGGTATTGAGAAACATGACAAATAGTCAAACAAACACCCAAAGAAAACACTTTTCCTCCCTCTTTGTCTCATCTTTGCTTCAGACACTTCTCTCTCCTCCTTCCTAGTCCCCAGTCTCCTTGCTTTTGCCATTATATTACTCAGTCCCCTTGGTAAAGCGGTGGGTGATGCAGAAGAGTGGGGTTAGTGCATAGTGGCTTGCTCTTTTTGCCTCTCCTTGTTTCTTACTCCTTTCAGCTGCTTTAGTGTGGGTCCTCCACTGGCTGAAATCCCCTCAGGGATTGTACCTGTCCAGCGTGGATTCTTCCACGGGTTGCAGTCCCTTCAGAGGTGTATCTCCTCCTGTGTTTTCTTTTGTGTGTCCTCACACATCTCCTCCTGTCTTTCGCTTCATGCCTACCCTGTTATCTCCCCCTGTATTTCCATTTGTGCATCGTTTTGTGTCTCCTGCTTCACCTTTGTGCCTCCTTCTGTGACTTCTTTTGTGCCTCCTCACATCCCTCCTCCTGTATCTCCACTTGTGTCTCCCTGACATGTTTTCCTTTGCATTTCCTCCTCTGCTCTGGTGTCTCCAGGTAGCTACCGACCAGTCTTAAATACGTTTTCACAGAGGTGACATATGCTCTTCTGTTTGTTTCCAATTTCAGTTGTGCAGTGGGTCCATACTGTCCTTTGCGGAGCTGGCTGGAAACAGCTGTGCCCAGCACAGGGCAGCCCATGATCTCCTCCCACACAGGTCAGCCCTGCAGCCCCCATGACTGAGAAACCCCTGCCATTTGTACCACATACAATTCTAAAGGTGAACAGAAAAAGAAGGAAAAAAAGAGAATTTTCTAAAGCTCAGCCATAATGATCTGTGGAGTAAATCAAATGAATGGCAATGGGCATTGACAGAAAACATGCCTTGTTATCAATATTTCAGAAAGCAAAATAAATTATAGTTTTATGCAATTAATCTCTTTTAAAGAGCTACTTACAGGTGCATTAATATTAGTGAGAGATGCATTTACTTCTGAAGAACAGATCCCAAGACTACATATATGTGTTTTGTTACATACACCAGTCCTAGAATACGAACTTTGGCTGAGAAGGCTATATACTTCTGGAAATTAATTCAATTTGACTTACCAAAACAGAATCAAGTTTTTGTTTCACCTTCTGCATTCTCATTGATGCTCTTGCAACACTGACAAACTGATCTGCCGGAGACATCACTGAACTTTTTTGTACAGGAATTTCAGAAAAACTGCTGAAGAACTGTGGCCCTCTTGGTGCAGCTGTGGTAAGTGATGAACTGAGATCTTTTACATGTTCAGCTTCCTGTTGTGCAACTGCAGAAATAACAAATATTAATGTGTCAGGTGAAGCCTTACATTGCCATGGGAAAAAAAATAATTGAATGATCAGTGTCATTTTGCCAGCCACGTCTTCAGTGAAACAGCATCAGAATCTGTACTAATAGCGCTACAGGGAAAACCTGAAAATGACATGAAATTTTCCCCATACTACCTATTTCCCCCTAACTCTTCCTGATCAGAATATCTCCCCTTCTGTTATCTGTGTTCAGTAACCTCTCACACAGTACTCATATTTTTGTGTTGCTTACAAACAATAGTGTTCTCCATTCAGAAATATTGGGAGGGGAGGGAGGGAAAGGGATGTTTTCAAAGGCAAGAAAGTTACATAGCTTGCACTGAGTTCAAGTCAGCTATCTTACTAGGTAAACTTCACATTTTTTCCAGCCTAGTTCAAGAGAGCTTATTATACTTGAGTAAAATTTCAGAAGTTGCTAGACATATATACAGGCACAGGAGGCCTTCTTAGGAGGTAGCCTGCTCTAGAATAGGATAATTTTGATGAACGTTGTGCTCACTGTCATTTAAACAAAGTGTTTGATTTTTGCAATTTTTTTGTACTGTGGTCTCAAGCCAACAAAGGTTAAAAGAATTCTTCATGAAAGTTTTGTCCAGGATATTCATAAAACTGTTGGTGTATGTAAAACACATACTGCTGGAGTCTTAAAAACTGTGTCAGTGACTAAAATTAGTATTACTATATGATTAACTCTTTCAACACTAAAGCAGTAAGACTATCTTCTGAAAGCAAAGTGTGTGTTTTTAACCAAAAAAGGAACAAAAAGTTAGTGACAACGGAGAAAAGACCTCAACCTATGCAAAATCTTACTGTTACCACTGACTTAGTTAAGCAGTCAGATGATACAAATAACTACCAGTGTGATATCTATGTGATCTCTAAATATACACACACACATATATTAAACTACCCTGTTAGCTTTTTAAAGACTCACTGTCTGCTGAACAGTCAAAAAAATTTAAAGAAATCCTTCACCCAAAAAATTTTCCATTGCTCTCTAGAATGCAGATATCTTACTGTGTTGAAGTTTAGCACTGAATATTGATTGTAAAGTCATTGCACTTTATTTTCCTGTAAAAGTCAACCAGTTCAACAGACAAATAACCTAAACTGTGAGATTTGATATGAGTAATCTCATTAGTACATGCTATTTATAAAGCAAATGTATAAAGACAGGATTAGCTTTATAAATCTATGTTCACTGCAAACATAATTCAAACAAAAATCTGTTACAGATATGCAAAATTTATTGCATATTAACATTATCTACTGTCTAGATGCAACATGACATATGAAACTATGTCCTCAATTGAAACAATGACACTGCTAAAGCTAACCACAAAAACATATCGGAAAAGCCTGCAAAAGACAGTCTGATTTTTATTTTGTATATCAAAAATTCAAAGTCAGCATTTATTGCTATCTTCTCTTTAATATAACATGGGGAATAAACGTATCTCTCACATAATCACACCACAGATGTAACACCTTGTTTATTAAAACAATCTATACTCTCTCATATTAGTTCATTTCTACACAGCTCCTTAACATTATTTTATAACATAGCCAGCACAAAATAATGAGATTTCTATTAAGCTATTCATTAATTTTCAGAACAATAGTACTTTCTGGCTCCATAACCCACCTTTACACTGAAAATGGGCTTTTAAATATTTACATGATGCTGCCTGGGTTTTGGTATCTCCCAGGATAAAGACATGTATTATCATCAAATGACTGTTTTCTTTTTGCTTCAAAAGAAGTACAAATACTAGCAAATCACTTCTAAAAATAAAATCTTTACAGGTGTGTATCAAGAAAATTTGTACTATACCTTTATAATCATAAATGTATACCAGTATTGGCTGGTTTTGACCAAAGGCACAAAATGACACCATGTGTTCATGTGGATGAAAGGCAACATCACGAAGTGGAGATGTGAAGGAGAGTTCAGAATATATTGCCACCTTATCTCCTACAGAAGCGAAATACATTTATTAATACCATGGCAACATATTTGATACAGCAAAATAACAGCTGGTTAAAGCTTGTATTACTACAGTGCAGTGACTGCCACTGTAAATAAATATTCTTCAGTCCATTTCCTTATTGAAAAGTAACGTCTGGCATAAGACAAAAAATATCGCGTGCTTTTAAGTTACTGAGTAAGTCAGAAAAGTTAATGCTGTTGCAACAGCTGCAGGAAACCCCAGAGGATGCATCAGGTTAGCTGAGTTCTCTTGTTCTGATAAGCAAGTTCTGGAAAGGTGGCGTTCCACAGTATTTGTTTGTGCTTGCATTTTGCCAGAGAGATAGCTATCTTAGTTGTGGATTTCAATTATATAATACTGACAATAGGAGTGAAAGTTGAGCATGAAATTATTAAAAAAAATAAAATTAGCTCTTCAGCTGATGGCATTGTGAATGCAAGTACAGTGTATAAGCAAGAGTCAAAGCCTGGTGAAAACATACTACTAACAAAGTTTCTCCCTCCTTTTATTCTTTTTTAAAGTTTTCAGACAAATTGTGTAGCGGCATAAATGTAAGTTAATATAGTTGGAAACATGGAAAGAAATTCAAAACAGAACTGATGGTTAGCTGCCAGTTTTAAAATATTTACTTTTTCCTTTTTAAAAATTATTTAGATCATAATTGGAGACAGAACATGATGTCATCAAGCCAGAAAGTGTGTTCTGCTACCTTCTACTGTTATTTTTGTTCCTTTTACCTCACTGTACAATGAAGATGGTAAAGTCTTTATCTTGCATCTGCTAACATTTTTCCAGAAAGATTTTGGTAGCTATTTTGAAACTACTCAGTTTGGGGAATAATTCACAAAGAGTCTCCGATCACCCTTGGGAAACAGATGAAGTGGTTCTCAACAAAAGCCTATTCCAAATCCAAAAAATGCAAGAGGAAGACTGATTTGACTTAAAAAGGAATGCATAAAAATGTTTTCAGACCCTCATCTACATGTGAAGAATTGCAGTACACAAAAAGCTGAGCTTAAGATACTCTTCCTGCTGGATATTACAAATGCTACCTCTGCCTATTAATTTCCTCTAGAGAATTAAATCTTAGAGATTAATAATAGCTATTTAAAAAGTGGCGCTAAGGCTTCAGGGTTTAAGAGCATCTTACTGAAGTTTCATTCCATATCAAAAGCGTTTCAATAAAGCTTACAACCCTTTGCCCCTCAGTCTTGACAACCTGGCTTAAGACCATAAAATAATTAGTTACCTGTTTCTGGATTCCAAACATAAGCCTTTCCATCTTCACTTCCAGAAAACAGGAATGTACCACATGGTGTTAAGGTGCTGTGAATCTTTTCTCTGTAATTTGTGGCACCTGTGTATTTCTTCATAGCCAAGCTAAAGAAAAAGAACAGTTTTCAAATGTAGCAGATACAGAAAAAGTTAGAATGTCTATTCTGAAAGTGTCAGTCCCCCACTCTATTCCTCAGAAAAATCAATACAGTTTGCATCCCAAATAGATATGCAAGCACCCACCTTTTGCAGAGTGCAGTGTTTACCCTTTCTTTTCCCTGGCTTTCATAATACACCTGAAATTATAAATGAAAGTGTACATCCTTGTCTTTCAGTAGAAAATGGAAATACTCAGATCTAGAGAATGGCCGAGCCCAGAGAGTGGTGGTGAATGGGGCAAAGTCCAACTGGCGGCCGGTCACTAGCGGTGTTCCCCAGGGCTCAGTTCTGGGGCCGGTGCTGTTCAATATCTTTATAGATGATCTAGACGTAGGGATTGAGTGCACCCTCAGTAAATTTGCAGATGACACCAAGCTGGGTGTCAGTGTGTATCTGCTGGAGGGTAGGAAGGCCCTACAGAGGGATCTGGACAGGTTAGATAGATGGGCCGAGACCAACGGCATGAGGTTCAACAAGAACAAGTGCCGAGTCTTACACTTCGGCCACAACAACCCCATGCAGCGCGACAGGCTGGGGGAAGAGTGGTTAGAAAGCGGCCTGGCAGAAAGAGACCTGGGGGTGCTGATCGACAGCCGGCTAAACGTGAGCCAGCAATGTGCCCAGGTGGCCAAGAAGGCCAATGGCATCCTGGCCTCTGTTAGGAATAGTGTAGCCAGCCAGTCTAGGGAAGTGATCGTCCCTCTGTACTCGGCACTGGTGAGGCCGCACCTTGAATACTGTGTTCAGTTCTGGGCCCCGCACTTCAAGAAAGATGTTGAGGTGTTGGAGTGAGTCCAGAGGAGGGAGACCAAGCTGGTGAAGGGTCTGGAGGGTCTGACCTATGAGGAACGGCTGAGGAAGCTGGGGTTGTTTAGCCTGGAGAAGAGGAGGCTCAGAGGTGACCTTATTGCAGTCTACAACTACCTGAAGGGAGGTTGTAGTGAAGTGGGAGTTGGCCTCTTCTCCCGAGCAACTAGCGATAGGACAAGAGGACATAGCCTCAAGCTTCACCAGGGGAGGTTCAGGTTGGACATTAGGAAGCATTTCTTTACAGAAAGGGTCATTAGACATTGGAATGGGCTGCCCAGGGAGGTGGTGGAGTCACCATCTCTGGATGTGTTTAAGAAAAGACTGGACATGGCACTTAGTGCCATGATCTAGTTGACAGGGTGGTGTCAGGGCAATGGTTGGACTCGATGATCCCTGAGGTCTCTTCCAACCTGGTTGATTCTGTGATATAGATGTAGTAATTTGCATTTTCTTGATTCTGGGCTTTGCAAAAAATGGGGGAATTAGCACTATAACTCCAAGCTCTGCCAAAAAACTTTTCATTATACTTCCTGACCTTGATTACATCCCAGTAAGTGCTTAAATTTACCCAGCAGCTCTGTTTAGCTCTTCAGACTAATGTCTCCTTGGTTAGAAAACAAGGGGTAGAATCAACAAATTTCAGATATCAATGTTGATTTACTATTAATATTGATATTTTTAATATTATTGTGCTACTTAGGTATCCTAATCTTTTTTCAGTGAAACACTACTGGTCAGCAAAGTAATAATGACTTACTAATGAACTACTGTCAAACAGTTTGTAGGCATAAAGTAAGGGAGAATCTGCAAAAGGATTCAAAGCAGCATAAGCCAGCTTGTAAGAAGGTAATCTCAAACATGAGGTACAGCTTGGAAAGAGATATGAAAATTCAAAATGGAGACTAATACAGCAGTGATACTATGATGCAGCATTCGAGGCAAGAAGAATGGCAATAGGCCACTACAGCTCTCCAAGACAGCAGACAGTAATTTTTAAAATGTGTTACTGCAGAAACAACAGAGGTATGCTGGGAGAAGTGCAATGCAGTTAATACAACAGGAAAATTACTTTTAACAATATTCTGAATAAATATACCTTAGATACAATTCTATTTGGCAAGCAAGAGAAAAGGATGCTTTAATGATCACAGTGCAAGACCATATTAGCCCAAATAAGAGTTTTAGTTGTGTGAATAAGAAAGATAGCATCTCTGAGATGTCATGTAGAAGAGCTCTGCAAGATGTAAAACTAAGCTACATATGAAACCCTAAGGAGAGGTCTGAACCAAAACCAAATCCCTGATCACATACCTGAGTGACAGGACAATAGCATTATCCAAAAAGATCAAAAAAGTAAGTTGAAAGAGGAAAGTTAAGAACAACTAGCTGTCAATCAAAGTGAAATGTGTTGATCTGTGACCTCCACCCCCTCTTTTCTCATGCAGGGAATGAACAGTTAATGCTGACGTGTAAAGTTATCACTGCTGAGTATCTGACCCTGTGGTTTATTGATAGACTTAAGCCAATGTAACTGTGGGCTGCGGTCAAAGCAGCAGTCCTGCTGCTGTCCTCTCCACCCTTATTTTCCCAGGCTCTCCCTCATTTCTTCTCTAGTGTTTGGGCAGCTATCAGATGAGTTAGATCAGATAGTTGATTAAAATGAAAATTAATCATTTGTATTTGTAGGCTGATTTTTAGTCGGATCAGTTCACTCATCTGACTTACCCTGCATCAAAAGATCTCTAAACTGATAAAAAGGAAATGCTAGGAATACATGGCCAAAGGTGTGGGAGATAGGAGGAGATGGTGTGTCCTACAGACAAACTGGTTTAATAATTGTGAAATTGCACACCATATTAACCCTATCTTAAGAGACTAATATGCATGTGCATTTTTCTCTCTCAAACTAAAACTCCCTGCACTTTTTAGGAATGGTATTGATAGAAGAACACTATCTGCTTCAAAAACTTCATGTTCCCTCTGTTAATCCACTGATTTCAGGCTTTGATTGAGTGGATAGTTTAGCCTTCTAGCATGGTCATTGTAATTTATCATTCACAGTAAAAGATGAAGAGTTCCACTGTAACACTGGAAAGTCTTCAGCTAGTTCAAACATCCAACCCAATATCACCCAAAGTGACCCGCTTAGTAGATGAGGGCAGGGCTGTGGATGTAGTCTATCTAGACTTCAGTAAGGCATTCGACACTGTATCCCACAGCATCCTCCTAGACAAACTGGCTGCCCGGGACTTGGATGGGTGGACTCTTTGATGGGTTAAAAACTGGCTGGATGGCCGAGCCCAGAGAGTGGTGGTGAATGGGGCAAAGTCCAACTGGCGGCCGGTCACTAGCGGTGTTCCCCAGGGCTCAGTTCTGGGGCCGGTGCTGTTCAATATCTTTATAGATGATCTAGACGTAGGGATTGAGTGCACCCTCAGTAAATTTGCAGATGACACCAAGCTGGGTGTCAGTGTGTATCTGCTGGAGGGTAGGAAGGCCCTACAGAGGGATCTGGACAGGTTAGATAGATGGGCCGAGACCAATGGCATGAGGTTCAACAAGAACAAGTGCCGAGTCTTACACTTCGGCCACAACAACCCCATGCAGCGCTACAGGCTGGGGGAAGAGTGGCTAGAAAGTGGCCTGGCAGAAAGAGACCTAGGGGTGCTGATCGACAGCCGGCTAAACGTGAGCCAGCAATGTGCCCAGGTGGCCAAGAAGGCCAATGGCATCCTGGCCTCTGTTAGGAACAGTGTAGCCAGCCAGTCTAGGGAAGTGATCGTCCCTCTGTACTCGGCACTGGTGAGGCCGCACCTTGAATACTGTGTTCAGTTCTGGGCCCCGCACTTCAAGAAAGATGTTGAGGTGTTGGAGTGAGTCCAGAGGAGGGAGACCAAGCTGGTGAAGGGTCTGGAGGGTCTGACCTATGAGGAACGGCTGAGAGAGCTGGGGTTGTTTAGCCTGGAGAAGAGGAGGCTCAGAGGTGACCTTATTGCAGTCTACAACTACCTGAAGGGAGTTTGTAGTGGAGTGGGAGTCAGCCTCTTCTCCCGGGCAACTAGCGATAGGACAAGAGGACACAGCCTCAAGCTTCACCAGGGGAGGTTCAGGTTGGACATTAGGAAGAATTTCTTTTCAGAAGGGGTTATTAGACATTGGAATGGGCTGCCCAGGGAGGTGGTGGAGTCACCATCTCTGGATATGTTTAAGAAAAGACTGGACATGGCACTTAGTGCCATGGTCTAGTTGACATGGTGGTGTCAGGGCAATGGTTGGACTCGATGATCCCTGAGGTCTCTTCCAACCTAGTTGATTCTGTGTGATTATTTAAGAGTGATATTTCCTGAGAGAATATATATATGTTCCTAAGTATGTTCTAAAAGAATGTAGTTTCTCATGCTATGAGAGCATAAAGGTATTTCCCCCAGGTAATTTCATGTAGGACACCAGGGACCTTTATTTTCCGCATGGCGAGGCAAGGAAGGGAATCCATTAAATTAATCATGAATCATTTAGAAAGAACGTTCATATCTTTAACGTGACTTTCCAGAAGAGAATGTTCAGATGCATCTTATCAATGAGTGTAACTGACAGGAGTAAGACTCTTCCCAGTTTCACCCAGTAAAAGGAGAAAAGGGAATGGACACAAATTAAAATATAGGAAATTTCATTTAAAATTAAGAAAAAACTTCTTTTACTTTCAGGGTGAATGAACACTAAAACATGTTGCTCACAGCAGCTGTAGATTCTCCATCCTTTGAGATATCCAAAACCCAACTGGACAAGCCCCTGAGTAACATGCTCTCATGCTTTGATTGTTGGGGTTGGACTGGACACTCTTCAACCTCAACAACAGAAGTGATTCTGCGATCTCCGTGTTTTTTTATTGTAGTTTATTATTTAAGAATCATGCTCATAGCTATTAAAAATGAGAAAATCATGAAAACTAAATTAAAAATATTTCACTGCCTGCTTAATATACCATAACATGTACATCACTGCATATTTCAGTATTTATGATGACAATCTTCATTCTGTTTTATCATTAAAATACTCTTCCCAAGGTCTTAACAATGAGAAACTAACACAAATAGATGTTATAATTTCAAAGTTATTTTCATGCCCAGATTGCATTTTAAAAAGTTAATTCAATCTTTAGGAGACTAATGTCTTCTCCTTCATGCCACCTTAAGGTCCCAAGTAATCTAGTAATTTCTGGATAGTCTATTTTAAAAGACTTACCCAATATCACACAAAAGGTCTGTAATACAGCAGTGTTTTGAAACCATTTCCTAACCCTAATATTGCTATCCTTGATTCTTAGGACATCTTTCGTCTCCACAACTATACATTTTAATAGTTTATGGCAATTTATTTTCCCAAGTAAATTTTAAAACAAAAAGGAAATAGGCACTTTTCACCAAAAATCTACTTACATTCTGAGATCCATGATTCTCAGGGTACTGTCTTTGGCATGGACTAATAAACGCCTTCCATTTGGATGTACCTCCAAATGATTTATTGGTGTTCCTGTAATATCATTTTCTTTTATTTCCTACAGAAAAAAGGAAAATAAAGTAAAAAAAAATATAACTTTGTGTTTTAAAACTCATGTTTTTACATGTTTTTTTCATTTTTCTTTTGCATTACTCTTTTTCTGCCCACTTCATTCTATTTGGTTAAGGAAAAAGATTGTTCCTATATTAAGGCATTACATCCTGGGCAATCAACTTTTCACACTCACAAGGCAGATTCTACTGTGACTCTGAACTTCTGAAACACAGTTGATGACAGAAATGCTTACTGAACAATAGGCTGCGAAGGTATGAACAAATGTGATTTGTAAAGTCTGCGGTCTATTTTACTGTTGTGTCTAGAGAACAAACCTAATGCATTAGCACTTATCTGTTAATACAATGCTATTAAACCGCAAGCATTTTCATGTTTTGTATACAAAAAACTGAAGCTGCAAAACAATTCAAATATTTTAAGTCAGTGAATCACAGCATGTTCTATCAGCTCTTTTGTACCATTATTTAAAGAAAATACACCTTTTCGGTTAAACAAAAGGTAATGTATAAAAAAAACTGAATTCAAATCAAATGACTAGATTTGGAACAGTTCACATAGAAATTACAATGCTAGTTTAAGAAACCTGTATACCTTACTAATCCTCCAGTGTTGAAACAGGTGTTGAGAACTTCCTTTGACAGATGTATCCCAAACTATTATCAGTCCTGAACTATCTCCTGAGAACATGTGGAGCCCTGTGAAATAATAACGTCTTATAAGTAGAAGAATAGCACACAAAAGAAGAAATATAGAAAAAGATGTATGAACAAGAAACAACTTTTTTATATTATTTTTGTGAAGAGGCGAACACCAATTCTTTCCTCTTTTTTGCTATGACGTACTCATTGCAAACACATTTTGCTCATACTACGTGACATGAGCTGATACTGTAAGTTTGGATGCAGCACATAAGTCAGATACTGAGGTGCTGAATATTAAGTTTTTTTCATTTTTACTCTTATTCTAGAACCAGCAAAAAATGAGCATTATAGCTCAATGAGCTTCACAGGATAGCCGAATGCTTATCTATACATTCACTGAGAGAATCCTGAACAAGAACAAATACTGTTTTCCAACAGTTGTTCTTAAATTAATCACAAATACTTATTCTTTAAAAAAACGCAACTCTTTCCTCTTCGTAGTACCTACTCCAGTGAATACCTCCAAAACTGAACCACTTAATTACTAATGATGTCACTAATACCAGAAAAAGTCAAACACTTCCGACTATCTTATTCATTCACCCATCTTCAACTCTTCCCACCCTCCACTAGTACATGTCAGTACACCTCTCTCACTTGCTTTCAGCTGTTAATCTACTAGTTAACATTATTCACAATGGTCAAATCTCTGTCCTTTTCTCTCAGT
The DNA here is from genome assembly GCF_013368605.1 of Nyctibius grandis. Lineage (NCBI taxonomy): Eukaryota > Metazoa > Chordata > Aves > Nyctibiiformes > Nyctibiidae > Nyctibius > Nyctibius grandis. The sequence goes on along the minus strand of NC_090658.1, from coordinate 65,836,476 downwards.
TTTTCACATTCTCTGTCAATGCTGAGAAATTTATCACCTTCCCACTTCTTCAGTCTAGCATTAAAATTCTCACAATCTAACTTCTGCTACCTCATTTTCTTTATCTTTGTATTAAGTTGGTAACTTTGAATGACAATATGGTGGAGCTGTCTTCGCTACTGTTCTGATCATGCAATCTCCTGTTCTGAAGTTCTGTTCTGAGAGTTCTCTAGAAGTTGGTTTCAGATTTCCTGCTTCTGCTTTTAAGTTAGGACATAATCTTCCACCTAGAAGAATTCTAGCCAAACCTACCATTTTTCACACTTACTCTCTATGCTAACTGCTAGACTTTCCACCTGCATCCTGATGCATTTGTCTCTTCTGAACAGTAGTATCTGTGCTTTATGTTCTCCTAATTTTTGCAGCAATATGTACAAAACATTAGCTAACTGATAACAGCTAGATATAGGGACAATATAAACTGAACTACAACCAAAATTTGCCCAGTCATCGTTGCCTGATCACGATCACTACACACTTGTTTGCCTGTCCTTTCTACACTTACCTTTTCTGATCACTCTCAATTTATACCAGGGACTACGTGTCCCTTTGCATTCATCCAAATAAGGCATCATACTAACGTATTAATTGCAAACACTGCTAAAGCTATTCTATTGTATTATAGCATTTCACATTGCCTCTATGAAATAAAGGAAACTAGTAACACTCAAGTTGGTCTTCAACTGAAAACAACACTATTTGAAAAAGTAATACTAAGTACATACCTTCTGCATCAAAACAAAGCGTGTTGATGAAACTTTTGTGACCATCAAGCTCCTGTAGCAGTTGCCCATGGATTTCTTTCACATTTGCATTCCAGATTCTAATCACTGAGTCGTAACATCCTGTCGCAACCAACCAGTCAGCAACTGGGTGGTACTTTGCAGTGTAAACAAATGAAGGATGAGGGAAAACTCTCACTGCAGATGCTGCCTGCATTTCTATTTTCCACATTCTAGAAGGAAAGGATGTTAGGATATCTATTGTATGAAGCGATCACATACACAGGTATAACTGTTGCCATATTTGCTGCTAGTAGTTCTAGAGGCAAATGCTTGCAAACACTTAACACCACCTGTTTATCCTATCAATTTATTCCACCTATATTTAATCCTTTGACATGGTACTTTCTAACAAGAATTAAAATACATTTACTGCTTTACATAGTACTCTGTCTTCAAAGTAAATTCATGACTACTTACTCATTTAATGGATATTCTGCACATTTTAAAATACACATAAAGAATTGCATGGAATGGATTGGTTTCTTTCTTTCAGGAGTCATAAACAAATTATTAAAGACCTTCTGGGGTATCACTCATTAAAAAAAAAAAAAAAAAAAAAAAGAAGGTAGAACAAAAAAAAAACCACAAAGGAACATTTAGGACGACTAAACATAAACAAAACCCCTGAGAGTTTTAAAAGAACAATTACCTACCACACAGTGATTGTGATCTCAAGGATGCTTTCCTCACATAAATTCAATTCTTACTATTCATCTATTTCCTATCCTTCACCATCCATAACTGTAAGATCAGATTTTTCTTAGGAAGTGTTTTTCATTTGATGCTATACATTTTATTATTGAGCCTTCCCCAAAGATGAGTCCATAAAGAATGGAATGGCACCTGGATCATGAAATACAGGTGGGCAGCACATTTCAGAGTGCTCAGTTACAATATGGAATTTAATTGTTTGAGTGCCACCTTTCCAGGTGGGGTGCCTACTTCTGGTGGCTACTGAAGAATTCTAAACTTACTCCAAGGTGAGTTCATTACAAAATTGCAGTCCCTTAAAGTATAGTGATTAACTTGCAACTTAATGTGCAAAGGACACAAGGAGACTACCTATCTTTTAGATGGTTTTGCTCTAACAACATAAAAGTTAATTTATTGCTCACAAATAACATGGGACTAAAGCTTGGGAAGACTCAAGAGTAACATATAAAACACTATATAAAGAAGGATTCACATAAGTTCCCAAAATTCTCTTCAAGTTGCCTTAGAACTCGTTCTGAGAGATGATGCAGGTAATAAACTGATAATGACTTTAAAGCAATGGGGTGCCTTTTGGTCCTTATCCTTCAATTCTACAATGTTTCAATGGCAAAATGCTCCCAATATGAAAGGGAAAAAGAAGAAACTCCTTGCTTAAACTGAGACTTTTTAAGGAGCTTAAGGCAACGGACAATAAATACAGGAACTAACAACTCGTGCAGTGACTATGCATAGTACACAGAAAAGGAGGCAGACCACTACAGTTGCAACGTGCTGCCACAAATTCAAGAACTGAGGAACAGCTGGGCCTTCTTATAGGTAACATAAATGACTGAAACTGATATTTACATCAATATAAAAAAAATCTTATTTAATCTGTTTCCAAATAAAAAATAAAAACATGGGCTAAGCCCTCAAAACACTCTTTTTATGCCTACACACAAGCAGGGTAAAAAAAAAAAGTAAAACAGTTCCACACATACAATATATCATTTAACAATTTTTCTGGCATTTTAATTATGCAACTGCCTGTAGCATTACTGAGTTGCATAACAGAAACAACAGATAGGGATCTGAAGAGCTAAAAAAGAAAAAAAAAAGCCTTATGAAAACCTGTGAAGTTGCTCGTAATAAACTTGTGCACTTTCACGCCATATTTTCATGTTTTTCTACAGTTTTGAGGGGGTTGCTTTTCAAGCTTGAACAGATTAGTATTTTAACACTAACACTGCAATGAAGTGCACTTTTTAATTGTAGAGGAAAATGTACACATTCAGTCTCAGAAATATTCAGAAATAATATTATCAAATTTCATTTATAGCAATTTAAGTCGAATTATTTAACTAAGTCCAAAAAACTAAAAAAATTACATAAATATGTGCAGTGTGGCCAACTTATACGTGTAACTTGAATCTTAAGTTTTCGTTTTCCTGTCTTGTTCAAATTTGCAACTTAATACTGCATTCATAATATGGCAATTTCTCCAAGGATAGACTATGCCAACTGTCTCAGTGACTTCTTGAAATACAAAGCCTTTAGAGTTTTTGCTGCACTGTAGATTTAGACACTAAAGGTTTTGGAAAAGCTTTGGTCTCAAATACATATACATTAGAAACTAATATAGTAAACACAGTGTAAGTGATTAACGCCATCACAATTTTTATAATACTATAGACTAAGTCACACTGCAATGAAATCTTTAATTAAAACATTTTAGCACAGTTTGTAGTAAGAGATGAAATTGGAGCACTTTCTTTTGTGCTTCTAATGCTATCTGACAGAACATCTTCATTGTACTGACCTGACAGTGCCATCAGAGGATGCAGTAAGAAGGTATTGATTGTCTTTTGACCAACAAAGATCATACACTATGTTAAGGTGACCATAAAATTTTCTCAGGAACTGTCCAGAAGGAATTTCATACACTAGTGAAGTTTAAATAGAAAAATAAAATTTTTGTAAATATTTACAATCAATTATATGCAATTACTAGTGCAAAATTTAGTTTAATATTAGGCTGAGTTTCTGCTAGCATAAATCAACTCATTTTCTTTATCTGCTCATTTTCAGAGAACAAGATCAAATAGTTGCTATATATGCACGAACAGCAAGCATATACTTCCATCTAGTGGTTCATGGATGTCACAAATGTCTTAACCCTTAAGAAACAGCCTATTTGCTTAAATTATTAGAACCAGATTAGACTATAATTTTTTTGAATATTTTTTTAAATTTTGACAGCTAGCTGACCAATCTTTGAAGTAGATTAACACAGACATAATTTTCTGGGACTGTGTAATAAAGGAATCTAGACTTACTGTTCCTTGCGTTTAAACATTTACTTAAAACACTGTTCTCTCTAAATCTCAAGATTCTTATGCAGGGCTTAAGAACTATGCAGTTGAGGCTACTGTGCAGAAGCAGCCCCAAGTTTGAGTAATAAGGAATATTTGTAGTTCCAACTGTACTGGACCATGGAAGACAGCAGCCTCCAGTAGTCTGTCTGGAAATGACATTCCAGGTATCTAACCTTCATGACAGGTTAGGAGAAAAACTTAGACAAAAAAAGCGTGCGGGGCAGGGGCTGGAAAAGGTATTTCACTTAAAACCTTATTATGAGAAAATATATTCCTTATGCAAACTGATTTATTATTTCCATTAGACCTCTGCACAGAAATACTGTTATTTCATACCATTAAATTGTATATACATTACTATGTATGAAAAGCCAGTTCCAGCCCTATTAACACAGAAAGAGCATTTTCCTCAATGTTCTTTAATGCATAGAACAATTTACAAAGCACAATTATAAAAGAAAACCTCTAAAAACCCACAATTTAAAAATACATCTTTTGCCCTTTCATTTCAAACTACATGAATTATAAGAAAAAAATACAAAACATGTTTTAAACTTACGAACAATGGGATAGCCATTCCTTCCTGCACATGCTGCGGCCAGCGTTCTCCCATCATGAGAGAAACGAATACAGAAACAGCCCATATCTCCACTTCGCAGTGAAAACAGATGCTTGTTCGGTATGCGGCAAGCCTAGCTTTTCAGATAAGAGTTGGGATTACACAGTTATGAATATTAACTACCCAATGCTTAAAACACATTCTTAAAAAGCTACTAACATCTTAAGAGAATCTAAAAGAAAATTTCAACCTTATGAACAGAGGCAGTTCTGCTGCATAACTTAGGCCACATCTAGTTTGTATATTCTTTTCTGCCCCATTATTACAGACAACTAGCACGTTTTAAAAACCTGAGAAAATTTAAAATCGAAATAATTTCCTTAATCTTAAGAAGTGTTTAATGATGACTATTGTCAATAATATAAGCTGTAGAGTTAGACTCTAGTCAAGCTTGTTTAAGGAGTCTAAGAACAACTTCTAGTAACGTAATGATTGTGGTGTGAAGTCAGAAGACTACAGGACCTCAAACCTTTGGTCTACCCAATCACCTTTAGCATTGGCCATCTGTATTTCAATTCCTGATTTTTTTAAACATAACTGGAGATAAAACATTTCAAAAAATTGCACAGGTATTATAGTGCTCCTTTCTCTCTCACAAAATATTTCCTCTTTTTCACCCAAGGGCTTTTTCTCCAGAACTAAATTCAAAGGGGAATTAAAATATCCAGAGCAGGTATATGATTATTTAACCTAAACCTGATTTACTTTTATGAATGAAAAATTAGTATGAACAGATTCATATGCATTTAAAAGTATACAAATAGATCTACTTATGAAATAATTGAATATACACTGTTCACTTCAGAATAAAGGTAAACACATCTTGTTAGAAACTATACATGCAACTAAGCCTTGTTATGATTTCTTATGCTTTCTTACGCTTTTTAACCTCTCTGAAATAAAACACTACAATGTTGAATCAGTAACTCAACTCACAACAAACTTATTTTACTTACAGGTCATGTAGCTACAATTCATATATAAAATTAATTCATATTTAATTCATATAGCAAATAATTCATAATTTATAGAACATTTTGGAAAAAAACCGTCATCCATCTGTCTATATCTATGGCGACAGATACAAATATATTGTGGTTCTTTAAAAAGGTTATTTAGCTTTAAAGGTAAAACATTAATTTAAATGTATAAAAAGGAAATAATAAGAAATAATTAGAGTCCAAAGAAGGGCAACGAAGCTGCTGAAGGGTCTGGAGAACAAGTCTTATGAGGAACAGCTGAGGGAACTGGGATTGTTTAGTCTGGAGAAAAGGAGGCTCAGGGGAAACCTTATTGCTCTCTACAACTACCTGAAAGGAGGTTGTAGCGAGGTGGGTGTCAGTCTCTTCTCCCAGGTAACAAGCGATAGGATGAGAGGAAACGGCCTCAAGTTGAGCCAGATGAGGTTTAGATTGGATATCAGGAAAAATTTCTTCACCAAAAGGGTTATCAAACATTGGAACAGGCTGTCCAGGGAAGTGGTGGAGTCAACATCCCTGGAGGTATTTAAAAGACGAGTAGATGTGGTGCTTAGGGATATTGTTTAGTGGTGGACTTGGTAGTGTTAGGTTAATGGTTGGCGTCGATGATCTTAAGGGTCCTTTGCAACCAAAACAATTCTGTGATTCTATTTCTTATGTTATTCGAATTTTTGTAGAACCATGAACTCATAGTAATGCCATTCTACAGAAAAATATGAAACTATTGCATGGAAATTCTATATATAGTTGCAAAAATATTCCCATGTTATGACTGCTGATCTCCATTAGCTACAGTGATCTAGGAGTTAGAATGAAGTCAGCAAGAACCTTCTTAATAAGGTTCTTTAATGAAAGTTCCTTCATAATTCTGTTATATTGTAAAAATAGCTTTAACTGAGGGAATAAATAAAAAAATAATAAAAAAACAAAACAAAAACAAAACAAAACAAAAAAACACAAAACCCTAAGAAAACATATTTCCAATCAAGATGAGATCTGAGAACTGGTTTCCTGTCTTACTTACTCTACCTGAATAGCCCTATCCTAGAGAATTCTGAAGATAAAAATACCTGACTGTTCTGCAAAACAATGATGCAATGATAGTTATACAATAAAAATAAAGTTATAAAAAGATAGTAGATCTTTACATTATTTTTATTTGAAAAGCAAATAAAAACAGTTCACCTGTTCAGGCAATCTTGTCCATTTACATGGCTCCTTCTTCGCCTCTGGAAGAGTTTCACATGACCTTTTAGATCCGTCTCTCTGGAGCTCACACTTTGTTGCACTACTTTGTTCCTGCTGAACAGCAATCATAGAGCGGAGAGAAGGAGCAACCTTGAGGCAAACAAAACTAAGTATCAGGAAAAAGTATTTTTAAAATGAACAGTGTCCTTTCTGAAAAGATTAAAAGGTACTTTTAACTTCAAATGCACTCCATTTTTACATCTGAAAAATAAAGAGATTGGAAAAAGCTTAATACAAGAAAACCACATAGCAAAATTTTCATTTAAAGTAACCAGCAAGTCAGAAAGTAAGCTGAGCTTCCAAAATTGTGTCAATCGGAGGGTATTAAAGATTTTTCAAATATGCAAAGATGCAGATGGGAAAGTACATCTATTTTTCAAAGACAGCTATGAAGGGCTGAGTTTGGAACACGTATCTTAAGATGCAAAGTTCTTATTATAGTTAGTTATATACTAGCTATTTTATATAGTGCATATAAGTACAGCTTTTATATACATGCATACAAACATGCTCTAGCTAGTTACTAGTTCTTACAGAAAAGTCTGTACATTTCACAGAATCACAGAATGTTAGGGATTGGAAGGGACCTCGAAAGATCATCTAGTCCAATCCCCCTGCCGGGGCAGGATTGCCTAGACCATATCACACAGGAACGCGTCCAGGCGGGTTTTGAATGTCTCCAGAGAAGGAGACTCCACAACCTCTCTGGGCAGCCTGTTCCAGTGTTCAGTCACCCTCACCGTAAAGAAGTTTTTCCTCAAATTTAAGTGGAACCTCCTGTGCTCCAGCTTGCACCCATTGCCCCTTGTCCTGTCAAGGGATGTCACTGAGAAGAGCCTGGCTCCATCCTCTTGACACTTGCCCTTTACATATTTATAAACGTTAATGAGGTCACCCCTCAGTCTCCTCTTCTCCAAGCTAAAGAGACCCAGCTCCCTCAGCCTCTCCTCATAAGGGAGATGTTCCACTCCCTTAATCATCTTCGTGGCTCTGCGCTGGACTCTCTCTAGCAGTTCCCTGTCCTTCTTGAACTGAGGGGCCCAGAACTGGACACGATATTCCAGATGCGGCCTCACCAGGGCAGAGTAGAGGGGGAGGAGAACCTCTCTCGACCTGCTGACCACACCCCTTCTAATACACCCCAGGATGCCATTGGCCTTCTTGGCCACAAGGGCACACTGCTGGCTCATGGTCATCCTGTTGTCCACTAGGACCCCCGGGTCCCTTTCCCCTATGCTGCTCTCCAACAGCTCTGTCCCCAACTTGTACTGGTACATGGGGTTGTTCTTGCCCAGATGCAGGACTCTACACTTGCCCTTGTTATATTTCATTAAATTTCTCCCCGCCCAACTCTCCAGCCTGTCCAGGTCTCTCTGAATGGCTGCGCAGCCTTCTGGTGTGTCAGCCACTCCTCCCAGTTTTGTGTCATCAGCGAACTTGCTGACAGCGCACTCTAATCCCTCATCCAAGTCATTAATGAATATATTGAATAGAACTGGTCCCAGAACCGACCCTTGCGGAACTCCGCTAGACACAGACCTCCAACTGGACTCTGTCCCGCTGACCACTACTCTCTGGCTTCTTTCCTTCAGCCAGTTCACAATCCATATTTACAATATTTGTAAATATATTTATTATATATTTAACTTACATGATCTGGCAGTTTTATGCCTCTTATGGTTACATATAAAGTTGATGGGTAACGATTTCTAGGACATTTTTCCCACCAGTCATAAACCTCAACAACATTCGAATGTGACTTGGTCCTTGGAGGTGGGAAATATAATTGCAGACGGAGTTTTCCATCAACATTTAGAACTCCATTTGCACCTACAAGCTGGAAGGGTGATTAAAAAGAGCGAAAAATGTGTTATGTTAACACAAAATAAACGTCATTGATGATTTCTAATATTTTAAACAACTACAGTATAAACTCTGAAATCCACTTCTCATTGGGGAAATATACTATCCCTAAAACTGGTAATGAAGTAACCATGTATTAAACACCCCCAGGATCAAATCACTAAGATTAAAGCTTAGATGGCAGCTTAGTTTTGAAACATGCTTCATATGCACAACAGTAATATACTGTACGTGGGAAGAACTCTTTTTTTTAAAAAAAATTACTACTTGCTGGAATCACCCAAATCTCAAAGGACTGTCAATCCACAAAGAGCCTCTTCCAAATCTGCCCCCTTTGAACACTGCAGCAAAGGGCATTGGTAAGGCTTTGACTGAAAGCAGAAGATACAAGAAAGCAGCAACCTTTCCAACTACAGAGGAAATAAGTTCTCTCTATTGAAGTAAAGAATAAGATAGAAATTAGTGCATATGTTTTTCACTCTGTGTGTACCTACCGCCATTAACACTGACCACTGTTTATCAGGACATTTCTACTTTAACTGATACAGATGAAAGGATAATGCAGACAGATGCAGGAAGAATGAAGAACAGGCCACAATTTTATTTGTATTTATGAGCTGGAAAGTCATCCTTCCCTTTGCTTAGGAGTAGGCTGGGCTGAATGCCTGGATGCACAGTTCCCACCAGCTGTAGACCAGACATGAGATACCAGACCTGATTCCTATAGATTCATCTTGGAAAGAGCTGAGAAGAGGCTCTGTATGGAATGATACGGAGGTCCCTCTGCCTTCCCCTAAACTTGCAGTCCATTATTCTCCCCTGTATTTCTCATGTTGTGGACTGCTCAATGGCTGTCAAGATCCACCATCCACAGGGATAGGTGTAAATGAACAATCCTCAGGCAAATTTAAGCATGTAATAACCTTGTCAGCTCTCAAAGGCCAAATTGGCACACTGAAGTCTCTCCTGAAAGGGTAAAAAGGTACATAACATGCTGCCTAAATTACCTGTATCTCACTGCTGCAGCATTTCAAACTCTGTAACTAAAAATGGCACACATTTTATAATTAGGCTAGGCAGTATTTTCAAAGACTGGCGAACTGAAAAGGCCACTAGAATACAGAAGAGCTGAAGTACAGAAATTAGTGGATTTGTCATTTTCTTTATGGAGAATCTCAAGAACACACACCCCCCCAAAGAAAACCTCATTCTGTACTTTATGAACAACAAAAAAATTCTAACACATTCTATACTTTCTTGAAAAATACATATTCTTTACTGTCAAGTTTGTTAATGTGAATTTTATGGGGTAAAGGAAGAGGGAAAGGAGAGAACAGCCAAGCAAGTAAGGATTTGTTTTTCCGTATCTGTTGCCTGAAAATATTAAAAAATATGTCCCACTTAGTAGGGTTAGTGTCTTTTAGATAACTGCATAAAAAGATTTATAAATTTTGTTTCTTCATTTAAATATTTACAATACCTTTAGAAATGCCCAACAGATTTTTCGGAAACCACATTCTTGGATCTGTACATCAGAGTTGGCTCTCACTTCATCCATACTTAGAAAATCAAGGATCTGAAAGTATTAGTAGGAATATAAATATATTTCTAATGAAATATACTTCATTGTAATTAAAAAAATACTGCTGAAAATATGCTAGACGCGATTCACTAAATTAAGCAGATTTCAATTTGAAGCAATTACAAAACCAGTACTTCTTCCACGCAAGTACACAACTAGAAATAACAGATTCTTATGCATTTACCTGATGACTATTTACGACCTGCTTTAAAAAGGAACATAAGTCTGGTCTTAAAAAACTATTCTTTCTTCCCTTCTGTCTCAATAAAAAAGGAAAATGTTCATGTGTAATTTTCATAAATCCTATATAGTTTACAAATCATACAGATCACAAATCTGACAGCCAGCTGTATGCTAATCTAGCTGGAAAAGGGCAGTCAAAAAGTTAGTCTTCCTTTCCTAGCTTTATCACTTCTGTCACAGAATCAATCAAAGAATGGTTTGGGTTCGAAGGGACCTTCCAACTAGTCTAACCCCCTTGCCATGGGCAGGGACAACTTTCACTAGATCAGGCTGCTCAAAGGGTTGTCCAACCTGACTTTGAACGTCCATGAGACTTTTCATTTTTCTGGTCAATGACCAGAATCTTCTCATATATAGCCACTCCTGGAGGTTTATCTGGTATACAAAAAAAACTTGGAATCATGCTATCTTCAAACTGGTATTTCACAAACCATGCTGAAGTCAAACAGCATGCTTTCAGTGTAGTCATACTTTTGGTCCCAACATTAACATGATTTCCACGAAGAATCTTTACATGCAAATATAATTACTTTTGTGTTAAGCAAATAAGGACTCTTAATTCTATAAATGTGTTCATTTATGACAGAACATAAAGAAACATATGGTGACATTGTATATACTACCTATTTGAAATACAAAAAACAAGGAATGAATGAAATATAAAAAAACAAGGAATGAAAAAATATTTATTGTATTAGGTTCCCACGGTCAGGTTAATACTACAGAATCTCTCTTCACAAATACTAAAATACTTAAGCTCAAAATCATGTTGAATACATACCTTACAATTTTTCCTTGTAGAGGAGAAGTAGATGTCTAAAATGTTAATGGAAAACAATGCAATAGCTTGCTCATTAGTAGAAGGGAAAAGAGGTGTTGCTACAAGCAGGCAAACTCCATCTTTGAGTTTCTGGTACTTAAGCTTCTTTTCAGATTTCAAGAATGGGGAAAAGGAAAGAGCTGTATCCTTTACACGTGGCGCCTGATCTGGAACGCTCTTACCAGCCTTTCCCAGAAGTCTGACAGTTGATTTAACAAGAAAGCTTTGCCCTCCTTACTATTATCAAAACAGGGGGGGGTTGATATAAAAAATGTTTACTAGTGTTAGCAATCATCAATACCACTTCTTGGTATCTCCACTTAATTCTGTATCTTAACGCTATGCTATTAACCCAATATAATTGAAATAAAATACACGAATCAGTCAAATATATACTGTTGAAGACACAAACAGAAAAACATAACGTGAATAAATATGATGGGTAATATTTAACCTTACCTCAAAAAACAGGATTACCCGAGGGCTTTCTTCAGTATTTTGAATAAAGTAACTAAAACGCTCATTAAATATGACTTGCTCCTCCCACTCCGGAACTGTTGATTTAGACTGTCTGAAGTCAAATGGTTGTGTCATAATAGGAAGAACGTGCTCTGTTTGTTCTTCTTCATAGAAAGATGAAACTTTCCTCTTGCTGTTTGAAAATTTCCAAACAGTTAACAACTGTTATAGCACCTTAAAAAACCCAACTCAAACAAAACAGTATTTTCAATTACTGAAAGCAAAGAAACATACAAAATACCATTTGTGTTAGAAAAAAGATTTCTAAAACCACACAAAATTTAAGACAATTTGCAATGTCTATAGAAATGCTACAGGCTGAAGTTCAAAGTCTTAACAATCAAGTTACTGTTACCAAATTTATGCATAATGGTCATGGCAGAGCCTACTGCTTAAACACTGTTAAAATTTGGTTTTCAGGAAAATTATGCATAATGACAGTGGAAACAAGTAACTGAAGTGACTAGAAATATGAAGAACTAAATTTAATTTCAGGATTTTACAAGTTCTTTTATAAAAAAGAAAAGGCAGATGCTATTTATCCTACAAGAGTTTTCCTTACTTATTCTAATCTCGGCTTCTACATATTTTTTAGATTTAGGAAATTTTCTCTCTGGAAAGAATACAGAATGAACTGTGCTGTAAATACAGGGACCTCGAGGGCAATACAGCAGAGCAGAGCATTTAAAAGTGCTAAAAAGAAACAAAAAATACCACCCAAATTTAGTATAAGTATATATATGCATTATCATAGATGTAGAAACTAATTAATGACCTCGCAAGCTTAAAATCCAGCATTATTTTTATTTCCATATTTATTTTTCTAGGGAAGAACCTATGTATTTATAGTAATCATTGGTAATAGAAACAGTTTATTAAAAGTCACCTATGATCCTTCTTGACGTATAAGCCACTTCTCTGATCAACAACATGGATTTTCACCATGGGATGAGATACCAGGAGATCAGTTTTAAGTCGATCAGAGCGATGGATATAAACTCCCAACACAAGATCATCATCAAAACCAAACTTAGACTGAGTTGAAATCTCAGAATTCTTCATTTCCTCATGATCTTCTGCAGTAACTTCTGTGTTTTCTTCTAAAAATAGGAACAAAGTAAATCGAGAGGAGTTACTACGGTCCACTAGTGACAGTTGAAAGGAGTAAAAATGCTCTGTATTGTCTTAGCATTCAATAGTAAAGTAATAATATTTAATGTGTTCTTTATGTAATAGGTTAAAATAAAAGTATGAAATTGGCAGCATTTTAAACGTATGAACATATACATGAATATATATTCATTAGTATAATCTATTCCTATTAACAAACATTTTTATTTAAAATCAGAGGTTATCCTCTTGATTGACATAGGTTCTTCTGTGCCACAGTGACTTAAAATCCATACAGTTCAATATCCTGCTCTGGACTACAGCCTATAGTAGGGTTTTATTGTTTGGTTATTTTTTGTAAGGAAAACATAAAAAACAAGATAAGCAGGAACTGATGCTTTCTCCATGTGCATTTTCCCTGAATTTACCAAACATTGTTTTCAGAACTTCCTCATTTCCAAGTTACAGTGAGACCACTATACTTAATAGATATCAAAAGACCTACTCCTCATCAATTTCTGTATTCTCAATTTTTTTAAACTAATTTCTTATTTTGGCCTCCACAACATTTGAGGAAATGAATTCTCCAATTTGACTGTGTGTTGCATGAAAAAGTATTCCTTGTGTTTGAATTGAGCATCAGGTTAAGACAGTGGTGATACACCATTTATAGCATAAAGTAAATAAAAATGGTAAAATAATAAAAAGACAATTAGAATACGCATCTAAGTAATATGCTGTAAAGGTGGTATATATTAAAATATTATATTATGCTTTAAAAAACCTCACTTTTTAAACATTTATGAATTTCAAAACTATTTACAGTAAATGAATTCTCAAGATTTTAGATCGATACACCAAATTAACTTCATTACAAATTAGCCTCAGAATTGGAAGAACAAGAATACAATTAATTAACTAAAGAAACATAAGTAACTCCGACAGCTCAATCACTTCTGTGTTACTACTATGGACAAATATTTCTGTAGCAGCGCAAAACAAAAAAAAAAAAGACATGAAAAAAGACTTGGATAAAGCAGCAAAGCAGCACACCATTCTAACACTTTGTTGGCAGACCTTTTCTGGTTTTCTTTTTAACCTTCTTTGGTTTAGGTTTCTGGTTTTCCATGCTTTCCCCCCAGTTTCTGTCCTTCTGATGTAAACAGTCTTTCCAATGGCTGATTTTCATTGCCATCTTCTGCTGGATGATGCTGTAGCTCAGAAAGGGACATCGCACTGCAATGTAATGGATTACTGTCAGCAATTGCGTTCTACTGCATATATGGATGCAATTGCTCATTACCATTATTAATCCACTTGAAATTTCCTCTTTAGTTGTGCAACTCATCAACTGTGTATCTTGAAAATGCAACACACACCCCCAGCATTAGTCTTGCCTTTTTAATTCCTCCCCCCCTTCATTTTCCCCTAATTTCAAGATAATTGCAGAACCATTCCTGTGAATAGAGCTAAGCTCTATTCACTCTCTTCTGCTGGATCAGGACCACCACTCATCACTAAAAAAACATGCACAAAACTATCTTAAGTTAGTTAAGAGTGAGTTCCACAGAAAATAAACACCAGATAGTAATGAAGGATCTTTTTTAAAAAGTTAAACAGAATCTGAGTTAAATATTAATCTTGACAGCATTTTGAAAAAGTATTTGGTAATACTTTTTCATAACAGAATCATCCAGTTCATCACTTAGAAAATATGTACTGTTTATCAGAAAGCTTCTACCTACCTTAAAAGAAAATGAAACATTTCACTTAAGATTCACAGACACACGGTATACAGTTTATCATGGTACCTTGTTTCAGCTTCACTTAAAACCACTGTTTCTTTCTTCTTTTTCTTCTTTTTGCCCACTCCGTTGTTCAATACAACTTCATGGCTTTGAACACCGGAGGTAAGTTCAGACATCTGTTCTTTAAGTTTCATTCTTATTTTCTTTTTAATTGCATTTGCCTCATCCTCAGCCACATGCAGCTGATAGGCTCGAATTAGCTCTTCTTCCTCTTCCAATTCAGCTACATTTCTTGCTTCAGTCAAGGAATTTTTAATCTTTCTATCACCTTCTTGATGAGGTACATCTGTTTGTGATTTACTTTTTGTTTTCTTCTTTGGAAAATCATTAATCTTCTTCTCAAAACTCTCCAATTTAGCTTCATATAAATTTTCCTCCTCATTAAATTGTTCTTGTAACAGTGCTGTCTTTTTCTTCTTGTTAGACTTTGGTTGCTTGCTCTCCTCTCCACTAACAATATCATTGTTTATTTTCTCTGCAATTGAGGCTTTCTCTCTCAATTTATTTTTTGTAAATCGGGGACTCTGTTCTTCAGGATTATATGTGTTGTTTATAATTGCTTCATCATTCACACTTTCCTTAGCTAGATCAATATTACTTCTAAAGGTGTCAAGCTATAAATGAAAAGAACATAAAACATACTTGTACTAAAAATTATGTTCTAAGGATAAAAATAGTACTTTCTGCTATTTCTTTAGCAACATTACACAAAGTAAAATGAAATCAAAGATCTAGCTATTTTCTTGTTTAAAATTAACAAGTGACAGATTGAAAGGCAACAGAAAATTCACACTGAAAAAAAACATATTGTGTTTGGGCACTTCATCATCAATTTTGTCTCACTGTTTTTAAATTACTTTTATGTACATTCAGTAAAAAAAGAAATCAGCAAGTCTAATCCATAAACAGATGCCAATGCTTTAGACTATGGAAGACTTGAAGATTACATGAGCACAAAATCAAGTATTTTCAATCCACTAAAAACGCAAGTTTGAGACAGGCTTCAGGCTCAGTTGCTTGTAGTCTCTTTTCCTGAAAGTTGCTTGCCAATGTTTGACAATGAAATTGTACTAAAAAGTGCTAAAACTCAAAAACAGATTTCCATTAAGACTTTCTTTTAAAAAGTATAAAGTTGGAAAAAAAAAAAACAAACTACATTATTCTTAGCATAATGGCAAAGAGTTGATCTAAAGACCAGTCTAGTAAAAACAGCTGAAATAAATTTCAGCTGATGCATTTGTCTATGCACTCCTTCTGCCAATTTTTGGTGGTTTTTAGAAAACACATTGTAAACTTCCATCCCTCTTTCAGGTTTCTATTCCTGGTTACTAAAAGTTATAATGCCCCATCCCTTGAAACATTCAAGGTCAAGTTTCTTCTAGCTGATGATGTCCCTGCTCATTGCAGGGGGGATGGACTAGATGACCTTTAACAGTCCCTTCCAGCCCAAACTATTCTATGATAATTCCAAACAGCACAGCAAGTAACTAAGGCCTAATTCTGTAAGGAGCTCAACACACAGATCTCTGTTCCTTGATGGAACTTCTATAAAGTCACTGGGGTTCATTTACTCTGTTGCCTTACATAAAACTCTCTGGAGTCTCCACATGAAACATTAGAAAGGACTTTAAAAACACAAAGAAAGCAAATAAAATAAAAGTTGGAGAAAAAATTAGAATCTGCATACAATCTTTTCTTCGCTAAGGCCACCTTCCTCCCTCAATAAACACAAACATCTTCCCCTTCTAGCTGGGATACCTCTCCCAGTTACAGAACCATGTTTGCCTCAAACATTTTTAAAAAACGACAATAAGTGTAATAAGCGATCACCAAAATGTATAAGCTTATAAGAAGAAAAAACAGAGAATGAAGTTGCAATGGCAATCATGCTTTGGGGGAGGGATCCTGCCTTAAAAATGCCCATCCGCAAGAATAATACTCCATGACTAGAAAGAAGAGAACACTCAATGTGCAAGTCATCTGCCTCCATGTTGTATGCCCTCAACTATGTGAGCCTGCAAACCTTCATCACTATCTTGTTTTACTCACATTTGACACGTGAAGAGAGAACATGGAGAGCAAGGAAAGTATTGCAAGTATTGAAGAAGGAGAAGAGAGCAAAAAGAAAGGAAAGGTTGAAGTACATGAGTAAAAACACAGAAGAGAAAAAAAAAATAGTTTTTTATTTCTACAGGAAAACTGTCAAATAAAAGTAGTGTGACTAGAAAAATACACCAAGACAAAGTTTAACACAGAAATAAAAGCTGATGTCTGAAACCAGAGACAAATCTTAAAAATGCACTAACTAGACTAATGCTACATATTAAACAACAGTCTTAATCAAGTATGAGTTAAAAAAGAAAGCGTCTAGAATTTCATGCAAGTATGCTTATCTAATGTATCAGAAAAACCTAAAGCCATTCATAGATCTTTTCAGTAGGTTTCTTTATTTTTAGCATCCTGTGTCTAAAAATAGTTTAAATTATCTCAATAGCAAATCATGAAAAACCCTGATGTCGTACCTTTATCTTTACTTGCTTAAATAGACTAGTAGCATCCTCTTTATTCATAAGTCAATGATGGAAGAGGATGTGGAAGATTTAACATAAATAACTTGAAATACAGAATAGAGTATAAGGGAAGTAAAAAAAAAAATAAAGCAACAAGCTTTGCATAAACTAAAAAAACAAAATAATGCTAATAGATTGTCCACTTCCTTATCTGCATTTCTACAGCTTTAACTGCAGAGTATAAGGAATGAAGCTTAAAACACACTGGCAATTAAAACCCAACAGTGACCAATAGCTAAGGTCATGCTGATTTTTGCCTTTGATAGAACATTAATCCTTTAAGCCCAATAAGTAGAATTCTTTGAGAAATCCTAAACAAAAAGCTCTCATCTTTGACCTGTTCCAGAGTTTCTAAAGTAACTCTGATATTCAAGAATCATTTCCTCAAAGAAACCTAGCTGTTGCAAAAACTTGCTTGAAATATTTACTAGAACTTGTTATTTATTATGCTACAAACAAAACATAACATCCACAAATGTGTGTCATGAATAGTAGCAGCACACAGTCACTTATTATAGCAAATTTACTCATAGGAGAAAAAAATACAGAATATCCTCATAATGAAATAAAACACAATCTCAAACTACAGCAAATTCCAGGAACATTAATAGATACCACAGGCAGCACAAAGCTGCTTCAGCAGTTCAAACACAAATTCCTCAGATACACAGCCCGTATGATCTTAACTCAGGCCACTTTTTCCACATGTTGTAATAACATGATGTAATTAAACAGAGAGGAAAGATGGGAAGGAGTCACGAAACTATGAAGTAAAAGCCAAGAGGTTCATAAAAATCATCCAATTATGTCTCAGGCAGAGGCAGGGATACTGGCATAGATTCTCTGTCCGAAATGCAGGAATGAGAGAGATCAACTAAGAGCAATCGTCTATATATAAACACACTCAAACTGAGTTAGAAAAAGCAGTTAGGCTGGAAAAGCAGCTCAGAGTATAGGCCTGTCTCTGGACTAACTCCAGACAGTTGCTGACCTGAACCTGACCTCCTCAGCTTAAAGCATGGAACAAATGAGAAGGCTTTTTTTTCAGAACGGCTCCACGGCCACATTGCGGCACCAGGGCAGAGGAAGCATTCTTCCCTGAGAACAGACCTACTTTCACTACTGGCTTGATAGGTGCGAGAGATGGGCACCAGCCAAGATGCATACAAGTGGGCTAACACACAAGGCTCACACCACAATGAGCCAACCCCAGGTCATGTCACTTGCCATTCGTGTTCCAGGGCTGACAGCATGAACATCTAATAATCTTATGCCTTTTTTAAAACGCTTCTCAAATATGCATGCGTGGAACCTGGAAACACATCAAGTGGTTTTGCCCAGGATATCTGGAAACTCAGATAAGCAGATTTACAGAGGTACCTGAACTTCTTCCCATAATATAGACACACCTTGAAAAATTCAGAATGGACATTGCCAGCCCACTGAAGGGCTGATATGTACCAGTTGTAAAACACCATTTACTTACAGCTGAATTGGTAATGAGCCAGCCTCTTCTTGGTGACATCCATTGACAGGACAAGGGGCAATGGGTGCAAGCTGGAACACAGAAGGTTCCACATGAGGAAAAACTTCTTTACGGTGAGGGTAACCGAACACTGGAACAGGCTGCCCAGAGAGGTTGTGGAGTCTCCTTCTCTGGAGACGTTCAAAACCCGCCTGGACGCATTCCCGTGTGATATGATCTAGGTAATCCTGCTCTGGCAGGGGGATTGGACTAGATGATCTTTCGAGGTCCCTTCCAATCCCTAACATTCTGTGATTCTGTGAATGTACTTGTGATGCTGGCTAGTTGGGTGGGATGTTTAAGAAAATTTTAATGCACTAGCGAACCAATTTTACTGCCACTGCTCATATAAGACTACAAAATGTAGATGCTCAAAGCTAGAAGAACTTTAATTTACAGATAGGATGGGCTTGGAGAAGTTTCACTAAGTTTTAACAGAAAACGCTCAGAAAATGTGTAGGTCAAGTGTATAGTCAACAATTAGCAGTTCTCTTATTTTAAATATAAGAAGCAAAGGGCTAAAAAAAACAGTGGAAATCTCAACAGTTATTCAGTTCCTGTCAGCTTACGGAAAAAAATGGACTATGAAACAGATCCTGGGAAAATTCTACAACTTCAAAGCTCTGTAGGTTGTGTTGTACATCTAAGACAGAAGCTAAAGTACTGAATTAGTCAGAAGAAACCTGTAAAGCATCCATCTTACCCAAAAGAATACAAGAATTTTCAAACCTGGAGATAGACTCCTATTAGCTGTACCCTCATGAAACTCCAGACTCCAACCTGTCATCCAGAGCCTTATGAAGAAAGGGAAGGAGCAGACTCAATGACGTAGGAAGTAAAAACCTTCAAATGGATAAATCTGTTTGCAGTCCTGCCTTGAATACAAAACCTTAGTTATCAATGTGTGCTCATCCCAATATTGTAAGCTGCTCAGACTACAGTCCAGGGAAGAAATTCTTGCCTCCATAAAGGGATGTTGCTTTTCACCTGGTAGAAAACTTCATTGACATTTTCTGAGTTAAACATCCTCTTTTCTACCATGAAATTTAGATTGAACCAAATAAACTCAATCATTTTCACACTGACTTTAGACAGATTAATCTATCTGGGCAAAATAGTCTGGGCATTGCCTGGTCTGTAACAACTTGCAATAGGAAGCATAACTGGTAAAAAATAAATATGGTGACAGTTAGCCCTGGAAGGGATACTAGCAAATTCACTTTCTGACTGTGTCCCAATTGCTTGTTTTTTCAGCCATGCCTTCAGGCCTCATACCCACTGCACCTGTGGCTATTGAACAACACAGCAGACCTTTCACTGGCCACAGCTGATGTCTATCTGCATCTCTATTACAAGCCCCTCATTCCTATCAGTTGTGACTTCAAACTCATCCTGCCCTACTGACATCAGCCTTTCCTCTTCCAGGCAGGCTGCTTCCCTTCTCTCCAGGCAGGCTCTCCAGGCAATGGGCACACAGAGCAGAGCAGGCAAGCGGGCACGCAATCTCCTCACCCTCACTTCTGTCATTTAAAATCACAGCACCCGCCCGCCGCTCCAGAACTCAGGTTTCAAGGAAACAGTGGACTATGGAAAAGGTCTTATTAATGTAAGAAAGGCTAGGTTCAGTAAAACAAAAGAAAGCAGCAGACTGGAACATTTCCAGTGGAAATACGTTCTCAACCATGACCTGTTTCTGGTCAAACCTGGGAGGCTGTTTATAGCAAGTGTGTGACACAAAGACAACCATCACTGATAAATTTCACATTATTTCAAGATATGCGAAACTCTATATACTTAAATTATACAAAGTGAAGGAAACTGGAACAAAACCAGCCAGCCTCCTCCATCTACCTCCTTTTCCCCTCCCACACACATTTACTTCTTACAAAGAAATGACTGGCTATTTGCTGAAGCTTTTACAGAAATTCCTACTTGAATGCAACCAGCATGGAAAATAACCTGAGCTCTTGCAAGTTTGTCACACTTTAAGGAAATATTCCAAACTGGTCAGTATTAGGTTTCAATACAAGTTCTCCTCAAGTTCTTAGTGTTTTAGTGCTTTGGTAAACATCTACAGCTTCAACAAAACCATGAAGTTAGGCTTCTGCACCAATCCTAAAAAAGCTTCTTAATTTGTGTGTATACCACTAACTTTTGATGCAGTTCATCATGATTTTAAGTGTTTCTAGGTAACTCCAAAACGCTAGTGTTATACATCAGAGACTTCTGGAATGGAAATCAATTTTAAAACCACAGTAAGCTTAAAATATTTATGAGTAATACGTAGTTGCATACAATTATGTGCTCAAAAATACTTATAAAGTACAGATTTAAAAACGCATGTTTCATCAAAAGAGTAAACCTAAGCAAGGAAGAATTTAGTCTTGTATTTACACATATGCTAGAAAAAAAAAAGGAAAAAAAACCACCCTCTAACTCTTCTGTGCTATATTTTAGACATCACATTGATACTTTCTATAGACTACTGACTAAATACCATACACTTCGAGGAATGCAAAAGAAAAAAAACCCTCACACATATCAACTTCAAATTGTCAATCTAAAGACAAAATAATGTTTCAGCATAACAATACTAAGTTTAATATAACTATTCTGAATATACTTATATATAATATAAATACATGTAACACTTTGATATTATACAAAATACCACTCCTTTGTCTTAAATGAGTATTGAAGAATGAACATTTACTTCCAGCATCTGGTATGGACGCAATTGTAAGAAAAAAAGACTAAAAACGTAAAACCTAACAGGAGAAAAATAAAAAAAAAAACAGAACATTTGTCTTTTAAGCAAATCGCTTTCTTTTGACGTTCCAAACGTTATAAGTCAGTAATTGGTATATACAGCACTCGTATTAAACATTTATTCTTCTGTTCAGGAAAAAAGCTACAATACGAACCATAACTCAGACGAATCTCTGAGGCTCTTTTAATGAGAGAGATGCCACAAACAAAAATGTCGTCTAACCATAAGGTCAGGGTTATAGAAGCATTCCTAATCTGCAAGTCACAAGCTAAAATCTTTAAATTTAAATGAAAACAAAATTATTTATCTATTAATATTAAATTTAAAAAAATAATAATTTAAATTTAAATCTTTAAGAGTCACAAGACAAAATCTTTAAAACAAATCTTTACATGTGTGTACTGCCTAAGTAGACATGTAAAAATGGGACCACTCAGACACAAAGCTCAGCACATGCAGAAATTGCTGATAACAGAGATCAAATTGGAAAAAAAAGTTTCCTATGTTGTTTAATATTGTTTGTAAATTCTTATTCTTATACCAGTAATTTTTAGGAAATTGAATAAAGTAAATTATTGTCTCTAGTATTATTATAAATTCTCATTAGTTCTCAATTCACAGATGTATTACACAGATGCACCTGTATTACACAGATGTAGTACTCCCAAAATTAAATACTTTTACAGCCATAATTCTACTAGCTCATCACTCAAACTCCCACTATAGTCAATACTGAATTTCAAAATCTAAAAACTTTTCTGAGAGATGTGAATGGAAAAAAAGTACTGGCAGACTTTAAATGAGTGTATGCCTGCATGTGCCGCTTTCTTTTTACCATTATTATGTTCTATATAATTTTGGCATACCTCCAGATTACAAGGATGCATTGCTGGTACACAAACAAAAAATAAAAGCCACACCAAAAACAAAGGATATGTGCAGAAATATACTTTATACTTTATTTTTTAAAAATCTTACATCTCCTTTCTACAATACATTTTCCTGATCTTTTTTCCATTAAGGAAGGCAACCAAAGAAAGCTTGCCTGTGTTCAAACTCACCACAATATTCTCTTGAGAGTGAAACTTCTTTTTCTTTGATTTCTTTCTGTCTGTTAGATCAGCATGTTGTCCAAAGATTTCCTCAAAGCGGACTTTGGTTTTTGCCTTTGCCTCACTTTCAACTGCAAAAAGAAATCTAAAGTATTATTCTAGCTCAATAATCACCATCACTAAAAAAGTGCACAATCATGCTTTAAAATGGCAAAGGACGAGAATTATTTTATCGGGGAAAATTTACCAAGAAATTCACTTAGTATTCGGTTAAGAATTTCCATTGACAACGTAAACCACACAAGGATAACTCAGCAACATTGTACAAACACACCGTGCTATTACTTGTTGCTGAAGGTGGCACTGTCTACTCTGTTTCCTGAAGAAAGCACATTTTTGAAGAGCACACACATCAGGATCAGCACAAAACTTGGGCTAGCCAAAGCAGAGGGCTGGTTATTGTCCTCGCTCTTTATGAACAGTAGCACACTGATAACAGAGCTGGCACACTGTCTCCAGGAGAAGCAGCAGCTCTGGGTTCTTACTCAGTCTGGAACCCAGAGGAGCACCACCCTGAGATAGATCTGTAAGAGGCAGACGCGTGCACGGATTCCAAACAAGCTGGAGCTGAGTCCCTGCCTTTCTGTGAATCATGATGCATTTCAACCCTTGAAGCAGTAGGTGTTCTAGCCCCCCTGAGGTAATGCTTAACTTGTAGCTAAAGAATTAAAAATGCAATCTGGCACACCACTGAAAAAGTCTGTTGAATCCTCAGCTACAGCATATTTACCATTGTAATTACAATTTTTACAAAAGCCCCTGAATTAAAAAAAAAAAACAAACCCAAAACCAAAAAACAACACTTTGAAAATGAGCTATAAACATGGACTCAAAACGGAGCCAATGCAGCATTAAAAATTTATAAACAGAAGTAACTCCTATCATTTGCATCTAGTTCTAACTATAAAATATGTATTGGAAATCAAACACAAAGTATTCTTACCTGCTGGCATTTTCAGTCCTCAGAAGTGGCTCAACACACCAACTGCTTCTTCCTCAGAATTCACCATTCTATTTAAAGTA
Source organism: Nyctibius grandis (assembly GCF_013368605.1). Taxonomy (NCBI): domain Eukaryota; kingdom Metazoa; phylum Chordata; class Aves; order Nyctibiiformes; family Nyctibiidae; genus Nyctibius; species Nyctibius grandis. The sequence continues at coordinate 65,812,792 of NC_090658.1, read as the reverse complement.
ATTAACAACTTTCATAAACATGAAGTTAACAACTGAATGCATGCTAATTAACATCAAGGATGAGTACAGGTCTTTTAGGGAAATATTTATTTCTAGACTATTTGTCTAAATTATTAGAAGTTCTCTGCCATCAGATCTCGGCTCAGGATTCTCAGCGTCTACTTGTTATTTGAGAGTAAATAAAAACCAACACTACAGCCGTTTAATTAGCTATATACTTCTGGGCAATAGCCAAATACTTCAGTCCTATAGTCCATCAGTCTTCTAAAAAAACCTAGTTTATTTAAATAATAATGACCCATGAAGCCATTTATATTGAAGCCTCTCTAATCAGGTTCCTATCCTGACAGCATCATCAAGGAAGTCACATTGTAGCCACCTGATAGCTTTCAATGCAAAGATTAATATCTGTTAGCAAATCTGACTTTATTACAAATCTCTAAATATTTATGTTTACATTAAGCATTTGTATTTTACATAAAGCTGACAAGCAATTACATGAAACTCATTTCTCTAAAGAAAAAATGTTAGGCCCTCCTGGTTGTGGAAAAAAGCCTACAAAGGCAATCCAAACAAAGCTTGAAGGCAAATAAAAATATTACACAGCTTTATCTTTTCATCAAGAAAATTCAGAATGTTTTACACAAATCTTTAATACAAAAAGCTGTTTTGTAAACAGTGGAACTAATGAAACCTAGCTTTCTATGAATGTGTTACGTTCCCCTTAGCATTCCATGCAATGAACTATCGTACCTACCTCCCCGATAGCCCATTGGGCCATAGCGCCAAGTTCTCCCTAGGTAACACCTTCTGCTGGATACCACTAACTCACACTCACTGGACACCCAGACTACATCTATCCCAATAAACTAAGATGTAGCATTAAATACTGGCAGGCTATATGGTCGCATTATCCTCGGCACCATGTTGGTCCAAGCCACCTAACACTCACCCAAGCAACGTCTGAGTACAGTTTAGGAGTTAGTATGGATTATTATATTAATAGGCAGTTTGCATGCGGCCACTCTGATCTGGGGCTAAGAGAGTTTAATAGTATTAAAGTGGGCCAAACTTACCACTCAGCCTCAACACTAAAAATCACTCCTGGGCACACACATTTTACCAGTATAGGAAAGAGCTGAGGCTACCCTTACGTCCCCAAGCACCTGCACTACCGTACTCTCGATCCCTCTCATCCCTCTTTCACAGTGCTCCTTGCTTCTTCCCTGTCCCCAACAGGCTACATACTTCCAGGTCATTTCACATTTGTTACTTATAGCAGTTTGGCCTGCTGGCTAGCCAAACCAAACCAAATTAAGAAAAAAAAGGCAAAGTGTCAGGGTTGGTTTGGGATTACAGAAGTGATTAGTCAGTTGCCAGGTGTCATTAGTTTGTTTCATGTATTAAGCAAAGCATTTGTACTAAGTATCCAACAACCTAGGAATGTTTGAAATGAGCAAGGATGACCAGAAGGGACTTCATAGGAAGAAAAAAAAAAAATGTTTTGTTCTGCAGTCTGCTTCATCATGTCACTTTACAAGGTAGCAATGTTTTCACTAACTAAAATATGTTTTGACTCTGTCCTGGTTTGGCCTAAACCAGGCCGATTTTCCTTTCAGTGATTTTTACTTTCAGCTAAGTCTCCTCTAAGTAACTGCACTTTCTGAAACTAACTGTATGTTTTTGCAGACAGTGTCTGCTTCCAGGACTGATAACGCTCGAAGTTTGTAGTTATCACTGAGGCACCGGTAGGGATGTTGTGCAGAAAGGCTCTTGCTGTACTTGTTCCTGAGAGAAACCAAGGTCACTGCTGAATTCCTCACTGCTTACGAGTGAAGAGCCGAAGGGGGGTCGCAGCTGCAGGGGGGAGCGGACAGGACAGGTGACCCAAAATTGACCAACGAGGGTATTCCATCCCATACACGTCATTCTCAGTATAAAGCGGGGGGATCATGAGGGTCTCGCTCTCATTCTGCTATGGCCGGTGTCCAAGGAGAACTCCGTCTGTTTTCCTGCTGCCCCCGATCCCGATCCGTGCATCCCTGAATACAGCTCTCGACCGTCGCTAGGCCCAGCCTGGGCCTTCCTGGACCCTGCCCTGCAGTGCCGGTGGTGACGTGGCTGACTTCAGGGGAGCTCAATCTTGGTTTTGTATACATATTTGTATATATTTGATTATTTCTATTATTGTTATTATACTCTTTTTCATTATTATAGTTTATTAAAACTGTTTTAACTTTCCAACCCAGAAGTCTCTCTCCCTTTTCCCTTTCCCTCTGGGGGGAGGGGGGGGGGGATAACAGAGAGCATCTGCCGCAGGTTTAATAGCCGGCCCAGCTTTAAACCGTGACAGCAATTTATACTTAGTTATACCGAAAGGCCATTTAAGATGTACTACAGTTATTATGTGCTGCTTTTCAAGTAGTCAATTCACAACTGGCTAGAAAATACTTATAATTTGAAAGGGTAGAGAATATCAGTATAAAATACAGTAGATTCTATCACTTCAATAATTCACTGAGGATTTCAGGCACAAGGAAAAGTCTTTTATGATTAGTTGAGTGATTTCAACCACCCCTCAGAAAAACTAATTACAAACAACAAACGAAATGCTGAAGTGCTCTTAAATTTAAAACAAAAAATATGAGAGACAATATAGAACACAACAGCAAAATAAGTAAAGTGCATACCTGTTCCAAGTATGGAAATAATTTTTTGGTCAAACATTAAATAAAGCACACCACAAAAAAACTACAGGAAAATTTATTTTGCCAATACTTTTGCTTATAATCGAACAGACACCTTTCCAAAGGCTAAGCTCACCTCATGTCTACCAGCGCTCTCTGTAAAATGCATAGATTTGCCAAGCTCACCAGTGAGTGCGTAATTTTCTATTTACCTCTATTTGTTCAGTAAAAGTTCAACCTCTTGTGGCAACAAAATTAAGAGAGAAAGTCCTCTAATAATAGTGCTATTACTTTATACACATTTCCAATTTAGAGTTATATGACTTTTGACACGGTGCATTAAAACAACTATTAGACTTGTGTAAATATAGATCATTAATCAACAAGGGTAAGAACAAGGCTGTTTACTCAGTGTAATCTCACCTTAAAATAGGAGAGATTTAGTCGTATATCAAAATTCAGCAACCACAGTGCCCCAATCTGAATAAACTCAGTTATCATTAAGATTAATCTTGTACGATGCATTTTTGTCTGATCAAATTTGATCTCTTCCATGTTAGTTAATATCAGGCAATCCAAGAATGACAAAAATACATACTTGGAACAGTGGCACATTCCAGCCATCAGGAATAACCATGAAGCCCTAACGTCCAAGAATTACTATATACATTCCTGAAAATCACTTAATTTGCTCTTCTCTAATATTCCATTTGTATTTATAAATGTGATTCTACATTAAATTCTTGCTCTTTTCACAATATTTTACAATAGTCACTGAGTCGCTATATTCTGCATCCGTAACATAGGAATTCTCTATGCAAAACATGCCACAAAGCCCACGATTTGCAAAAAACTTTTATCAATCACTAAGAAAAATGATTTAAAAACAAACCAAAAAGTCAAACCTATACTATAATAGAACAGAACATACAGAATCTGTACTACACAAGGGGAAGTGACAAATTTCCTACCTAATTCAGACCATTTAGGAAACTGAGTTGACAAAACATAATTGCAAACTTCAGGATTTTCATGAACTAAATCCCTCATTTTTCTTTCATTGCAAAAAGTGAATGTAGTTGTCAGTGGCTGAAAACAAGTAAAACATCAGGCCTTGTTTACTTCTCATCTTTTAGATGAGACCAGTCATCACAGAGAGAAATCTTGGGTTTTACTAGTAGGTATTCACTACTTCGAGATCTGAAAAAGCTTTAACTCAGAATTATACAGCAAAATAACACTGAGTTGAATCTCTTCTTCTTCATTAATGTTAAATGTGACAACCAAATCAATCTGATTTTATTAATGAAAATTCAGTGTTTAAGTCCAGAAAACTTGACAGCTTTATTATTACCATGTAAATACCTGCATATGATGTACTTGCATATCAAATAAACACTACTAAAAGTGCAGTAGCTTTCTACCAGTTTAGATGTGCCTGTAAAAACCTTATGTTCACACTAATTTAAAAGGATGTTTAAAAAAGCTGGTGCTACCCATCTGAGTTTTCTAATAGTAATGTATCAGAAAGCTTTAGCTTCAGAGTAACTGCCATTTTTTTCCCAGATTTGGCACGTTTGGTTGGTCAGGAGATGGTGGAAAGTCTGTGTGCCCTGATGGCAAAACTATGGACTTCAGTTCTGTATAAGGAAACACAGCTGACTCTTATTGTTTACTAAATTTTAAGTCTCTCCCTTATCTTATATCATAGTTATGAAAATGGGTTCTCATCAAGAGACCCATTTTAACTGGAAGTATTTTAACTTCCAGAGCGGCATTTTGCTGTGTGTAGAAGAATACCGGTAAACAACAAAGATGCTGTTTACTCAGCACACGCCGTAACTGGACTAACTGGTGGGATTAAGTGCATTTAGTGTGCAGATGCACATTCGTCATGCGAGGGAGGCATCACTGCTTCGGGGCTTAGCACATCAGGCACGAAGACACGCTGTATCTTGTGCCGTGGGGTCTAAACCGACCATGCAGTCTCACCTTGTACAGAAGAGGGGGGAAAAAAAAGTACTAATCAAGGGATTACGGCTTCACGCGGCATTGCTTCATGCCGCCACCTTGCACCGAGGCGAGAGCCACACGCTGGCCTCTCTAGGCCGCTCGTTCCGCTTGTGCCTACAGCCAGCCCCCGGGCTTGGCCTGAGCAGCCACGCGAGGCGCAGGGCCCACCTCCCGCTCTTCTCCGCACCCCTCGGGCCCTGTGGAGGGGAGGGCAGGGCAGGCTGCCAGCCGCCCCCCGGCCCCGCCACCGGCCGGTCACCGGGCGCCGAACGCCGCCCGCGCGCGCCGCCGCTGCTGCTGCCGCGCGCGCCAACGGCCGCGCCACACGCGCTCCGCAACGGCGGCCAAGCCCCGGGCTGAGCCCCCCGCCCCCGGCAGAGGAAGGGGGCGGCGGCGGGAGAGGGGAGGGCCGGGACGCGGGAAGAGGAGCCAGGGGAGGGAACAGCGGCGGGGAGGCGTGCCCCAGCTACCCGCCTCTGGAGCCGCGCACTTGGACGAGCGGCGGCAGCGCCCGGCGGGACCCCGGCCGTACGCGGCCCCCCCGCCCACGGCGCGGGCCCTGCCTCACGCGGCCCCGCTCCATCCCCGCCCGCCCGCCCGCCCGCCGCGCCTCCGCAGCGCGAGGACATCACTCACGTCGGTCCCGTCCGCTTCCGTAGCAGCGCCGCGGCCAGCCGGCTGCATGGGCTGCCCTGCCTCCCCCCGCCAGTGGTCTCTCCCTCGGCCCGCGTTCCCCCTCCGCAGCCGCGCGCAGGTGGTTTTGCCGAAAACAATCACAGCTACCAAGGAAACAGCGCACGTGGCGCATGCGCGGAGGAGGGCGGGGTGAGGAGGGGCAGGAACGAAGAGCCCGCGAGGGCTGCGCTTCATGCCGGGGCGGTTTAGGCAGCGCACCCTCGTGTATGTTCCCGCCGGAAAGCCGCAGCCGTTGCGGTGCGCATGCGTGAGGGGGCCGTGCGGCGTAAGGGAGAGCGCCTGCGCAGTAGGAGCGAGCTCGTAGGGGAGCGGCGGTTGTAGGTCGACCGTGTGCGCATGCGCAATCCCGTTCCCTGATGCCCGTGTTCTGCGAAAGCGGGGCCGGGCGGCCCTCGGCGTTGGCGCCCTAAGGCGGCGGGAACGGGGCTGGGCCTGGTGATAGCAGGAGGGGAGCCGGCTGCGAGAGTTCTGGGCCGCTTGCGCGGGCGCTCTTGCCGCGCATCTGTCGGCCTGGTGGCGCCGCTTCCCGGCAGTGCCGCCCGCCCCTCGCGGGGACCTGTGAGGGGGGCCCGGAGGCGCGGCGGTGCTTCCCGCCGCCAGGTCCGCCGCAGGCTGCGGGCCGGCGGTGTGTGGCGGAGCTGGGGGCGGGGCGGGAGCCAAGAAAAAAATCCTCGGAGTAACCATCGCCGCAGAGGCGGTTTGCTGGCGCAGGAAGGGACAGGCTGCGCCCGCCTGCTCCCGCTGGCCCTACGTTACTGCACGTGGGAAACGAGAGAGGGCTCGTGATCTAAAAGCGTTGCGGGTTGCAAAGATGCCGTTGTTAGACTAGGGCAATGTGTTTTACAAAGCAGAAAAATCTCGGTAATTAGCTCAGCAGTACCTTCTGCCGTGTGCCAGGTCTGTTCTTAGTGTTGCACTCCTCTCATGGATGATTAGCTGATTACAAAAAACTTAAAACATGAAACTGGATTTTAGAAAAAAGGATGTGAAAAGCTTTAGAAACAGGAAAGCCCTTCAGGGATACCTCTATCATCCATTTAAAAAACTGTCAGAAGTACAGACTAGCTCTCAAGTTCAGACTAACAAAGTTGCTTGCAGAAGAATAAAGTCTCTGTGTAGCGGCCTCGGTTGGAGTCAGGAGGGTGTATATCAAATGTTTGCAATAGACATCACCTTTTTGCAAATGGCAGCACAAATTGATGTCCTGCAGATACCGTAGAAACACTTATTTCCTCTCTGATCTAGTAGCTAATTTAAGCAGGTTTTTTTTTTACTCTAGAAATAATAACTCATCATTACTGTCATGGAAGAACTATTTGTTCATTTCTTCTGTGTAAAAATTAATAAATAAAAATTGTAGATGTGAAGGTTCCGTCAACCACTAGAAGGCTCAAGAAATTAATGCAAGTTTTGCATGAACATGGCCATATCTTTTCAAGAGCAAAGTTGGGTAAAATTAGCCTTGAGTTGACCATGTGTTATTGCTAGAATCACAGAATCATTTTGGTTGAAAAGGACCTATAAGATCATCGAGTCTAACCATTAACACTACCATTTCCACCACTAAACAATATCCCTAAGTACCACATCTACTCATCTTTTAAATACCTCCAGGGATGGTGACTCCACCACTTCGCTAGGCAGCCTGTCCCACTGCTTGACAACCCTTTCCGTGAAGAAATTTTTCCTAATATCTAAACCCCCCCGGCGCAACTTGAGGCTGTTTCCTCTTGTCTATTGCATGTTACCTGGGAGAAGAGACTAACACCCACCTGGCTACAACCTCCTTTCAGGTAGATGTAGACAGCAATAAGGTCTCCCCTGAGCCTCCTTTTCTCCAGGCTAAACAACCCCAGTTCCCTCAGCCGCTCCTCATAAGATTTGTTCGCCAGACCCTTCACCAGCTTCGTTGCACTTCTTTGGACTCTCTCCAGCACCTCAATGTCTTTCTTGTAGTGGAGGGCCCAAAACTGAACACGGTATTCGAGGTGCAGTCTCACCAGTGCCGAGTACAGGGGGACAATCACTTCCCTTGTCCTGCTGGCCACACTATTTCTGATACAAGCCAGGATGCTGTTGGCCTTCTTGGCCGCCTGGGCACACTGCTGGCTCATATTCAGCCAGCCATCGATCAACACCCCCAGGTCCTTTTCCACCAGGCAGCTTTCCAGCCACTCTTCCCCAACCTGTAGCAGTGCATGGGGTTGTTGTGCCCCAAGTGCAGGACCTGACACTTGGCCTTGATGAACCTCATAGTGTTGGCCTCAGCCCATTGATCCAGCCTGTCCAGATCCCTCTGAGCCTTCCTACCCTCAAGCAGATCAACATCCTGCCCAACTTGGTGTCGTCTGCGAACTTACTGAGGGTGCACTCAATCCCCTCATCCAGATCATTGATAAAGATATTAAAGAGAACTGACCCCAATACTGAGCCCTGGGGAACACCACTTGTGACCGGCCGCCAACTGAATTTAACTCCATTCAGAACAACTCTTTGGGCCCGGCCATCCAGCCAGTTTGTTACCCACCAAAGCATATGCCCATCCAAGTCATGAGTAGTTAGTTTCTCCAGGAGAATGCTGTGGGAAACAAAAGCTTTGCTCAAGTCCAGGCAGACACCATCCACAGCCTTTCCCTCATCCAGTAAGCGGGTCATCTTGTCATAGAAAGAGATCAGGTTAGTCAAGCAGGACCTGCCTTTCATAAACCCATGCTGACTGGGCCTGCTAATGCTTGTGATACTGTGATCGTGACATTCACAGTTCCCAAGCATAGTGTCCCTCAGATTCTGTCAAGAATTACACCAGCTGCCAGAGGAATATGCATTCTGAAAACTTGTTTCATTGTTTCTCAAGTATTATTAGTGACAGATGTTATCTCTTTCTGGTACTTACCTGTCCTCTGCTTTCTCAAATGCTTACACTCACTGAACTGATAGGTAGGGGTATTTCTTTTTTTGATAAGGCAGGTATCCTGGATTGTCTTCGTATAACACAATAAAACAAAAAAAAGATAGTTCTTCAGCATTTGTTTTGCTGCCTTCTATACGTAGCATATTTACATTCTTGCATATCTCTGTCCTTGGTAGTACCCAAAACTCAAATAATGGCCTTGAACAACTTCACTTTGAAGTTGGCCTTGCATTGAACAGGAGATTGGACCAGGTGATAGCCAGAAATCCAGATGTCCCTTCCTAACTAAGTTGTATGATTATGATGTTATTTGTTATGTTTATAATTAACATATAATTATATGACAGTTCTAGTGCTAGCTTTTACAGTAGCCAAGACACTTAAAATGGTCTCAGGGTCAAACCCCATAGATTTTTTTGTACACTATAACTAATCCAAATTCTAGCCCCAACTTTCAATGTAGAGAAAATGATAAAATGGTTCCCCAAGAGAACAGTGGTTTATGATTATTGTGATATGTAATCTCTGTTTGACTAGCCTTATGTTAACTCTATGAGTTGTTTAGGATGCAGCAGCAAAGCTACCTCTTCAACACCTTCCTTTATAAATGTCAATACCAATCCTAACAACTCCAGTACAGTCAAGAAACTAATAGGTGTGTACCTTGCTTGTCAGAGTGATCAGACAAATTGTACTGAAAACTAGACATTTTATTGAGAATCTGTTACAGGACAGTGACTGGTGAAGGCAGACTCCCAAAAGTTTTCCATATACCATCATGCACAGTGACCTGAGAGCTCCCTTGCACAGTTTCATAGTTATCTGCTATAATGCTGCATAAGCACTGTCCTCCCCAGTAAACATAACCCTACATATTGTGCACATACACAGATATTCTAGCACGGTCTGCAGCGTGATCTCAATGAAGTCTTCATCCTGGCTGTTTGGTATGTCTGTCTCTAGGGGATGTTTTTATGGCTCAGCATGTTTAGTCCTCTAATGGAGTCATTGTCGTATTATGAAGAAAAAAAAAGAATTATACTGCTGGACCCTGCCATGGCCACACTGCTAGGGAGAGGGCTGTCGTGACAGGGTTTGAGGGTGTATGGTAGTATAATTACCATACAACAGAATCACTTGCTTACAGATGAGGGAAGAGCCTAGAGTTAGATTTACGCTTTTGGAGAGTTAAGGGCTGAAGAGGTAGTCCTGTATCCTCTGAGGCTAGTGCAGATAACAACTGAAGCAAAGGGAATTTGAGGCAGGATTTTTGGAAGCTGAGAGTCACTTGTTTTTGTTTATGTGGTTAGTGTACGGTTGAGATGGAAGGGACTGCAAAGCTAGTGGTATTGCTGGACCCTCTGTGCCAGTAGTTCAGGAAGAAGGCTTTCTGGGGCAGACTCATAGCTAATTAAATGAGAGATGGAGTTTCCTTCACTGTACTGAAGCTTTCAGGTTATGACTAGAGTTCTTTTAATAGTTGGGACAGCAGGAACTGTAGAATATATTGCTGGATATGGCAAACCAATAGGCTTGTGGAAAGTGAGGCAGGTTGAAATGAAAAGTGATTAATCTTTTATGGTAAATTCTGAAGAGTGCTGTCAGTCTTGAAATTAGGCTTCCTGTGAGGATTAGGATTGGGGTTAAATAAGAATCTTCTGTGGCTCACAGGACTAAGATGTGGGTTGGTGCCCACCATATAAAATCCCAGGGTGTGTGGGATTGTAATTCTTAGAAGGGTAAGTGTTGAGGCTCTTGCCAGACAGCTTTTCTGACAGCAAGACTGAAGAAAGATCTTACTTTTCGAATCTGTTAAAAGGTAAGATCATGCAAGTCCCCCAGGGCTTGGGTGAAAGCTGAGCCTGGCAGAGTGAGAAGTATATGGCAGCTGGGAGGCTCAGTTACGGTTAATTCAAAACCAGTCATGAACCCCCCTCAGTTCAAGAAGGACAGGGAACTGCTAGAGAGAGTCCAGCGCAGAGCCACGAAGATGATTAAGGGTGTGGAACATCTCCCTTATGAGGAGAGGCTGAGGGAACTGGGTCTCTTTAGCTTGGAGAAGAGGAGACTGAGGGGTGACCTCATTAATGTTTTTAAATATGTAAAGGGCAAGTGTCATGAGAATGGAGCCAGGCTCTTCTCAGTGACATCCCTTGACAGGACAAGGGGCAATGGGTGCAAGCTGGAACACAGGAGGTTCCACATAAATATGAGGAAAAACTTCTTTACGGTGAGGGTAACCGAACACTGGAACAGGCTGCCCAGAGAGGTTGTGGAGTCTCCTTCTCTGGAGACATTCAAAACCCGCCTGGACGCGTTCCTGTGTGATATGATCTAGGTAATCCTGCTCCGGCAGGGGGATTGGACTAGATGATCTTTCGAGGTCCCTTCCAATCCCTAACATTCTGTGATTCTGTGACACAGAAAGCACATGTGATATTGTCTGAGATTTGACCTATCAGCAGCAGTAGTGGGCTACAAGGACTTCTAAGTAAACCTGGCACTAGACATCAACAAGTTTTCCTATTACTAGGTCAAACTTCTGTCAAGTTTCCAGGAATACTGGTTTCATGAGAATGTCTTAATGAGTTCTGTGGCCATTACACCTATGAAAGACCCGAGGTATTTTTGCAGTGTGAGTTCGATAAGCAAGTGGTGATCAAGACCGTTTGCTGTGCCAGAGGAGAATTCCACCTCACCTCTTCAGCTGACTTGTTTAGTTGAATTTTTTTTGGGAATAGACAGAAGGAAACACTGCAGCTCTTAGACATAAAGAACAGATTCTGTGATAAAACCAAGAATATAAGTCTGTGTTAAATTTGGTACCTTCAGCCTGGGATAGTTAAAAATCAGTATTCTGGAGTGAAGAATATTCCAGATACAAAGCTACTGTAAGACAAGATTTGACGTGTGGATCTAAAGATTTTTTTTCCCCCATGTTTCTTCCTATGAGGTCCCATGTCTTACAGTTCTTCCTATGTACTTTGCATAGCACATAACATGATCTGCTGATATTAAGCAGTTCTTAAGTTTACTAGTCACACTTTCACTACAGCTAAAAATGTTGCAATATGTATCCAACATCAGTGTCACAAATATCCTTTGTTCCATTTCCTGGCAGTGAAATTTTTTTTTTAAAGAGTTAGACATTGCTCATTATTGCAAAGGCAATGGGAGTCAGGAACAGCATCTCCCATCCAGCCTAGGAACTTTGACAGCCCCAGAAATAGTAGGATGAGTTTTGTGTGTACTTTGATGCCTGTGGCACAGACCAAAGAAAAGAAAGCATATTCCAAACACAACACATCCTGCCCAAAAGCATACACAAGTGTGCAAATCCTGTTCTGCTGAAAGGAACAAAACAAGGCTTTTGAAAAAGATAGATGTGGTTGCATGGAGTTTTTCAATGGATTGAAAAGCATGTGCTCACTGCAACTGATTTAGCAGTTGCAGGGGCTTGTATATAGAAGGCTTCCCATTACTTACCTTACATTTGCTATGTGTGAGAGGCAGAAAGGAACATGCACAGTGATGACACATTGTAGTGTACAGGTAGAAAGTTTGTAGATATCAGATGTATTCTGAAAATCTCGCAGGAATTCCAGAATGACAAAGAGTGAATCAAGGCTCTTGTCAGAGCCTGACTTTCAGCAAAAGGGTAAAATCTATCGCATGCAGAGGACAACCTCTAGGTGTCAACTTGAGTGTACAAAATAGAAACAGGATTTGGGGTTGGGCAGCTCAGCTCTAAAGATGCAGTGATATTTTTGCAGAAGTTAATTGTTTAACTAATCTGGATTATTTTCTCTTGATAGTTGAATATAATTCAGTTTCTGTTATTGGGTATTCTGAGCAAACGATCTGATTGTTTGCCATAAGTTGAATCTTGAGTAATTTATGGGGCAACTCGTAGAATTTTAATGATATTGATAAGAAAAAGAAATGTCACAAAAATGACTTTAAAGTCAACGACCAACTTCTTTAATAAACTTAGAGACCAATTGTGCAAGATGCTCTGCATCCTGAGATTATTGTATCTTGCATTGCCAAATTCCTAGTGCTTTGAAAGCAAGTCATAAGGTCTGACTATTTTGGAAAGCTGGTGTTCCCTAAATATACAGATATTGGCAGTGTAAATGTCTGTACATGCTTGTTTGGCAGTGTACATTTCTGTGGCCTTCTCTCAGAGAGCTTCAGCTCTTTGAGCTGAAAAGATTTCCGTTAGGTCAATCCCTGATTTACCTCCTAGTCCTAAAGTGAGTACCCTCAGTTCAGGGGGTTACGTAAGCATGTAATGTACTCAGTCCTTTCTCAGAAGAGAGCTTTTGCATGTGTTTAAGAGTGTCCTTTATCCTCATTGACTTTTTTGAGCCATAGTTACTGTCTTAAAGTGTTTTCCTGAGTGAGGACAAGAAGAAATTATTGCCATGGATTTTTTTTTCCTTCTGTCACCTTGTGGGTGATAGTTCTTCCAAAGCTAAAATTCTGTAGTGCAGAATACTTATTTCACAGTTTACTACAGTTTTTACTTGTAGGCCAAGAGCAAAAAATTATTGCACTAAAATTCAGCAAAACAGCTGAAGAAACCTACTTTTTTTCTATTTGAAGATGTTTCCAGTTTAGGACTTTGAAATGTTTTAAGAAACTCAAGGCTTAGTTGTCATATTAATGCAGAGAATTGGAGCAAGGCTGGAACTACGAAGTTGCACAATCCTAGGATCTGATATTAATAGGCAATGTAAGATTCCTAAATTTTTAATGAGTGATTTTGTTTTTTATTTTAAATGGGCTGAAGTTAATTAGGGGGTCACATCAACACTCCCTCGTATCTCAGATTGTGTACCAACATGTTCAACGTAATAGATTATCTATTTAATAATAGATATAATAATTTGTTTTATTTTTACAACACGAGAAAAAGAATAAGATATACTCATTTTGTTTAATTGCCCGAAAGCTAGGTTTCAGAAGCCGTGGGTTCAAATTGTCTTTCCAGACAATGAGGTCATGAGCCCTCTGGAGTGAAATTTTGATTGTGATTTCAGTAGAGTTAGTGTTTCTTGAGCAATATCTCCTGAGGTATAACTAAATCCCTACTGATGTTTTCATGTCTTCAGAACAAGAACGCTAAGTCTTGTCTTTTTGAAAGCAGGTTATAATCTGGAAAACTGTATTATGTTCGCAGAAAGCTGCAGGTACCTTGCCACAGGATGGCAGTGTAACAGCGCATATCATTAAGTCTAATTTTTCTGAAGTGTTCTGGAGACACTGGGTATCGGAGCTAGAATGCGCCTGCAATTAAGTGCAGCGTTATTGCTTTTTAACTTTTCAGAATACCGTTGTCCCCCTTGTATGGTTAGTACGTCTTTGCATATATTTTAATTACATTGTTTTCCTTTTGTGCTGTTTATTAGCTATACAATAAGCTTTAATAAAGAATAATGAATCTCCCGAATTTCCCTATTGTGTCCTATGATTAATAGTCTTTTATTTGTAGACTACATGCCACAATCTTTTTTTTGAAAAGCAATTTATTCTTTAAAATGTAATTGTTGATGTGTTTCATCTGGTATCTTTTCTTTCTTTTAAAGGGTTTTATTTTTTTAGCAGGTCAGTTTGGAGATTTTAGTTCATAGTCCTTTGGTAGGTTCTCATAACTCTTATTTTCAAAGCCTTCAAGCTACCTACCTTTTTAATCATTATTGTTTATCTCACTGGGATATTTTATCCTTCAGTATTTTGCTAAGGTTCATCTCTTTCCAGGCTTCCAGTGTTTTTTTGAGTAAGAATCACTATTCTTGTCAGCAAAAGAGTTGCCATTTTTTTAACTTGGGAAATACTTTAGTAGTTCCATTGCAAATATGCTGTTGTGCATCCTTGTTGTTGTTTGTTTCTAATAAATCTGTTGTGGAGTCTTGCTAGAGCTTCACTGAAGGTATCTGAAAGGTAAATGAAACAATGTAAATTTGTCTTCATCGCAATTTTGTAAGCCATATTTATCAAAACCATTACTGTTTTCTGCACTTTTTATATCAAAGCCATTAAAATTTTTCTTCCTTTTCTGATTCGCAAATGGATAACGAAACTTTGGACTTGTACTGAAGTACAAGAGTCTGCCTTTCTAGGTGGACTCTAGGTGATCCACATGACTGTGTTGCACTTGGCCAATGCACATGAAGGAGCTGGTTTTTGTAGAGAGCAGCTTTGGCTTGAGTGTGCCTAAATAGCAGTCAAAATTGAGATACGTTGCAGTGACTTTTAAAATTTATTCAAAATGCAAGAAAGATGGGATAGGTTTTGACTGGGTTTCACTTTGTTGTGAAACAATCTGGGGCTAAATAACATGAGAAGTCTCATCTTAGTTTTGTACTGATATTCTGCATTCAACCTAATGTGCATTTTTATTTCTACGGTGATGGGCCCTGACTTATTAGGTAATTCTGCCTTTATTAGGGTGATGTGCTCATACTGTGGTATAGTCAGATTCTGGCATCCGCCCAGCAAAAATGAAAACTTCAGCTTTAGTTTATCTCACTTAAACGCACCATTCTGTCAAAGTTACATATGAGGTTTATAAAGATGCTTTAGAATTCAGTGTAAGTTGACATTTCAGATTCATTTCTGAGTAAAATGAGCTCAAAATGAAACTTAGTGAAGAAAGTGACTAATTAAACATCCAAATGGTTTGATGATTGAGAGCAAAATGAACAGAACACATTATTTTTCATTAAACATTCCTCCTTAAGTATGGTGCAAGGCAAGAACACAAATTACTTGTAAAGGTGCTTGTAGTTTAAAAAAAAAAATCCTGCAATTCAGATACTCAACATGGACAAGATTTAAGTCTCTGTTCTCCCGTTTCTGCGTGTTCTGTTGACCAAGAAACCAGGAACTGACTGAAGATACTTTTCTGCTGTTCAATTTGTTGGCTAGCTCTACAGCCTTCTCTCCCCAGATCTAGAGATCTTTAAGAATCCCCTCTTGGCAGGTTTTTAATATATCTTTACCCTGTCACAACGCATAATGAGTATCTATTTTAGCCATTGTTTCTATGTACATTTTATCAAGTCTATATTTTCTAACTCCTACTTACATGTCTGTCTTGATTCTGTTACCTCCTGAGTACAGGCATGACTTAGTTTAGAAAGAAGTTATTGGCAAACAGTTTTTCTTTTCCCAGTTTCTGATTTCAGTATACAGTTAACTCAGTTCTTAACTTTTGTGTCTGAGACCAG
Organism: Nyctibius grandis; assembly: GCF_013368605.1. Classification (NCBI taxonomy): domain Eukaryota; kingdom Metazoa; phylum Chordata; class Aves; order Nyctibiiformes; family Nyctibiidae; genus Nyctibius; species Nyctibius grandis. Next base: position 65,797,250 of record NC_090658.1, on the reverse strand, counting down.
AAATCTAGGAATTTTCCTTGGTCCTCCCTCTTTTCCCTCTGTGCTCTGGTTTTCTCTCAGACTTTCTCTGTCTACTCTTGGAATGCAGTCAGAATTTGTACTTAACATGGTATTGCCTCTTTTTTCTGTGTTTGTCCCATTTTTTTCTTGTCTGATACAGCTTCCTCTTACAGTTTTTCTGTATCCTTTTTCTGTTAAGCCAGGTACTCTACAGGCAGCTGCTCTTTCTTCTTGCTGCAATAGAGCTAAGTCTTTTGCCTCAGGATGTAGAACTTAATACCCATGTGTTTTGCCGCTGGTTTCCTGTCACTGCAAAAAACCCGTGTAAAACAAGGACATAGCAACCTGACCACATCAGGGGCAATATCAGATGCACGTACATAAATCAGTAAAATGGAAAACCTACTTTGCTTTATACCAATGTATTGGAAAATAACAGTATCAATGTTAATTGATTACTCCTGAAATACTACTTTTACTACTCTCATCTCTTTGGTATTTTGACGGGCAACGTTTCTTGCTAGGTTTTTTTAATGATTTTGTAAACTGTTTCTTGCCTATGGTCATTATATTGTTGGCAGTCTTTTCCTAAGACCATATGTAGTCAGGTTCTACCTATCAGATACAGTAATTGCCTATCATTCTCCATTTCAGCATTATACCTCTTGGTTCAATTATTCTACTTTTAAACGTCTCTGATCTCTTGATCATTTCTCTGACTCGGGCCTGCAGATCCTTGCAGGATTAAAAATTTTTGTATTACCTCAACTCTCTGAAGCTTTCTTATACTGCTTATTGAATCACCTTCTCTTGTCTAAATGTTTGTTTTTCCATTTCCACACTGCAGCCTTCTTCTTCTATGGGTTATCAGATAAAGCTGGAGAACGCTTGAATCCTCACTCCTATATAATATATATAAGTTGAATTACTAGTGAATGGTTATTAAATTACTTTCATTTCTCACTATGCATTTTAGTGTACTTTGCATTACTGTGTAATTTTGGTGTTTCATAGCTCTCACCTTTTGTTTGCGCTGCCTGAACTTCAGTTTTTCTATGACCTGATAGGGCCTGCCTATCTCAGGCTAGCTCATTGAATTAATTCTACTTTCTAGTAGTTACAGCAACAGGTACTAATCAAATGAGCTGTGGAAAGAAAAGTCTTGCCTTAGAATCATAGAATACAGGACTCTGAAGTGACTTGCATTCTATTTGTCCTTTTTAAGGGAAGGTAAACTATACCCATATCATCGCAGACTGTTCTTAAAAATCTTCCAGAGCTGGAGTTTCCACAGCCTCTTCACCCACTGTGGCCTGATGTGTTGTTACCCTTGCTCTTAGAAAGTTCATAGAACAACCCATGTTGGAAAAGACCTCAAAAGATGGTCTGATACACCGTTTCATGTGAAAGTGAGCCTAGAAGAGCTTATCTTCCACCCTGTCCAGTCATGTCTTGAAAACCTCCAGTGATGGGGACTCCACCATGTCCCTGGAGAGGTTGTTCCAGTGATTGATTGTTTTCACAATTTCTTTCTTATATCAAGATGAAACCTCTTCCAGTGCAACCTGTATCTATTGCTCCTTGTCTTCTCCATGTGGCTCCTTGTGAAGACAGAGCCTTTGTCTTCTTTGTAGCCACCCTTTAAGTATTGTAATACTGTGATGAGGTCCCTCTGAGCCTTCTTTTCTCCAGGGAGAAAAGACCTAACTCCTTCAGTCTTTCCTCATGGGGCAGGTTCTCCTGCTCTTTGATCATCTTTGTGGCCCTACTTTAGACTCTCTCCAGGCTCTCCGCATCTTTCTTGGTTTGTGGGGACCAGAGTTGTACACAGTATGCCAGGTGCAGCCTGACAAGCGCTGAGTAGAGTGGGACAATCGCATCTCTATCTCTGCTAATAATGCTCCTTTTGCTGCCATTTAGGCCTATTACTCCTGTTCCCTGCAAAGAGATTAGATTATTGCTTTCTTCTTTGCAACAGTCAAAAGGAGCATTCTTCAGAATTTGAAGAGTTAACAATTTTTCCCCTCAGTCTTTTGTCCAGCCTGAACAATCTCAGTGCTTTCAGTCTTTCCTCGTAGATGGTGTTTTAGAGACCTTCAGCCATGCCCGTTGCTCTTTGTGAGACTCTGGAATTGGTCCAAATCTCATTTAAAATGTGCCTGAATTAAACACAGTATTGCAGGTTAGGCCTTAGTTTTGAAAATAACGGCTTTACCAATATTCTGGATGGTAGTCATGTGTGCTTTTTCCCAATGGCTTTGATATTGTTGACTCACATACAGCTTGTGAACACTGTAGTTTCAGATCCTTTTCAGCAGAGCTGCCAGCTAAGCATTCCCCAACCTGTATACATGCTTATGGCCATGTGTAAGTCTTGCACATGTCCTTACTGAATTGCAGTCTCCTTTTGCAGATTTATTTCCTGTTTGTCAAGATCACTTTGAATTATAGCCTTCCTGTCCAAAACGCTAGCAGTTCCTCACAGATTGGTGTAACTGCCAGTTTGAAAAGCTTCCTCTTTATTATACATCCCAGTTCAATGACTAATGCATCAATGGTATCAGACCCAGGGCAGACTCTTGCAAATGTCACATTGATACAGCCTTCCTTATTGATAGTGAATTAATGATAGGTACTTCTAAATAGGTTTTCCACCAGTTTTACACCATCTATGTGCTTATTTCCTCTAGAGTAGGTAACATATGCATAAGCGAGCTAGAGATATGTGAGACACTGTCAAAAACTCTACAAAAGATAGATATATGGCATCTGCTGTCTCTTCCTTATGCACAAAGCTTGATACCCTCTCAAAGCATGTTACTCTCTCACAGAAAGAAACTATGATCCGACAATCTGTTTTCAACACAACTATGATGGGTGTTACTTCAGTCATGTAGTGTTTTGATTATTCATTCCATATTTTTTTATTTTTTTAATAGGAACTTCTACTAAGCAGATTGTTAGGCAATTACCAAGCAATGCTTTTCATCTTTCCCATACCCTTTTACATTTGCACTTGCCGAGCCTTGGAAGTTCCTAGAGACGGTCCAAAGAAGGATCACAAAAACAGAACTGCAGAAGAGCTACGATGTAGGACTAATTCAGTTTATTAGAAAGAAAGCTGAGGTGCCGTAAGTGCCTGTGCTGAGGTACTTTCAAGGCCAAGGTGGTTACTAGGCTCATACTAATCCTTACCTTTGGAACTGGGAAGGAGTTTTTTCTCTGGCTTGGGTTAACAAGAACTTTTGCTTCCTTCAGCAGTTACTGGTATGGTTTGCCTGCTGGTATCATTTTTCTTGACGTAGCCAACATCTGTCGCTGACAGCCAAACCCTTGTCTTTGCTTGGGACATAGAGCTTGATCTTCTGAGAATGGAAACATTTTACTAAAGTCTTTCAGATTTATGTACAGGTACCTGGATAAAATCTCATGGCCTCTTACCTCCATAGGTTGATTAGATGATTTAATGGTCCTTTCAGCTCTTAAATATTATGAAATTTAAGAGTAATTTATCAAAGAAAAAAATATTCATATTTTCTGTTTTGTTTCATTTTCTGGCACTAACAAGTATGCCCCTTTTTAATTATTTTACTCCAAGTTTATATTAACGTGCAATTCTGTGTTTGGTGGGAGAAGTCCGTATTTCACAGAACAAAAACAAACACTTCATCGCAGCCTCTGATATGAAGCCACATATTGGCAAATGATAATTGTGAGTTGATGATTTGGAAATTCTTTTCATACACTTCAGCAACACAAGATCCCTCTTAAAGGCAAATAATAATTTAGATCGATTTCTGCTGGTTCAAGTCAACTGAGAGACTTTCTTGCTTGTTTTACAAAATCAGTCTTTTATGTGTTCCCTTCTTAAAATGCGTCAATTTTTACACATAGCTGAATCACAATTATAGACTTAATTGTAATTTTAAACTCAGAAAAATATGCCTCTCTTACACAAAAAAAAGTCTGAATGCTGCGATATTTTCAAGGTAGCTGAATTTTTACTATTTGGTAGACAGTCTGATAAGAATTGCTGGAAAAAAGAACTCCAAAGGCATACTTCACCTTATTGTAACCATTGCACTTTGACTACACAAAACCCTCTTTGTGAAGTAAGAGAGTTGGCCTCATCTCTTTTAGAGGCATCCTGAAACAGAAAATTTGTCAGATCACTTACATAAAAATAGAAAAAATGTAGTGAATTTTGTCTCATTTTAGTGAATTAGCTGTCAACCCTAAATGGCTAAAGATAAGATGCTTCAATTTCACAGTTCTCTTTGCACTTTAAAGAATATGATCAGTGCCTACTGAAAGTATCACTGTTTCTCAGCCATAGAGGAGCACTAAATTGTCCCTTAGTATGTACCATTGTTCTGGTGACCCACACATGCTGTGGAACTTAATCATCTCTCAAGTGGTTTGCAGCTGACAGCATTTGCTTGCTTCAGACTTTTTTTTTTTTTTTTTTAAATCAGAGAGAAAAACTTAAGTCAGACTTGTCTTTTTGAATAAATGCACTGCTTGTTTTTTTAGTAACACAGAGATGTAAAAATAGAAATAAGGGGGTTTTTTGTTCACTGAAAAACACCTTGTTCTTTTAAACTTTGCTTTGGTTGTATCCTTATATATTAATCTCTTCATTTAAAAGACTTTAAAGAATTTTTATTTTTCTTATGCCTTTTTTCCCTGCTTTACTCAGCTGCTATATAAGGCAACTTGGATGACAGAGGCATTGATGTCTTGTGCCCTTGTGTCAGACTGGTTTCATTGGTAATATTCTCACATTTAGTCAGGCATTTCACAGGCTTTGTGCTTCATCATACAAACCTCTCGCTGGTCCAACGCCAGAGGGGGAATCACAGTTTAACCTGCCGTTACCTGCACTGCCGACCGTCACAATGTTTTCATGAGTCGGTGGGTTTCAGCTAAAACTGTGGTTCCCATTCCTCCCTCTTCCCAAGCTGCTTGAAAGAGCATCCTTAGCCCTTGGCCAGGCTCCTCCTGCACATCTCTGTGGTGGCAGTGCTGCCTCTGGCAACAAGCCATGCATTCTCCTTACCAGTTCAGGAGTCTGGAATCATCTCAAAGCCAGAAAGGAGGAAGTAAAGAGTCCAGCTGCTTGAAGGAGTTCTGCTTTTTTTCTTAACCTATGACTGATAGAATAATTTTCTTCATCTTTCTTTTTTCCTCTTGGTGTAGGAACTGGAAGTGCTCTAAGTTGATAGCTTAGGGAGAGCAGAGGTGAGACAGAGAAGATCAGAATGAACTTGAGGGCAAGGTCGATTTGGGGCCCAGGGGTTTGACGTATACAGAATCGTGAAGTTTTGTAGCAGATGCTGAAATTTGCCATAGTGTCATGTTTCAAGTAAGAGTAGCTGTGATTCAGATGCACCTAATACAAGCATACTATTACCTCCATCATTTTTCTCATTCATGATCATGTGTAGTAGTTACAAAGAGCTGACAGAAAAGTGCATTCTTAATTATCATGCAAATATTATACAATAACTAGTCCTCAAATGTATATATTACAGAAAAAATGTGTAGTGAAATGAGCTTGTGTGCACAAGTCCTAAAAGATTAGCTGTCACACTCAGTTTTACACAGAAAAGACAGTATAAGATTGTGTTTCTTTTTTTGATAAATGAAGTATTAAATCTCTCTAGAGCTATCCAGCAACAGGCTGCTTTTTAGGCAACAAACTGCATTTCATTAGCAGAGAAGCTGAAATTTGTTATCTATATCAAAATAACTACCAAGATTAAAGATTACAGGAAATATGCAAGGGTATATTTATACTCAGGGGGGTTTTCTTACTCCTACTCCAAATAGTAGTTCTTACTCAGGAAGGCCATACCTGGGGATGCAGTTCTTCCAAGAACTGGGTCACACTTTTAACCACTGCAAAAATTTTTCACTAGTTTCAAGTCTTGGTTTTGCCAACTAGGCAGAGCAGAGACATTCCAAACAGAGCATCCAAAGGACACTCTGCGTATTTTTGTCATTTCTCTTTGTATTTTCCTCCAAATGTAGTAATGTATTATTTGTAATGTAATCTTCACAATGTACTGAAATAAACTTATATTTACTTTTCTCCTACAGCTTTTCTGGTCCTACATCTGGTTCCACCATGGCAAATAGTCAATGTTCCATCCCCCCCATGGGTGGGAACATCATTAGCATGTGCTGACTCCTCTTGGAGTGTCATGCCATTGTAGAGGTTGGGAAGTCCTGAAGAATCTGGTGAGAACATTTCAAGTGAACTGAAATGGCTTGATCGCTGGCTGGCAACTTGGGTGCGAGATTTGGGGAACAAAGCCTCTTTTAATGAATCTGAGTAAAAGTGTATCTCTAGGGAGAGCAGATCTGATATTCAGGGATTGCCTTAGACTGTCCTGTTCATACTCCGGGCAAAGCTGGCAAGTTAATGAGCTATTACTGACATACATTCTTCAGGGACAAGGGAACTGAGGAAAAAAACCCCAAACCATCAAAAGACAGATCCCCAAAATAAGAATACAGTAAATGTTCTTTATAAAAAAAAAAGACTTTTTTCTCTTGTAATATTGGATCACTTCTACTCTCCATAAGCTTTCAAAGATGTTCTCAGTGAAAAGAATGATTATGGTGAAATCATCAAGTTAAGGACCATTTATGGATCTGGATAACATACACAAAAGACGTCAAAATGGCTTACTTGATAGAAAGAATACGCTCACTTTTCCTTGGGAAGGATGGCATTTTAGGGACTGGAGAATACAAACTTTCTTTGGCAAACAGGGCAGGAGTGCTTGCTTTGCAGAAGGGAAAGTCAGGGTATTCATGTAGGTTTCTCTGAGGCTAGGAATGGTCTAGAATTCAGCCGAGGGTATGTGGTTGCTGTGTGAAAACTGAGAGAACCTCAGCACCTTCCCGAGGAATGGAAAGATACAAGAACGGACTAACAGGAAGAAGAATAATTTTCATTTGATCCTAGTTTCAATGTCCACCTGGTACTGGGGAGATGAAGGGAGTTTTCGCCTGAACCCTTTAACATCTCCTTAGTTAAGATATCCTTCAGAGTAGAGAGAGAATGTTTTGCTGGCAGTTCTCTGTCCTTCCACATGTGAGGATCACACAAAGGCTTTTAACTTCAGCTCTTTCGGTTATTTTGCAGAAGCCTCACCTTTCAGATTTGGCATGTAACGCAAACACGGGGATGTAAACTGAGCTACATGTTCACAAAAATATTAAACCATAAAGATGCAAAGTTTCCTCTTGGGCGAGGAGAATGCAATGAAAGTATTTCTTATGTGGTTTTTGTTTAAAACTGCTACAGTTTTGAACAGAAACTCAGTAAGATGTGCTCAGGTTTAATGTTTGTAGAGCTTTGTTCTCATCTGTGCTTTGGATCTTCTGCATGTTCCTTTTCTCAAGGGAATGAGGCCAAGAGTTTTATTCTGACTTTATGACAACTTTGTACAGCTCTATCCAGTACTGAAATGCATGATACACTGGTAAAAAAAAAAAAGAAAAGCCTATCTTTATTTTAAAACAAACAGGTTTTATCTGAATGTTATACTCTGAATGGAAGCTAAAAATCTTAAAAGTAATGCTCCTTTTCAAAAGGAGCAGGCAATTAAGTTAAGAAAACAACATTGCTTCTCTTGTGTACCTAGAGTTCTGTATGAGAAATAATTAAAAATACAATGCCTTCTTGTTTAAAAAAAATTATTTCCAACTTCCATGTGTGGCAATCAAACCAAAAGGGTTACCACCTTTTTATAAATTTAAAACATTGCTTCATATGCATCCAGCTTTTGTTTTAATGCCAGCCCTTCTCATGGAGTGCTACATTATTATTTTCTGAACAAAAGTGTATTGATCAGTTTAGGAAGTTACTGAATAAATTTGTGTCCTGTTTTCTCATGATTATCATATTAATTTCCACTTACTACTTTCCAAATGCACTAAATAGAGAAGTTGAATAAAAGTTTAAGTGAAAGTTTGTTCTTACTTTTAAACTCTTATAATGGACTTCTATACTATACTGTAGAGAACTAGAGAAAATAGAGAAAATACTGTCGAGAGAAGCTAGCAGAGATTTTACAAGGTGATGATAGCTGACTGATTTTCTGTGTTTTTTTTTTCTGGGTTTTCGATTGTTTTTTTTCCCCTCCTTTTTTTCAGGGCAAGCTAAGGAAACCTAGCAACTTGGGGAAAATATTGTATATTTAACACCCAGATCAAATATTTTCAGCTTAAAAATAGTCATGACTTTCTGCACACTTTGACTATGAAGTAGGACTGTGTCTTAATTGATACTGAAGACTGATGAGCAGTGATGAATCAATCCAATGCTATCCTACCTGCTGCAATTACTTATTAAATTTATCATATCATTTTTGTCACCTTGCACTTTTTTATTTTTTTAAGAGGTTACATGCAAGGTCATGACTTATGAGAAACTGCTGAGGATCTTTAACTTTTTGTAGACTTAATTATTTCACACTAAAGTTGTTGACTGTAATACAACTCAGACTTGAAATTTGCAATCCCTGTTGGGTACTTTGTGTAGTTTTATTTGAGAAAGCTGTAATTTCATGCTGAAATTCTCACTTGACATTGTGACTCTTGGCACACTTTAAATTCACTGTTTGTCTTGCTATATAACTAGGTATTCAAGTTAAATATGTGGTAGATCATTAAAAAGAAAATACTATTCCACATTTGAGGCCTTTTTTACTTAAAGAGGGCGAAAATTTTTCATTAATTTTCTGGTTTTATATTTTTTTTTTAAGTAAAAATCATTTCTGAGCTACCAATTTGCAGCAAATTGAAACACAAAGGACTTTATTACTGTGTTCACGTAATGAAATCACATACCTGTTTAATTGTTAAGAAATCACATCTTTTTAAGTATTTCAGTAGAATTCCTTGACCGAGACACTTGTGGGCATAGTACTTATTAGTTGACAGTATTATTGTTACTGTCTAGTTACCTATCATAAAACTGTTCAGCTGCTTACATCTTTGGGTTCCACTATACATCTTGAATAGTAAATTAAGCAGGTACAAGTTCATCTATTGTTTGATTTTGCAAAAACTTCATAAACAGGTTCTCTGTCTCCTAAAATGCACTAGTGATGCATTTGTTCCCACGGTCTTCAAAATTGGACAAATTTGTAGTCCTGCTGTAGTCCTACTGACTGAAAGACAAAGACTAGCTCTCAGGTTTTTTATTAAAAGAAAATGGTAAAACTGCTACAGAGACTTAAAAATTGGTTTTGACTAAAAAACACTAAATATATTTAGCATTTGCACAGATGCATGTGGCAGATGTAGTTCTGTCCTCCGAAATATCCTCATGCAATGAGCACAGTCAGATGTTCTGAAATTACAAAAATGGGGAGAAGCCAGTTGTTTGGCTTCATCAAGCACCTTTTTTTAAGGCAGGGCTAGTTAATAGAAGAACAAAGGCATTATTAAATAGATGGAGATGTTAATATCTGGACACACTGGGTACAGAAATGAAACAATCTACATACAAGTAACACGTATCATACTCAGAGTTCCCTAACATAGAAAACTTGTGTCTTTTGTATTGTCTTACAGATGTTAATATACTGATTTCATAAAGCCAATCAGTTTTTCTAGGATAAAGGTAGGAAGAAGATATTATGGCAGTGATGGCAAAGCTATTGAGTGTTTTATAACAAATTTAAGTTAAAAGATTTGTAACTCGTTGTCACCACCAGTCCAAATATTTGTCTCAATAGTGACTCCTATGCAAACCATTTAAGATTTTTTTTTCCTAATTTTAATAATAGCCAAGCAGTCCTTAATTGTCCTATCATAAGCCATTGTTTTCCCCAGCATTAGCTATTTTCTGCTTCTGTAGGTCTTGCGGAATTAAGCACTGTTTATACTATAAGAACCACTAATACTTCCCAACCCAAATGCAGGCAAATGCCATCTCCCAACAAGACAGGGATGAAACCCCAGTACACAATGCTGTTTAAACTTCAACTCCAATATGAGAATTGACCATAACTGCAGGATCCACACTCCCCTAGAAGCTTCCATAAGCAATTCAGTGTTTCCAATATTCCCAGCATCAGATCTCACCCTAGGCCGTGAAGGATCCATTGTTAAAACTAACTTCGAGCCTGTACTCTACCAAACCATAACCTTATACCTAATTCAAATCAGGTATAATCGTTGCCAAACGACTCTGATGCAATGCTAAGCTGGCCCCACTCACCCTTGCCACTGTTAGCTCTTACACTATTTCTCTTAACCTCACAGAGTACAGCAGCAAAGCAAGCTCTTACAGCTCTGCTGCCTTAAATCCTAAGCCTAACGCTCGTCTTCTCAAGTTTGACAAGCAGGTGCTAAATTTTAGCTATGTACACATAGGACTAGATTTTATAGCTTGAAGCTATATAGCTTACTCTGAGTTGCTAATGGGAAACATAACTGGTGCAGAAGAAAAATTGAAGGTCATCTTTTCTGCCAAATGATACTTGCGAGTAGAGCTTCAGAACCACAAGCTTGGTCATTACTTTCTATCCATAGTGATTATATAAATGTAACTTAGGAACTGAAAAAGAAACAGGTACACTGAGACATGAATTGGGACTTTTAATTATTAGTACTACTTATTTCGAATGATTTTGGGAGGGAAATTGACACCATAAAGTAGTTTGCCTTGTATTTGGTCTCCTGCAGGAGAGTTACTAAGGTTGCTTTTTTTTTTTTTCCAAATAAATTATTGTCATGTTCTAAGTAGTGCTATATGCAGGAGCAGTTTCACTAGGTGAATGGAAAAGCTGGTCATTAATATTTGCTGATGTGCCTTTAATAACCAGACAGGGTAGAAGTATCAAATGACCCCTTATAGTACTAATGTTAATATGCTGACTTAATAAGAAACTGTACAGATCGCAAACTAGGAAAACTTGGTGGATTGCACTGAAATTCCACAATGCTGTTACTCAATTTATGTCTGTTAACATACTGACCTTTATCAGCACAAATGTATTATTACACAAATAACTTGCTTCTTGACAAAAATCACCCTGAAAGGCTGACGGAGTGTGATGCGTTACAAGGCTGCCATTTTCTAGTTTTACAGTGAATTCTTTCAGGTTGACTTAATAAGCAACTATAACAGTAAATATACAAAATACAGGGGGACTATGCAGTTTAAAACACTTACCATCTGACAACTTCAGGGAAGGAAGAAGGGAGGGACTTAGCCAGAGACAGTCCAGATCACCTGCTACAGCCTGAGCTTAAATGGGGCTGCTGAGCTGATGGGCAGAGTGGGGACAGAGTCCTCAGGCGAGGGTGATCAAAGCCATTAAGTCCTATTAGAGCAGTCAGGGTCCTCACAAAGGCATTGTCTCATTCTCCTGAGCCAAAGCCCCAAAGCCATGTGCTAGTATGTGAGCTAGCTTGTTCTAGGTGCACTGCGGAAGACAGAAAGTGTATAACTGCTGTGGTGCTGGCAGGCTGACAGCACCCAAAAGAGCTGACGCTGTGGATAAGCACAAACATTTCCAACGGTTGTGTGCAGCATTGCCCCACGAATCTCCCTAAGCTCAACGAGCAGCTCAGCTTCCATAGAAAATCAAGGGTTTTTTACACGCTCACTTGGGTTTTGTGAAACCTATTGTAAGCTGTGGGGTAAAGGCTTTCACTTTGCATGATAGTGACTTTGGAGATGTAAGACGTCAGGGGCCTTCGCAGAGCTCCTTCCTTCCTGCCTTCCTCCCTCCCTCATGCAGTGAACCCACAAGCAGGAGCGATTCCAAGCACTGTATCCTGGTGCACTTCTGAGCTCGGTACGTGCTACACAGTATCCAGACCTCTCAGGCTCACTCCCTGCAACTACAGAAATATTTGTTTGCTGTTAAAAACAACAGCTTAAGTTTACTTTAGCCCTTTGTATTCTAAAATATGTGTTCTCGTCCATACTTACATCAAATAGTTGCATTTTCCTTTGAAATGGCTTTTGTGCTAACTAGAGCAAGCTGGCAAACCTAATTTCAGTTCTGTGAAAATTTTCAAGATTTGGAAATATGTTTCATCCCACATTGGGACAAAATATCAAGAATGTACCCATTTGTGAAGAACTAAAACCCCGCTAAAATCCCCAGATACTTTGCTTTTGGACACAATGTGGTGTGTTCCAAACTGTTGGATGTTTAAATTTAAGGTTTTCATCCTTTAGTGGCAAGAAGTAGCATATACTCACTGCTTCTTTGTTTGGGAGAACCCCCCTTTTTAAGAAAGTACTTTTTATGCAAATGCTTCAAATAATTCTGAAACCTGAGAGGACGTGGTGGCAATAGTTTTATCTGTCGTGGGCAATTCATGACTCCAGACCTGCCTCCTGAAGGTGTGCAAAGAGTTCGGTCTCATCACACAGATCTTCAGTCCCAAGTCAGCTGGATAAGGGAATGCCTACCAGTGAGGTCAGAGGGCTGGAGGAATGGTAACAGCAAATCATTGCTCCTCAGTTTTGTGGAGCTTTTCTCATTATTTAGGAATTCTGCTATATAAAATGAACCACATTATTGTCTCTGATAGACATGGACAAATTCTGTCAATAGCAGTGAGAGCTGCACATGTCCCTGTCAAAGGCTGTGCCTCCTTCAAAGTCTCTTCATAGCCTTTCACATGGCATAGTTTGGTTAATCTTATTCCTTACTTGCTTTATTATTAAATTTCAGTTTATTATTCTACTTTATTTTAAAGCACATTCTTCTTGTATTTAAAGTCTTTTTTCCTCATTGTCATCTGTGAGAGTCTATTTGACATTCTGGGTTAGAAATATTTTTCTTACCAATATTTCCTCCACCTCATAGTACTTTGTTACAACTTATGAGTGTTGGCATTTATTTTATTTTATTAGCCTATGTAGAGCTTTGAAATGTTGAGTTTTATTTTGTTTTGACCTTCCTGCCCAGAGAATTACGTGGACACTGTAAAAAGATACAAGAAAAATATTTGGTCACATTTTTACCCTATCACTTCTGATGATATCTGTCTTGGTCTAAACAGGATATCAGTCTTTTAACCGAAAGCCTACCCTTCAGTGTGCATGCAACCTTTTCATTTCAGTGGGAGCAGTATGTGCATATTGAAGGACACAGCATGACCTTCTATGTGTAACTTATCTGTTTTTATAACATAGTTTCTTGTTTAGGTGGCTGAGATTTTTTTAAGTCCAGAGAAAGGAAAAATGACATTTTAAGGCACTTTCTGTCCACTTTTAAGTAAGATAAAGCATTTGTCAGTGAATGAAGCATCCAAAATCAAGTGCTGGAATAAAATAATTATTAAAGATGAGCAATATCTAGACCCTTATATTCTCCACCCAAGGGGTCTGAGAAACATAAGAATGAAATGCCTGAGATGCTAACAAAACCACAGTGTCTCTTTAAAACCAACTGCAGTTGGAAAGTAGAAAATATGAATCTGTCTTAAAAATCCAGTGATGACTTCTCCAGGAATCCCATTGGCTTTCAGATGTTACAAGGGCAGTGCCAGTGGCAGGAGTGAGTGGCAGCAACCACAGTCATGAGCTAAAGTGAGACCTGCTCAGAGGGTGTTGGGGCAGTCTCATGGTCTCATGAGAAGAGACCTTTGCGGGGGAGACCTTGGCGAGGTGCAGAAGATGCCTGTGGTGGGTTTCCAGTTGCCATGGAGGTGACATGGGTGAGTGGTGGTGGCCTCCATGAGTGACCAGTGCTCTCTGGCAGGTTCGTCGTCTCAAACTACAAGACTACAAACTACCTGTGGGGGTGAGGGGAGAGCCTCGTCCTGGAGCAGCTGTTGCCTGTGCCGGGCTTCTAGGTGCTGTGAGGGTAGTGCAGGCAGTGGGATTGAGTTCACAAGCACACTGAATTGGTGTCAGGCGGTGTTCAAGTGGGCTTCTAGCCTCATGAGAACGGACCTCGCAGTGGAGCCAGCCTAATCCTGGAGCAACAGTGTCCCTTAGGGGGTGCAGTGACTAGGAGCTGTGAAGAGGGACTCAGCACTTAGACTGGCAATTAATGGGACTGGGCATGTGCTGAGGAGCTGGACTGCTTCTTGGGCTCCCATTCTCTGCCAGTGCTCGCCGCTTGCTGAGCAGCTCTGGGCTTTGCTTGTAGATCTTCTGGGAAGTTATTTTCTGGCTTCCTCAGATCCAGCCTCTACTGCTGGGAAAGGCTGATCCTGATTAGGGAGGGTCACAGAATCACAGAATCACAGAATGTTAGGGAATGGAAGGGACCTCGAAAGATCATCTAGTCCAATCCCCCCGCGGGAGCAGGATTACCTAGACCATATCACACAGGAATGCGTCCAGGCGGGCCTTGAACGTCTCCAGAGAAGGAGACTCCACAACCTCTCTGGGCAGCCTGTTCCAGTGTTCGGTTACCCTCACCGTAAAGAAGTTTTTCCTCATATTTATGTGGAACCTCCTGTGCTCCAGCTTGCACCCATTGCCCCTTGTCCTATCCATGGATGTCACTGAGAAGAGCCTGACTCCATCCTCATGACACTTGCCCTTTACATATTTATAAACATTAATGAGGTCACCCCTCAGTCTCCTCTTCTCCAAGCTAAAGAGACCCAGCTCCCTCAGCCTCTCCTCATAAGGGAGATGTTCCACCCCCTTAATCATCTTTGTGGCTCTGCGCTGGACTCTCTCTAGCAGTTCCCTGTCCTTCTTGAACTGAGGGGCCCAGAATTGGACACAATACTCCAGATGTGGCCTCACCAGGGCAGAGTAGAGGGGGAGGAGAACCTCTCTTGACCTGCTGACCACACCCCTTCTAATACACCCCAGGATGCCATTGGCCTTCTTGACCACAAGGGCACATTGCTGGCTCATGGTCATCCTGCTGTCCACTAGGACCCCCAGGTCCCTTTCCCCTACGCTGCTCTCCAACAGGTCTGCCCCCAACTTGTACTCATACATGGGGTTGTTCTTGCCCAGATGCAGGACTCTACACTTGCCCTTGTTATATTTCATTAAATTTCTCCCTGCCCAACTCTCCAGCCTGTCCAGGTCTCTCTGAATGGCTGCGCAGCCTTCCGTTGTGTCAGCCACTCCTCCCAGTTTTGTGTCATCAGCGAACTTGCTGACAGTGCACTCTATTCCCTCATCCAAGTCATTAATGAATATATTGAATAGTACTGGTCCCAGTACCGACCCTTGAGGGACTCCGCTAGACACAGACCTCCAACTGGACTCTGTCCCATTGACCACCACTCTCTGGCTTCTTTCCTTCAGCCAGTTCACAATCCACCTCACTACCCGATCATCCAGACCACACTTCCTCAGTGTCAAGTACTCATTCAGCTAGTCTTAGCAGTCCCAGAGCATAGGGCACAGGGCACAGGTCTCAGAAGCAGCAGTTTGCTCAGAAAGGTACATGGAAGGGGGCCAGATATCTGCCGAAGGCCATGTGGGACTCATCAACAGTAGTGTTGCACCACAGGACACAGTTCCCAGCACTGAATGGAGCAACTACCCCTGGCACAGCAGAGGCCTCTACTCAAGTCACAGCTCCAGCGGGAGGATAAAGCTCTCCAGATGTCAGGCTGCAGACAGTACCTGGTGCCTCTCTCAAAGGCTGGAGCAGGAGAAAACAGTGGCCTTGCCTGCAGAAGGTGTGCACTAGGTGAGGAAATATTTTGCCAAGACAAGGAACTGTGGGAGCAAGAGGGCAAACTGCACAGCATCAGGGAACATAAAAAAGCTGTTGTTGGCATCTTCACAGAGATCCTGCAGAGGCAAAAGCCTGAACCTGTAACTGCACAGAGGGAGGGCAGACAGAGACCATGGTCAGTTGTGGGGCAAATGGAGAGTCCCAGGCTGGGAAAGGCAGGAAGCTGGTGACTCCTAGGATGGCAGATCTGCAGTTGTGGAACTGGTTCAGCGTGCTGGTAGCAAACAAGGGAGAGAAAGCCATCCCTGGGGAAGCAAGAGAGTCAGCTTATGAGCCATGCTTTAGCATGAAGAGGAGGTCACGAGTGATAGTAGTGAGGGACTCGCCTCTGGGGGTGCAGGAGGCCCAATTTGCTGGTCGGACTTGCTGTCTAGGGAGGTCTGTTGCTTGCTGGGAACTTGGATCCAGTATGTTGCAAACAAAATGCCAAGGCTTGTCTGGCCCTTGTACTATTTCTCTTGCTGCTTAATTACATTGGCAGCATTAATACGTCTGGGGCAGGAATGTTGAGCGTATCAGGAGTGACTGGATGGCTTTGAGAATGAGGGTCAAAGGCATGGAGGCCCAGGTGGTGTTCTCTTGAGTCCTGCCAGTGCAGAGGAGAGGCTTGGGGAGGAGCAGACAGATTCCGCGGGTCAATGTCTGGTTGCACAGCTGATGTCATTGACAGGAATTTGGCTTTTATGAGCATAAGACCTGCTTTGGACAGTAGGAACTGCTAGACAGAGATGGTGAAAGGGCTCTGCAAAAAGGGCATGGGACTATTGTCAGACAGCAAGCTGAACATGAGCCAGCAGCGTGCCCTGGCAGTAAAGAAAACCAACAGCTTCCTGAGGTATACTAACAGGAATAAGAGAAGGAACTATCCCCCTTTGCTCAGTACTCATGAGCTCCCTACTCATGAGACGACGTCTGGGAGGCTGTGTCCAGTTTCAAGCCCCTCCATTTTAGGAAAGACGTTGATAAACTGGAGCGAGTTCAGCAGAGGACAACCAAGATGGTAAGGAGTCTGGAGCACTTGCCTTGCAAAGGGAGGCTGAAGGAACTGGGCTTGTTCAGTCTACAAGAACTCTGGGGTGACCTAACAGCAGCCTTGCCCTAGCCATGATGAGGTTATGAAGAAAATGGAGCCAGGCTCTTTCACAGTGCTTGTGTGGAGGAGGACAAAAGACAGCAGGTATAAACTGAAGCAAGAGAGGTTCAGACTGGATGTAAGGAAAAACGTTTTTACCATGAGGACAATCAAACACTGCACCAGTTTACCCAGTGGGGCTGTTTGTTCTGCATAGCCTGAATAGATAAAGCCCTGAGAAACCTTGTCTGATCTCACAGCTGATCCTGCTTTGAGCAGGAGGTTGGAGTAGAAATCTCCTGAGGTCCATTTGAGCCTGAGTTATCCTGTCATAATATGAATATCCTATGATTCAATGAGTTTAAAAAATAATGAGACAGTAAACTCAGTGATGAACACCAGAGTATTTACATGTTGTGCCTTAGCTTTCCCTGAACATCTTGTTGCAGAGATAATTGAACAAGACATGAAGGTATGAGCTGTTCAGATTCAGCCTGGAGTCTTGGCTTTAACAGCAGGGAGGGAATTTGCTTTGAGTTGATGGATTGCACATAGCAATAGTTGAAAAGTGCATGCCTGTTCCAATTTACCAAGTCTGCTAGGCTTCCAGTGGGGATGTGAGAGGGATGGGTGAAAGAGTTAGCGTCTTAAATGGCCTGCTCTAGCTGCACCAGTTTTTCTCTGTTAGACCCCTTCCCTCTGTGAGGGAAACTAGTTTAAATGAAGATTAAATTGAGAAATATAGACTGCTTGAAAACTAGTAGTGCGGGAGAGCAGCCCTACTCTGCATCATCCAGGAGTTTCGAAAAGTTACCAGAAAGACAACTGTGGTAACTTACATGAATGTATTCATTAAATTAAGAAATTGTGTAAAAACATGTATGTGTTTATACAGAAATAATGGGTTTAGTAATATTAACATGCCAAGTGGAGCATTCAAACAAACATACACAAGTAATGGCACTTGAACAGATTCCAGAACTTTGATCAGTTGCTTTGAAAGTGCTATGCTAAGAATCAAAATTACTGTGCTTTATTTAATTTGTAGGGAAATTGTGGCACACTGAAGTGATTTGTTGAAGGTCACTTGGCAGACTGAGGAAAAGAATTCTGCTCTTTTGAGCCTCCAGCCTGTGCTCTGTTAAACTGTAGGGAGAAAGCAGACTGAATCTTTGACCTGAAGTGATCATCAAGCCAGTAGCTGGATATTTTAGTATATTAAACTGTGTTTTCAGTCTGTGATACTGGCACCAGTTAAACATGTAAGTTGAGCAATAACTTTATTACAGCTTTTGGCTCTGTCTTAAAATGAGTTATCCATTCATACGATGAGTGTCATACTGACCTGTTTACATATTTCTCATAAAACTGTATTCACTCTGATTTGCAACAGCTTAAAAACATGAAATTTTGGACAAATATCCTTAAAGAAAGCTAGATCTTTGGCAGAGTTTTTAACCAAACCATATTTTCCTTCATATTCTCTCTCTGTCTCTCTCTCATCTACATTTACAGTCTCTGTACGTATGGCCGAACATTTACCATGGGAGAACACTTTGTTTGATAAGGCATGCCCACGAGCTCTTCCTCACTTTCCACTCTTTAGAATGAAGGAGCAAATACTCCATATTTTTCACTCTCCTCAACCTTTTAAAGCTGTTTAAATCTGTATCATTCATTGTTCAGGGGAAAGTTTTGTTAGTTCCTTTTGAAGTTATCTGATTATTCGTCTAGTGTTTAGCCTCAGGAGTCTCTTCTGAACAATACCTAATATTCCTTCTTATGGACAATCCATGTGCCTGCAACCACTGAAGTGGACTTTCAGGTATCATCAGAGCGGCTTTCACTGGTGCCAAGCAGTGACTTTCTTGGGCCAAGAATGACTTTCTCCTACATTGCTCTATCATCTCTGTCATGGTAGAGAAAAGCTCCACAGAGACTGAAGTACTCTTGCTTGAGCATGATTTACATTACAGAAACATCACCAAAGAAGTCAGGATTGGCAATGCACACATTGGCATCAGTGTGCCAATCAATTCTTGATTCTTCTTGTTGGCATTGGTGTAGTTATGCATATTGAAAGACATGGCCCTTTTTGCCATATCTGGCATAAAGTGCTTTATCATCTGTCATTATCAGAATGCAGCCACACAAATTCACCAAGATGTTATTTTGCTGTTGGCAAAGGCTGCCCTCCTCAACACTTCAAACTTCAGTGAACATTGCAGTACATATCCTGCTATTTGAAGTGGTGTTTGGAAGTGTCTCTTGGCTTCAACCTTTGGACAGGCCCAATGTGATGCCATAAAGCTTCAGTATGAGGGGAGAGACATCACTGTGAGGGCAGTTACTTAGTCCTTCTTTCACCTGTTGAAGAAGACAGCTTCCAAAGGCCTCAGTAAGAAATTCTGTCCTTCATGCAGATCTCTATTGATATATTTTTCAGGACAAAGGCATAGTTCAGACCCATTCTGAGTTTCTTCCTGAGGTCGTCAATTTCACTTGAGTCAGAAGATTAATGACAGATTAATATGTAATTATTTTCTAAGCTACAGCCTGTCATGACCAAGCTTTCCTTCTATAACTTTGTTGATAGGCAAAGATTGTTGATAGGCAAGCTTTCAACTTTTTATGTTGATAGGCCAAGGTGTTTAAAAAGTATCTCCCATCTTCATAGTAGTGGCAGAAATATGGGATAGGTATATCAACATAAAAAAGTTAATTATATTTTAGTATGCCTGTAACCATCAAGGCCTTTTTTGTTAGCCTTGAAGTAACCATCACTGACCTCTCTGCAAAGTATCATGGAATCAACCAGGTTGGAAGAGACCTCAGGGATCATCGAGTCCAACCGTTGCCCTGACACCACCCTGTCAACTAGATCATGGCACTAAGTGCCATGTCCAGTCTTTTCTTGAACACATCCAGAGATGGTGACTCCACCACCTCCCTGGGCAGCCCATCCAAATGTCTAATGACCCTTTCTGAAAAGAAATTCTTCCTAATGTCCAACCTGAACCTCCCCTGGTGAAGCTTGAGGCTATGTCCTCTTGTCCTATCGCTAGTTGCCCGGGAGAAGAGGCCAACTCCCACTTCACTACAACCTCCCTTCAGGTAGTTGTAGACTGCAATAAGGTCACCTCTGAGCCTCCTCTTCTCCAGGCTAAACAACCCCAGCTCCCTCAGCCGTTCCTCGTAGGTCAGACCCTCCAGACCCTTCACCAGCTTGGTCGCCGTCCTCTGGACTCGCTCCACACCTCAACATCTTTCTTGAAGTGCGGGTCTTAAGTATCTCTTAAGCTGACAGCGGCGGCAGCAGCGAAAAGCGGCGGCAGCGACTTGAGGTTAGTGCGGGGGCGAGGGCGACATCGGGCTTAACCGGGCGGTTTTTCGTACTCTGGGCCCCCCCTGAGCCCCTCGCGAGCATCAGCCCCGAGCTGCTTCCCTCTGACCCCGGACCCGGACCCGGAGGTTCCCGGCAACGAATCAGGAGAGGAGGGGGCGTAGCCGGAGGCACCGCGGGCGATTTAAATGCTCCACCCCCTGTTATCGTTGATAAAGAGCCTCCTGGAGGGCAGGGACTAGTCCCTGGCCAGAAGGGAGAGACTTAGCAGTGCCTGGGTGAGTCAGCAGTGACTGGGTGTGTCCCAGGGCAGGAGAGGCTGCAGTTGTTTGCAGCTCGTTGGGGAGGGCACTGACTCCCTCCCAGTGCACAAGGCGAGGAAGGTGCCAAGGAGCTGTGAACCAGGGGTGCCACCAACAGGTATTTCCCAGCTCAGTGAAAGAACAATGGTATCTACCCGGTGGAAGAAGACCAAAATGGATGTGGGAACCCAGACAGAGTTCCCACGGAAGGAGGCGATGGTGCAGGTTGCCGGCTGCAGGGAATGCTACACCATCTCTGTGGTGTCAGGGAGCTGTGTGCGCTGTGAGCAAGTAGATGATCTGCTCGGCCGAGCGGCACAGCTGCAAAGCCAGGTTGAAAGGCTTCAAACTGAAGTAGAAAGGCTTAGGAGCATTCGGGAGGCTGAAATGGAGATAGACTGGTGGAGCCAGGCTCTGCCCTCCCTGCAACAAAAATGGGAGCACCTGCCGGAGAGCTCCCAGGATGGAGGGACCCCTGTACTCTGCCCCTCTCAGGTGGAAAACAATAACTTAGAGGAGAGGAGTGAGTGGAGACAAGTCTATGGCCGTGGCAAAAGGCGAGTGCCCTCCTTGCCTACCTTGCCTCCACAGGTGCCTCTGAGCAATAGATATGAAGCCCTAGTGGAATACAGCCGGTCCAACGGGGATGTGGTGGAGAGGCAACCTATATCAGAGGTCCCACCACAGTCAGAAAAACCTGACGGGCGTATAGCTACCTCCTCCACAAGGAAGAAGAGAAGAGTTTTAGTGGTTGGAGACTCCTTCCTAAAGGGATCTGAGGGCCCAATATGCAGAGCTGACCCCCATCACAGGGAGGTCTGCAGCCTGCCTGGAGCCCGAATCAGGGATATCACCAGGCAACTCCCCAACCTGGTGAAGGCCACAGACTACTACCCCCTGCTGATCTTCCAGACAGGTGGGGAAGAAGCTGCATCCCGTAGTCTGAGGGGGATGAAGAAAGACTACAAGGCCCTAGGACGGTTGGTGAAAGAGTCTGGGGCACAAGTTGTTTTCTCCTCCCTCCTTCCATTTTCAGGTGATGACGTGGGATGGAATAGTAGGATTCTCTCTATTAACACCTGGCTACGAGACTGGTGCTACAGGCAGGGCTTTGGGTTCTTTGATAATGGCTGGTTTTATAAGACAACAGGCGTGACAGTGATACATGGGAAAGGTTTATGTCGTAGGGGCAAAAGGGTTCTGGGACAGGAATTAGCAGGGCTCATTCGGAGAGCTTTAAACTAGATTCGAAGGGGGATGGGGTGGTAGCTGGGCTTGCACCACTGGGGCAATGCTCTAGTGTTGAGGTAGACCAGGAGGCCCCCCATCCCCCTGGGGTGAAATCAGGGGGTGAATCTGTGATGAAATCGGTGTGCCCAGCTCGCTCCCTGAAATGCCTGTACACCAATGCACGCAGCATGGGGAATAAGCAGGAGGAGTTAGAAATCCGTGTTCGGTCGGGGGGCTATGATCTAGTGGCAATTACAGAGACTTGGTGGGACGCCTTGCATGACTGGAATGTGGTCATGGATGGCTATGTCCTGTTCAGGAAAGACAGGCCGCTAAGGAGAGGTGGTGGAGTTGCTCTTTATGTGAGTGAGCAGCTAGAATGTATTGAGTTCTATCCAGGGGCGGATCAGGAGCGAGTTGAGAGTTTGTGGGTGCGAATTAAGGGGCAGGCTGGCAGGGGTGATACTGTTGTGGGTGTCTATTACAGGCCACCGGATCAGGATGAGGAGGGTGATGAGGCCTTCTACAGGCAGCTGAGAGCAGTCTCTCAATTACAGGGCCTGGTTGTCATGGGGGATTTCAACTACCCTGATATTTGCTGGGAGGCCTACTCAGCCAGCCATCCCCAGTCCAGGAGGTTCCTCCAGTGCATTGATGATAACTTTCTGATGCAAATGGTGGATGAGCCAACTAGGAGAGGAGCGCTGCTGGATCTTATCCTCACTAACAAGGAGGGTCTGGTTGAAGAGGTGAAGGTTGAGGGCAGCCTTGGTTGTAGTGACCATGAGATGGTAGAGTTCAGGATCTCATGTGGCAGGAACAGAATAGCTAGCAGAATCACAACCCTGAACTTCAGGAGGGCCAACTTTGGCCTTTTCAAGCAATTGCTAGGGGAAATCCCATGGGACAGGGTACTAGAGGGTAAGGGGGCCCAAGATAGTTGGTTAGCGTTCAAGGACTGCTTCTTCCGAGCTCAAGATCAGAGCATCCCAGCAGGTAGGAAGTCAAGGAAGGGTACCAGGAGACCTGCATGGTTGAACAGGGAACTGCTGGGCAAACTCAAGTGGAAGAAGAAGGTGTACAGATCGTGGAAGGAGGGGCTGGCCACTTGGGAGGAATATAAGTCTGTTGTCAGAGGATGTAGGGAGGCAACTAGGAAAGCTAAGGCCTCCTTGGAATTAAACCTTGCAAGAGAGGTCAAGGGCAACAGAAAGGGCTTCTTCAAATACATTGCAGGTAAAGCCAACACTAGAGGCAATGTAGGCCCACTGATGAATGAGGTGGGGGCCCTGGAGACAGAGGATAAAAAGAAGGCGGAGTTACTGAATGCCTTCTTTGCCTCTGTCTATACTGTTGGAGGCTGTCCTGAGGAGCCCTGGACCCCTGCGGCCTCAGAAGAAGTCAGGATAGAGGAGGAATCTGTCTTGGTTGATGAGGGCTGGGTCAGGGACCAATTAAGCAACCTGGATGTCCATAAATCCATGGGCCCTGATGGGATGCACCCACGGGTGCTGAGGGAGCTGGCGAAAGTCATTGCTAGGCCACTCTCCATCATCTTTGCTAAGTCATGGGCCACAGGAGAGGTGCCTGAGGACTGGAGGAAAGCGAATGTCACTCCAGTCTTCAAAAAGGGCAGGAAGGAGGACCCGGGTAACTATAGACCGGTCAGCCTCACCTCCATCCCTGGAAAGGTGATGGAGCAACTTGTTCTTGGTGCTGTCTCTAGGCACATCAAGGATAGGGGGATCATTAGGGGCACTCAGCATGGCTTCACCAACGGGAAGTCTTGCTCAACCAACTTGATAGCCTTTTATGAGGATGTTACCCGGTGGATAGATGATGGTAAAGCTGTGGATGTGGTCTATCTCGATTTCAGTAAAGCGTTTGACACGGTCTCCCACAGCATCCTCGCAGCTAAACTGGGGAAGTGTGGTCTGGACGATCGGGTAGTGAGGTGGATTGTAAACTGGCTGAAGGAAAGAAGCCAGAGAGTAGTGGTCAGTGGGACAGAGTCCAGTTGGAGGTCTGTGTCTAGCGGAGTTCCGCAAGGGTCAGTTCTGGGACCAGTTCTATTCAATATATTCATTAATGACTTGGATGAGGGATTAGAGTGCGCTGTCAGCAAGTTCGCTGATGACACAAAACTGGGAGGAGTGGCTGAGATGCCGGAAGGCTGCGCAGCCATTCAGAGAGACCTGGACAGGCTGGAGAGTTGGGCAGGGAGAAATTTAATGAAATATAACAAGGGCAAGTGTAGAGTCCTGCATCTGGGCAAGAACAACCCCATGTATGAGTACAAGTTGGGGGCAGACCTGTTGGAGAGCAGCGTAGGGGAAAGGGAGCTGGGGGTCCTAGTGGACAGCAGGATGACCATGAGCCAGCAATGTGCCCTTGTGGTCAAGAAGGCCAATGGCATCCTGGGGTGTATTAGAAGGGGTGTGGTCAGCAGGTCAAGAGAGGTTCTCCTCCCCCTCTACTCTGCCCTGGTGAGGCCACATCTGAAATATTGTGTCCAGTTCTGGGCCCCTCAGTTCAAGAAGGACAGGGAACTGCTAGAGAGAGTCCAGCGCAGAGCCACAAAGATGATTAAGGGGGTGGAACATCTCCCTTATGAGGAGAGGCTGAGGGAGCTGGGTCTCTTTAGCTTGGAGAAGAGGAGACTGAGGGGTGACCTCATTAATGTTTATAAATATGTAAAGGGCAAGTGTCATGAGGATGGAGCCAGGCTCTTCTCAGTGACATCCCTTGACAGGACAAGGGGCAATGGGTGCAAGCTGGAGCACAGGAGGTTCCACTTAAATTTGAGGAAAAACTTCTTTACGGTGAGGGTGACTGAACACTGGAACAGGCTGCCCAGAGAGGTTGTGGAGTCTCCTTCTCTGGAGACATTCAAAACCCGCCTGGACGCGTTCCTGTGTGATATGGTCTAGGCCATCCTGCCCCGGCAGGGGGATTGGACTAGATGATCTTTCGAGGTCCCTTCCAATCCCTAACATTCTGTGATTCTGTGATTCTGTGATTCTGTGATTCTGTGATTCTGTGATCTCCATCCCTGAGGTTAGTCTTCAGAAGACTCTTCTGTTCTGCTTCAAAATACGGGATCATTCGTGAGATCAACGATAATTTCTTTAGGTGTCTTTCATAGAGTCACACAGTGTGAAGATACTTATAATCAAGTACTCATGGGAGGAAGATGGCCATCTACAGTTCTTCTTTAAGACGCTTTGTCTATATGGACATGCACAACCATCCTTCTACTCTTCTGCCTGGGATTATTTGGAAGTTTTCTCGTTCTGAGGCTGAGAAGCACAGTGGGCGTCGGTTGTATCTCTTCCTTTTAGACCAGCTGGTGCAGCATGCTGGGAAGGTCAGGTTGTCTGCACACCTTATGAATAGTGTTGAGGAAAAAAAACCAAGACCTTGGGAACAAATGTGCCTATTTATTGGTATATAAATCTGTAACTAAGCATGGCATTTTTAAAAGGAATAGTAGCAATTCAATACCATGTCTATCACATTATCTAACTGTACGAACTCTGCCTCACCCATGGTATCATTCTTATCATGTCAGTTACATAAAATTAAGTAGGAGTGTGAAAAACTAAGTGAAAAGACTCAAAGAACATTATGTACACTTTTCGATTCACAGTTCTTTATTTCAAAAGTGGTTACTTGTCTATTTTTTAAAAAAAATCATATACACCTTCTTCCTACAATAAAATAATTGTCTCCCAATGCTGAAAGGGCTGAAGAAATAAAATGTAAGCATTACAGCCAAAATTGCGTATTCTTATGATCTCAGCTAGAGAGGATTGTTGGACTAAAGGACTGACTTAACTTCTTACTTTCCAACTTTGCTACATCAAAGTAAGTGACTAACAGTCAGAATTGACAATAAGCAGTTAGTCAAACCTCTGAACTAAATAGAAGTAGTTTAAGCTGTCAGCAAAGCACCAGAGAGTCATCTTCCTGTGTTTCTTATCCAATTAGTACATACGTAAACAAATTGGAAAAAATGATTGTAAAGCTATAAAGACAGTGAAGACTTGTGCTTTTGACATAGCTTTTCAGTTGTCATTTCAGGGCATGTTGATTTTCTATTTAATTGTGGGTTCAGTTAGAAGCTTTGGTTTCAAATTTCCCCCTTGGTCACTTAGTTCAGTTCCTATGAAGACAGGCAGAAGGGAGTTCACATAGTAAATATTTTTGCAAACTCTCCTTTCCAAGTCATAATGGCATACTTCAGGGCCCTTCTGCTATTTTTAAGGAGGCCTGGAAGGACAGAATTTGGGAACCAGGGAAACTCTCTGGGATGGCTGAATGAGGACAGAGAAGGAGACATGAGAACATGGGGAAGGCAAAACTCCAGACTTATTGTAGTGGTGGAGAGCAGAAGAGCCCCCAAGGGAAGTAGCTCCCATGTGGATGAGGTGATGGTACTTTTTGGTGCACAGATCCAGTGAGATTGCCACTGGAGACCACTGCTCATCCCTTCTGTGTTCTTCCCATCCTCCCCATGCTGGAGGTGGGCATACAGGGAGTACAGTCTTCATGCTCCGAGCCATCGGCAAACTGTTCCTCATTGTTCCGTTGTAGCTGGGTCCTTCCCTCCTCCACTGGAGCCAGCAGGGCCAGAATACCTTAAAGCCCAAGGTCTGTGCCACAGCCCTGAAACCACAGAGCTACTCCAGCTCAGTTTTCTGGTTCACTTATACTCACCAGATCCTCAGTGTGCCTCTTCCAGCTGGTGTGGCGGACTCCACCAGCTGTGTTAATGCTTCACAATGTTTTCAGAAGCTCCCAGTTCTAGAGCTGAGGAGTCCTGATAGAGACAGAGATGTGGAAATGTTTACAAAAAGTCTTGAATGAAATCAAAACTCCTTTGCTTCTCTCAACTCTGCTTTAACAGGGATTACTAATTTAAAAAAAAAAACAATGAAAATTGTCTCTAATATTTGCTTTTTTGTTATACTTCTGAAAGAGTGAATTATAGCAACCCTGCACAGAATCTGCTGTTTACTTCAAAATGCAGGTCAAACACAGCAAACCAAACTGCCAAGTGATACGTTTCTCTTTGACACCACATGTTCCAGCTCCTCTTGAAGCTCTCGGTATCCATTGAGAGTGGTGACTGTAGTTAATACCTTCCAATCAGGATGCTATGTGATGCTTTGTGTTAATATTAACACATAGGAGAGGGGGAAAAGAGGGAAGATCCTTAGGATGAGAGTGAACATTGTGTGTTCAGACAGATATGGAGGTCAGCTTTTTTATTCACAGTGGCAATACTGCACACAACCCCCCATGAAATTATACTCACTACTAAAGGAGTTACTCCTGCACTGTAGAATCTCTTGGGAAGTGTAAAGCTGCTATAGTAGCTCTTGTGACCATCCTTCCATTTTCTATGCAGGCAACAGCACCATTTCTGTTTCTCCTCGTGAGGACCAAGACAAGAAAAAGAAGATGTAGCTAAGCTGTTACCACATTCTGCTGGAAGAAACCATATACTTCCAAAAATCAGCTCTAGACTATACACACTGGGATGTACTTTATCCTGGATTATTCCTGGACCCATTGCTTAAAAATTGTATTGTTATTCTTTGTAAGGTTTTTTGCTTTGGTGGATCTTCCTGGACTCATTATTTAATCTCTAGAACTTCAGCTCCTCCATCTAAAATATGGTATATTATTGGAACAACCTAGGGGATAATCATTCTACTTCACTCAAGAATTTGAGATTTCAAAATCTGACTTAATTTCAAATTGGGCAACAGCCAAATATTTTGAAATTCTCAGAAAGAAAAGGAGAAGTAAAACAGATTGATCAAAACATTTCAACTGTAAAGTGTATCTTGAAAAACATTTTAATTTCTTAAGACAAATTTGATCAAATTCGTAATTTTTAAACAGAAAATCCATGTTTTATTTCAGGAACATCTTCATGGAATATTTTGAGGCTCTTGGAACTACTTTCAGTGTTTCTTAAAGGAAGTTTGCATAAAGCAAACATAGTTTTGAAAACATTTTATTTTCTCTTACGAAATATCTCTGTTGAGATTATAGGCATGTATTCTCTTTGTTTATTCACTAGACCTTCTATGAACTATCACAAAACTAGAAAGAATTGTAAGGCTTGGTTGTGGAAGCTTGGACAGAAAATGTGAAGCAGAACATCAGCTGAAGTAAAAGGTTATTATCTTTATTGGAGTCTGCCCTCAGAATTGCAGTAGTCCCTGCTTGGCATTTTCAGATACATACATCAGGTATAACAAGAAGGCATCATGCACTACCTTTTATTCAGTTCTGAAGTGCTCAGTTAGATAGGCATTTTCAGTAGGCAGTTCTGTGTGTGTGAACATATGTTATCTGATCATGGGCACAAAGCTTGAAATGTAATGTTGACTTCTGTATGGGCACCCTATGTACTGTGAATATATTATAAAATATGTGTGTTTTAAGCAGAGCATCTGAGTTATGTTGTGCTCAGTATTCCAAATGATCAGATCAGATGTTCAAGCTTAAATATTCAGGATTTGGGTTTTTTTAATTTGCAAGGAGCTAATTAAAGCCATAGCTAAAATAATGTTTTACATCTTAAAGTAAAAAATTTCCCTGCACAACACAGTGACTATGCAGTGGTTCAAGATGCTTGTACTAAAAAACTTAGAGGAAATGAAGAGATGTAAGGTATCTTGATTCCTAGAAATGCAAACCCTTTTCAAAATGTATGTGCAACTTTTTGGTACCTTTAAAAATATTTGGTGTACACTTTTTTGGTGCTACATGAACATTTTCCTCATTATCTGAATTTAAACCTGGTTTGCATCAAACTGATAGTCTGACTCTCTTAGCTGCCTCCAGTAATTTTTTAGTAGGGTTATGTGTGGTGTGTGTGCTTAAGAAAACAACATTAGGTTGTGCTATCTGATCTTAACATGCTGTTCTGTTGTGGTGAATTTCTTAATGCACCAGGGTGTCCATCAGGCCCCAGATACAACCACAAAGCCAAGCCAGTGACGCAAATCAGCAGCTGATATAAACAAGTTGACACAAACCAGAAACTAAGCTAGGAGTGAACCTCCAGAGATGCTTCTTTTTTTCTCTTCCCTTCTTTTTTTTTTTTTTTTAAATAAAGGGAAACATTTCTCAGCAGCTGAAATGCTTTTGCACTTGCCTCCAACTTCACAATTAACCTAAATTTGGCTCTGTAATGTGCAAGTTTATGAGAGAGAAAGTGATACAGCCTGCTTGTAATTAGTTATATAGACAGCGTGTCCTAGACTTAGCGTGTTTGTGGATTTTTAAAAGTACCCTGATGACCTCTTTTCCTATTTGTATGCCATTTAATAATCAATAAGAATACTCACAGAAGAGACCATAAGTGCAATTTTTTCTTCATCTCTTTACTATTGGGTGAATAAATGCATACAATCACTTTCTTTACAGTTAGAAATATCTCTGTTTCCTTCTTTCCAAACTGTATCCTTCTTTTAAGGGTATATGGAGTACTTTATTGTTACTATTTAGTTCACACTCCTAAGCACAAGCATCATCTCATCTGTATTTATACTGGGCATGCTTTCCTAGTGTATTTACTGCAGCTACATATTATTTTAGCAGTGCTAAGTGTGAATGCAGCTTAGAGTAGCAGAACTGCTTTGTTCCACATGGCGCCCTGTCCTGCTTTCCTCCTCCTTCCAGGCAAGTAAGACCTTCCAGCCCAGGTTTGTCTGTGTAAGTGCATCTGCAGTGAGACTGTTGCCTGGTGCAGCTGTACATTTGCAAACAGCTCACCTGACAGAGCCAGGCCCACAGGAGCGCAGCAGAGGCTTGGTCAGAGCTATCTACCTCCTCTCTTTCCTCAGAACAGTTAGTGTTTATTCTGCTGTGTGGTTTTATAAAAAGTCGTTCATTTCAAGTCCCTTGTTCTGTATAAATAAATCATTATTAAATGTGATTATAACACCGTTTTCCACCAGCTTGTGTCTTGTAAAGTAAGTTCCCTCCTAGAAAGCTGTGGGTTTTCTTCTACATATTTATGTCTGAAAGCACAATATTCTGAACTTACTTTATTTTATTAATCTCCAGGTTTTGTTTTCTTTTCAAGAGTATGGCTCAAGGAAAAACAGCAGATACAACCTGGTCCTAAAGGCTGACGGTATTTAAAGTTATGGCAGCATGATATATATCAAGACTCCCCAATCTTATTTCTGACTAACACTTTGCTTTAAATGACCTCAGTTTAATTGATTAACCTTTGTTTACAAACTAGAACAATTGTAGTTACAAAACTTAAATAGTGTACATATATTAAGTAACTAACATTCATTAAGAAAAATTCTTTTGAAGAATGAAAATATTGGCTGTTACATATGTAGATGCAGTGGAAAATATTATTTGCCTCCTGCTAGGGAAATGCATATATGACCATGCTAATACGTCTCATCATGCTACAAATCTGTTCCTATTAAAGAGATAATAAATAGGCTGTAAAAGCTCTGTTCCTCAGAGCTTTCATATCGTGTATCCAGGCCTGCTGGAAAATACAAGAAAAGTTGTCAGTCAGGCCTCCTGGATGTGAATGTCTTCTTTTTCACAGTCCAGATAATACTGTAACAGGAAATTACTTCCATATGTGGCATACATATGTGTTATGAAGAGCAGGACATTTTTTGTATCTATTAGTAGAAAGATGTCATCTACTGGATATTATAATGTACTGAAGAGTCCCCAAGGTTAGTTAGGAAATGCTAGCTGCTGTTGCGATTATGACCTTTTGCAAAATTGCTTTTAATGCACTTTCCACAAAATTTAGCCTTCTGACAGAAAGCAAGTTGATATGCAAAACATAAAGAAACTGCAGTTCATATCTCTTTTTTCTGATTATCTTTTGTCCACCAAATAAATTACAGATAATATTGTCTGCATTTTTCTAGTCTTCTGTCATTATCATCCCTTGATCTCAATATAATATAGAAGACGATGATAAATAGGTATTTTTACAGGCAAACATGTGGAGTGTTGAGAGGGTCTGTAGACTGAGACTGATGTTTTTTTTTTGCCATCCAACTTTTACTGTTTTATTATCAACTTAAGAAAAAAAACCAAACCACTAAATAAAAACACAAGAAGACAAAACCTGGGGCCACTGTGCTTAGCTCTTTTCAGCTTTAGGAAAGGGTTGCAGGGATTTAAATTCAGGTTTAAAGATTATGTATTTAAGTTCCAAGACCTACTTTTTTTCTGCCTAAGTACATATTCTGCCTACTGCTCGGTTCATTGCATTATTAATAATACACAGTGTAGTACCATCTATGTACTGTATAAAATAATGAATAACATTATCCTCACTGTCTTATTGCTTTTAGCTCTGGATTTTGCATTTTATCTGTTGTAAGAAATACTGTTGCAATTTGGGGAACTACCATTCGTGAATCACTGTGTAAGAGAACATTTTCACGTGTGTGGAGTCAGCCAGATGCTGTCAGGCTCCTGTGTCAGATGTAGACAGTGCAGGATCATCGGGCTTCGATCCCTTAGATGCAGATTGGAGGATGTTGAAACTCTGGCTGGGTGTAAGCATGGTCAAACTAGAGTTGGTGTCTGCAGGGACAGACTAATAGGAGTGGCCTAATCATGTCCTTAAATAGAAGACTGAGAGGGATTCTCATCTTCTTGGGCTCCAGTTGCTGTTCAGCTCTGAAACTGTGTTACTTTTAAGTGGTAGTAACAGCAGCAGAACAGTTCTCATAAAGGTTCTCACTGAGCAGCTCAAGCAAAATCCACATTAATGGGTGCTGGTAGCCCTGCAATGTGCATGCTCAGCCCCATTCTGCATGGTCCCTATCTTCACTCCTTGCAGCTGAAAGGAGAGGTTGTGTTGCTAGTGGACTAAGAGAGTGGTGATGGGGTGGGGTATGGAGCCTAGGGCGGTTGCTCTGCCTCCTCTATGTTCAGTTTTGCCTACAGTGATGAAAAAGCTTGAGTTGTTCTGACTTATAACAATGAGATAGCCACATCCTTCATGAAGTCAGTCTTCTCCAACAGCTCTGCTGGGGATGGTGGTTTGAATGTGGAAATCCCCCAGAAAGGAAGACAAAGAAGTGACAGTCTAATGCTGAGTCTTAAAAACCGCACTGCTGGCAAGCTCCAGTAGATGGGTGGAGGGGTGGCTAAAAAGTATTATCTACCCTGCCTTTTGACAGTTGCCCTCAAGACAGTATGTTTAGCCGTTAAAGACAGTACATCTCCAAATGCAATTCTAAATTCAGTGGAGGTACAGTAGGCTGTTATACAGGGATAACTGACAATACCTCCCTGTATTAACTGGCACAACCAACAGAGCACCTGCAAACAGCTGTGTAAGTAGAAGGTACACAGGCTGCAGAGCATGTCATCCTTAGGGCCATGATTGCAGAAGCCTGTCACACCTTGTGTTGACTTACCCAGTGAATCTCTCAGGCAGGAAGCCTAGGAAAGGCAGAAAAACATAAATAATATTTTTAATATAATAAGGACTCATTGCAGAGCCAGCCAAGAAAGAGGAAAGCATGCTGCATGGAAGGCAGATCCCGTGATTTGGAGGAGAAGCCCTTGGCAGAATTCAGGATGGGTTTGGACTGGATTTTTTGTCTCCTGAGGGTCCTATGATGTCACCTGAAAGAATGTCCAAAATTTGTTTTAAAATCATCTACAACAAGGAGACACGTGCAGATAATGCCCCAACCTCACATGTTCTTGGAGGATGAATTGTAACACCAGAGTCCCCAGAGGGCGAAGGGAGGATGGGCATACTGTCAGCCCTTGTCTAGAAGGCCTAGGAGGACTGTCCTGGAGGACATATTTCCTATGTACAGGAAATATTCTAGAGCAGGCAGGGAAAGTCTGCCTGCAGTCCCACAGCCTACAGGGGCCAGGGGAAAACTGACAGTATGCAGACCTAGTGTGACTGTGTCTAAATACCATCTGAATAGTCTCCAGCTGAAAGGAGTTTATCAGGACTGCCTGACAGGATTTGTTACAGGCTGCAATGTGCGCTGCTGTGGTCTCACACCAGGGACGTTATTAACATGATAGATGATGCTGTTAAAATGGCAGTCTGTAACAGTGTTATAAAAAGGTCTTTACAGTTGTATTTTTGTCTAGGACTTTTATAAAGCGACAGAGAAAAAGTACATTGTAAAAATCTGAATGCGTGCTTGTGGAGTGAAAACTATGTCAAATGTGAACATGAATGAGAGAAATGAAGGAAATGGACCAGTGGGATAATAGAAAGAAGGGAAAGGTGCTACCTGGAAACAGAGGGGTGAACGTTTCAGAAATCTAATTTGAAAATCATCATCCAGATCCCACATTTTTCTAAATCTGGTCAAAACTGTGGACCATAAAACCTTGACGTAGAAGTGTTTAGAGGCTTTCTTGTAATCTATACTAATCTATACTCCTTAGTATTTCTGGGGAATACAAGTTGCTGTAGAACAACATTTCTGCTGTATTGACATGTGTCGTTCTGACCAGAACTAAAAAAATATGTGTGGAATTAAATTAAAATTATATGAAATATATAATAATCGATTGAGATTTAGTGTGTAAACTCTTTAGATTTAAGACATTTTAGATAAAAAGTGGTAAATGACATAGTTATATATTTGTATATCTTCTCTCATGGTACAAACTTTGAGATAAGCTAATGGCATTTTAAGGTAGTACATTTAAAATAGATTAAAAATAATCATGGAATTGACATGTAATATGTGGAATGGATTTCCACATGGCAGAAGAGTCTAGAAATAATAAGGATTCAAGACAGTATAAAATGAGAATATAAAAGACAAATCTAGATGAGATTTAGAAAGTTAAGAAGAGATACAATTTTTGCACTTTGTTATAATCTTTAACTCTGAATCTGTAGCAGATCTACTGAGCACTACTGCAAATAGGATAGTAATCACAGCTCCTAGTCTGACCACCTTCTCTGATCTGGTATGTCAGTTCCTATGTTCTATGTTCCTCCTCCAAAACCTCTTTATGGCTGAAAAAGTTTGTATCAAATTGTTTGAACATTAGCCACAATGACAAAGCTCTTAAGAATTTTAAGGAGCTGCCTTTAAAACTCTATTAATCTGGTGGTGGTCTATCTTTAGTGGTTCTTTCACTTTCAGTGGGATGTAGACAGGATAGAAGCTTTTGCCTGTACTTACCGCTTCACTGCAGTTCTCCACAGCCTGTGCTAGCTTCTTTTGTCAGTGATTCAAGCTCAGTTTAGTCTTTCTCTTAAAGATACGTAGTTCTGTTAAGACCTAGCCTAGCTGCTTTGCTGAGAGATTTCCTGTTCACTTTTTACAGCCTTAGAGAACAGTTTTACTAAGCCATCCATACCAAATCCAGTCCCTATCGTGGGTGCCATTAAAAAACCATGGGAAGATGCAGTTCTGTAGGAGAATAGTACAGGTATCTGTAGGATGACATAGGAAACCTGCAGGATGTATTCTTTCAATTTTTTTTATGCCAATCTGTCACTATATTTTAAAAGAAATTAAAATGTTTTGTAGAATGATGGTTAAGAATAATCAGATTACCAGAGCCACCCCAGAGTTTTAAAAGAGCTCAGCTATGAAAATAGTGAACTAAGAAATGTGTGTAACTTGCCTCTTGTAGCAGTCACTGTATCTGAGGAGGTGAAGGAGGCAAATGTGATATCAAACTTTAGAAGTCAGTGGGTGATCTGGCAACCTACAGACTGTAAGTCTGACTCCATTACCAGCCAAATCTTTATAAATTATAATAATGAGTAGAACTAATAGCCATGAAAAGTTAACATGGCTTTTGTAGAGGGAAGCCACTCTCAGTCATGATTGCAGTTCTTAGAAAGAGTCAACAGCATGTGGGTGAAGGTGGTCTAGTGAGTCAGGCATGCTTGGACTTCCAAAAACTTTTCACGAAGCCCTTCACAATGGTTTGTGAAGAGGCCAAACTTGTGCAAGAGAAAACAAAAAATATCCTTTCAAGGATAAATTACTGGTTAAAAGATGAGTAAGTTTGCACGGTGGTGGGAGGTTTCCATTGGAGTCTCACAAAGGTATGTGCTGAGAAATGTGTTCAGCTGTTCAGAAAGAGACTGAAAAAAAGTGGTGGAACAAGGATATGAAGAATTTTTCCAATAATCAAAAATCATTTAGGATGGCCAAAACTAGGGCGAGTTGCCAAAAGACTTTTTAATCCTTAGTAAGTGGGTAAAAAGATGATGCTTGAGTCTTAATATAGATAATGTACAAGGAGGGGGAAAAATCCTTAATTGTGTCTGCAAAGCAATGGACTTTAAATGAGCTGTTACTTTTAAGGAAAGACATCTTGGACTCCTTGGGCAGGCCTCTGAAAACATCAGCTCATATATTACCAGCCAAAAACATGAAAAGAATGAGGAAAGGAACAGAGAGCAAAATAAACAGAGTCAGTACACCACTAAATAAATCCAGGATATGCTCACATCTTGAATGTTAAGTGCAGTTCTAGTTACCTCATTCCAGAAAGTAAATATTAGGATATAAAGTACAAAAATACAGGTCAGGAGTATGGAACAGAGGGAGTTAATAGATTAGGAGAGACCCCTTTGGTGTGGAAAAACACCAGAGGTAGGTTGAGAGGAAAACGCATAATAAAATCATGGAGCAGGCGAGTAAGGAATGATTATGCGCTTTGTAACACAGGAACTCTAAAAGCAAAACAAAGGAAGCACTTTTTCACACAACGCATAGTTAAGTTGTTGGATTAATTGCCCCAAGATCTTGAGGCCAAAAATATGATTGTTTCCAAAATGAAATTTAAAAATATACATAGGATAGATTCATATTGCCAGTAAACATAATGTCCCAAATATGCCTTCTGTCTCAGAAGATCCCTTACCAAATTGCCAAAATCCTTCCTAGAGAAAGGATCACTCTGTCTGTCTGTTTTATGCACTTTCTCTAAGCATCTGCTGTTGGCTGTTGTCAGCATTAGTTTTGGCTCCAGTGTAGCCACTCTGCTTATGTATCCTCTTGTTGTTAATCAAAATTTAATATCTTTTGAGTTTTAAAACTTTTAATCAAGTATTTTAAAACTACAGTTCAGAGAGGTTGAGGTTTTGTGTACTTACTGATAAAACTTGAAGGATTCTGCTTATCAGAAAAGGTGACCATGCAGCCTGTAAAAATCCAGTCCCTTTAAGCTATCACAAAGCCATGAACACGTGTTTGAAAATGTTTGCTTTTATTTGTTTGGTAAAGCATGTTTTATATGTAGAGATCTGTAGAGAGAGTTGCAAAGGTTTCCATTCAGTGTTTATCAGTAGTTAATGCTTGTTGTGGCCATGTCAGATAAACAGTATTGTTTCAGTTCGTATTTGTGTTTGTCTTCAAGTGATGAAGCTACTGAATTCTGCTAGGATTTTTTGTGCCCCACGTAGAAACAGGCCAATTTCAAAAGGTTTTCAGGCTCAGATGGGTTTGTGTAATGATCCCCATTTGAGCTGAAGATCTTCAGAGAACTGGCACACTCATGAGACTGCTGGTATTTCCTGTTTCTCATCAGACCAGAACTACAGTAGCAGAGGAAGAGCTTTTCTCTTAGCACTGTGTGATATTTGTGCTTCTGCCTGAATCTAGGAAGTGCCACAGTGCATAAAGCTGAAAGAAAACAAACAAGCAAATTTAGTGTAACCTTTTCAAATCCCAGAAGTTCATATTTGGCTTGTGGTTGCACAGCAGCAGTTCACCCCTCCCTAGTCTCGTGATATATTTTTATTCAGAATTAGACTAATGTGCCTTTTTTTTAAGTTAACTATGTGTTTTTTTGTAAATCTGTCTGCTATAAAGCTCTGACAGAAGTATTTTACATTTTAAAGACATAGGTATTGTACAGTGGCACTCAATAAACTAATCATAATGTAACACTTTGTAGGATTAAAAATACTTGTCTAAAAATATCTTGTAATGAGGTATGCATTAGATTAAAATAGAATCTCATTGATTTTCTTGAAAGATATCTAGTCATTTATTTTATAAAAGGTGCAATTGTGGCTATAAATTAATATATAGGTAGATTTTAAACCCAAAAGGTCAAACATCAGTTTCAGGTGGTTCCAAAGTAGACGAGTTAGAACCAGCATAGAAGATTTCTATTGACGTAGAGGATTATAACAACACAGAGTGACTAAGTGTGTGTTTGTGTCCTTCCAGTACATACGCATACGCATTTTACATTTTAAAAATTTTTAAAATTCACATTAAAATATTTATAATTTGTGTTTTTTGTATTTGTACATTTTAATGGTGTGTTTGTGTATGTAGATTTTATTTATATTTATGATATAATACAATAAAATATAACTATATATATGTAAAAAATAATGCTGAGGAGTAGGAAGTTTTGTCTTTTTGTATTTCAAATGTATTCCAGCTGCATCAGGTTTCAGCTGTTATTTTCACCTTGCTGACCACGTGATTTTACTGTGGTGAATATGTGCGTAAGTGAGGTTTTTCTTGTGGATTTCCTGCAGATACTGGGGAGTTGCAGATTATGCAAAGGTAGCAAGACAGTTTTATTATTCCGGATGTTAAGAGATGTAGAAGGCTTCTGAAATGTTTTGTTTAAAATACTCCTCTTTTGGTATATTAGAGGAAAACCTACTGTGAGTGCCCAAAACACAGTACTTAATTATCCTATCTGTGGTGTGTTACTATGCTGTAAAGCCATTTCCTGTAAATAAATCAGTAACAGAAGCAAACTGTTACCGCTGCCACTAATTTGAGAATTTTTAGAAACTCCACTCAAGATCTTTTCCTAAGAAAACCTAAGTGACATATACAAGTCCTCAAATTTCTAATTTCTTTTTTTTCCACTAGTTTTACAACATTGGAAGTGTTTTTTTCCTCTTTGAATTTGTACTGGGAAGATTTTCAAATCTGGGTGAAACAGATACTTCCTAATCACAGTTCAGTCATCAGACAGCAAAATTTTGCCACACTGAGCAAAGCTACTCTTAGTTGCCTCAATGGTAAAACTTCTTTGGCTCAAAGAAGCCAATTCAGTGAGGTAACTAAGTTTATGGGAAATGACTAGTAAATCTGGAGAAGTTGAAGGTACTTAGAATCATAGAATCATAGAATGGTTTCGGTTGGAAGGAACGTTAAAGATCATCTAGTTCCAACCCCCCTGCCACAGGCAGGGACACCTTCCACTAGACCAGGTTGCTCAAAGCCTCATCCAACCTGACCTTAAACACTGCCAGGGAGGGGGCAGCCACAACTTCTCTGGGCAACCTGTTCCAGTGTCTCACCACCCTCACAGAAAAGAATTTATTCCTAATATCTAATCTAAATCTACCCTCTTTCAGTTTAAAACCATTCCTCCTCATCCTGTCACTACATGCCCTTGTAAAAAGTCCCTGTCCCTCTTTCCTGTAGGCACCCTTCAGGTACTGGAAGGCTGCTAGAAGGTCTCCCCGGAGCCTTCTCTTCTCCAGGCTGAATAGCCCCAACTCTCTCAGCCTGTCTTCATAGGAGAGGTGCTCCAGCCCTCTGATCATCTTCGTGGCCCTCCTCTGGACTCATTCTGACAGCTCCATGTCCTTCTTATGTTGGGGGCCCCAGACCTGGATACAGTACTCCAGGTGGGGTCTCACAAGAGCGGAGTAAAGGGGCAGAATCACCTCCCTCGACCTGCTTCACCAGAATCACCTCCTCGACCTGACTTCACCATCTGGAGGTGGTCCGAACTTTGCTTTAAGCTTCCCCATCTGGAGGTGGTCCCAACTGTGCTTTAAGCTGGTGAATATAGAATCTGCACTGGCCCAGGTTAGACCTGTCTGTTACCTGATCTTTTTTCAGTCTATTTCTCTTGGTGAATTCAGAACACTGAATTAGCATCATGGTTCTTTCTGCAGTGGTTCTGGGAAAGGAGTGCATCAAAATGAGATTCAAAACTTGCAGTACTTTGAGAATGCGACTGCCTAAAATCCACAGGCATCTGCCTAAGTAGTAGGAATGCTAGAAAAGGAACTGCTGAGTGTAGACACCCTTATTGAATGTTCCCCCTTTCTGGATAATCTGCTCCAGGCTTTAAAAAGGATCTCTTTATACTGCAGAGGTGCAAAACTCAGAGCACAGCTCTAAGCTCTTGCTTTAAAAAACACCTGGGCAGGGCTCAATCTTTTAAGATATGTCCAGAGGCACAGCTGGTGGTGCCCATCTTTTGTGCTATAGGTTACTACTTAGAGCGCTTATACAGGAAGTACAAGGTTTTGGTCAGTGATTTTCTCCGTTTAAAGGCTTCTATGCTGACAACTTTCACCATCTGTAATAAAATCCTAATCAGAGACTAGAGAATAGTAAAAGAGAATATTTTTCATTGCATTTACTGAAAGTGTGCAGGAAAGAATCAAGAATCACTGAGTCAGGAAGAAAATCTGTGAGGAATCAGGTATCTTTTGTAGTTTACTACTTACCGCATATCTCTAGGAGCAAAACCTCATCATTTCTAATGCCCGTCCTGAGCATCACTCTTGTGTTTCATGTGGAAGAATTATTTAGTAAAATACTAAATACAGGTAGTAGTTAGGATGGTCCTGAATAGAAGGAAATATGATGAGTGTCCTAGCTTATAAGGTATAATGTAGAAAGCACAGGCAGGAGCTTCTCTCCAGGTCCCCTCTGAATAGAAAGCAGCTTTGCTACCAAGTTTGTAGGGACTCCAGTGGTCCAGGTGTGTTTTATGAATGCTTTGAGAATACCTATCAGACTACTCACCTCACATATTTTAGCAGAAATGTATGTCTTCTGGATCCTGGAATCGATCCAGACATTGAATTTTCCAGTTCATTGAGACTTGGAAAATTCTCATCATCCTCAGAAGAACGCAGAGGACTGCAATGGAAAGCATGAAGAGTGGAGTGTGTCTGAGTTTGAGAATCAGATTTAAATACATAATCACCATCTAAATCTTAGGTGCATACTAGGGACCTAAGTTGTTTGTTGCATCTGGCCCACAAAGCCATTTTGACTTGCTGCTTTGCTTTTTTTCTTAAGTCTGTTCTGTTCCACCTCTGTTCTTTCCATTTAGGATGGAATACTGCAAGGACTTAGGAAAATCCTTATGTCTGTGCACACATGTTAAGTCACTGTTTGAAATCAAAGATGTCTATGTTGCTGCAGAACTAGGTCTCTACATTGTATTGATTTGACTTCATCACTTCAAATTTATTAGTTAGAATACATGTGCTGTAAGTTAAATTGCTATATCAATAAACCATGAGTGCACTGCTGAACAGTACTTTCACTCTTAGTGATTTTAAGATGGTTTCATTTGTTGCAATACTACAGGAATGTGAGGTGTTTAGAGGGGGAATTCTCAACAGGTTTGAGCCATATGAAATAATAACCAGGTGTCTAATCAAGCTAATATTTAGACTTCTCTGTAAGTTCTCATGTGAATCCAGGTGCTCTAAAACAGGTAATACCTTGCTGATTACCTGATAATCCTTTATAGACTTTTAGCTCTAACCTCAGTAACCCTGCATTTGGTGTCTTCTTTAAACTGCATAATACAATTATTTTAGTGAAGTGTCGCAATTAGGACGTGAAAGAAGATGCAACAGTTAGGCCATATGCAAGGACAACCTGTATTAATCACTACATTACACATGGTTTCTTTTTGCTAAACTCTTAGACTGCCATTCCTTTATTCAAAGTTTGTCAATGAAAATGAAACTCACAAATGTCTGCCTTTCCAGAAAATTCTCTTTGCTTGCCCTCAGTTAAGCATGATTCTTACTGCCATAATTCCTTGCAAGACACTGCTACGTGAAATTTTCAGCAGGATTAAAGATTTCATATCTGGCAACACAAAGGACATTTAATATTTCTGAATTACAAAAAAATTTATCAAAGAAAACACTAATAATGTTTAAGCAGCTCTAAGAGTTATACAGACATGAACATTGGAAGAGACTTTTAGCCAGTGCAGAGTATGGCAGGAAGTTAGGTAGTTCATTTGTTTTGCTGTGTCAGCAGAACACTGCTTACTCAATACAGAGTCCAAAAAATGTGTCTGCTTTTTAAATGGAAGTATAACTCCCTGTGCTCCATGTTCCCACTGATCCCATGGTGAATGTTTGTAAATCAGTGATTTCCTCAAGTGGGAGAGAAATGGGGATCCTCTCTGATGAAAAAATATGCCATAACCTGTGGGAAAATGAAAACTTCCTATTTTGTTTTATTCTTTCTGATCCTATATTTTCTGTTCCTGGTTAGAACTGTAAGTGCAGATGGCTGAAAAGAAAACAGCAAGCCAAACAATATAACTACCTTTTTTTTGGCTTTAAATTTGTAAAACACTGTCCGTGTTAAATTCAAGGTGAAAATTTTGACAAGATCTTATTTTGTCTTAAAGTTTCTCACCCTTGATCAAGAGTTTCAACCATAGAGTATGTATTTGAGCATTATATACACTGGGATATATATGTATAGCGAGATTATTCATTCATTTCTAGTGTTCCTTACCATGAGTTTTATGAGAAAAAATCTCACAATGATCCCCTGAAATGATCCCCCAGTGTTCTTCCATCTGAATGTGGGGCTGGCACTGTTGAGAGAGATTGCAACATCTGTCTAGACTGTATCAGCTATCCTTAAAATCTACGGAGCGTGCAAGGGTTTGCTTTTCACATCCTGTCAGCTCTTCACCCCTCCTCTGTGTACACATCCAGAGAGAGAGAGACTAACTTTCATGGCAGATAGTGCCAGGTAGGTACTAATCTTAGGGCATGGGAAGAATGAAGTCAAATATGATTCCTGGAGTAAAATACAGGAGTGTTGAAGGCAGAAGTAAGGAAAGCTGAGATGAGGGAATGCTCCAAGTGTGGGTAGTGGTGTTTGCGCATTTATGTGTATATGTAGAGAGAGGATAAGAGAGAAAAAGACTAACACAGAGAGAGAAGCAAGAACATCAAGTCACCGGTGAAGCTAAAAGTACATCATGAGTGATATTTTTAGTATTCTTAGAGGATTTTTCTCCCAGATTGTCAATTTCCAGCATAAGCAAAACCTTGTTAAGATCAGCAAGCTGTACCCACACCCAGCTCATCCACTTCTGGAGACTGGGATTGAATAGAAGGATTTCCTGGAATGAAATGTGGAGAAATGTTGACCAAAACATTAATAAATGACTGCCATGTAGTTATGAAATATGCATCAGTTGTCGAAGTCATCACAGGCCCTGTAAGCAAATTAAAATGGTTAGTATACATTTTCGTTCTTTTTATGGTAAGTGAGGAGACAGTAATACAATAAAAGGAAGATGTGCCAGAGTAAGGTCTAGAGTTCAAACAAAATACTTCAGTGTAGTCTCTTAGCCTCAGCTTGTTCTGCAGTAGTGCTAAAGGTACTTCTAAATCAACAAACCCAACCGCAAGAAGGTGAAAAAAGTTAGAGAGGAGCAGGGGGGAGGTCTATCATGGGGCAGGGATATAGGAGATGTGGTTTCTGTTCCCATCTCTCATTAGCTTTTGTTTTACAATAATGACTGAGAAGTAAAAAAAATTTCCCACTTTTTCTGCTTATGTTTTTTCGCATCTACTTATAATATCTTGTGTACAGTTCACACTGATATAAACTATATCCGTGCTGCTGTTATGGTGATCAGCAAGCAGGTGTGCTCACGCTGACCCTGTTCAGCTGCAGGTATTCCTGTAACCCCAGAAGCAGCCTTGCTTCAGGTTGCCCAGTGATTCCGTTTACCCCCCTGCAGCAGATGACCTTGCGGCCCTTCAAGGAGGGATACTACAACAACGTGTCATCTCTGCAGCACAGCTGAAATCCAGAGAGGCAGTGGGGCATGGCACGGCACGGCACAGCATGGCATGGCACATCTGCCCAGTCCACACCTCAAACTGTGTGCCAAGGTCCTCATGAAGGGGTGGCATAAGCCTGATTTTCCTGCTTTGGGGGTGTTCCCTGAAATAGCCCCAAGTTTGCTCAGCTGTTCATACTAAAAATGTGCAAGGCAGACCTGTAAATGATCATGGACCCAGACCTTTACTTGCTTTGCAGTTTATTTGTAGCCATATGGACTAGCAAAGCAGGAGCAAGTAGGCAGTATGACTCTCTATCTATCTACTAAATAATAATATGCTGCATAATAATGTTTCCTTCAGTACACACATTTCTAATCTTTTTTTAAAAGGAGTAAGGCAATGAACTCTGGTTTCTACATTGTAATATTGCTTTTTAGATATTTATTTTAAAATATTTTTAAGCTTCTAAATTTCCAGGAAATGGTTACTCCGTTACTACAGAGTTACTAGCTGTTATTGCACATCTTGGCCTGTTTCCACAAAAATAGGAAAATAACTTTACCAGATGCTGATGACTCTTTTGTACAGTGGGAGCAAGTTTATCTGAAATAATGAAACAACATGAAGAATGATGCTATCAAAAAGTGTTTCCTTAAGAAAACACTGAGACTCTTCCTTAGCGTTCAGAACTTAAACACACATTTTTCCACTTCAGTACTATGAAGGGAATCCTCTGTTCAAACAAGGTCACAGTAATGTTTAAAGGTACAGTTACAGAATAGTTAGATATGAACTAAATTATTTTTGCTATTGCTGACTATGAAACGGAAGGTTGCACCTTTCTTCACTGCTTTCTTCCCTTTCCATCCCCAGTTTTTCAAAGCAAAATTAGCTCCTCATTATTTCTTTCTGGAAGAGGTAAAATGTCAACAGCAGTGCCACTACTGTTACTGGTAGATTTTCAAAACATGTATGAAAGAATAGTGGATTCAGAGGATTAAATCTTGGATTACCAATCAATAGGGATTTTACAATCCCATTTCAATCAATGTATATAATAATTATGTAACAGACAGAATTTGACACACTTTGTGCAATTACTGCTTTATTCTGGCTACATATTTTCTGCTAATAACTTTACATAAAAAGTAGTACATCAGGCCTTGTAACTATTACCTCTACAAAGGAGATTTTTGGTTTTAATCTCCTGTTACCATAATCTGAAACTGCTTTTGTTCCCTTGATCTCTTACGAAAACTCAGTCTTGATTGTAATGTTTATGTCAAAAACTTTTCACATTAGTCTGTAAGATGATGTTTG
The DNA here is from genome assembly GCF_013368605.1 of Nyctibius grandis. NCBI lineage: Eukaryota > Metazoa > Chordata > Aves > Nyctibiiformes > Nyctibiidae > Nyctibius > Nyctibius grandis. The sequence goes on along the minus strand of NC_090658.1, from coordinate 65,753,443 downwards.
AAAAACCAAGAACTGTAATGATCCACAGAATTATGTAACAGTGAGTCTGAATGGAACAATATAAGTGAATGTCAAAATTGTATTTTGAAAGATTGAAGGACTACTAGCAGTGGTAGTAATAGTGAGCAAAGCACTGTAGCTATCCTACAGTGGAACAGCTAGGAAAAAGGAGAAGAAAGATAATTATGTTGAATTTACGTTGCATATGATCGTGACTTCTCTAGGTTACCTGAACTGATATCTGAACATCTCTTCTAAAGTTGCTAGTCTCTAGGCAGAGTGACATTACCATCCCAAGTCTGTCCTAAGTGTATGTGTGAGTGGTATGTTAGTATGTTGAGCCCAGCTCGTTGAGATAATTGGAGCCAGCTTGGAAAAAAACACTGTCAGTGGAAAAGGAAGTTATTCTAAAGCACATCTTAAGTGCCAGTGCTACTTAATACACACATAATTAGAAACACTATAAATACACAAGTTAGTCTTCTGGTTGCTTCAGCTGTAGCAGAAACCTTTACAGTGCATGATTGTGTAAAGCCCTTCTTGCACAGCCGTATGATGAAGGAAAGGGTTGGACATGACCTATTCATCAGCATGCTGACATTTCTATCAAGGGGTTAGAGTAATGTGAGATAGATGATAACTTACGTAATGAACTTTTGAAAACCTTTTTAGAAGCAATTCCAAGAGGTTGGCTTATTGTTACAGAGAATCTGAGGTTGGGTCATTGGGGAATTTGAGCAGGGAACCCAAACATGTTCCTCAATCCTCTTGCAGAAAAGACCCTCAGGAAGAGAGTGGGAAGATGAGAGTAGGAAATCTTTGGAAGACAAATAACTGAACATGGAAAAAAAGGCTTGGAGAGTATCAGTTCTGCCCTCCTCCTGAAAAGTATTTTCCATGACCAGCAAAATTAATAATGAGCTATGATTCCTCTGTGTTTCATCAGCTGAAGTCTTGGACATTTAGTTGTAGGCTGCATTATTAGAAAATAAATTACTTTGATTGATTGGCAGATTCCTAGAAAAAATAGAATTAAAAAATCTAACCAATAAACCTTGGGAGATACCATGAAATAGAACCCCCTTCTGTTTCACTGCACAGGATTTTTTTGGTTTTCCTTTTGCTGTCTTGTTTTAACCCATTTTGCTTTCCATTTTTTAATCCTCGATTTATACTGTGTAAAGCAGAATGTATTTCTACTTACTTTTATCTGTCTCAGTGTAGTTACATACAAAGTCATAAGCACTTTATCATCTTCAAACCTGTTTATTAAAACCTATTTGTTAAACCTAGTTGTTAACAACCTAGTTATTAAAATACACTACATCAAGTTTCCTTTCTTTTAATGATCAGTAGTTAAACATAGCACAGTTACAACATCAAACATCTGAATAATAAACTGAGATCTAAATTAGTAAACTAAATTATACAAAAACATGGAAACATCTGTCTCCCATTGTATAAAGCATACTTACTTTGAAAAAAGCGACATCAAATCTTAAAGTTGTAGTTTTGAATACAGTTTGTTTATTTTTCACAGAATAGATCAATTAATAAAAATATTATACTTATTTTTCTGAGTCAGAGTCTTTTTTGCTTTCAGTTAAATCTGATTTTTAAACTCATTTTAAATCTGAAATTACTGATCCTGTAATTTAAATTAGGGCTTATTTACCTTTAAATTGCAGGATTTCCTGCAATGCTAAAGATGTCATTCTTGCAAAACATTGTTGGTTTTGAGCAACAGGTCCAAATTTTTCCTGCACCTATAGGCCTCAGGTTAAATAATACCATACTTGGAAAATAGTATGAATTGATTCAAGGGATGTGTTAATACAGAAAGAAGAAGAAAATCAGCAATGAACATGTACCAGATCCATTTTTTTTCTTTCTCATTCCCTAACTGATTGATAGAATGTTGGGTCTTGAACTGTTCTCAGATGTTTTTAAATTCTTAAAACTCCTGCTGTGCTTGTCCTTGAAAACCACCTTCTTTATAAGCCCTTCTGAAAATTTTCCAATGTTCTGAGTATTGAATAGCTAAATTGATGTCTTAAGGCGAGATTAAACTCATCTTTACAATAGGATTTGGTTTATTCACTCTTATAATAGGATTTAAACTGTAATTACTGTGGAGTAGGAATGGGTGTAGAGAAAAGTAATGTCTCTGTAATGATAAGTCATACAAATACTAGGGCAAAGAGCAGTCCTTGATCTTGCATCTCCAAAACATAGGTTTCTACCACTCCAGGTAAATGTCATGCTTTGGTAAACTGTCGGTTTCAAAAGGACTTTTATGTATTCTGAAGGCTGAAGTCAATCAATAGCGAGAAACATGAAAAAATCCCCCAGCTGAAGTCCCATTAAAGTTAATACCAAAATAAGAGTACATTAAAATTAACAGAATCAGAATTTGAACTTAAAGGTGGAGGAATCCTGAGGACAAAAGCTCTGTTTAATTGTTATGTATTTTCTTTACATATAATGAGCATGTAATTGTTCAAGAAATGAAACTGAGTGGAAAGTTTGAAAAGTTAATAATTGAGCTTCAGCGTCTCAAAAGAAGTCGGTGCAAGAGGAAAGAACAGAATCTTCATCTCTGAAGCAATAAACCTTTGTGTTACCCAGGAAGTCTCAGTGCCTTCTTGCTAATTGCTTTTAGAATCTATGCCCTTGCTCATGTAAAACCAAGCTGAACATAATCTCTTTCCTAAAAGTACTTTAGGTCATATAACATAAAATAGCTTTTTAGGTGGAAAGTATTAACAAGCACAAGGGTTTATAGATGTGAGGTTTCTCCTAAACACTCATCAGTGTAACATTTAAGCACCAAAACAGCATTTTAATGAGTAGTCTCTGTGGAAATGTGTAAATAATTTTGGCCTTGCTTTTTTAGCTTGTTATTTTCTTTGAATGGTTTTACAAATAAATATTTTGATTGTATTTAGTAACCTCAGCTTTTCATAATGAATACATTTTGTTAGGAAATAATACCATATCTGAGCTTAGCATTTATTAAACTCGTTAACACAGACCAAGTTTTAACCCAGGATTTCATTTTTAGGATCTCTTATGCTCTAAAAGGAAGCCTCAAAGCCCAAGCAAAAATGAGATTTACAAAGAAATGCTAAAATCTGTGGCAACTAGAGACAAGTCTGGTCCTTTTGAAGCTTTAAATCTGGAAATTGATCGTTTTAGAACCAAGTCAAGTGACTTCAGTAACAGTTTAATGATGCATGTGTAGTGTAATAAAGTAACTAGAATGGATAATTGTCTAATACTGGTAGTTTGCAGTCCAGTGTAACACCTGAAAAGACACAGGCCAAACTCAACCAATTTAGTTTCAGATCAGTAGGTGCCTCAGTTATCGTTAGTCAATTCACTAATAATATAAGCTACCCAGACAGCTAATACAGATAACGGTGTTTGTCATTACTGTGAATGGACAAAATAAATATGAGTTTACATGCTGATAAGAAGCAAGTTAGGAAAGCACAAGGATTTAAAGCCAGTAGCTTCTTCACTTGCATTTATTCCCTGCAGGGCCAAGGTCCACCCTAGAATAAGGAAGAGTCTCCTTTTCCTGTAAACCAACTTCATACTTAGTTTTTAAATTTGTTTATATTCCTGTATTTACTGAGGTATAATAAAATTGCTCTTTAGTTCTCTCCCTGAGGGGAAAGCAACAATGTTTACAAGCTGTAGGAAGTATCCAGAGATATAATGGAGGTTATTTTTTACACCCATGATGTTTTTTGCAATTAAGAGATCACCTTGGACTTTCTCCTGCTTTCAAGTAACTATCTGCAAGTAGTGATTAATACTGGTATTTATTTCATAGCTTTTATTGTTGTTTTTTGGAGTCTGTTCATAGGCAAGAAGTTACCATCCATCATTTTAGGCACAGGCTTTTCCCCAGCTTGCCATGATCCTCCCTGTCATTGCAACATCAAGGTTTATATTACATCTGAAGATGAAGCAGAAATTTTACTGATGTAGACTGTGATGGTTGGCTTGCTAAGTCATACAGAAAATGTGTTTTGTTTTATCAATAGCAGCTGCATACAATGACAGCATATTACTTCATCCCTGCCACAGTAAATAGTAGATTACCATAATTTAAGAATAGGTTCACTTAACAATTACACTTTCACTTTGAAGTCAACGTTTTACTTTACTTAAGTAATTATTGTCTTAAATCTGTGCCCCTCTTAACATTAACTTCGAGAATTTCTGATATGTTTATATTTCAAACGTTTTTGCCCAAAAAAGTTTAAATGGCTTAGCTTCTGTCAACTTCAGAGACCATCCTTTCCCCTGTAGTGTAAGATAGTAATTATGATAAATGGAAGTATTTAAATGTACTCTCATTTAACAGAAGGGCTTTTTACATTCACTGTCTTCACATCAGCAATTTACTTATCACTGTCATCTTCAGGTTTATCTAACTGAGCTTTGATCTATTCATTTCCAGGACTAGCTGCAAAACATTTTGGAATTTGTGGTGTGGGATTCGGAGATTCTTTTGTTAATAAAGAGCATTTTTTTTGTAAATTAATGGTAAATGATCTTGGAGACAGGGGCTTCAAAGAGGTCATTCTAAAGAAGAATGTGGCCTTGACTTTTGTAGCAGTTGAATTTCATCTGCACTGAATATTAAGAGTAGAAGTAAGTTTAATTCTGAGGGCTTGTCAGATTGAGGAGTCTATCTATACAGCCCAGTGGAGCATAGCACAGAGAGGCCTCTACTTCCTCATAAATGTACTATTTCTGGAACGTAATTTTCCACTACCAGATTGTTTCAGGACCTTAGCTCTGCCTGGTTCTGTGTCATATGGATGATTTAGATCAGGTTAACACCAGCATTGACAGGGTTATCACATGGTAAAGATACACTTTTAATCCTTTTGCAATTGCCGTATCACTGAGCAAACTTTATGTAACATACAAATTTTACTGTCTTGTCACTTCTAAACTGAAATGCATCTGACACCTCTCTTTAGGTTGCCTGGGACTTTGATCAAGACTCCTTTGCACTGAGCAATCATATTTAAACACTGAACTGTAAGGCTATGATTACTGGTTGATAAGATGATAGACTAAACAGTAATTTAAATAATAATTTAATTTTAAAAATTTATGGTAGGTGTGCCTGGTCTTCTATAAGAAACTTTAAGCATTAATAGTGATTAGTCAGTCGACATAATTAGATTTCTGCTGTACTAGAGCAATAATTGTTAGGCTACAGAGTATTTCCTTTTAAAAGCTGGATTTCATTTGTATTCCATGTGGCTGTCATTTCTACAGTTTATGGTATTGACATTTGTATTACTTTTGATGGGGAAATAACCATCATCTGAAAGATATCCTGAAGATTAGCCAAGCATTTCATCTGGCAGTATCAGTAAATCTTCCTTTGCTTTGTATCAGAGTGTATTGACCATCAAATGCCCTCCCTTCCGGAGAAAAAAAGTGCTGAGTATTTTGTGATATCATTCCTGGGAGGCAGCAGGAAAAAAGGCAGGCTTAGAAAAACATGTATGGGGCCAGTGGATCATAAAAAACCCTAACAGGTGCTGGGCTGGTTACCAGTTGATTAATCTGGTCAGCAGCTGATGTACTCCTATTTTAAGGTCACTCTGTGCTATTGACTTTTCAGCAAAGTCCTCCTGGTGTGGTGTTTCTTCATTCTTATATTCTAAAAAGAAAAAAATACACAATTTTATCAGATGTTACTCTGATGTGAAATTTCTTCCTTGATGTTTACTTTTTCTTGTATGCGAGGAGCTGCTTGTTTTCCTTAGAACTGTAAAGAAACTATATAGACGTAAAACATAGTGAAGCGTCTCGCATTACCCATGACCTCTTTGTGTCAGCTTGCTCTTCTGATCTGCAAATAAGGCAAAGTTGTGGAAATATTTTAATTTGTAGTGTAATTTAAGCAATTCTTTAATACTGCATATGATTACAGCAGAAATAAAAATATCAGTAGGACCTTAGCATACAATAATTGATTTTAAGTTATCAGGAGGTATAAGTAGTGGTTTGCTGTACACTTTATTTATATATCTGTTTTTACAACAAACCAATAGCTACTAGACCAGCCTGGATAATTTTTGAAGGGTTTTTTTTATGTATTTGTTTGACATTTTACTTTATAGCTTAAAAAGAAAACTCCCATAACATTATTCATTGAAACAAAGTGACTAAAATATTTTTCTTGTTGGCCAGTGAAATGATAATTCTTTAAACTGAAATGATATATCCTTAGGGCATGTTATGTTCTGAATAATTTTTTTCTTATAAAACTCTGGTATATAGTTTGCCACACAGTCTAGAAATCTTTGGAGTGATTGATAGTATCAGTTATTCTTTTTCAAGTACTGCGTCAGAGTCTCTGTAGGGGCATCTTCAGTCTTAGATCAAATAGCTGCCACTATTGAGACTTAGGAGGCCAAAATCACATCTTCCTTTATTTCTCAGGCAATGTCTGACACAGGGGTACTAATTCTAAATCACACCTCTGAAAGCTAACACCAGAATAATATACACTTTTGAATGAGGTTACTCACTGCTAGCTACGAAGAAATTACTACAACTGCTGCTGTATTTGAGCATTCTTCTGGGATAATGCAGGAGAGCTTTTATGGCTCTTTGGAATATTATCTTTGTAATGTGCCACACATAGCTTTATACTGAAGAATAGATTATTAGAGCAAACAAAATAAGAATAAAAACATATAAATGTATGGCTTTTATTTTTAAAAAGTTACATAACATTTTCTATAATGTGAATTTCTTTTTTAGACTCTCTGTTCTGATACTTTATGGTAATAGAAGTTGTATAACACTTGGGTTTTGTGTGACCTTTTTTTTCAGCATCTTCTGAGCTTTTCTCACTTTTCTAACTCATTAGTTCCACTGGACATCTCAAACTTAAACAATTCAGCCTGAAAGAGTACAGTGAAAGTTGTCCATTCTCTTTACTGCAAATTGCTAGGAGCACTGAGGGCTTTTAATTTATTGAGGCAATAGTTACAGTTAAAACCTTTTATAACGTTGTACCTAATGAGTGAATTAGTAGTTTGAGGAGTTGCTTTGTTGCTCTAGTATCAGTCATTCCTATCACTTTCATTTCATATGTGTCCTTGACTTTAAAAAGGCAGCCTCTTTCAGGTAAGCAAGAGTCTGAAGGAAAAAACAAACAGTTATTTATCTTCTTTAGCTTGCAATCTTACATAATCTTGGTCTTGTGAGATGTGTTTATCCATGTTCTATCTGTATCTTAGTTACAAGGACCACAAAGCTCTAGTGAAAGGAAGGAGAATCCATGCCTTAGCTGTAGCATGGGATGCTTAATCCAGCTTTTCTCCACTTTTACAGGCTAATCACCTCTTTTTCAAATAGCAAAAAGCTTTCTGATTCTTTACATTTTTTACTCATCCTTCTAAAGCAGATATTTCAGTTAAAACACAGTTCTCTAACTGAACTTCTGTTTGCATTTTAAGGGGCTTGTAGGGAATACTTGACCTTAAAGGGTGTGTGGGGGAGTGAAGGGCCAGGATTTCTAAATAACTTCTTTATACCAAAGTCTTCAAAATGAGATTTTCCATGTCTTATGGACAGTTGCCAGGACAGTTATTACCACTGCTAGTAGAGGAAGATATATTTATAAGGTAGAAGATATACACAGCTTTATCATTTTACAGAAACAGCTGAAAATACTTTGACTAGAGGATGTTTCATCATAAACACTTATTAGTTAGGATTAAAACTTTTTGCAGGACTGGATCAATTCTGACTCCATTTTGATTAAAAAGAATTTAGTCAAAGCCAGACAAAAATACCTTGCACCTGAATAACGGATTTATCTGGGGCAGTAGTGACTTGCCACCTGGCAGGACAGCGAATAGAAAGTGGTCTGTCTCCTCTCAGATCCTACCATCTAAAATCAGATAATGTTTGTTTTTATTGAAATATTTCATTGTTTTTGCTATAATGCTCACTGCAGCAGTATTTTATACCTTGGCTAGCATCCACAAGCGTGAATGGTGTTCTGGTGTGAAATTGTAGTTTTGTTTAGCTTTGGTTAGTCCATCCGTACTTTGCTGAAAGATTTGTAAAAAAAAGCAGCAAATTTTCACTATGTCTGCACATGTATAACAGTTGTTCACCTACTTGCAGGTCTCAGTTATAATTTTGGGGCAGTTTATATTCTGGCTACAGGCTTCTACTTTGGAGATAATTTTGTTCTCAATGTTCTGAATCTTGAGTTTTTTTGCTTCTGGTGGTGCATATGCTTATCTCATCTTTGTAATTCCAGCATTCTTTTGAGGCCTGTGCGACATCTCCACTGTTTTCTGACCATCTCAACAGACGCTATGCAGCTATCTGTTTCTGTCAGTATATAATTGGTTTTGGATTTTTCCCAGTTGTGCTCTTAAAATGGGCTTGTAAATGGCTTTGCTGATGCTTCCAAATGAGTTGAGGATCATGTTTACTTGTCATATTTTCATGCTCATAGGCTGCCTTAGCTTAAAATTCAGCTGTACACATAAGTGTCTTGTCTAGACTGCATCTGTGTAGTTTTGGTAATAAGATCAGAGAGTCCCAGAGTTCTGGTGTGTGGCTCTCAGTAATCTCAGTGATTGTGAATCACTAATGATCTCTCTTTCCTTGAGCATAACACTTAAGTGTTTAACATATGTAAACACCATTGCACATTTTTTTTTGTCTGAAAGGCCCTGGGAGTTGTATTCTGATAGGCTTTTCACTAATTAGTACCTGTAGGTCTGTACCTATGCTGGATTGCCTTTGCCTTTTGTTTGCTGTCCTCTGTGAGGGGGTTGCAAGTACCATACCATCGTTTCCTTTTTTTTCAGTTGAGATTCATTTCCTTGCCTCTTAATGGCAGAAATGAGATCTTTGGGCTCCTATACAGAAAGTGAAAGGTATCTCTGAAAATCCTATTAGGATGTGTCTTGCTGTCAGAAACAAGTAGCCACACTAGTTGACACTAATGCCACTAAATTAGTAGTCACAGATAACAGCAACAATAGTGTTATTCTTCCGTTGTAGATTTCTATAATCTTTATCTGCCTACTGAAATGAGATGAAGAATGATTTCCTCATCCACTTCTCTATGACATACTTCTCTATGTCATACTTCTCTATGACATTGGAAAACATTATTTTTACCATATCTGTAATACTCTTCAGTTGTGGGCATGTGATAGTCATATCTCTCTAGTACATTTGTTTACACTATATGGGCTTTGCCTTGCTTCACTGGATGACAAGCCATTTTGGAGGTTTGTTACTCTAGAGAGGAAGCCTTTTTTCATGTGCTTAACTACTCCTATTATATTCATTATATTCATTAACTCCTATTATATTCATTATATTCATTAACTATTCCTATTATATACATATTCCGTTAAGTTCATTTGCTTAGGAAATAGTATTGAAGGCAGATGATGTTGTGAGTCAGTCAGTTTATTCAGTTTGAAATACACTATACTTGGGGATTGAGTCCTTCAAAAACATCTTGGTAATTTTTAGCTATTTTGCTGCTGCTATGTCAGACCATGTTGTTCTCATGGATAGTTTTTTGTTTTGCTTGCCTATCTATTACACTAATCATTTCTCTCAGATTTAATCTTGTCAGATTCCTTCATTTCCTTTCTTTTTTCTGGAAAGAGCGACTGCTGTAGTTTTTGCACAACTTCTATATTCTTCCGTGTTCTTCTGCTTGTGATTAATGTTGCTCCTATGGTCGTCTTAAATTTGATTTGCATTACTATACATAGATAGGTCATCACACTAGAATGCCCTCTTTTGGGAAGATCTCTACCACAGTACTGTGAATGGAGTACAGGTCATATGAGGTCCTGATACAGCTCCAGGAAATAGAAGGGAAATTACTTTTTAGAACTTTACCCAGTATAATTTTGAACCATGTTTGTGTTTAAATGTTGACGATGAAATCTGCATAAATATATTCACATTTAACTAGAAAATACTTGTATATAAAATTGGTAATCTTCTGACTTTCTACCTCCCCTCCCACCACAGTAATTCCAAAACATTGCTTTCCAGTTTTTAGGTGAAATTGCTAGAGGTAAATTGCTGTTCATTATATAGATAGGTGCTACCAGGGTATACTAAACGTGTAGCAGATGGGTTAACAGAAAATGACTGCAATGTGTGACTGTAACTAGCCTGTTAGTTATTAGATTTAAACTTGGACTTTTGGAGTATATACTGGTAGATTGTGAATTAAGCATGTTTCAGGTGGTTTAAATAGAATAGCCACGGGACAATGTTAAGGGACGTTTTGGTATCTAAAATAACAGAACACCTATTAAGTAGTAATTTTAATATTTCATTATCGGCCATAGTGTATTGAAAGAGAAAAGATGCTATTATGAATACAAAAAAAACCCCTTTGGATGCTGACAATTTCTATATGCAGCACTAAATTAACACCAGATAGAAGGATTTTGTCTGTCTTGAACATCAGTGGAGTTCATATACATATATAGATTTTATGTAGGAACCAATGATATTTATTTTGGGCTTCAGTTTAGTAAACATTTCTCTGGATAACACTTAAGCATATGCTGTCTTGAAGAGGAAAACACTTCAACAGGTGTTTCAGTGGTTCATTGATTCAAGAATACTCTTTGGGAGAATCAGTCTTCAAAAGACTTGCATGTCCTCACAGACAAGAAGTGGTTAAACTGGTTATAGAAAACAAAGAAAGAACCACAAAATTCCTCCCCAGGCTCAAAAGCTTTTCATCTGTTGCAAAGATAGTAAGGAGAGTATTTTTTACCTCTGTTTCCACTGCAAGAATGGAAGATTTTACACCTATGTAACTTGGCAACTCTGTTAAGAGCCTTGCTATGCAAAAGGTGTTTGTTTATTTTGCCGATGTTGAGTTCCATTCTTTCATATATGTTTTCTTTTTCTTTCCTAGGGTGATAGGGTTGAAGAAACAGGATGAGAGATCTCAAGCATGCTGCTAAATGTTGTGGTCTGACAAAACTGCAAGGCTTCCTTTATCAAGACAGCTGTGTTTTTACATAAATAATCTTAAATTGGCCTGCAGAAGAATTATTCCTGATCCTCAACTGTGCTACCTTGAAAGGTCACCTTGACTTCCCCAGGGAGTTTACTTCAAGGCATTCAGGATGCCAGAACAGAAAGCCTCACAGATGGAGGTACGTTTATTGTTTATTACTTAAGAAAATAATGCTGGAATGAAAAGGACACCTTCCAAAATAGCAAAGAAAGTTATTGCCGCTCACAAAATCACTTTGAAATAAAGATTGCTGAATGGACTGCTTCATTTTGACAGTCATACCTGGTATGTATCACAGGCAATAGTTAAACTGTGTTAGCTGGCCTCCTGTAGATGTCATTAGAATTGTTCATAGAAGCAAGACAAGACTGGGATGATGAGTAATTCACAGCAGTTATATAAGCAACACTGCAATTTGCAGCAATTAAAGAAATTGGTCTTTTATTTTAACACCCAGTGATGATAGATAATTTGGCCAATGCTCAGAAAAATTCATTATAAAGAATGTCAAAGATGAGCTCAAAGGTACCGCCCTGTTTATTAAAAATCAGTTACACAAAAATCATTATTTTATACTTCCATATCAAGCTGTATGTTCATCACATAATATAAAAAGGGGAAATTTAAGAGAGAAATGGACCTATTGCTATCTATGGAAATATTATGTGATTCTTCTTTGTAGTTCTATGCTGATCAATATGAATAAATGACCTTTTATGTTATGAAAATTTTGAAGATGTTTTCATAGGTCTAAACCCTGAAAAATTAGTTAAATATGTTCCTGTCTCCTGTAACTACAGACTTCCATACCCTATCAATTGGCTAGGTAAGATGCATGCAAATCATATGCTTTAGTGGTAGAGTTCATAGCTGATCATGAGATCAGTAATATTGGGGCTTAGGCTTTTATCTGATTTGAAATCTGTCTGAGACTGAGGCTTTAGCTTCAGAGTGAAAAGTGCCAAAACACAAAGACAGACATGTTTTTATTTTAGTGACCTTATGCAGAAGGGAGAGGCTCACAGTAACCCATTCAAGCTTTCCCATTTGCAAGTTCAGATTGGATATGAGTGCAGTGAACTAAGCAAACAGCAGTCATGTCCCAATTTTGTTATTTCCAGTTGTTTGGCTTGGTTTTTTTACACTGCCCAAATGTTAACATACAAAGAAAAAAGCAATCTCTATAAATAGCAATTGGAAGCTAAAGCAGTATTTCTGAAACCTTCTAGTCTGTTTTTCTTCTCAATGTACACACCATCTATAAGAAACAACCCATGTTTTTGCATTCAGATGCATACTTATTATTTGGACCAAATTGCTAATCCACTTGATGAAAGAGTCTTTTTTTCAGCCTTCTTGTTTCACATTTCCTTAAATATGGCGTTTGTGTGGCAAGAAGCAGAAGGGAAGCTGTTTTGTGATGTAACTTGTAAACTTCTCAGTATCTTGTCCTTTTTGTTTGTGCACAACTAAACATAGAAAAAAACATCCTGAAAGAGTTTTATGAAGTCATGGTTAATATCCCAGGCACAAAATGCTGAAATTAAGATGTCTACAGCAACTAGTATGGTATCATGTAATATTTCCACAATTTCAAGCAAAATCAGATACACCAGGGTAGACATAGTGGTTTGTAGAAAGCTCTTTAGCACTCGTTTGTTTTGTGCATCGTCACTTATGTCACCTGATGTACCTCTGCAGCCCTCCTATTTGGGTAAGGTTTTGTTTGCGTGTATCCTTACACACATACAGGGTTTTGTCTGTGTCTCTGTTGTACAGTTTTACAGTCTGCGATCAGGAACCCCTGAAACCAGGCCTTGCTGATCTTGGCTGTGTATCTCCCTAGATGGATGAGCATTGTGTAGAATCAGATAAGCGATGACAGAACTGAAGATTATGTAGTATTAATCTATGCCTAAAAGAAGTAGTAATGTAGCATATCCAGTATTATATGTTTTATTATTGTTTCTTATCAGTAAATATTGAACAACACAGGGCAGGGATCTCTTTCTGTAGCACCTAAAGACTGACTGAAATGAAATCTAAAACATTTATGGAGACTCAGAGAAGGGCTCTCCAGTGAGGTGATACCTCATTATAATGGATGTTGATTTCTGAAAAAGGAGGAGTAATTTGTGTCTGAACTGAAGCTTGTGATGAAACCTACATAATTTAGTGGAAATTATTAATATACTTTTGACCATATGGCTAATTTATTCTTCATGTGAATATACATACTCGAATGTGCACAATGAACAATCTGTATTTTTTCTTCTTCAAAATAGTGTCCTAAATTTGTTAAGAGCATGATTATTGTTATAATATTTGTCATGAAGTCTCACATCAATTTTCAAAAACTTGCAGCTAGGTGAAATGGAGAAAGTGTTCTCTTGAATATTCAAAAGTACACCTCTATGCCAAGTTTAATTTTTCAGTCTTCAGTCACAGGGCTTTTATTCTTAAAATCAAAAAAATTGCTTTATGCATAACTAGCTGCTTGTCTATGAGAAGAGAAAAAGATGAACCATTTGTTCTCAAACTGTTAAGTATTTCTATTTGTCCTACAAGGAGAAATTATGTATGGATAATCTCAGCTCAAGAACTGAAATTTTCAGAGTTACAAATGATTGACAGAATGAATTTTAAATGGAAATACTTAATCTGTCTTAGTTATATCTGTCAGCAGTACTTCAGCTACAGCTACAATCAATGGTTCAGCTCAATGTTTTTCTGTAACACCCTCTACCACACTATCTAAGTATTGTATAATACCTACATTATGCCCTAAGTATTGTGTAATTTGTAGAATATGTTGAGTGGTTGCTTTTAAAATTAGCATAAAATTCACCAATATGGAATAATAACATAACATTTTGTTTCAAAAATATTGTCTATATTATTCATTCTTCATGATGCCTGCTTCTTGATGAATATTTTAAACAATCAGGATAGACAATAACTACATCAGAGAAACGGGTAGATAGAGGCCGAGGAGGAGAACAGTGAAGAAAATATTATTTTTATACACATATACAAACTAAATTAATTTTAAAATATAATTTGTGTGTTCATTTTTAGCTAATTTTAAAATGGTTTTACTGGGAAAGGTACTGAACTGTGAATGAGGAGACAGTAGCTAATAAAATCACTCAAGTGGCTTTGGCTTTTTATTGGTATATATACTTGATTGCATGATGTTTCTATAACAGACAAACAAGATGCAATTCCAGAATGCTTAATTGTGCTGTGAGTTGTTGGTAACATAGAATAATTAATTTAATTTGAAATGTTTTAGAATAGTGTCACTTAAATCACAAAATCATCATATAAAATGTCTTTACTGAAGAGACAGAAATGGAGATCCACTATAACTGTTCAGCATTCTGGGCCAACTCATGTAAAATTAAATCTTCATTGTAGTGAATAATAAAAGAGGTTAAGTGACCTGAAGACTATTTTTCAGTCTCCTGATGTTACATATACTTCCATTAGAATGTAATGGAATATAAATTGTTCATAATCTACCATCAGATTGTCTTGTCAATGGAAACAGAAGTGATTTTCACCTAAACAAGGAAATTATAAGTAATGATGACCACTGTTCTTTCAGGAAATTGGTAATTTTCTTAACCTTACACTATACAGCACCAAGCAGCACCAAGTCCCATCATAGTGACCAGAAAATATAACCATAGCCCAATAGTTTTCCTTTATATTTTGCATTCTTCCTTAGGAAGGCTGGGCTATGAAACCATAGGCCATTTAAAACCTTGTGTAGCCCTCCCTTCCTAGAATTATCCCCTGCAAGATTTAGCTTTGATTTTGCTCAGCTCTTCAATGACCAAATGATCTGTAAACTAAAACTTTCACCTTATGTTAAGTATGATGATATCAACTGTCACCCTGATTAGGCTGTAAATTTAGACACTTGCCTTCATATCCATATTTGAGACAGAATTAGCATGCAGCAGTTTTCTGAAGCATTTTCACTGAAAAGCAGAAGGCTTCTTAATGTTCTGTTTCTTTAAAGCACATCTACCACACATACATTAAAATGCTGATGGCAAGTGACTGGTGAACTTTCAATTTATGTTTCATGGGAAAACCTCTGCTTCTTCAGATGTGACTGAATCTTATAGTACTCGAAATTAAGAACTCAGGTCAATGCTGAGCTTCTAAGAAGTGTCTGTTATGCCTTTTAATTTAGGTACTTGCATCAGAGATACTTGAAGTGCTCCTAATATTCACTATCATATTAGATTTAGATAAAAATACCTTAGATGTCCTCCTTATCGTTGTCATTTGATGAAGTATCTTTGAACTAATTAGTTTTTTCCTACAACTGCATTGAGAAAATTTTTTCATCTTGACTTGCCAGAAACTGATCCAGTCAGTATCACAAATTTTACATACATAAACTGATAACCCTGCCTGCTGGTTTCCATCACCAGCTCTTTAAGATTTCTTCTAAATAATAATGGAAGAAAGCTAGTGATGGTATGCAATCAGATCTAACACCTTTCTTCAGGTAAGTTATTACTAGTTGTGAGTCCACATTATAGAAATGCCGTCATAGTTAATGCAAGTCAAACATGGCAAAACCAAAATCATATGAACTCTGAATTGCTATACTGCTGGACAGTGTTAAAATCTTTTACCCACTCTTTGCAAATAGTCACAAAGACAGAATTGGTTTCACACTGTTTAGACATATTTTTGGCAAATATCTGTGTTTATGTAATAGAAAAGGAAATTGGAATATGAGTAGGTGAATTAATTTCTCATTATTTACCTCTCTAGTACTGTACAGCTTGAAATATTTCAGATACTTATCTGGGATTTAGGAGATAAACAGTAATTCACATAAAATGGTTACTGCTTGTCAGCACCTCAGGGCAGATCTTTGTTAATATGTCACTTTAAAAATACATGTAAATGTATTTTTGAAAACTGGAATAGCTTCCAAGTGCTTCATACAATGATAGAACTGAATGTCAGATATAACTACTTGCCTCCTCAGTAGTCATGGTATGATTTAATTTTTGCCAAATGCTGAGGAATTAATTGACACTAATCTCTGATTGTTCTGTTTTTGTTAAGGGCTGTCAGCTCTGTTTGGAATATTTTAGCAACATGGAAAGGCATAAATAGTTGTGATATGGCTAAATAAAGGCTATTTATTTCCCAGTACTTTCATTTCAGTTCTTACATGGTCAGTAAGTTGATTCAAGGTGTTTTTTTAAATTAAGAAAGCAAACTGCTCTAAAGCCCATTTTTGTATTCGGCCGTGGCTTGTATTATACTGATGAGTCTCTGCTGCTAGTTATGTCTGTGGAAATTTATTTTTTCGCAATTAAAAGGCACATGCAAAGAGATGAGATCGTGGTACAGCATAGCTGATTTTAATGTTCTGAGAACACTTTTCAGACTGAAAAATTTATCATAAAATCAATGTTGTCACTAAGCCACATAATGCAGAAGTGTAAATCAATGGTCTGGAAATACAGGAGAAATCATGCACAGGCACAAAGTAATCATAGCCTTCCTAGAAGATACATGGTGAGATCCAGTTAGCATGAGTCACGTACTAGGATTAGGCTAACAGAATTCCTGCCAGTGATGCCGAAAAACATCTTGTTGTCCTGACTATAGAGGAAATTAAATGCTTCATTTACAAAGACTGCTTCATTGTACACCCAGAACACAGCTATCTATACTGGGGGAGAACGGACAGCCACTTGTTTCTTGGTCTACACAAAGCTAAGAGACCGGCTACTTAGAGGGAAAACAGATTATGTATGATCTCACCAACAGTCATGAAGGCTGAAACTAAAGCAGAACCCATCACAAAGAAGCGTAAAGAAGGCAGACAGTGTGAATGTCAAAGAAGTCAGCAGAGTCAGAAGTGGAAAAGTCAGTCAAGTTTTAAAACAGAATTTCAACAGGATCTCCATACGGTGCTCAGACTTCCAGCCACCCTGACGAAGAACTGGATAAGCTGGATGCTCATGCAGGACTGTTATCTCATTTGTAATATGCAATGCAGGGTTTGGCAATTTAAAAAACAAAACTGAGAACATATACTAACAAATAAATGCATGAATAAATAGATTAAGTACCTAAACCAGGTGGACCTGTTTCCATCCATATAGAGCAAAGAGGAGGAAATTTAGAGCACAAAAATAAATGTTTTCTAATTCCTAATTAATTCAATATGCAACTATTTTTGCTTTGTGTGCTATCAAGATCAGGTGCCCTTTTCAACAACATAAAATTAACAGTCAGTAAAGAAATCCCCAGAGGATAATTCTTAGCCTGTGATTTATAGGATCACATGAAACGGTCTAATAATCTCTTCTGTCCTTAATCTAAGAGTGTCATAAATTTCATTAGCTATAATATCTCCCATTTTGTTTGACTCATGGTTTGTTTCTTTATCCCTTTTGATCTTAATATTTCATGTATTTATACTAGTATTATTTATATTTATTATTGTGTCCTGGTTTGGCCTAAACCAGGCCGATTTTGCTTTCAGTGATTTTTACTTTCAGCTAAGTCTCCTCTAAGCAACTGCACTTTCTGAAACTAACTACATGTTTTGCAGACAGTGTCTGCTTCCAGGACTGATAACGCTCGAAGTTTGTAGTTATCGCTGAGGCACCGGTAGGGATGTTGTGCAGTAAGGCTCTTGCTGTACTTAGTCTTAGAGAAACCAAGGTCACTGCCCTGAGCCTAATGTGGGGCTCGAACCCACGACCCTGAGATTAAGTGTCTCATATTGTTATTTCAATGGTATCCAGTGATTGCACAAATGGCAATGGGCACAAATTGAAACACTAGAAATTCCATTTAAACATAAGAGAAAACTTTTTTACAGTGAGGGTGGTCAAACACTGAAAGAGGTTGCCCAGAGATGCTGTGGAGTCTCCATCTTTGGAGATGTTCAAAACACATCTGGACATGTCTCTGAGTAACCCGCTGTAGTCCTTGCTTTGAGTAGGGGGGTTGTACTAGACGATCTCTAGAGGTGCCTTCCAATCTCAGTTTTCTGTGAACTATTCTGTGGCTATGTTCATTTGATATCAGTATTAATATTATGGGGGAGTTGTATTTGTATTTATAGATCTGCTTAAAATTAATTGCAAGAAAGGTGGAAACTCAGGATAATGCAATTTCATGTTAGACTCCAGAAATATCCCATGTTGCAGTACCCACAGTAGGTTCTTCTGAATTTGAATGCATTACAGATGTGTACATTAATGGGGCCCGGTTTATTTCGTACCTTGATGAGAAACCCCTCCCTTGTATTGATGTACCAGACAGCAAAATCAGATTTCGCATATAGGTAGGGATGGCCACACAATGAAAATGCAGTATGTACTTGCATCAAAAAAATACCGTAGAGCAAAAGGGACAGGAAGCACGTAGTCTAGAGCAAGTATGGTCTTGGCATAGCTGGTGTCTGCATAATGTGAGCGACTGATTTTTCTCAAGATAGATTTCCAGACTAATTAGTCCCATTTCCAGCATTTGTATCTGAGGTCAACACTTCTAATTTTTCAAGAATGCTCAGTTTTGGGTAGGATAGGAGAGTGCAATGCAATCTTGATGGCCCGCCAGTCGGAAGTCGCTGCGGTGTCTGAGAGCCTGTTGGTTCCTGTCATGCTCTTCCACTGCAGCTCTTGGCTGTCTGTTCGTGGCTGTCAAAGAGCCAAACGTTTCCTGCTCAGCGGCCGGATGGAAAGGAAGTCCCATCTGCTTCCTGGTGCTGGAGGTGGCACAGAGAGCAGGGCGGACAGTAAAAGCAAATGTACAAAGTGAGATAGGATTTGGTGACCTCTCAGAGCGAAGCTGTGTGTTGTCCTGCTTGAAAGCAATCACCGTTCCTGTGTATAATTAATTGTATGACTAAATCTGTATCCACAGCCCCAAAACAAAGAGGATTAGAGGGTTTAAAGGTTTAGGGAGTCTTGATTCTTGTTTCCTCTTTCTTTCTTTAAGTGTATCTTATGACACGTTTCTGGACTTAGATCAGTCAAGGTTGTATCACTTACATATCACCTTAGAAAACAAGGCTTTTACTGGTTGTTTCAGATAATTTAATGGTTATGAAAAGTGCCAGAGAAGTTGATAGCCTTAAAGCCTTCCTCTTCTGGAATGATTCTCCTCTGAATTATATGCAGTGCCTCCAGACACTGCTTGAAACCTGTTTCCTGAATCTTAAATCTGTCTTTTCTTCTCTATTTTCTGACTGGTCTTGGACTCGAGTTGGTATAAATCACCATAGTATCCTAAAATTAATTTATACTGTGCTGACTTGCAGGATGTAAGGCTTTTACCCAGAAAGTGTAGGAATATGGAACGTCTCTGTATACTGAGTATAGAAACAGCAGATCTGTTTAAACTAACTTGGAGGTGGTGCATTCAACAAGAGCCATTCCTACTACATAAATACTTCCTCAGGCACTTTATATTGCCAGAAGACAGCTTTCCAGTTAGTCCAGGTAGCTTAGCAAAGAGCCATATCAAGTCAGATCCACATGACCACATCCATACAGGTGCTGTACTGGTCTGCATCCTGCATTGGAAGAACATCCCACAGTTATCAGTTGTGCAGTGATTCTCTCTCTGACTGTGGTACATGCACTAAGGTATGTCTTTCACCTTTCACTTTCATTTTCTTATGAGTTTGCCAGCCTTGGCACCACTATCTCTGTCAATGATGACATGAAGACATGATTTTTTATATAAACGATTTCCAAGTGGAGTTACGCATCACTAATGGAGGCAGACCTGACAATAAAATAAAAAAAAAAAAACACTAAACTGATAGCAAGAGCTTTTAATGCAAATTTTCTTAAGGAGTTGAGGTTATAAACTATGGATTAATCTGTAGTAAGAATTATAAATATATCTGCTTTTCCATTGTTTAGTTTTTATTTTCTGTGCTAGCTGCAATTTTATGGCTTTTGCTGATACTGTGCTACAGAATTTATGAGAGACTGGTAGCAATGTCAGTGTCTGGATATCTGAAAAACATGAACACGGATATTTTTTTGGATTACATCTTGGCTTACATATTATGAAAGAGCAGTAGAAGTAGATTGATTTTTGGCAGTCTTCAGGTAGGTCATCTGCTTCAATGCTTTGCATTTGCTGTTACATCCAGTTCATTCCCTTTAAATGCTAGGGGTTTGGGGCTTTTTTTCCCTTTTTTTTGGTAGCCTTATCACTCCTTTTTGCATTTGAAGATAATTTTTCACCATTATCTTTGGCTTCACTGTTATTCTTCTCAGCAGTACAGTCAATAAAGCATACAGAATACCAATGGCAAGTTATCTTATGGCTATATTAGGGAGCTCTTTTTTCCTTTTCCCAGAAAAAAGAAACAGCTGAATTGGTACTATGAATAGTTTTTAAACTGGAAATTTTAGGGGTTTAGTGTTTTTACTCTCTTTCTCATAAAAAAACAGATCCCATGTAAAATCATTGCTCTTGGTCTGTTAAAAACTAGATCACCTAAGCACTATCATCGCCATTATTTTTCCATAACAAGCAGTTTATCTTAATATAACGTTGATTTTATCTGGTGCCACTGCACCAGATGCCATCTCCCTCACCCCCTGGTCACTACCCTGTTTTAGAAATGGCACTCATACAGTCACACACTTTGGTAGCCAGCACTGATGCCAGGCATGGTGTCTCTAATTTAGGCTAACCATAGTTCTGCAGACATAGCAAGGAGTGAAGAGAGTGGTCACAAGATTGTGCAACTAGTTCATTGTTATTCACTGCTTTTATATTTTCTTCAAATGTTGCTGAGTTTCAATTCAAAAATACTGAAAAATGAGATTATTTGCTTTTGCTTGTCCTCCAGTTGTCTTATTCGATACACATTTGGAAGAATTAAATCTCCATTTAATAAACAAATTCAGTTTATTGAACTAGGTTATTAGCACTTTTACTTGCATGGAATTTTTCTGTTTAACATCTGATTCTTTGACCTCTCCAGAAGGGGACACAGCAAGACATGGTGGGATAATTGTCTGGCCTAACACCTGAGTCCGTCCCGCAGAGAAAAATGAAGGCACGAGGCATGCAAACTTCAGCTCCTATTAAGTATTATTTGAAATTGAAATAAATCTGGTTTTCATTTGAAATTTTTCAGTATTTGAAATTCTGCCATAAGTTTCGTCAGAATTGCCTGTAGAAGATAAAATATAGTTTTACCAGCTCTACTCAAGACAGAATAATCTAGTTCCAGCAGAAAATATCTTGTTTCAGTATGCCTGATCCTTTTTCTCCACTGTTTCAGCTCTCAACACAGCAGCAGTTCATCTCTTAGTACACTGGCAGTAGTAATAGTAGAGAGTTTGGGAGAGGATGAGGTGGGAGAGAAAATTATGTGACTCAGATGTTTTGCACTGCAGTATTTAACAATACAAGGCATAAGCAGTGGGAAAGAAATATGGATTCTAGCTGCAATGTTCTGTATTTGTGCAAATACGGGGAGCAGGACAACTTAGTAGAGAAGAAAACCCAGAAACATCCACCAATGGGGCATAGGCAATGATAAGCAATATTCTAAAGGGATGAGACACCATATAATTGCTATACCTTAGGGAGGACTTGAAGTAGAAGACATGGTCCAATACCACTTAACTCTTCAGTTTGCATAATGGTATGACATCCTTCAAGGACATGTCCTAGGCCTCCATGAGATATTCAGGAGGTCAGGGATGTTAATAAGAGAAGGAAGGTATCTACATTCTTCTGGAATTCTAGCAAACACTTTATTAACAACATGTAATAATATCAAAATACTTGGTGATATCATACTTTTTGGTATCAGTGTTGTGAAAGATTGAAATGATACTGCGCATCATTTGATGAGGCAATCACTGAACATGTCCAATAGCAGTTTCTGAAGATATGTGTGGGAAGATACAGTCATGGCCAAATTGCTTGGTAGGTCACGCTCAGTTAGTTTCCAAAAACTGATCTTGCTGAGGTCAAGATCAGAAAAGAGAAACAATTAGAAAGATAGGATTTAAAGATGTCTCTGGTAACAGAAGGGATGATTGACACTGGACTGACTGATAGATACCTTTGTCCTCAGGGCTGGCGCCAGTTTGAACACCTGAACTAGTTCTCTGTGATGGGTAACTAAGGACCAAACAGCCATGGAGATTTTAAATCGGGGGTATGCAGTTCCTTTTTACTGAGGTATGGGATATTTCTTGGTGAGGTCACTGTCTGAACCCGAATCCGTTTGAATTGTGCTACCCTAGGCTTCTTGATCTGAAATGGCTTACAAAGCACTGAAGTGTTTCCATTCTTTAAATCTGAAGTGCTCAGGTTTTAAAAGTAATTTATATTATTCACAGTACTTTCTTATTTACAATTATTGAAATAAAGTAGTTTACAATGATTATGAGTGTTTGGACATTTGTTTACAAAGTAACATTTCCTGTAGTGTCTGAGAGAGAGAAATTTCTCTTAGAAGTTAACTGGATCCTATTCATATTTTCTTGTCAACATTTGCTTCAGCAGATAATTAAACTGAGTTTTAGGATGAAGGAGAGTGAAACAGAGCTATATGTAATATTGTCTCGTTTCTACAAGCAATTATATACAACAAAGATATATTAAAAAAAGAAAACTATGAGATGAGGCTATGAAATATTAAAATTTAAGATGGCAGTCTTATCTCAAATCCCCCAAGTTCCTTGTCCAAGACTGTCTTTATTTCATCATTTTTGATTACACTGACAATCCTTATCCTTCCCCTCTGTACCCTGCTTTCACATCCTATCTATCCCACCTGCTCTTTCCATCTCTCTCAGTAGTACTCTGTGACTTACTGCCATCACAATTTACTCCCTTCCCTCTCCCTAAGTTCTTTTCCCCTCTGCTTTTAACTCCCTAAATCAGAGGTATCACTGGGAGACCTTGAAGAAGCATTCACTGACTTCAGTTTAGGTGCTCAGACTCAGCACTCAGAGCACAAGTCATAATAACATGAAGTTCAGTCCCTTGGGGATGAAATCTTTGGTGAATTAAACTGTTAAATGTTAATCTATTGAACATGTGTGAAATTGCTTCCCCACCCCCCCAACAATATGACATTTAATCAACTAGGGTCAGATTTCAGAGAGTTGGCAAAAAGCACATCCCTGATGCAAAGTGTGCTTAGTCCTCCCTCCCTCTCTCCCTCCATCCCAAGTTTTAATCTGAAACTTGGAACGCTCAGTTTAAGGTCATTGGAGTTAGTTCACATGGACAAAACTTATTTTTCCATAACCTTGTCCTTGAAAGCAGCTGAGCTATTTTTGCTGTAATATTCCCAAAACAAACAAACAAAAAAAATCAAAACTGGTCCAATGGAGACACCTAAGACGGAAAATTTTATTCCAAATGATTGAAGCTTGGTGATGCTACAAGTACCTGATAAAGGGCCATTAAACAGGAGATGTCAGGGAATCTAAACAGGTTTTACTATTAGCTTTGGCTTTAAAGTATATATTAAAACCATTATTTCACAGTTTCCAAGGTGTTAATCAAATGCATTAATTTTCCTTCCCAGTTGTCTACAGATACAGTAATCCAGACAGCAGCTCTATAACAGGTAATGGTGATTAAATACAGGTGCTAAAACAGAGCCTGTGCTTTGGTCTTCTAGTTCTCTGTAAGAAGCCCAGCACTATTCATATGCTTTGATGACCCATATGATCCATACAAGTCTTGAAAGTATATGGTGAACTGAACTTTTCCTGTTCAAATGCTTAGCTTGTTAAGTTGGCCCGATGATGGAGAAGTAGAAGCCATAGGCAGAGCAACCAAAAGTGCCTGTTGTTGTCACTGAAGTCCACTTAGAAGAAGAGATAATGATCTTGAACAGATTTGTATCTATGGAGAAGGGTTTTTTAGACATCCCTTCATCCAACATACAGCATGAAGGGTTAAATTCCAGTAAGATCAGTGGAGCTGGTCAGTGCTGAGTTTAAACCACTGAGTTTTAACTTAGTATTGCCCATGTTAAATGTCACAGTTCTGCAGCTATTGCCTAACTTCAGATCTCTCAGGCTTTGAACACCTTTTGAATC
Organism: Nyctibius grandis; assembly: GCF_013368605.1. Classification (NCBI taxonomy): domain Eukaryota; kingdom Metazoa; phylum Chordata; class Aves; order Nyctibiiformes; family Nyctibiidae; genus Nyctibius; species Nyctibius grandis. The sequence continues at coordinate 65,729,251 of NC_090658.1, read as the reverse complement.
ATTCTTTCCAAAATGTTTCCAAAAACACTGAAAGGATCACTTCACATTCCAAAGTTAAAAAAAAAAAAAAAAAAGAAAAAAGACAATAAACAAAACCATTATTTCCAAGAAAAAAAAAATCAGATTCTGGTCTAAGTTGCTTTGGTGGAAGGGAAGCTGCACCAGTATATTAGGAGCAGAATTTGATTTGTCCTTTGAAATAAAATTACAGTATTTTTGTCATGCAAAATTTTATTACTTTTTTTTTTAATTTGAGAAACTCATGAACATGGGAAATTATCATTTGCTCATGGGACCCCAGCATATGCTATTCCAATTAAACCAGAGTATCCAGATGTAAATGAACTCCTCCCTCAAAGTTCACAGGATGTTCACATTGGCTCAATTTCTTTAAGACAGGATCCATACCATTTTTTGTTTTGCCTTAGTTAGCACAGCTGGTATGTCTAAAGTACTGCACAGGATTAATTTTTGTTTGTTTTTGTCATTTTTGTTTTTTTTCTCTGTAGAATGGCCATCTGTACATATATCATGGTTACATTACTTTTTTGAGAAATGAAACAAAGATGCTAAAGTTTGAACACTAGTCCACTTCCTTTGTTAGCAAAACAAACAAAAGCGGCCCAAGTAAAAGATTTTCTTAACTCTGAAGGAAGATTGTCTGCCTCTGCAAAAAAAAGTGTTGAAAAATCAGCTGCTGTGGCTCAGTATTGCCATTTCCCGTGTCACCTCTCCCCACAAAGTGCTGGACAGAAATGGTCCCAGAAGTGTGTAAACAGAGGCAAAGATTTCTCATGTCCATTTTATTGTGGACATAAGCACAGAATTTGTTTGCATCCCAAGATAATTTGCTAGAAACTGCAGAAAAATGAGCATACTACCCAAATTATGCCATTCTTAAACCATTTAAAGCCAGTTTAACTATTGGCTAAAGTTGTGTTAGTAACAACAAGAAGTTTGCATACTTTGTATACTAAAGCTTTAGGCCCTGATGGTGTCAGGTGGTTGGAAAGGTCCTAACTGCCCAATGCTTGTGGTTTTGCTCTCCATCAATATTTCATCACAGGGATCCCAAAAAAATTTGAGTAGTCTACATTCAACCCTAATGCAGACAGTGCCTCATGATCTCACTTACCACATGATCACTGTGACCATTTCACATACCCTGTCATCATATAACATTCCTCTGGCAGGAATGAAGTTGCTTACATGAGAAACATCTCATGTATTTTAAGATTGTTTTTCATGTGATATAGCAGGGGAAAACAAAGATAACAGTCAATTTGCAAAGAGAAATACTGACATTAACCAAGTAGCCCTTTAGAAATGTTTTCCTAGCTTCAATACCATCATCAGAAATGTTTACTTTGGATTTTGGAACATTTGAAAACAGATCTCCCCTTTGCAGCAAGAAATCTGAGAGTGGCATATACAATCGTGCCAATAGCCGGTAGTTCAGTGTGCTGTCCTGACAGGGACCTCTATCAGCTGCTTCAGAAAATGTTACAGAATCAACTGGCCACAGAAATGTTCTTCTTAACCCATGTTAGTTAGATGTTGATATCTGCTTTGAAGCTTAACTCCCCCCACAAACTCCTGTGGGCTTTCAGAAATGCTTATTTTGGATGTTCTTACTATCCACACGTGTCCAAGACTTTTTTTGTGTCCTGCTGGACTCTTGACCTAAATGATACTTCGTGGCATGAATCCCAGGCTGATTGCATGTTCTGGGTAATTATTTCATTCATATTCCATTCCCCACACCACAATTTGGAAGCAAAGTTTAGGTTAAGCAGCTAACTATGTATGCTAGCTCTACACTAATTCATTTTTTTTTTTTAATGTAAAAGAGAACCACTAAGATCAGCAGTACAAAGAAGTTTAACCTAATAAAGAAGAGATCTCATTCAATGGTGAATAAAACTAGCGATATTTCTCTTTAGAATGAAAGTGTGCCTCGGACAACATTCTGACATTAAGACTGAAGGCAGCAAAAGAAAGATCAGGCCAAATACAGAAAGTGATGTGTTTTGGTTATGAATGTGACAGACAAAATATGGTGTCTCTTTGTTACTTGTTTTGCACTAGCAGTGCAACTATCTAATATTTAATGTTTGTGTTATGTCACTTGATTTAAAAGAAAAAAGGTCCTTGCCTACCATCAGTGCACAAACTCCTTCTGTTCTGGAAGCTTTGAAACCTTCTTGCACTAGTGCAATGTTTTACACCCACACTCAGTCTCTTAAAATCTTAGAACTGAAGTATTGTACCAAGCAGTAAATGAAATACCTAGTGGTAAATATGTACATCACAGTTAATCAATATAAATATAAGATTTTATTGTGCTTTTAGCCTGAAGATTTTTGCAGATGTTAGTTATGAATCTTTCTGCTTAGCAAGTGTTGAATATCACTGAATCAGAATGATAGTAATTTACGCTATGTCTGCATTCCTTATTGTAATACAAATTAGGACTGCCCTTACTATAGTGACTTTCTGTATCCACATACATATTTCCTATTTGATTTGGAGACTGATGCTGCCTCAACATCTGCAGAATGAAAACTGCTTATATGGTTACTGTTGTACTAAGGCTGGGGGTTGCGAAGGGTGGGGGGGGCATTTGCACTAGAGACGTTAAGGCCTGCGTGGCATTTCCTCAGTGCTGCACAAACAGGTAGATTTTTCATGGGGAAAAAATGCAGTTGGAACCTACCGGTGACTCAGTGTGGCCAAGCAGCTGCAGAAAATACTCCTTTCTGGGGCACTCGTTTGACAGTGCCTGTCTTCTCTGATGCCTGACTGCTTGTTCCAGCTCCTGCACCTGCTTATCCACTGCTCCCACCTTTCCTGGCTCTCCTTTCCCATATGTTTTTCAAACTTATTCCCGTCTAAAATAAACCCATTGTAAACATTTTGTAAAGCCAGAGATGGCTGAGCTAACTTGAATTATGCAAGGAATCTAACATTCTCTCTCTTGTTTTGTTCTGTTCCTTTTTTCTTTTTTTCATTTTTCATAAGGGCTTCAGGATAAGGACTGTATTATTTCAATGTTTGCAAATTATCTGGCATAACATGATACAGTCCACATTTTTGTCAGCCTTAAAAAGCAAGATATTGTTCAGACACTACAATTCACCACCATTGTCTGTGACTACTGAAATATGGGATAGGATACATTAACTGCTCAAAAATGCAGAAGAACAGCATGTATCCCTAAGTTTTTGTTAATTATTCATCTGGATTGTAATTCCATTAAAAATTACATATAAAAATGCCATTGTATCATCACTAACTAGTGTTAGTCTAGGTAGTGCTTTAGTGTTTCATATACTGTCTTACTTTGTTGGCCTGATATTACAACCTGGAGAAGAGGAGGCTCAGAGGTGACCTTATTGCAGTCTACAACTACCTGAAGGGAGGTTGTAGTGAAGTTGGAGTCGGCCTCTTCTCCCGGGCAACTAGCGATAGGACAAGAGGACACAGCCTCAAGCTTCGCCAGGGGAAGTTCAGGTTAGACATTAGGAAGCATTTCTTCTCAGAAAGGGTTATTAGACATTGGAATGGGCTGCCCAGGGAGATGGTGGAGTCACCATCTCTGGATGTGTTTAAGAAAAGACTGGACATGGCACTTAGTGCCATGGTCTAGTTGACAGGGTGGTGTCAGGGCAACGGTTGGACTCGATGATCCCAGAGGTCTCTTCCAACCTGGTTGATTCTGTGATTCTGTGAACCTAACATTCGTCCGAGGCAGTGCAGAGTATCCTTCCTCAGTTTGCAGCTGCACCAATATGAGGAGGCTGGCTGTACAACCGAGGATTTCCACTCTGTGAGTGTGAATTCTCACTGTGTGCTGTGAGGCATTACAGAGAGACAAGGAAAAGACCAGTTCCGAAAACAATGCTGGTCACACAGCGCTGACCCAGGGCATCCCAAAGAAATGGTCCTCAGAGAGGGCACCTGCAAAGTAGAAGGGAAGAATGAATGTTCTGGCAAAGAGAAGGGACCACTGGGCTCACACCAGTACGAAGTCCATCCTTCCTTTCACACAACAGGGACTGAAAGCAGGCTGTGAATCGTAGCGGATGGTGCCTCCAGCCATCTCTAGAGTTGACCTGGAATATGCAAGAGTTGGGGCTTGAGTGTGGAAAGTGCGAACCTGGAAAAGGTTATCCACCCCCAAGATTATTCATCCTGAATTTCTTGGCAGCTTCCTTTTCTCCTACAATGTCTTAGTTTGTGGTATCTTTTTTCACTAAGTCTGTGTATCACCTGTGATGCAGAGACAGAGAAGGAATGGGAGGTGCAGGCATGACCAGACAGCTAAGGGTGCAGTCACACATCACCCTGTAAGACTAGGGGCTGGGTCCTATGCTGCTGGCCTGTCTGGAAAATCATGGCTGCATGTGGAGGGAGAGGCGGGGGTTGGCATCAACATTTCTGTGTAATAGAAAGAAGGAGGGAAAGTAGGAGCAGAGAGCTCTTCCTTGACTGTGTTGGGACAGGCACCTGGGGTCCAGCTGGGAAGAAGGAAGGAGGGTGGTAATGCGACTGCAAAATTAGAAGGGAATAGTGTCCTAATAAGAAAAAAGATGGAGTGTTCCAGGGGCGTGATTCTTATTGTATATATTGGGGGGGAGCAATGGGCATATAAAGTATTAGGCATGATCTTTAAGGTTGTGGAAACTGTAGAAGTACCCAAAGAAATGTCACTGCTGCCTGAGTTTCTGCCCTTGTTCAGTTTTGCATTGCTCACTGCTGGAAAGCAGACAATTAACTCAATAGAGGCTCAATTAAGGGTCTTTCAAAGAACCAAGCCTGAAAAAAAGTGATGATGCATCTCAAACAGTCTCAGATAATTCAGCTTCAAAGCAGCTAAGAGCTATGTTAATAGTGGGCAGCTCCCTCCCAACTAGGATAATAGGGCAGATCGGGCAGTAGAAGGAGAGTTGATTTAGGGTGAGCTAAATGCTTGGATAAATACCTAATAAGAGAGTGAAAGTCTGATTCAAATCACTGGACATTTTTTCCCAGTGATTTCAATAGGACCAACATTTCACATAATTTGTTTTGTTTCAGTTATTTATTTTTCCTCAAAAATGTTTGCATTAGTATAGCATTTGGGAAATATGCTGGTTTGACCTCCAGGGTGCTAAGGGAGTCTGCTCCCAGCACAAATACCTCAAGGGCAGCAAGAGATGAAAATGCTTCATAGTGCCCTACTTAGGCTCTACAGTCAGAATCTTTTGTCCTTCTTTTGACAAATACTCTGGGTTTTGGGTAATCCTTTTGAAGTGATGGGGCTACCCACTGTTTGAGGGATTCAAAATCTGACAACGGAGGAATCCCTTCTAAGAGGGAAAATGCTGATTCTTTGTTCCACCCTTGGTATTTTGGATGGCATACCTCACAGCCATGCTAACTGTGATGACTGTTGTTTTCATGATGTTCAAATTGTTGGCTAAAGTCTTCATCTGCATAACTCAGTATTTGATTTTTCATCTGGAGGAAGGAGAGGAAGGAAGATAGGGCAGCCTGATTTTTTTTCTTTGGTTGAAGTTTTGTTTTCACAAATAATAACAAGCACATTAGCTAAAGAACAAAAAAAAATATTTAGAGATTAAGGTTACTTTCAGAGTTCTTTAATAGTGTGGCATCATTAAAGGCAGGGAAGATTTGATATAGCAAATGCACAAAATTAGTCTAGTCAGTGTTTAATATAAACATACGTGATATCAGTAGCAATTCTTTTTATGTACAAAAGGAAAACCAAATCTCTCAGTTTATATATACTGGGAAAATATTTGTTTGCTAAGTACATGCTGAGCATCTTTTCTGCCTTTTCTCAGAATAGGCCCTTGTCTCTCTGTGGTTAGACAAACTGGATACATGGTTCATGTAGTTTAAGGATTGCTTAATTTAACAAACCTCTGTCCTTTGTACTTTTCATTTATGCTGCTGGCACATCACGCCAAGGGCCGGATGTGCATTACTAATGCAGTGGTTTTCATTTTGATTTTGCCAGCTTCATATGAATCATTTGTGCAGCACTGGATTGTTACTAAGCCTGTAGACTTAGGACGCTTAGAAGAAATATTTCTTTCTTCTGTTCCTGATAGTGAAGAGAGGACGGGTGAAAATAGTGCCAAAGTAGTTCAGCAGAGACAGAAATGCAGTAGAGTTTGGTCATCACCCCCAAGTTCTGTCTTTTCAGTCTAACATCAGGTGGTGGAACTGAGCTGGCTGACAGGAACTGCAAAACTTGGCCAACAAGTTAATCTCTCCTAAGGTAAACGGCAAGGCAAGATCTACATGGCTAAAGGTGGCAGAAGGCAACAAGTGGTTGAAGTTGTTTTTTGTTTACCCTGACCATTTCCATGATGCATTTTATGAACTGACACCAAAACAAGTTGTGTATCAGTACTATTGTAGTAGTTACGGATTGCTATGCAAAGGAAGGAACAAACAGGCTGAGATAATAACAGTAGCTAACCTCTTAAAATAGCTTCATTATCAGAAAAAGTGTGATTGGAACCAAACCCTAAGCCTCACAGGTTCATCTTCCTTTGTCTTACTCCTCACCCTCAACTCCCCTGCCCCCAAACAAGTAAATTCTGTCTCTATTGGATCTTTGACACAGAAAAATGTTTATGACACAGCTGTTTAAGTTACCTCTCTTGTATATGTGCTGTATACACGCCAAGTCCACTTTGCTATCTCTGTTCGTGTTTCAGTTTTTCTTACCCAGCAAATTCATAATCCACAGCCTAGACACCTGAGGAGCCGTTCCTTGTAGTTTACAGACCCAGTTCAGCTGTGCACACAAATTGAAAGAGATACACTTAGGAATGATAGCAAAGGCTCATCCATCTATATAAAAGCCACAGGGCTTCCATTTATTTAGCTCTTAACTTTCTTGTTAGCCAGGTAGGGAACGAGGCAAGAGGCAGGCACAGTAGAAAAATTATTTACTCAGAGCAACTGGAATTAGATTAGTTGTTAGGAGACATTGAACTGGGGCAGCAGCAGGTTTGATGAAAGTGCTGTGGGAACATAAGTACATTGATAGGGGCATTTGGGGGAAAGAAGAAAAGACTTTTAAAAGGCTGCAAAAGTGGTTAGACAAACAGGTAAGATTGTTGCAGGCATTCGGAGAGTGGATTGTTCTGCTGACTAGGTTTGACAGTAGCCATGTCTTCATTCCCACTGTTTGGAAAGGTAGGTACAGGAAAAGGATGCCAGGTCCCCGAGCTGGATGTATTGTACCCATGAACTGGCTTTTTACATCTCATGTGAGGTTTTTCTAAGCAACATTTCTTCCATAAGGGGACTCACCACATAACCTTTTGGCAAGTTCTCCCTTGAGTGTGTCATGCTGGTGATCATATCCTGTGATCAACCCCCTGAATTCAGGGCAGTTTCAGAATGAGTCTGAGCCTTCACAGGCAGTCGCCAGCCCTCGCCCCCCGGAAACCTGAGGCAGTTGCTGGGGACGTGCTGCTTATCCACCTCCCTGGTTACCAAGTTTCTCAAGGGCACCGGGGTTCAGAGGAGGACTATACGTGGACCAGCATTCTTGGGACACTAGGGAACAAGAAGAGAATATTAATATCAGGAAACCCAATACTGATTTGCAGATCATCAGCTGCCATGTACCTATGCATGAACTCACATGTTGGCATCTGTGATGCTAATTCTGAAAGTTACAGATATCTGACCTAATTTCCTAAGACCAGTCTTGATTACCACTGTCTGACTAAATCTCTGGAGAATGCTATAACCTTCAGGAAAGATAAACCACAGGGATGGGAAGGGGAATGGAAAAGGGAGAGCTGCCTGCAGTGAAAGGTGAAGGGGATGATTAAGAGGCCTTCTCCACTAAGCGGGCAGGATACAGCTGAGACTGGTCCTGATCAGTATAAGGAAACATATCCATTAACACACTGCACAGGAGACATTATGGTTGAATAGGAGGAAGAGCCTCTATGTGCTGGCTGCCTGCTGTACAAGAAGCTGATGAGAATAACTTTCCAAGGAAGAGGGAGAAATATTTATCAGGTGAATAAAAGACCAACAAACTGGTAAGTATGTTTAAAAAAGGAACACTGACTTACTACAAAAGCTGATATTTAAATGGGATGAAGATTAAGGTTCAGTAAGAATATCAAGGTTGCCCTAAAACTGTCTGAGAGGAAGCTTTGATCATCAAACTGGATTGTTAATACTTACTACTTTTGCTGCCTTCAGCACTGACCAATTTACTTTGAAATTACTGACATCTGTCCCACCAAGTTTTTATGTTAGCAGAACTCAAGAGGCAAAGCTAGTGTTCGTCATTACTTGAATCAAAGCTGTTGTGGTATTAGCATTGCAGTAGCCATGAAGGTGCAAGGATATGTGAGAGGCCAAGCTAACAGGGAAAGATACGTGGTTTCCTTGGATAGTTGAGAAAAACAGACAAGCTTTACAGTTCACATGCCTTTCCCAGTCAGCATTCCAGTAGCCAAGCTGGATGAGGGTGGCTCAAGCATTCAGTTCATATCGATGCCTGGAATTGCTAAGCAGAATTCGAGAGCCTGGTTGCTTGCAGTGCTGGCTCCCTCCACCTGCTCTTTGCTCTGTCTCCTGCAATGACAAGATAAGCCACTGCTGAAGTCTATATGCCCATGAGCAGGGGGAAAATTCAGCAGCCAGTGCTTGTCTTTCATTGCAGGATGCTTTCAAATCCATGAAAGAAGATCACTATAAAAGATGTTGGTATTTATTTTATGGTATTACTAGCACAGCAACTGCTAGACGGTATTTGGCATCATTTGAAATGTTCTCAGTGAAATTTGCTGTTTGTCCTAGGCACTGATTACTTGGATAAACCTTGTGAAAAGTTGGTGTATGCAGTATGATCCTGGGCAAAAATACTTGTTTTATCAAAAATGCCATTAGTTTGAATAGAGCTATAAAGTATGTTAAAAATATTTTCTTAAAGATTTCAGCTCTTATAAATTGGCCAGGCTGTTAGCCTTGAAATTAAACCCAAGTGAATAATACATTTTGAATAATTTGAATGTTGCTTCTTTTTCTCCCCACAGGATAACCAAAACATATCCCGCTTTCCTCAATTGCTTTTCAGAAGTATTCAAACATTCTATGATACAATTCAACTCTAAATTTTAAGTGAGCATGTGGTATTTATTTCAGTATGTTGTTTCATTGTTAATGTCAGATGTCATATGGATTCATTTTCACTTTCAAACAGGTTAAATATAAAAAACAATTTATTGCAAAAAATATTGTGCTATGTGATTGTAAAACCCAACAGCTGTCAATGCTAGCACATTTAATGTAATATTATGTTTTCAATGAATGTTTAAAACACATCGTCCTGACTTTGATATCCATGGATAGCATCAAAAACAAGGGGCACAAACATGAATAAAGCTTGTAATAGGAGTTATGGCAGAACCAGTGTCAGTGAGTTATTGCAGACTTTTTTGTGGTATTCGGTTTTCTCTGCTGGGTTTAATCTTTTGTCTGTCATTTTAGCAAAAAATGTCACTACAGTCTGTGTTCTGTGTGAAAACATCCTTGATAGTTGGAAGTTAGATTTTGTGCCCTTCCTGCTCTATCTTCTTTTCTCCCAGAAGCTTCTACAATTGGTGACAATTTAGGAAAACGGATCCTAACCTGAAGTTAGAAGATTTTCCCAGTTAGTGTCTCTTACATACTTTCGGATAGCAATCTGTTATCCCATAAGATATTTTATTTGAGTCATTTGGAGTATCCTTTCTCAGATCTCATGAAGTTGCAAGTCTGTGAAACTCCCCATTTCTATGGGTCAGTTGAGGAATTTTAATTTTCCAGTGCTTCATGAGAGTGTTTTGTACACACTCAGATTCTGCCTGCTCCAGCAGGCTCTCTTCTTTGCCTGTTACAGGCTTATGATTGCTTTCTGAGCTCCGGAGCTAGACACAGGCAGCACGTATGAGGGCGGGGGCCTTGGGACCTACTGTAGGTCATGCTGCTGTCAGCTCAGAAATGCAAACAGGAGCTACAGCCTCTTCAGCTTTCCAATCTGTGAGTGTTTGGGGAAGGATAGTGAGCTTTAAAGCATGCCTATTAATGCTATCTAATTCTAGAGTTGGCTTTAGGAAGGAGCCTCTGCTGTTCAAAGGGTTCCTGTGTTTTACATCTGACCTTATAGCAGCTGAGTTGAGATGTGCAGAGGTTCTAACAAGTGAACCACGGAAGAGAGAAGTTGTGGGACCACAAACCTGGTTGGGAGAACAGGGGTGATAGATAGGGCTGTGGGTGAGGTCTGAAAGTAGCCTTCAAGAGAAGTATAAATGTAACAATTGAATATACTGTGCTGGTGTTTACTCCTTCTCCTTGAGAAGGAAGGATGGCCTTAGATTCAGGGTTGCCTTACCACAACCCTGGCCCAAAATCACAGTTTCTAAATTCACAGAATCACACAGAATCACAGAATGTTAGGGATTGGAAGGGACCTCGAAAGATCATCTAGTCCAATCCCCCTGCCGGAGTAGGATTGCCTAGACCATATCACACAGGAACGCGTCCAGGCGGGCCTTGAATGTCTCCAGAGAAGGAGACTCCACAACCTCTCTGGGCAGCCTGTTCCAGTGTTCGGTCACCCTCACCGTAAAGAAGTTTTTCCTCATATTTATGTGGAACCTCCTGTGTTCCAGCTTGCACCCATTGCCCCTTGTCCTGTCAAGGGATGTCACTGAGAAGAGCCTGGCTCCATCCTCTTGACACTTGCCCTTTACATATTTATAAACATTAATGAGGTCACCCCTCAGTCTCCTCTTCTCTAAGCTAAAGAGACCCAGCTCCCTCAGCCTCTCCTCATAAGGGAGATGTTCCACTCCCTTAATCATCTTTGTGGCTCTGCGCTGGACTCTCTCTAGCAGTTCCCTGTCCTTCTTGAACTGGGGGGCCCAGAACTGGACACAATATTCCAGATGTGGCCTCACCAGGGCAGAGTAGAGGGGGAGGAGAACCTCTCTTGACCTGCTAACCACACCCTTTCTAATACACCCCAGGATGCCATTGGCCTTCTTGGCCACAAGGGCACACTGCTGGCTCATGGTCATCCTGCTGTCCACTAGGACACCCAGGTCCCTTTCCCAATTTCTGTGAAGATTATAGAATATTACCCAAATATTTGGAAGGTAGAGATGGTAGTAGATGTTGATAATTCATCAGACAAAAATGTGTAAATCCCTCCTATAATGTGAGAGGTCTCTTTAGGCAATCACAAAAACTTGCAAAAAGATGCTGACTATCTTCTGCATGTTCATGTTGGCAAATGCGGCTCTTCGGTTCCTACAGGACCCAAGAGAGGTGGTAGCTTTCCTCTAGAGTGAGGAAGTTAATCCTGAATACGCTCTGCAGGGAAATTACAAGACAACCCTGAATTGGGCAGGCAGCTTTCACTGGCATGTGTTGTAGTTCTATCCGCTGTAATTCAGCAAAATAAAGAAGTTAGATTTAGGTTTTGTGATGAAGGTCCAAGTGCTTTTTTGAAGGAGGCAATTTCCATTTGTCATGAGCTGACACAACAAGTGGAGCTTTGCCTTTGTAAGCCCTGCTCAAAGCATGACCAAAACTCCACAAGCCCAAAGTATGTGACCCTGAATTCAATAGGTGCTCTGCTGGTGGGAGGGCTTGCTGCACTGGGCTCTGGCCATCACCGTCACTCTGTGGGTGTCACCATTGATTGCTAACCTTAATAAAACTGAAAATATATTCTCACTTTCCTTTTCTTAGAAACCCAAATACAAGAGGGACTGACTTTCATAAAGTGCTTTGGCAGTACGCATTCCCTAGTTTATCCCATCAGATTGGACTACAGCTGTGCGGGACGTGCTGTACTTCCTCAAGGGCACTCTTTTAAATGAGCCAACAATATCAAAACCTCGTGGGCAATGCGAGCCAGGCCTACGCATGCTTTTAGACTTCACATCCGTTTAACCAGAAATTGCTGCAGTATCTCCCATTAAAAATGATAAATGTAAAGCCTCTTCTAATTTTTATTTTTTTTTTTTTTTATGTAGAAGCTTTGCTTTCATGAACTTCAAGGCAGGGTCCTCCCTGAGTGTGCTAAGGGGCTTTCCTGGCCCTGACCCGCTGCACAGACGACTCCCCCCCACCTCTGCCCGTGGTCCCAGGAGCCCCCTTTCAGGTCACCCCTGGGCCTTCAGTCCTACTGCTGCTGTGGTGTAGCATCCAGCTCAGCTACAGACCCTGCCAGTCTGTATTAGCAGTGGCTCTGAACTAGTGTGAGTACCCAGAAAAGTGTAGCTGTGATGGCATGAGGCGCCCTAGCAGGTTAATTTATTTTGCTGAAGGATAATACGAAAATAGCTTAACAGACTTACTGAAACACTATAGCAGGAAATTTGAGACACAAATAAGGACAGAATTCACATTTCCAAGGTAGCATATATTCGTTACAGCTGCTTTTTCTTCTTGCACTGACTCATTTATTTTGTGTTCTCTCCCTTAGCAATGAATACAAGGGACATACTTTGTACAACTTATTAAGGGCATAAGTCCTTTTTTATTCCCATAGGACAACTCGTTCTAATACTGTATGGTAATGGCAATAAACTGTTGTATTCATACCCACAGAAACACTAAAAGCCATCTAAGTTGTGAGTGCTATACTTTGTGACCTATATTAGAAGGACATTAATATAATGTGAGAGTCCAAATGTGAGGGCATAATCACAGTGTTTGAAATAGTCATATATAGGCATATATATGTATACCTCTGTGTGTGAGTGCATGTGTGTGTGCGTATATATCAGCAGTGAGTGCATAAGTGCGCTGCATCAACTGTACAAAGAAGTTGTTACAGCTGTGAAATCAAATGGATAGAATATCTCACTGAGACTTTTTAAGTTCCATTTTATATGTGTGTGTTACAGGTAACTAGCTACCATATTAAGAAAAAAAACAAGCCACTAAAATGGCACTAAAACACACTTAGCTGGAGGGCTTAGGATTGGAGATAGAGTGGGAGGGGGAGAGAGAGAGAAGTTGAAAGGCTAAAGCAAACATACATGGAAATGTCTACAAGTCATTATATCACATTCCTAAACAGACTTGTGATTCATGAATGCTGGAGTTCATTGCGTGGTCTGCAGGTGATACATTCAAATGACTCGAAGGCTTTTTGTATATGTTTGCTTTACCCTTTGTCACTACTTTCCCTTACTATTTCATGATTTTCAGTCATACTCCTCTTCCTGCTTTTTACTCATCTCTGTACAGGCTTTTTTCCTTCTTCCTGAAGCCTGGACACTAGTAGGAAGGAGATTAGCATCTAACTGCACAGGGTTCTTTATTAACTAGAAAGAGCCACAGCAGGATCAGCCCAAATAGTGAGAGAATCTTTAGATATCTTTTTCTCCTGATGTCTAGAAGTGTTCTACTGGGCATTTTATGGCTAGAAGACTTGACTGAATTACAGTTTGGATAATTTTGATGATGGAAGCAATATATGACTACCTGGCTCCTGGAAGATGCTTCTGCCAAATTTTATGTTTGTTCTCTGAAGTGTCAAGACACTAGAATTCATCAGTGAAACATTTGCAAGAGTTTCTTAAGGGAAGAAAAGTTGTATTTCTTCAACCATGCTGAAAGAACCAGCTAAACTTTTTTTCTTTTTTTCAAACGGGAAAAAAGTCAAGGCTGATGCAGTAAGGAAAAGAAAACCAACTTGAATAAGATCAGTAAGGTCATCAATTCTGGCTAAATTTATAAGCAACTTGATCTGTTCTGTTGTGACAACTAATTGATGCTTTCTTAGTGTCAGTCTATATATCAAAAACCAGAAAATTCCCACTGCGTTGAACATGAACACTGTGCTTAAGCAAAAAAGGTAACTCTCTCCAGACAATTACCATGAATCTGTTTATCACCAATAATGTCTGTGTAATCTCACATACAAGATCCTGATTTACCTAATTTCTATCAGACACTGCTGTCTGGAAAGAGCATCTTCCTTGTTTAGGCAGCAGTCCTGAAACCTGAACAGCCTGAGGAAACCAAGATTACCGGTTAATCTGCTAATCTTCCTCCCTGAAAGCATCTTCTAGACAGGTTCAGGAAGCACAGGTATTTCAGGACAAGGATAGTAAATACTGGACTAGTGTCTTTGAGATGGTTGCAGGGAAATTATTCTGTATGATAAACAAACCTAAGAGGTGTTTAAAACTTTCAACTCTTGAGCGCTTTCGATGGAACTGCTGCTGACCTCAGAGTAACAGTACCCCTTTGGGCTCCTGGATTTTACACATTTACAAGTACTCTTGTCTCACTATTCCAGTCCTCTGCTTCTTTTATTTGGTAAATATAACATTAAAAGAAAGCAGTCTTGGCACTAGAGACACATTAATAAATTGCTTCTTTGAAAAAAAAGATTAAAAACTTTTAATTCAGACTTCACAGCTGTTTAAAAAAATACACAATGACTTGTTCATCAAAAAGCTATTTAGCTTCCTTTCAGATGGAAAGCTGATAAAATGCATTCACAGTAGAGAAAGAAAGTGGCAAGATACAGATTAACTTGCTGTAGGGTGCATAACATACTACGAGTTATACAAGCAGCAAGTGGGAAAATACCGAGCTTTTATGACATGTTCCAAGAAGGATATAACTCATGAATAAATAGTTTAAACATATAATTGAGTTGACATAATACACTGAATAAATTTACCAAATGGTATCATATTCAGTAGAATAAAGAAAACATAATATAATGGGTGCCAAGCATACTGAACAGGGTAAAATTCTTCATGGATTTACACCAATGCACGCAGTATGGACAACAAACAGGAAGAGCTAGAAGTCGCTGTACAACAGGAAGGTTATGATGTGGTTGCCATCACAGAAACGTGGTGGGATGACTCTCATGACTGGAGTGCTGCTATGGATGGCTATAAGCTCTTTAAGAGGGACAGATGAAGCAGGAGAGGCGGTGGGGTAGCGTTGTATGTTAGGGAGTGCTTGGACTCTGTCGAAATTGAGGAGGATGATGAGGATGACAAGGTTGAATGTCTATGGGTAAAGATCAGGGGGAAGGTCGGCAGGGCGGACATTATGGTGGGAGTCTGTTATAGACCACCCAACCAGGATGAGCAGGCGGACAAGGTGTTTTACAAGCGGCTGTCACAAGCCGCCCGGTCGCCGGCCCTTGTATTCATGGGTGACTTCAACTTGCCGGATGTCTGCTGGAAATACAATATGGCAGAGAATAAGCAATCTAGGAGGTTCCTAGAATGTGTGGAGGACAGCTCCCTCATGCAAGTGGTAAATGAGCCCACTAGAGGAGGGGCCCTGCTTGACCTGTTGTTTGTGAACAGAGAAGGACTAGTGGGAGCTGTGAGGATCGGTGGCCATCTTGGGAATAGTGACCATGAAATGTTAGAGTTTTCGATAGTGGGGGAAGTAAGGAGGGGCAAGAGCAGAACTTCTGCCTTAGATTTCCGGCAGGCAGACTTTAGCCTGTTTAAGAGGCTGGTGGACCGAGTCCCTTGGGAGTCGGTCCTGAAGGGCAAAGGAGTCCAGGAAGGCTGGACATGCTTTAAAAAGGAACTGCTATATATTCAGGAACAGGCTGTCCCAGTGTGTAGGAAGACAAGCCATCGAGGAAAAAGACCGGCCTGGTTAAACAGAGAACTTAAGCTAGAACTTAAGGAAAAAAAGAGAGCCTATTTGCTCTGGAAGAAGTGTCAGGTAACTTGGGAGGTCTATAGGGATGTTGCCAGGTCATGTAGGGAGAAGATTAGAAGGGCCAAAGCTCAATTAGAGCTTGATTTGGCTGCTACAGTCAAAGATAACAAAAAAAGCTTCTACAAATACATCAACAGCAAAAGGAGGGTCAAGGAGAGCCTCCAGCACTTGCTGAATGAGGAGGGTAGTGTAGTGTCAGGGGATGAGGAAAAGGAAGAAGTGCTCAATGCCTTCTTTGCCTCGGTCTTTGATGTCAAGACCGGTTGTCCTCAGGAGACTCGGCCCTCAGAGCCTGAAGTTAGGGACGGGGGGCTGTGTGAACCCCCCGTAATCCAGGAGGAGGCGGTTAGTGACCTGCTGTGCCAGCTGGACACCCACAAGGCTATGGGCCCGGATGGGATTCACCCCAGAGTAATGAAGGACCTGGCAGATGAACTTGCCAAACCACTCTCGATTATCTACTGGCAGTCCTGGTTAACTGGAGAATTTCCATCTGACTGGAAATTAGCAAATGTAACGCCCATCTACAAGAAAGATCGGAAGGATGATCCAGGGAACTATAGGCCTGTCAGCCTGACCTCGGTGCCAGGCAAGGTGACGGAACAGATGCCCAGGGAGGTGGTGGAGTCACCATCTCTGGATGTGTTTAAGAAAAGACTGAACATGGCACTTAGTGCCATGGTCTAGTTGACATGGTGGTGTCAGGGCAATGGTTGGACTCGATGATCCCAGAGGTCTCTTCCAACCTGACTGATTGATTCTGTGATTCTGTGATTCTATGAAATTGATATATAACTCACTGCACCAATCAAATCTAATGAGTTGATAAACAAAGCAATTGAATGACACTTGTAACAAGCATGTGAAAGATACTGAATCAGAGGGACAACAGGAACAGATGAACTGTGCAGTAGTAGGTTTTGCTTTACAAACTCTATAGGTACCAACTCGTGAGCAGAGGTCCAGGTATCAAACAGAAGCAGAAGTGTAAGTACCAACACATCAGCAGAGGAATATATTAGATTCCTTTGCCATAGAATGTAAAGAGATGGGTATTTATAACAGTAAAATTAAAACACATTATCATTATCACATTTCAACTGCTAAATAATTTTCCTTTAATTACTTATGGATTGTTTTGCTTTATGTATGAGTTACAATTTTCTGTAGCTTTTATAAATACAAAGACTTCTAAATACAAGGAGACTAAGAGATGAAGTAAAGTTCTAATTTAGATTCATCATCATCATAGGAATACACTAGATTGCTTTGCCATAGAATGTAAAGAGATGGGAAATTATAACAGTAAAGTTATAGACTGTTTTGGTTTATGCATGAGTTGCAATTTTTTGTAGCTTTTATAAATACGAAGAGATGAAATAAAATTCTAATTTAGATCCTGAAATTTAAAAATTATGGTTTTTGTGTGGGGTAAAAGGTGGTGATCTGGTGCCAATGAGGACAGAGGTTGGATTTTGAAGTCTAAATAATTTTGTCATGTCTAAAATTAGCATATATGAATATATTTACAATGGGATGGTACTACACATTAAGTTTGGATGGGATTTACACTGCTTTTGCTACTTTTGTACTCTTCTTGAAAGCTTACTCTATAATCAGGAGGAAACTCACTTATCTTTAGTGAGTAATGATGTTGAGAATAATCTCACTTTATGAGAAACATAAAGCGGCGGCAGCAGCGACAGCGACTTGAGATTAGTGCGGGGGTGGGGGCGACATCGGGCTTAACCGGGCGGTTTTCGTACTCTGGGTGCCCCCCGAGCCCCCCCCCGAGCAGCAGCCCCGAGCTGCTTCCGCCCCCCACCCCGGACCTGGAGGTTCTCAGCAACGAATCAGGAGAGGAGGGGATGTAGCCGGAGGCACCGCGGGCGATTTAAGCGATTTAAACGCACCACTCCCTGTTGATTGGGTGATAAAAAGCCTCCTGGAGGGCAGGGACTAGTCCCTGGCCAGAGGGGAGAGAGAGACTCAGCTGTGACTGGGTGTGTCCCAGGGCGGGAGAGGCCATAGCAGTTTGCAGCTCGTTGGGGAGGGCAATGACTCCATCCCAGTGCACAAGGCGAGGAAGGTGCCAAGCAGCTGTGAACCAGGGGTGTCACCAACAGGTATTTCCCAGCTCAGTGAAAGAACAATGGTATCTACCCGGCAGAAGAAGACCAAAATGGATGTGGGAACCCAGACAGAGCTCCCATGGAAGGAGGCGATGGTGCAGGTCGCAGGCTGCAGGGAATGCCACAGTGTCTCTGTGGTGTCAGGGGGCTGTGTGCACTGTGAGCAGGTAGATGATCTGCTTGGCCGAGCGGCACAGCTGCAAAGCCAGGTTGAAAGGCTTCAAACTGAAGTAGAAAGGCTTAGGAGCATTCGGGAGGCTGAAATGGAGATAGACTGGTGGAGCCAGGCTCTGCCTTCCCTGCAACAAAAATGGGAGCACCTGCCGGAGAGCTCCCAGGATGGAGGGACCCCTGTACTCTGCCCCTCTCAGGTGGAAAACAATAACTTAGAGGAGAGGAGTGAGTGGAGACAAGTCTATGGCCGTGGCAAAAGGCAAGTGCCCTCCTTGCCTACCTTGCCTCCACAGGTGCCTCTGAGCAATAGATATGAAGCCCTAGTGGAATACAGCCGGTCCAATGGGGATGTGGTGGAGAGGCAACCTATATCAGAGGTCCCACCACAGTCAGAAAAACCTGACAGGTGTACAGCTACCTCCTCCACAAGGAAGAAGAGAAGAGTTTTAGTGGTTGGAGACTCCTTCCTAAAGGGATCTGAGGGCCCAATATGCAGAGCTGACCCCCATCACAGGGAGGTCTGCAGCCTGCCTGGAGCCCGAATCAGGGATATCACCAGGCAACTCCCCAACCTGGTGAAGGCCACAGACTACTACCCCCTGCTGATCTTCCAGACAGGTGGGGAAGAAGCTGCATCCCGTAGTCTGAGGGGGATGAAGAAAGACTACAAGGCCCTAGGACGGTTGGTGAAAGAGTCTGGGGCACAAGTTGTTTTCTCCTCCCTCCTTCCATTTTCAGGTGATGACGTGGGATGGAATAGTAGGATTCTCTCTATTAATGCCTGGCTACGAGACTGGTGCTACAGGCAGGGATTTGGGTTCTTTGATAATGGCTGGTTTTATAAGACACCAGGTGTGACCGTAATACATGGGAAAGGTTTATGTTGTAGGGGCAAAAGGGTTCTGGGACAGGAATTAGCAGGGCTCATTCGGAGAGCTTTAAACTAGATTCGAAGGGGGATGGGGTAGTAGCTGGGCTTGCACCACTGGGGCAACGCTCTAGTGTTGAGGCAGACCAGGAGGCAGGAGGCCTCCCATCCCCCTGGGGTGAAATCGGTGTGCTCAGCTCACTCCCTGAAATGCCTGTACACCAATGCACGCAGCATGGGGAATAAACAGGAGGAGTTAGAAATCCGTGTTCGGTCGGGGGGCTATGATCTAGTGGCAATTACAGAGACTTGGTGGGATGCCTCGCATGACTGGAATGTGGTCATGGATGGCTATGTCTTGATCAGGAAAGACAGGCCGCTAAGGAGAGGTGGTGGAGTTGCTCTTTATGTGAGTGAGCAGCTAGAATGTATTGAGTTCTATCCAGGGGCGGATCAGGAGCGAGTTGAGAGTTTGTGGGTGCGAATTAAGGGGCAGGCTGGCAGGGGTGATACTGTTGTGGGTGTCTATTAGAGGCCACCGGATCAGGATGAGGAGGGTGATGAGGCCTTCTACAGGCAGCTGAGAGCAGTCTCTCAATTACAGGGCCTGGTTGTCATGGGGGATTTCAACTACCCTGATATTTGCTGGGAGGCCTACTCAGCCAGCCATCCTCAGTCCAGGAGGTTCCTCCAGTGCATTGATGATAACTTTCTGATGCAAATGGTGGATGAGCCAACTAGGAGAGGAGCACTGCTGGATCTTATCCTCACTAACAAGGAGGGTCTGGTTGAAGAGGTGAAGGTTGAGGGCAGCCTTGGTTGTAGTGACCATGAGATGGTAGAGTTCAGGATCTCATGTGGCAGGAACAGAATACCTAGCAGAATCACAACCCTGGACTTCAGGAGGGCCAACTTTGGCCTTTTCAAGCAATTGCTAGGGGAAATCCCATGGGACAGGGTACTAGAAGGTAAGGGGGCTCAAGATAGTTGGTTAGCATTCAAGGACTGCTTCTTCCGAGCTCAAGATCAGAGCATCCCAACAAGTAGGAAGTCAAGGAAGGATACCAGGAGACCTGCATGGTTAAACAGGGAACTGCTGGGCAAACTCAAGTGGAAGAAGAGGGTGTACAGATCATGGAAGGAGGGGCTGGCCACTTGGGAGGAGTATAAGTCTGTTGTCAGAGGATGTAGGGAGGCAACTAGGAAAGCTAAGGCCTCCTTGGAATTAAACCTTGCAAGAGAGGTCAAGGACAAGAGAAAGGGCTTCTTCAAATACATTGCAGGTAAAGCCAACACGAGAGGCAATGTAGGCCCACTGATGAATGAGGTGGGGGCCCTGGAGACAGAGGATAAAAAGAAGGCGGAGTTACTGAATGCCTTCTTTGCCTCTGTCTATACTGTTGGAGGCTGTCCTGAGGAGCCCCGGACCCCTGAGGCCCCAGAAGAAGTCAGGATAGAGGAGGAATCTGTCTTGGTAGATGAGGGCTGGGTCAGGGACCAATTAAGCAATCTGGACGTCCATAAATCCATGGGCCCTGATGGGATGCACCCGCGGGTGCTGAGGGAGCTGGCGGAAGTCATTGCTAGGCCACTCTCCATCATCTTTGCTAAGTTGTGGGCAACGGGAGAGGTGCCTGAGGACTGGAGGAAAGCGAATGTCACTCCAGTCTTCAAAAAGGGCAAGAAGGAGGACCAGTACTATTCGATATATTCATTAATGACTTGGATGAGGGAATAGAGTGCACTGTCAGCAAGTTCGCTGATGACACAAAACTGGGAGGAGTGGCTGACGCACCGGAAGGCTGCGCAGCCATTCAGAGAGACCTGGACAGGCTGGAGAGTTGGGTGGGGAGAAATTTAATGAAATATAACAAGGGCAAGTGTAGAGTCCTGCATCTGGGCAAGAACAACCCCATGTACCAGTACAAGTTGGGGACAGACCTGTTAGAGAGCAGCGTAGGGGAAAGGGAGCTGGGGGTCCTAGTGGACAGCAGGATGACCATGAGCCAGCAGTGTGCCCTTGTGGCCAAGAAGGCCAATGGCATCCTGGGGTGTATTAGAAAGGGTGTGGTTAGCAGGTCAAGAGAGGTTCTCCTCCCCCTCTACTCTGCCCTGGTGAGGCCGCATCTGGAATATTGTGTCCAGTTCTGGGCCCCCCAGTTCAAGAAGGACAGGGAACTGCTAGAGAGAGTCCAGCGCAGAGCCACAAAGATGATTAAGGGAGTGGAACATCTCCCTTATGAGGAGAGGCTGAGGGAGCTGGGTCTCTTTAGCTTAGAGAAGAGGAGACTGAGGGGTGACCTCATTAATGTTGATAAATATGTAAAGGGCAAGTGTCATGAGGATGGAGCCAGGCTCTTCTCAGTGACATCCCTTGACAGGACAAGGGGCAATGGGTGCAAGCTGGAACACAGGAGGTTCCACATAAATATGAGGAAAAACTTCTTTACGGTGAGGGTGACCGAACACTGGAACAGGCTGCCCAGAGAGGTTGTGGAGTCTCCTTCTCTGGAGACATTCAAGGCCCGCCTGGACGCGTTCCTGTGTGATATGGTCTAGGCAATCCTACTCCGGCAGGGGGATTGGACTAGATGATCTTTCGAGGTCCCTTCCAATCCCTGACATTCTGTGATTCTGTGATTCTGTGAAATATCTGGACGTTAGTCACCTAGTCTAAGCTAGGTTCCTTTCATAATCAACGGATAGTGATGAGCTCTTCCAAAGGGCAATTCTGTCTATTCTAAAGATGAATAAATCAAATTTTCTTGAGTCATATGGGAATCCTATTAATAAATGAAGAGGAATCAAAATCTGAATCTCTTCAACTGAGAAATTAATGCAAAGAAGCTCATGCGCTGTAAATTCACAAACTAACAGTCCTGGTTTCATGGGGATAAAATTATAGAATCCATTTTCTGTTACATTTTGTTTCAGTTTGTCGCCAGCCATGGTATGGTGATCAAGGCCATTAGCAGTGAAAGCCAGGGCAGCTGACCCAGGCTGGCCCACAGGTGTATTCTGTAACATTAATGTCATGTTCACTATAAATAGGAAAGCTTGCCGGGGATGGGTTTTGGGTTTTTTTTTGTTGTTGTTTTTTTTTGTTTGTTTGGGGTTTTTTGTTTTTGTTTTTTTTTTTTCTCTCTCTCTTCTCTTTGCTTTGCTCTATTCTCCCTCTACCTCAGTGGTTGTGATTGCTGGAGAGACTTGCCACCACTCTATGGGTTGAGTATAACTTTGTGTCTTTTGTATTAGTGTTGATATTGGTTTTCTTATTTTATTAAATCTGTTTAAATTTCAACCCATGAGTCTCCCTCCTTTTCCCAATTCCCTTTCTTAGTCGGGAAGGGGACATGGGGTGATAGAACAACTGGTTATTGTTTAGCCCTTGGTGTGGGCTAAATGGAGACACTAACTCACTATGCAGGAATTTCCCCACATAGACAAGTCTACAAATAGTCCTCTTGACTTCCTTGTGAGTTTAATGGAGTGTATTCCTTTCAAGGAATGCTAGTGTCCACTGTATCCTTACATCACAAGACATAACCAAGAGAGAAGAGTGCAATTAACTTATATTAAATGTATTGTTTATCTTTGTTCAGTGGTTTCCATAATCTGAATAGTTTTCCCTTGCCTAAAATTTCTATAATTGCAGTTTCTTCACTCCTTTCTTTGCATCCTTCACTCCTCTACCACACCTTTGTTACTCTGCTGTGGCAATAAAAGATGTGGCTTTTGCTACAGCTCTAGATGAGGATTCTTACAAGCTAGGGTAGTGACAGTTTTGAAGAGGAGTTTGTCCCCTACACAGTCTTGCCTGAGAAGGGTCTGAATGGAGGTGTGGATTTAAAGTTCACAGAACTTAAATGTAATTCAATGACCATTTCTTTTTCCACCTTGTTATACTGTTAATCTTTCAGCAGTTTCTTCTCGTTCTCCTAACCCTCAGGATTCCTTTTCCATCCCCAGTTTGTTTATATTTTTACTCCTTGTACGGTATTTGTCATTACAACATTCTGACAAGAATATCTGACAGAAAAATATCTTGTCAGGGCTGATATTCATTTTCTGAAGATGGTCAAAAGTTGTGCCTCTGTTAGACAAGCAATTGTCTTCCCATTCAGTTTAGAGCTGTTCTTACAGTCCTTACTTTGTCTATCTAGATCTTTCAAATAATGTTGAACAAACCTTATCAATGACATCCAGCCTTTGGTAGCAAGGCAGGGTTCTGGAGGGTAGAACCTGGCCCTGGGAAACAGACTGTAACTCTGCCTTCAGCACTGACTCTTCTGAACCTGAGGAGAACGTTTAATTTTTCTGTGCCTCAGTTTCCCCACCTTTAAAATGGAAAAATCAAACTATCAACAGTTATGTTAACAGTTGAGACAACATAGATAAAAAATACTGAAGACAGATATGGAGATGTTCAATTCTAATACAACAGTATAATTCCAGTATGTTGAGGAGATTGGCTTTTTTTTGAATGTCCTTAAAAATTCTGAATAATTTTCTAGAAGGAGACTGTGTGACACATGGAAACTGATTATTCAGATTAATTTTATTTTTTCTCTCCCTGTTGACCATTTCTGTACTTTCATTCTTTGTCAACATAGTTAATTGTATTTGGTGTGAAGACTTAACTTCATTGTCAATACTGTACAGTATACTATATAGTGTCCTGGCATATAATCATTATTGAAAATAATCTAGAGGAAACATTTCACTACATTGGTTGTTTGTTTTATACCTTGGTGGGCATTTCAACAAGGTTCAATCATGAAAGATTTCTGAAACTTGAAAAAAAAACTCCTAAGGGCAATATATGACAATGTAGACTTCTGAAGGAGAATTAAACTTCTGAAATGGTTCAGAATCGATATAGTCCTTAAATCATTATGGGAAGGGCCACTACCAAAATCATATCACTTTAATATCAGTGATATATGACTGTTATCTTGTTTAATGCAGAAGAAGCTTAGAGTGAGAAGGTTGGCTGAATGAGTGAGAAGTGGTTTTGCTACAGTTATACAATTAAATTTCAGGTCACAGCAGACCTAGATTTAGAATTTCTGGTACAGTGTCTTGCAGGCTAGAAAGCTGCTAAAAGCTGAAGACCTCCTACCATGGGCTGATTTCAGAGAGCTGTGTTAGTTTAGCACTTCATTACTTTTTGTTGTGGAATGTGATAAAATAGAGGTGGTGTTTTGACTATTCTCCTTACAAGAACTTTGTACCACAGAAACATGACTCAAGTTTAGGTATTTGCACATAAAAACAATATATTTTATGTGAAAAACTAGTTACATATTTAAGCACTTGCCTCTTGATTTTTGTCCACTGTATTTGCACATAATCTTTGCTCTAGAAGGTTTAAACCTTACAGATTGATCATCTTTGCTAGGATTCATGTCTGAAGTCATTAATAAATATATGAATGTTCATAACAGTAAGAACTCTGTCTTGATAGAAGATTTTTCTTTTGTCTCATGGTTTTAATCATATGACATAGAAATTAAACAAAAGACGACTTTTAAAAAATATAATTTCTCTTCTCCCACGGAGAGGCCGAGGCTAGAGTGTTTGTCAGGTTTAAAACTCAGGGTCTGGAGCAGATTAGGAAGAGTGTCAAAGAGGAACAAAAACAAACACAATTTCTTCTTGTTTGAAGAATGATTCCTCTTTAGCTGAAGTTTCTGTGTAATTCCTGACAGTTTGTGTATGAGGAAACATTTTGTGAATAAACAAATTATTCTATGAAATTACTTATGATTGCTCATAAGTGATCTCTTCTCTGACTGCAAAATGGGTGTGTTTCTTTTTCAAAATAGCCATACAATTATTGCAGGCTTTCTTGTTTCCTTATTCAGTACTGCTTACTTTGTCTCTTCATTAGAGTCACGTGCTTTCAAGTGATTATCCACGGTGAAAGTAGGAGCCTGGTTTTCCTTGCAACTTCCCCTTGTAAGGCACTAAAAGATGAGTGGTCTTTCCTTCTCCTTTTTATCTCAATTGTTAATTAACCTATGGAGGAAGCAGAAGGAAAAAGAACAGTGTCTTAGCCCTAATGATGAGACAGAAAAATAGATTTTAACTGATCATTTCAAATATATAATACACTACAATTCCTGAATTAAATTTTGACTAGATTGAACCGAGGTTAGATTTCAACTTTACTTTCTAAAGGAGCTGAAGTAACTTTGGAATAAAAATTGTGATATGTGAAGTTAAATAAAAACTGGTCTCATAATAACTTTTAAATAATTTCTTATTACATAATGTTCTTTCTAGTGATAAAGGCTCCTGTCTGCTTGCATGTGCAATGAGAAAACAAAAAATGGGAAGCACATGGTAGGATCTGCTGCAGCCCATATTGGAGTCTGTAATGAATCCTTCCACTGACAGGCATGAGAAAGGGCTATGTGGGGACCTGTACCTTTTGAGGCTCCAGCAGAAGCTGATCAGGTATAGTTGTCTTGTGGAGGCTCATGTTAAACAACACTGTTTCCTTAAAAGTCAAACAGTGAATAAGACATAGACTTGGTTGTGTCTTTACCTGCCTTCAGGTCACCTCTCGACTGCATAGACTAGAGTACAAGGCAGATATAAAGATCTTTAGAAATGTAGAGGACAACTAGAGAAAATTTAAGTATCACTTCAGTCTTCATATAGGAAACATTAAAACATGAAAATAGTAATAAAATAGTCTTACTTTTTATACTAGTTTGTTCTTGACGTGCTCATTCAGTCACTCAAGAGGGAAACCTGGGGACTACTGCACTTCGTAAGCTTGAAACATGCTAATACTATATTTGTAACATAAGCACTGGTGAAAGAATAGTTTCAGCTAATGGGAAGAGGTCATGCACAATATGCTACTATGAAAGTCGTAAGTTAACTTATAACACATGAAAGTAAAGGTTCTATTGGACTGGTAGATACCAATGAGAATAATTACTGGAGATTTCTCAACGAAAAAAAAAGATAGAAATATGCTTAGGTAAAGAAGTCATCACGTTTGGAATAAAAATGAATAAAGATTAAACGTGATGGGCAGTGGTTAATGTGTTACAGAAAATGCAAAATACTGCAAGTACAGAGTAGTTGATCAGAATGGCATAGTGAGCCTTGCGTCCACAAGATATAACTGTATTTATTTTCTGCAGGCCAAAACTAGTCTGCCTACCCGCAGGAGCTCTTCTAGCGGTCAATGACCAACATTGGCGCAGAAGATGAATATGTTGTCAGCCTAAATAACCAGGAATAACTCATTTTAAACTTGACACTGGGGTATGAGCCAACATCATATATGAAACAACAATTTATCAAGGAAAGTAAAGCAACAGGTTGTAGCAGCTAAATGGTTATATCTAGGGCACACAGATATAGCAATTTTCCATTAAGGGATTATTTGAACTGAATATGTAGATAAATAGCAAACTAGAATAGATTCAGTAGAACAAGGGCAAAATGTAGATTTTTTTTTTTCAGGTTAAAATGTCTTATTTACATGAAGACCCAACTGTCCCAACTTCCTGACACTGGAAAGTTCTTGTTGTATAGAAGGTGCTGGAAATGGTGAACTTTATGTGAACAAAAATGATTTAAGTTGCTTTCTAAAAAAAATTTCATCGATCTAGAAAAAAGAAATTTTTATACAGATGGAAAAGTATTTTACAGTTTATCAGCAAGACTCAGGAATGTGCTGTTAAAAGTGACAAACAAACAAAATGCGTATTTATGTACAACTAAAAACCTTTCTAGGGAGATGATATTTTGTCTTACTACCATTTATATTTTTTTCTAGGCCCAAGCGTTTTCACAGGAAAATGCAACAAATTTAAAAAGGAGTTCTTAGTAAGTCCTGGAACTTTATTAGAGGCTTTCATGCAATTCCACATGCTCTACAAAAAAACATAAGAAACTCATATGTGAGGATTTTTCTAAGAATTAGGAATCCACAGCTGGGACGAGAAATACTTTCTAGAGGGCTCAAATAACAATATTGCAGAGCTTGATTTGTCACACATGCAGAATGAATAATCAAGAGGCATCTCGTGTTGCTGGCACAGGAAAGAGTGGCCCTCTTGCAAATTAGACATATATTTATTTATGCTTACTAAAAATATAAGCTAGAGACAAGAAACATCCTATGTGTTCAACATTATCCACAATCACTTGAGGAGGTTCTAACATGCACACTGGCTTGTACTGAAAAAAAACCTTTTTTTTTGATATCCACATCAGGCATAGTAAACACTGACAGTCATCTGTGTAGTAAGCCATGACATTAAATGGTCTATAGTGAAGTAGAGGCTTCTACACGTAACCACCGGGTTCTGCCGTCCCTTTATCTAAACAATAGAAAAAACTTGTCAAAGTAACATAGAGCTTTCAGAAAAAGGATGCAAGATTTGATATCAACCTGTATTTAGTATGATTATTTTATAGAATAGTACAGATTAATCATGAATTGTAAGCAGACATAATTTTTCAATTCAGAATAAGAATACTTGCAATTACAGAAAATAATATCAGTCACCAGTGCAAGATGTTGACGTAAACTAATCATCCAATGTTGTGTGTGCTATATATTTCATGCTCAATGGTATGAACAAAAGCGTTTCTGCAATATCTAGTAAACATAAAAGTAGGAAAAAAAAAAAAAGATAAAAATAGGGACATTAAAAATGTTCCTTTTCTCCAAACTTTAATTCCTGGCATCAGTTGTCTTACTAATATATACCAACATGCTGATCAACATTCTTTTCAGATCTCGTAGCCAGAAGTGTAAATGTCCTAGGACATCTTGCAGCAATTCTTAGTCACTAACTACTTTGTTACTTAAAGCTATTTGACTTCTGTAGGTTTTGGGCTACAAACATATTTACGTGGGAGTAGAAAGGAAAGAAAAATTTGTGGAGACTTCCACATTTTAATGTAGGAACTACACAAATGAGACCACAATTTGCCCTCATGTTCAGCTTTATGAAGAATATTCTCTGTCAGCCCAAGTAATTTAAAAATGTGAATATATGAAAAATACAAAAATAATGATTTAAGTACAAGAAACAGCAAGTTTTAAATCCTGGATCATGTTTCTAATACCATCTTTGATGTCATAGAATGGTTTGGGTTGGAAGGGACCTTAAAGATCATCTAGTTCCAACCCCCCTGCCATGGGCAGGGACACCTTTCCACTAGACCATGTTGCTCAAAGCCTCATCCAACCTGGCCTTGAACACAGCCAGGGAGGGGGCATAGACAGCTTCTCTGGGCAGCCTGTTCCAGTGTCTCACCACCCTCACAGGAAAGAATTTCTTCCTAAGATCTAATCTAAATCTGCCCTCTTTCAGTTTAAAACCATTCCCCCTCGTCATATCACTACATGCCCTTGTAAAAAGTCCCTCTCCTGCTTTCCTGTAGGCCCCCTTCAGGTACTGGAAGGCTGCTAGAAGGTCTGCCCAGAGCCTTCTCTTCTCCAGGCTGAACAGCCCCAACTCTCTCAGCCTCTCTTCACAGGAAAGGTGCTCCAGCCCTCTGATCATCTTCGTGGCCCTCCTCTGGACTCGCTCCAACAGGTCAATGTGCTGCTTATGTTGTCATGTCACTCAACTTCCCTACTTCAGTTTCTCTAGAAACTTAATCTTTTTTATTAATGCAGGGTTTTTGAGGAACCATTGAGGAAGAATGAGGTTAATTTAAAATGAAATGAAATTTAGTAGTAGAAAGTACTAATCTTGTTAATAATGAGAATGTCCTCTGTAAGATGGATATTCAGTATCTGATATTAAGAAAGGAAAGAAAACAAATAAGCATAGGTTAGTTAATTGGAAAACTACAAGTCCCCTACGTGTGGCTGTGAAGAAAAGGCAGACACAATCCCAAAATGTATCCAGAGAGGTATATTCTAGAAGAGATGAGGTAGCTCATGAAAGCCTTCATCTGGAAAATTGTATGCAGTTCTACTTGCTTATTTTTTAGGTGCATCTGTTGAAATGAAACGCAGATCTAAAGGAGGCCTGCAGTGGCAATCAAGGAAATGGAGACACTGTTATACTAAATGAAAAAAAGAGCTTGGTTTGTTTACCCTAGCAAAGTGAAGACTGAGAAGAAATAACCGTTGTTGTCTATAAATGCACGTCCTCAGTGCATTTATACCAGAAAAAGAGAATAACTGTTCCCAGTAAGAGTAGTGTAGGTAGACATCCTAGCCACTTTTTTATTCCTTCGTGAAAAGGACTGTATGACATGGAACAGCAAGAGATTGATAGGCTTTTTTGTTGTCAGATATGTAAATTCAAAATTATAATTTCACCTAAGTTTCAGTTACAAAATTGACTCTATAGTGAGAGACAAGAATATCCGTGCTTTGGTAATGGAGGAAAATTTGAGAATGCACTTGGTTTTAAGGGGGAAATATGTTGCTTGTTGCTTTTGTATGTTTTCAGTGAGAAAGACATTATTAAGTAACGAACTGGCTGAAGACCATGATTATTGTTTTATCTAGGATCTTTCTGGAATCCAATTTAAGGTAGCAATAAATTAGCTCAATGCCACTATTTGTAATATTTGAGAGTGATTGTCTGTCCTTTGAAACAAATTGTCCGTGGATATTAGCTAATTGACTAGCATTCAGTCTAGTAAGCCTGAGATTATCTTGGTAAGCTATAGGAGGTAATTGGATGTATATAGGGACTATACTTGTTCCTCTTCTTCAATGTTTCTGTTGTTCATAACTAATGTTTACCAAATACTGTAGTGTTGATGCTGCTGTAAAATAATCACATTCCAGAATTGCTGAGGAAAGCTATTCCCCATCTTTGGTTTGCAAACAGCCTTGGTCTGCTGTGAACACAGACCAGGGCTTTTTCCATTTTGAGATTAGATCTTTTGCACGTGTTATGAGGGATTGAACTTTAAATCAATCCAGAAACCATAGCTGGTAGAAAATGTGATACCTGACACTTAAGCGTTGCATTTTGGCAACATACAGGCCACACTGAATTCTCACAAATGTCCGTGCGAGTTTCCAGATGCATTTGAAGATACAGATTATTTTGCAAGAATGACTTAGAACCTGCCTGTTTCAGAAACAGTTTTATCCTATGTATCGTTCTGCCACAGCTCTGCTCAGTGGAAACATTTGAGCTGGATCAAGAAATTAGAAGAAGAAATGAGTAAAAAAGTAAAGGAAAGAACAACCAAAGATAAAGATTTTTTTAAAAAATTTTAGGGACCTTCAGCTTTGAATCTATTTTTTTCTGTCTCTTGTTTGGTCTTATATTACCAAAATTTAATCTTCTTGTGTGCTCAGGAGACCATTAACCTCTTTACCCAGACTGTGAAAGAAAGCAAAACAGAAGAAAATGGGATTTGTAAGAGAGGACAATGTTGTTGCATTTTATTTTTATTGTAGAGTTGTTTTGTTGGTATGAGAGTATAGAAGCAACCTTTAAAGATCAGGTTAAAGATTGAGACATGTACTCTCCTTCTATATGTTAGATTTTACAACATAAAAACATGTAGTTGCTTGCATTTCATTAGGTAATGTGTGACTGAATGCCTGGAGACACCAACTATCCTTTGTGTTCTCCAGAAGACATTACTTCAGTCATGGCTTCTTTTCCTCAAGATCCCAGCCATCAGTACCTAAAACATCTATTTATTACACTCAGGATATGAAAGATATGTATAAAAATCAAATGTTAAGGTTTCTTCTATTTGTTTTTAATTCCAAAGAAATGCTCTCATTCTTTCTTGCGTGGGGATTTTGAGGAAGATGACAAATAAATTACAAAACTTGAGAAAATTGCTTCCAGACAACACTAGAAAAGAACAAAAATCCACTGAAACAATTTGATTCAGCCTTGGTTTCTTCTGATGAAAAAAAAAAAAAGATCCAGCTGGTCTCAGAAGCAGAAGGACTAAACTTTGGAATGAACGGAGATTGTGATGAGTAAAATACAGGCTAAATGGAAAAGATTTTTTTGTATGCATACATGTGAAAAATAGAGATGTTCCAATGGAATATTTCCACCTTGTGAAGCTAAGAGTTGTGTTGTATTTTTTTTTAAAGCTTTTACAATCATCTCTTATAAGAAAAATATATAGAAAAAATATAAAAATACTATGGTGGTACACTCACTGTATGTGGAGAGCTCTGTTAATATCTCCCACAACTGGCTCTTCATATGATGTGTGTTGGCAGCTCCATGTTACAAAACATACAAAGCGCATCAGGGCATCATTACATCATGTAATGAATGTACCGAAACAAGTAATAGGGGAAGAGCTGCACATCTCCCTGCTGCCTTACTGTCAGTTGGCTTCTTCCTGCTGTGGCCCCAAATACTAGATTCATCTGGTTAACAGGTTGCTTGGCAAACCATTTCTAGCAGATGTGAGTCAGAACACTCCAGAGATGCTTCAGAACTGCACAGCATTATGGTAACATATAGATCTGGTTGGGAGAGTATTCATGGGAGACCATTGTGAAAGTCTCATATGCCATGCATGAGACCTGTCATGAGGCTTCCACTAAACGGGCTTCTTCGTGAGAGGGTGATCATATTAGGAAATATACTAGTATGGCAAATATTTCAGTGATAGCCTCTTCAGAGAAATGATACCATCATTTAGTACAAAAATATGTATATGATATTTTAACTATAACCATGCTGAACACAGTACAAAATGATGATGTAAGAGACAGTGCCCACTCTGCCCAATCCACAGTATAACTTTGGACAGAAATGCGTACTTCTTGGAAGGTGGATGCACAATGAAGTGAAAGGACTTGCCCAAGCAGCTGGTCAGTGATACCACTAAGAATACAACTGTCTAATGTCACTCTCTAATGTCCCAGCTACTGAAATACTGGACCAATGATAGGGCTAAAACATGTTCTTAACATGTTATTAATGAAATTGTAACAAGCTGTCTTATGCAAGACATGTTCCAGTTTATGGAAGCATTGATTTGGCTTGGGGGATTTAACGGCGATTTTCAAGCATAAAATTCAAACTATTGCTATATTTAAAATAAATGAAGTTGCAAATGAAAAATACATGTTGTCTCCTTACTAAGCTACAAAGGCAACTGAAAAATGGAAGGTTTTCCTTTTAGCCAAGTTGTTTCAAATCAGGAATAAGTCCCAAAGAGAAACAGCGGGGTTGGCTCCTTCAAAAGCAAGGGCCTGAGGCAAAGCGAGAGCCGGGCAGTGCTGCTTTCATCTGGTTCAGCTCAAGCAAACAGACGCACTTCTCAGCTGAGGAATGCAAGGCCATCGCCACTGGGTCAAATCCTGGGAGGGGAGCGTGGGCAGTGCCCTTTCACAATGCGGTGGGAAAAAAAGACATCCACCCATGTACTTGCACACACATGCCCGCTCATGCCCGTGCACAAACAGTATGTGCACGCACACGTTCTTTTCAGTGTTTGCAAGCTACCTAGCCCGCTTCACTCTCCTCTTATTTTTTTCGTAATCCAGCTGAGGCAAACTTCTCTGAGCTGGAAAGGAAATATCAATAGCAAGAGTTTCTGTCTCACTGGAAAAACACCTGACTGCTTTGTATGCATTGCCTCTGCTGCTGGGTAGCCACTCCTACTTCACGAGCACCTTCTTCTGGCATTATTTCCATCGTTACGAATTTTTACCATCCTTCTTCACTATCTGAAATGAACTGACATTAGTTTTGGCAGAAAAAAAAATCAAGGCAGAAAAAAGCAGTTCAAATAAACCTATATGAGCCTTCAAAAACATTTGATGCATTATCAAAATAGAAAAACAGCTGTAAGAAATTGTTTTATCATTTACTGTGTAATCATAGAAACACACATTCTATAGATCACTGAAAATGCAATGGGAATGTGGCAAGGGCAGTGCCAAATGACACTGGGGTGATGTTAATCACAATTCTCATCTAAGCCTATGGTTATTTTTGAGCTGTGTGATTTACCCTGAAAGAGTTCTTAAATCAGGTTATATATCTGAATTCCCTGAGGTGAACTACTGCAAGGGAACACTTAGAAACATGGTCCCACATTTTGCTGCAAAGTCTCATTGCTTTCTGACCAAGAATTCTTAGGGGAAGACCCTGAAGCTGCAGATGAGGACTCTGTTTCTGGTTATCTGTGGAAGTAAATCAGCAAATGAAAGGTCAGGATTCCTTAGTGAAGAAGAGACTTGAATTGGGTGAGTTTGATAGTTGATTCTGTGAAATCTTCTTGTTTTCCAAACCAAATATACACGCTTATTTCCTTAGACAGAAGAGTGGTACACCCTCAGCCCACCTCCTTTATTTCACCAGCTGTTCTACCTGTGCTTGTGTGGTCTCAGCAATGCATACTACATCCCTTCATTACTTTGATTCTCTCTAAACCATGAAAATTTTTCCCTATCTCAGTTATTAAACTCCTGAAAGACAGCAGAGAACAGATCTGATGCTGTCTGACATGCTTTGGTTTACCACTCCATTCAGATGCTGCAGCAGAGCAGCCATGCTAGAATGCAATGCCCACTCCCACTACAGCTCACTAGAGCTGTAAGCAAAACATCAATCACGCATCCCTTTGCCTTCCCTTCATCACTAGCAGTATGCTTTGGTATCAGCACAGCAGCCATTTTGACTGAAGCAGAGATGAAGTCACCACTGATGATATTCTCAAGAGGACTGTGGACTTCCTGAGTCTCATGCTATTTGGTGTTGATGCACATTGCTGTAGCCCTCACTTTCTCTTTGGCTGTGTTTGTGCAGTTCACATTGATTTCAAGTGAATGGATAATCACATGTAAAAAGCAGTGTTAAGTCCAGGACAAAGTGTATTCCATTCCAAAACAGAGACATATGTCTGTAATTAATTTTGTTAGGATGATGGAGAAATGTATAGATTTTTAGAACTAGCTGAATTTAGGTTTTGCATATAATCACTGGCTCATCAAAACACTCTCACAAAGCGTGAGAGCATCTTCCAAGCTCTGAACAAAATTGGTTTTCATGTCATCACATTATAGCAGCCAGCACAGTGATTACTACCTTCTGATAAAAGGTAGCCCATAGGTATCTTTTAGTTCCGATATGCATTTAACAAATTTTTAAACCAGCTAGTGCCATTAAGTCATCTTGTTTGGCTTCCTGCATAAGCCTTACAAGTTCTTCCTCTAACATCAGTACTGAGTTGTTGTTACGGTAAAGCGTATGTTCTTAAAAAGACACTCAGATATGATTTGAAGATATCAAGAGAGCTATTCAATTACTTTCAGTTGTAGTTTGTTGCAGAATGATTGAGTAATTTTGAATGTTTATGCTTTGGGTTACTGTAACACCTATGAATTTTTGGCCTGGACTCAGACCTCGTTATGCCAAGTTTCACAGGCACACAGAACAAAAAACAGGGTGAGTTGCCAGTCTACGTGATTATTCAAAGAAGTGCTAATCCCTTTCTTTTGGCCAGACTCCTATCCAAATCGACACTGAATTTTCTTGCAGGCTGTCTTGCTGGGCTTACTTATTTCTGCTGATTTATTCCACAAATTCCAGTTTTAGTAATTTGTTATTTTGTTGCCAGATTGCTGTGGAAGAGCTCTGATTAACCACACTGGTATAAGTTTTGTCCAGAGTTATAGATTACATTTTGGGTAAACCAAACTGTAATATGGGGATACCTTTCTGTAGATGTACTTACACATCTGGGCCTGCAGAGCCTGGTATTTTAAAGGATTCAGAAGAATAAATATAGATGGTTGAATAAAAGCTAATGAGTTGAGTGTGCAGTTCAACCAGACAGTGCCAATAGTAACACTTAAAAATCACTTTCAAATTCTTTGGAGTAGAATGTGTCTGTGTTTGGATGGGGGCGGGGTGTATAAGTGGAAAAAAAGAAAATCAAACAAAATCAAAGCAGCAATGTACATATCCTTTGTTCACATTTCAACACCCATACATTGTACACTGCGAGCACTTTTACCTCTTCTCCACAACAAACTCTGTATTTTGAATATATAGTCAGCCACAGCCCACTCATCTGCTGTTGTTGTTTCTCAGGTCTGACTTCATTGCTACATATATGAGTTATTTTATGACTGTTATATTAGCTTTTGCAAATGGAGATAAGACTACAGCAAGAAGTGGAGTTTGTAGGAGTGATAGATTTTCTTTATAAAGAATACTGGGACAATTTCCTTAGGGAAAAAAAAGGTTGGTATAATTTTGAATCTGGTAAAAAAAGACTAATTTGCTGTTGGGAGAATTAATATATTAAATACTTAGACTACACTCTGTTAATAAAATTTTAAAGAGAAACGCATGTATTATGCAGGTAAAATGAGAGCTTTAAGTGAATTGTGAACAAACCAGATTTTTAGCAGATTTTCACAAGTTCAATATTTTCCATTACAAAACAGAATGAAATAAATGAAATTCAGAATTTCCTCTGAAGGAAAATTGTAAAAAATATTTGATTGTTTAGGCCATTTGCTTTAGACAAAACTGAAATTTTCTGATTTCAGTTTGTATGGTTTTGTATAAAGGTGGCTAAAAATAAAACAAGATAACTTGAAAAGTTTTCTGAAAAGGAGCAACCATTTTATTTTTCTTCTTTTGTGATTCTTATCTTTGCATGAAGCATCTTGCTTGTGATAAATTTGCTAATCAAAAAAAATCCTTATAAGATTTCTAGTGAGTCTGAGATACTAGAAAAATGTTAGAAGTGAAGCCTATGAAATACTAAGTTTTAAAAGACTGTCAACCTCCAGCTCAACTGTACCCAACAGCGTAGGTCAGCAGCAACTGACCAGAGAACAGCAGCACCTTTATGAGCAAGTTCCAGTGATAGACTGGTTTGATCAGTAATGTGACCTGGCACAAGAATAATAATAGTATTTTGAAATATCTCCTACCTCCTTAATGGGAGTGTAGGAAGGGGGTAGTTTCCAGAATTATCAGTGGCACAGAGAAGAGTTTTATTGTGCTTTCAAATAACTAAATAAGATTTGTTACTGCATAACCTCACATTGAAATGATATGACATCATGCATTTGCCAGAAAAACATGGTGTGGACCAGTTTGTTCTCCAGATGATTTTCTTAAAATACAATGACAGGTTTTTAGTTAAACATTTTCAACTAGCAAGGCGTATAATGGTAGTATTTAATTATAGCTGAGTTCTTGTAAACAGTTCGAAGTAAAACTGTTGTAGTCATTCCATAATCATGGAACCATGAAAACATAAAGCTGGAAAGGACATCAAGAGGTCATGCAATCCAACATCCTACACTGAGCAGCATCCAGTATTCATAGCCAAACATACAAATACAAGCTTCAACAGGCAAGCAAGACCATGATATTGCATGTACTATGGAGTTATTGTTTGACTTCCCAGGCATGCTAGACTTGCACGTCTGCAGTACTTCCAGCATTTGGGTCCTCTCCTGCTGTTTGGTGCAGCTGGTCTCTTTCATTCTTTGTTTTTTTTTCCCCCGATTTCTGGGCTTCGAATGTATACAATCAAAGAAAATGACATTCTAGATACAATGAAGGGCAATTGCAATGGAAACCTAGAAACAAAAGTGGTTTTGCTCTTTCATCTCTTATCTGGAACTTGGAGGTCTTTCCGTTTTGCCTTTCAGCATTGGTCGTATTAAATATTGGCCCAGACTGATTGAACAAACTTGTTTCAAGACATGTTTCTAGTTTTGAATAACCTAGATTTTAAAACCTCTGAATGTTTGGTGTAAAAATGAAATAAAGTTTCTGTGTGGGTTATTGTGAAAGAAAAATTTTGCCAAATGCCTCCTCTTTTTCTCATTCAGTTACTTAATTTGTGGGTTTTGATCAGTGTCGTGGGCTGCCCTCAACCTTCTCTTTGCTTTGAATTTTCAAAAGAAGAATGAATTTAGTTGTGTGGTAATGCCTGCTGAGTGGAAAGCAATTACTGCTGGTGATCTGAATTAGCAAAGCTTTAAATCCTATTGGAACAAGACTGTAGCCAACAATATTTGCATTAAGAAATAGTTACTAAGACCCTTTTTTAAGTATAAGTGTCATTTTTAGAATACACTTCAGCACTTAAAAGTCTAAGTCGTGCTGAAAGTTAGGCTTAGATGGACATATTTTGTCAGTCAAATTGGAAATGTTCCATAAGCCTCCTCAGCTGAAACATGCAAAGTAAAGCACTTCTCTTTTGAGTGTTGCCTACATGCATATTCACATTATCATGTGTTTTTATGTTGCAGACGCTTAAGTCAGACTCTGTTTTGCCTTAGATACACCTGGAAGCTGTTCATCCTCCACATGCCCAAGTCCTTTACATTGTCTCAGCTACTCAGCTGAATCAGAACACTTAACCAGTGAAATGAAACATTTTTGCCAAAACAAAGCACTTTGTATATTATTTTATTCACAGCTTTTGGGGGAGAGTTTCTTTGTTTTGTTCTGTTTCATATTAATTTCTCCAGCTCTGTAAAACAATATGAAGTTTGCATTCAACTCTGACCACACAGTACCTACCTTTTGTGCCCTTTCTTCCTGTGTTACCTTGGAATTTCCATTCCAGTTAAGTAATATTTTACCTTCATATTTCTATCATAACCTTGCCATTTTCTACAGGTAGTTTCATAGGCTGCCCATCTTTCAGTAACCATATTTTTGCCATAGACACCTATGGTTAGGTTTCAAACAGATATTGAAGTTGCTGTTCCATTAATTCCTGGGCACAGACAGAAGGAAAATTGTACCTGCATAAGTATTTCTTGGCTAGACAGTGGCTTCTTTTTGAATCCAGGTATTCAAGAGGCTTTCAAACAGTCAAGAGGTGTTGGCACTCATGCTGACTACTAATCCATCTTTGTTGTCAGTGCTGGAGGAGACTGATGATGCTAGCTCTGAGGGGGTCAGGTCTTCTAGACTGACATTGAAAATACTCTTGGACCTCCACTATGTTAAGTCAGAAATATTGAGATCTTTGGTCCCTGATAGTCACTAGCAAGGCTCAATAAAGCATCATTCTCAAGTTCTAGTTTGGTTTAATCACAGAACAAGCCCACTTTG
Organism: Nyctibius grandis; assembly: GCF_013368605.1. Classification (NCBI taxonomy): domain Eukaryota; kingdom Metazoa; phylum Chordata; class Aves; order Nyctibiiformes; family Nyctibiidae; genus Nyctibius; species Nyctibius grandis. The sequence goes on along the minus strand of NC_090658.1, from coordinate 65,691,272 downwards.
ATATTTTCTGATATCTGTGTGTTTTAACTGCCAGGAAATTAAATGGCAGGAGCCACCTCTATGAAGAGATTGCCCAGATGGATATGTTATGTTCGGAATAGTTATGAGACCACCAAAGTGGTTTCTTTCCATAGGGGATAGAGATGTGCACCACCAGAGTTTAAGCAACAATTGCAACATCGATTGCAGTTGCAATATTTACAGTGCATGTACACTAAAGCTGTCTAGAAACTGAAAGCTTATATTAATGTTGTTGCACATATGATGACATAAGAATATAAGGGAGAAAATTTTTGTAGTGAGGAATGGCATCTTTTATTAAAGCAGTACATACTTTTTGTCCTTACAGTTCTGGGAAGGCACAAATATTCCCTCTCCTTGTGTTTGCCAGGTAAATAAGAGGGCAGTTCCCTTTGACCACAGGATTGTCTCCAGGAGAGGCTTGGACAGAGTGCAGAAGAAGAATACAGAAGAACTACAGTCATTTGAAGTAACTTCTTTCTCCTTCAATACTCATCCATATGCATTAATACTGTGGGTGATCCCAATCACTTCACATACTCACCAATTACATAAAGTTAAAACTCCTGTTATAGCTTCTTCTGAAAGACAGGGTGGGAGGAGTGGAGTCAACACAGCCATTATTGTGTAGTTACGGAAGCGATTCCTACATGATAACAATGCCAGAGAAGAGAAAGACGGACAAGATTCTGTTCTGAGTAAAGGGAGAAAATAAATCACAAAAGTCTTCAGTGAACTCTAGCAGTCTGGGAACTGTTCAGATCTTCAAACTTGTGCTAATCCATAAGGTGAGCAGTAGCATGGATGGGCACGGAGTGGTATGAGCTGAAGCTGTTCCTTCAGTAAGAATGTTTGACATCATCCCTCAAGGCACAAGGTATAATTGTGCCAAGTATAATATATTATTATATTTTGTTGGTTTCCTTCACTTTTGTAACTTTTCCAGTCTTCAAATCAAGAACTTAAGTTTTGCTTTCCTTGATTAAACTTTTGTTTTCACTTTTAAGCTTCTCTGATGGAAAGACTGAATCTTGATAAAGAAGATTCAAAGAAAAGGACTTGTCTGGAGAGTAACTAATCCAGTAAAACTGTTTGTGCAGGCAACAGACTTCCTCCCTGCTAGAAGCTGAGATATGTCTTTTGCCAGGTGTAAGGACTAGTTTGAAAGTGTTATGAGTAAGTATTAGGGTTTAGTGGCAGAAAGATCATTTATAGCTGCATGTACACCTCAGATTATCAACACGCTAATTTTTAAAATTAAATAACTTGGATGCTGCTGAAAACTTCACCCCAAATTTTCATTAATTCTAAAGGAAAAATCTGTTATATTTCATGGTTTTGGAAAACAGAAACAAACTTTAGAATCAGACAATGATTTACCAGAAAGATTACGTAGTTATTCTTCGGAAAAATGCCCTGGGAACAAGTTCTGGCCTTGTTTTTTAATTGTTGAATGGTTTGTTTTCCTTTACAACTCCACTATTATCTCACTACCACTCTTCCTAAGATCATTTGTCATCAGGAGTTCAAATGAGCTGAATCATGAATTTTAATCTCTTCTTAGGTTCTATGGTCCTTCAAGATAGAACTTAGTAGAACATATAGCTATGAGCGCATCACTATTCTCATTAGGATTTGTTTCTATACTCTTATTAGGATGAAACATTTTGCTAGACTGAGGCCACAAGTGATTTGATTCCTATGACCACCAAATTAAAGGTCAACTTGAAGAGCAGGGATCAAACCTCTTTCCTCCTAGGCTATTTCAGGAATCTATGAAAGTGTTATGCATGTTCATTAATGTCTGTTGCACAGGATTTTTTTAACTCACTCGATAATGCAGACTTAATGTCTAACTTTGTTCTCTTGGTTGACAAATATAGATTAATTTAAATTCAGCAAATCTTACTGAAAATCCTTAATTTAGCAGTTTTGTCTATGGCCTGATTGGAACAAAAAAAATGGAGTAGTTTGTGAAAATAAAAACAGCTAATAAAAATAACCCATCTTTTCTCTTTTACCTCTTTCCCCAAGGAAACAAATGTAAATCTGGCATCTTTTAAAATTTAGGCTAATGATCCATCCGAATGGAATGCTTGTAAACATAATGGCTTGATCATGCACAGATACTAAATATTGGGCAACCCAGAAGCCCTAGTGGAAAATATTCTATTTTCAAGAACTCTTTCCAAGGTCCAGTCAGCCACTACAACATTGTTATTTGTGACACTGAATATGAAAAAAATGGCTTTGAGCACTGTACAGATGAGTTAGTCATAAGAATTTCAGATTTCAAGCCTTTCGATGATTGACAGTCTTCAGCAGAGTCTGTGATACCTGATGTTTGATGCAACTGCCCTTTGAACTGCTTACTGTCATCGTTTCCTGTTCCTCTAATCCTATAATCCTTGTCAGGTGAAGAGCAGCTTAATAACAAATGCATTAGCAGAACACAGTGGATATCTAGGTCCTGACATTCCAGCCTGAGGTTACTTGGTACTTATGTCTCTCTGCTCTCTGCATGCTGAATTTGCCAAAATTTTGAAGCAGAACGACTCTGCTATCTTCCTGTCACACTTTTGTGTAAGCTACGGAAGACTCCAAACTCTAAACTTGTGACGTTAGCACAAAAGCAAACGCAGCTGAAAAAGATGACTCAGGAATATCAGAACTACTGGATGAGGGAAGCATGAAAAAAATCAATCCCGATCAATGTTTCTTGCAGGTTGGGTGTCCTTTCTCCAAGTCCTACCAAGGTTAGCAGCTGGCAGTGACTTTGTGGGTTGAAATCAACACTGAAGTCTTCTCTGCATTCCTAGGAATGGTTCTCTCTTCTGTTTACTCCAGAGGTCAGCTTTGAGTCAGCACCATGCTGTAGGCAAGCAGCTTGGTCCTCTCAGGAATATCCCAGTCTGTACTCATGCTGCTTACGGTTTCTCTCACTGCCTTTTCCACTCTGCATTCAGAAAGTTCTGCAGAGATGTGCTTGCCCTTGAGGAAAGGAGCAATTTCCTTCTCCTTTCCAGAAGTTTCAATTTGACTCAGAGTACAGGAGCTGGAGTGAGTTAAAAATACAACCTTCTTGGTTGCCACACGTGCAACCTCTAACATAACAGGAAATATATACTGGATTTATCCAATAAACTGGAAACAATCTATCATTTGTAACCACAACACCATAGGAGCAAAGTGCTCCAAAGTAAGGCACTTTTTAGTAACAACTTGGATTTAAGAAGACTTTCTTGCATTATATAGAAGTTAAGTTTTGTCCACTATTATTTCATCTGTTCTGGGAAAGATTGATTTGTGCCTTTCAGCATGCAGGACACCTATTCTCGTATTGAAATACTTTCTTCTCGGGTTCCACAATGGACAGAGCTTATGATCAAATAACAGCCCTTCCATTTAGATTCCTTACAGCACCACTGGTCTTCAAAAAGATGCTATGAGTGTATGAGCTTATTTTATGTGTTGGGCTAAACCTGTTTTCTGATGTGGGCAACTCCTTGACACAGAACTAGCAATATACATCTGAACAATTTTTCTTTAATAACACTTCTCTAATTATTTTAAATCACTTGGGGACTATAAAGCCTAAGGAATTACTATTCCTGCCCTTGGACAAATAATATGTTAGGGAAATTGTTCTCCCAATCTTTATCTGTGATACTCTCCACTAGTCTGTAAGTTTGACTCAGATTCTGTCACTTTGCTTTGCTTCTACATTATCTGGCTCCTGTTTTCATTAGGGTGCTTAAATACCAAGATAATACAGTAAAAATTAATGTAGTTTAAAGTATCTTATTCTGCAACTGCAGAATCTTGACAGAAGGACTATGGTTTCTTTTGTTTGCAAATCTTGATTTCAGATAGCAGAAAATAATGTTTCCCCATGAACGTGGGAAGCAGGAAAGTGTGTACAGCTGTTGTTATTAAGTAGCCAGTTGTAAGAAATCTGTGTCTCCCATATTTAGGCAGAATCTTGTGTATCTCTGTAAAGAAGTTAATAAACTGAACTATTCACACATATTTCTGTAGTGGATGTATTAATATGACTAGTAAGTTCCAATATGAAATAAGTGCTCACAAAAACTCTTAGAGCAGCAGTTTTATAATCCCACAATGCCAGTAATTTTTGGAACTAAATGCAAAACTAATTTCTTCAAGTTAACTTGCCCTCAATAAGTATTTTAGCAAAGATCTTGATTTAGCTACGAAACTGGTGAGACAACATTGGTGGTAAGAGTCAGTACTTTCCCTATATACAAACATGTCTGCATGTTTCCATGTGAAATGCCAAACAAAAAGGAAAAATCTGTTTCAGTGTCATTCTCTTATTAAATTGTGTTGAAATTATTAAATGAAATAGAAGTTATTAGTATGCTAGGGTTATTTCTTTTTTTATTGAATAGGAAATCTGGTAATATAACCTACAAAACTCTACATCTCCTTTCAACCAAACGTGAGACATATAGCCTTTTCAATACCGTGTCATAATGTACAGCTGAAATGGAAAAAGCTAGATAAAATTGAACCAGGGCAAGAGAGAGAGAATGCTTTAGAAAATTTTTTTATCTTGAACACTGTATTCAGTCATCCAATGTACCTGAAAATTAAGGATAGTCAAAAAAACAGTTCAGCTGGTCAACACTAGGTTGCAGCTATTCTGTCCCACTCAGCCCTACCTCTCTTTACTTGCTGGGTGAGGAAGGAGGCATGTTCATGGATCAGAGCTATGAATCCTCCCTGGACAGATGGTTGCTGCCTGTCAGCTGATGACTGGCCACACAAATGAGTCTGGAGCAGTGTACAACCTTCAGGCAGTATTTTGTATGGGTCTGGCTTAGATTAAGTCTGTTCTTATCTTCAGAATCTTTTAACTCCTCCGATACTATTGATTACCCAAATAGCGTGAGAGTAAGAATAAATAAATAAAAATAAATGAAAAATGCCCTTAAAGTTGTCTTAAATATTTCTCCGTTTGTTCTGCCAGGTATGTTTTGGCATGAAAAAAAACAACCCTCTCAAATATATCCAATACATGTTACTGGAGAAATCTGTACACTTGCAGCACTGAAACCTGCAACTCCTTGTTACATAAATACTTACACTGCTCTCCAAAAACAGCTCCTGGTCTCCTTAGCAACACAGACTGCAAAGAGCTCACCAGCCTGGTGTTCTGCTGCATGTACAAGCTTCCAAGTCAATTGGAAGATTTTTGGTTTAGGATTCAGATCTTCTCTTAGACCAGTTCAAGTTACTGGTGAGGGAGATTCTTCCTTTGCAGACAGTCTCATAAAAGCTATAGTTCATTGAAATATATAAGCAATGAACCAACAGGTGCTTCTGCGAAAAAGAGACTTTTCAGAAGACTGAGCAATTTATTCCCTTCCTCCTCCCCATCCCATGCCTCATGACCGTAGAACAAAACATTTTAATACTGAAACTAATTTCTTTAACATAGCTCCCTTTAATAATGTATTCACATAAGGATGCAAGAATGTATACAAGAATAATCCCATGTCTTTCCCAAAGCTTCTAGAAATCAATTTTTCTTTTATTGTAAGGCAGAAATGTGAGAAATCTTATTTGATATTACACCTGTCAGTGCTTGTGAGGTGCTATTATAAGACTAATGGTTACCTGATCCTATCATGCCTGGCTTTAGCCATTGAAGATTTAAATTGGTTCTGGAAATGAAAATCTCCTTTTAAACCATTCCTTCCCTAACCCTTCTAGTTAGCTTGAGGTTTTGTTTTTGGTTTTTGTCTTGTTTTTAATCTTAATTTTCATGCTAGTTCTGTACACACACATGTAACACTAACTTCATGTAGATTCAAGACTGAGATTGTTCCATTTCATTGGTTGTCGCTACACTCCACTGCATTCCCTGATGTCACCAAATTGATGAAAAAATCACTAATTAAGGCAACATTGTGTGCATTAACATTCAAATATTGTGTTATTCAAAACTTTTACAGGCTTCTTGATTCATTTGCACTGTTCTGAGGACCCAGAGAGGAAAAGCAAGGGTGATCAGTCTCTTAGGTCGGGTGGCTTTGAGCTGCTAGCCCCAGGATCCTGCCTTTGCCTCCAAAATAGGCTAGTGGGAAAAGTGATACAGCGATGAGATCACTCTGCACTTCTAGACAATTTCCTTTTTCCTATGTATTTAAATACACAGGGAATAATCCCTCTATTAAAGTGAGGCCCTCTCTGTGAAGATGGGCAAAGGTTCAACTGAAGGGAAAGAAAAATACGTTCCCGTACCAGGAGATTTTTCCTGCCTGAACAAGCAGGAATAGCTTTGTGGCTCGTTTGCTGGAAAGCTCTGGGACCTGGAAGAATGAGTAAGCATGTGTCAAACAGACGTACCCAAATGACAAATTTCCCTCAGCAAAGGAAGTCAGGATGGTTTTGTTTTCCTTCATGGGTTTAAATTATAGGCTCTGATTGAAGCCTTGGAGCAGAGAAGTTACACTGCCCGACTGCGCTGGTAACACCAGGTTACATACATGTCCCCGTCCAAGGTCTGGGAGCATGTTGCGTTTGTACTCTCTGACTCCTCAGCAGCAAAACACGTCTGGGTCTGTCACTGCTTTATTAGCATTTCTGCTCCAGAGCATCGCAAAACCACCAGCCCCAGAAAAAAAAAATCCATTTAATTAGATTTTCCCACCACGTCCACTTGGATCCATGGGACTTGCTGAACATTGTGCTGCCTCCAGGTACTATAGGAGAAGGGCTTCCTCAGTTTGTAACAAACTCCTGCCAGGAGGGGTTTACTCATATTACTGTAATGCTCTGTAAAAGAAAATTTAGTCTGACAAAAAGCAGCTGCAAGTGAACAACAATACTGGTTTCTGATGAAAACCTGAATGACTGGATTGTATGCATGGTACGATTTTAAACAAAAATATTTCTTGTGTATAGCTTGTGCCTAACTTCAGTTGTGTCACAGCAAAACAAGTAGATGAAATAAATGTAAATGATTTTACAAATAGATTTCATAGCCGTGTCACTTACAGGATATGTACTACCTTGAAACTAGCAGCACACATACCATTTTTTATTGTTAACCTGTAAATAAATCTTAATCAGTGAAAATATCTCAAATTGAAACCAGTAAACTCTCTGATTCTCATTTTCCCCTCTGTTCATCAAAATGAAGTCCGAACAGGAGAAGTGGTTTCCAGATCTGTCATTGCAAGCTAAATCAAAACCAGAAGTAAGAAATATAGGAGGACTTTCCTTTCTGTATACTGTTTGTTTCCCAGTCTCTGTTACCAGCCTTTTTTTTATGTATCAATGCTCTTCTGGACCTGAAAGTGATTTGATTTCCAGTGAGAAGCTGCACCAGTCAAAAACATGGTGAAATTTTGAAATGCAGCAAGATAAATGTTTAATCAGACTTGTCTTATTGATTATTTTTTGACAATGATAGTGCATTAGAGAGATCTGCTTGTTCTCATTTAATGTTTTGTGTTTGTATGAGTGATTTTAACTCATCCTTCGTTCACTTCAGCCAGTTAGGTGGTTATGGAGTGAGGTGAGTCATGTTTTAATTGTCCTTTGCTTATGCAAAATATTAGTTATGAATAGTTATTTGGCTTGGTAGTAAGCGGTGGCCAAATGTCTTATTCTACAAAATAATTTATTAATTAAAAATCAGGGTATTCAAACAAAGAATTCAAATTGACTTTGTGTGTTCAGTCTGTTTATGAATTAATTTAATTTGCATCTTATATTTACAGATGGGATGGTTTCAATAACAAAAAGCAGAAAAGTACCTGAAATTATTTTAGGGAGTTTACTATAGAGAGTAGGTTGAGACAAATCTTCACCTATGGTTAACCATACTGAAAACTACCTGAATCTGAGAGCACCCCTAAACCATGTAGGAAAACAATTATGTTTTCCTCCGTATAATTAAAATCTGCACTGTAAATGCACATACACGTGGGATTAGAGACAAATTTCCATCTGAAACTTTACCTCTGGCATTTCCTGACTTTTGGGTACTTAACTGTGTAGTCTTCATGTTTTCTTAACTTGGTGTTTTTACTTTTTTGAATGGAATGTTTATTTGTGCTGGAGACAGATAATGATCAAACATCTGCCTGTGGATACAAACAACATGTACCAGCCAACTGCTTGCAGGCTTCACCAGGGAAGGAACACCCAGTTTTTGGGTCCAAAAACACCAACCCCTACTCAACCACATTGTCTACATTTTCATAGGCTATAGGTTATATTCCTTCCAGCAGAGGGCAGTGGAATGGTAGGTGTATATGTATAAAACAGTATTTTAATGTAATTTAAGAGAGAAAATTCAAATATTAATTGAAAAAAAATGAAATTAAATAGACGATAAGCAAGAGATGTCATTTACATTGCCCTTCAGGCATAATGTGATTTTACTTCAGCTTTATTCCAAGAAATACAGAGGAGAACTTTTGATTAACAATAGTATGCCATTATGAAAAACACTCTAGTACTTAAGAATTAATAAAATGTGAATTTCTGAACTAGAAAAAAAGCGTATTCTGAATGCCTTAGTCACAAAAAGTCTCATTTTTGCCTGACCCGGTTTAAGGTGTATCTTTTTGACAAATATTTTTTCTCTTGAGGAAAAGATTAGATTAGTATTTTCTGTTAAAGGAATAGAACCCATTAAGATATTGGCCACAGAATTGTTTCTAATAGAAAACTATACAGACACATAAAGGAGCCGTGTCTTTAAATACCTATTGTGAGATATGATGTTCTATTTCAGATTTCTGACCTTTACAAAGCTAAAAGTGCTCTCAAAATTGTAAGACCCTGTGGCAGATTGGAACTCACATGGCTTGAGACTGCAATTGCATGGTTGTGAATAAGTAAGACTCAAACCTTTATTGATAGCTGTGTATCAGCTTTTTTTTCTTTGCATTTTCATGTAGAATAGCCACTCGCAGAGTTTGATGCTTGACATCTGAAGCTTAGCAGCTTTGGTGGTGTATGCCTAAAGCCGGAGCAAATGCTAAATGAACATGCTTCTTACTCTCATGCAGGCTGAGCTTCTGTTCTCTAAGAGTTTTCTCTAGAAATCTGTTAAATGAAACTGCTACTTCTTATAGCTACCTTCACTTAAAGCAAAAGAAGAGCAGAATTTTCAGTGCAATTGAGAGCAGCATTCAAGTAAAGCAGTGCCACAACCAATACCAGTATTTGATGGGAATGCTTGAGCAGAAAATAAATGTAATAGCTGATTGAATCCTCATTTTCTGGTCTCTCTTCTAGATTACAGGTGCCTGATTTAATGTCCATTTAACATGATTTCTAAAACCAGAATCTGCTTTTCTTAAACACTTTTTATTGACTAAATTTAATCCAGGCAGTTTGTGCAGTAAAATCTTCTAGATAATACAATCATCCTGAAAAAAAAAAGAACCTGAAGAAGGAAGAGGGGTAGCAAAAAATGATAACCTTTAATCTGAAGTAAAAAGATATATTGGCATGACATTGAATTGTCTGTTTTTTCCCTAGATCAGTATCATACAGTATAACAGTATTACTGCTTCATTACTTCATTACTGCTCAGCTGAATCAGTGGCTAGTTTAGGGAGATACACAGTGCTGGTCCATTCCTAAAATGGTATAACTCCAAAGACTACTTTCTAAATATGCTGTGATGTCATTTCATACTATAATTTCCTCTAGAATTAACCAACATGAAACTGTTTTTCATGGTTTTGCATGGTTGTCTTTTGCACGGTTTTTATAGTTTGCAAAAGCATTTTACATTTTTCTAATATTTTATAACCTTTTTCTATTTCCTTTGCATTTGTGCAATAGAGATGGATGGCAACGAATAATCAGGATCAGGAGAAAGACGCTAAGTGAGTTCTAGATGTGTATGTAAAATTCTAGCTGTGTGTAAGCCAGATTCTGAGCTAAACTCATGAAATGCATTTCAGATTTGAGACATTACCGGTAAGCAAAGAATCAAATTTCCAATTCCAGCTATTTACTTTATATAAACATCCTGGCTGCAAATTAACCACAAAAATGTTGGATGAAAACATGTTCTTCGTCTAAATCTACAGCAAATATCTAGCCAAAGGAAGTGTGTTGTTCTTTACCAGTACATCTCAAAACTCTCAGTGAGTTTTCAGTGTCTTTTGTTTTTCTTGCCTTATATTTTCAGCTATCCATAAACATCAGCCTTTGATGTATATCAGCCTTTCTATTAAGGTAGCTCTGGAGCAATAGATTGAGCCTCCTATTAAGTAAATAAATCTGCTCTTAACTTCCAGAATTATAAATAACATGAGGAATATCAGGGCAAACTTAGGGGTAAGCCAAGTCTCAGCACAGCTGCTATGACCTTGCATGTCAGCATCTTAGCCTTTATCAGTGTTTGATTTGCGTACAACATGGAATTTCTTCAGTTTTACATGAATTTAATTTTATTTCTTTTTTGCTACATATTAGGAAAATTTTTTAAAATTGCAAATATTTCCAGGCTGCATAAGGTTTCCTAGGAAGTTTGCTTGGTAGGTCTCTGACAGATAATTCATAATAAAGAGAATTACACCAGTTTACTCTGGTACAAGGTAAACACTGTAGCCATATTGTAAGCTTCCATGAGCTGAAGCCACTGTGCTCGCTATAAAAGTTTATCTTCTGTGACCTACCACATAGGACACAAAGCCAGAAAAGCAGCTTTGCTTATATGCAGAGCAGTGAATAATGACAGTTTTCCAGGAATGAATCCTATTCCCACTGCAGTTCTGTATTTCAATTAAGTGTTCTTTAGTGAATGTCTAATTTTAAACATGCAATTAGTCAGAGTGAGAACAATAGACCTATCTGTGCTTAATTTCCTTAACGTGTCAAAGCTGTACTGACTTCAACAGAAGTATAATCAAGTTTCTACAGTTCAGTAGTTACTGGATAAGAGCTAACTTAGGTCCTCAATGAAAGACTGAATTCACTTTTCTTTTACAGTTCACTAAGGTTTTCTGAATACCTTTCATTAAGTATGTGTTCACTCACGTTGCCATTGGACTTTCTCAAAAACTGGGCCAGCAGCACCAAGATGCTTCTCCCAATATCTCTACCAGGTTCAGTTATTCCAAGTAGTAGAAATCACACTGTTTTAATTTTATGATTCTTGAGGTTTTTCTGAACCAAGGCACTAATTTTTGAGGCAAGTATATCAGTAGCATTTAAAAAACCCACAGCTAAGAAGTATATAACATCATTCTGTCTTTGATTTTTATCATTGTTGATCTAATTTCTGTCACTTCTGAGAGTATATAAGTTTTTTTTACTTGCTGTGTTCACTTTATGATTACAACATAGGTACTCTTGCTGGGAATAAATATCTAGCTGTTACTTAAGGACTGGAAATACTGCCCAGTCATCAAATTATTGTGTGTGAACGGCAATACAAATTCAAGGTGACATCCAGAGAAGTTAAAGAAGCTATTCAGAGAATGCTTAGGTTTCCATGTCAAAACTCTGTCTTGTGAAGAGGATAATTTTTTCTTCAGTTAATTTAGGTAGCAATACCTGCTTCACATACTGCATTTCAGTCTAGACCTCTGGTTGTAACATATTTGCCAAAATTCACAATCTGAGTCTCAAGTTTAGATTTCTAAATCCTAATAAGGGTATTTACATAATTAACTTATGGATGCCAAGAACTTATGGACACGTAGAAACCTGTTTTTTAATAAACTTCCCTCTCATGACTGCTGAAGGACTCACTAAAGAAAGAGAATTCTTAATTCAACATGACTGACATGACTATAACATGATAGTCCTAAAGCAAGATCTATAGAACAAATTTCCATAGACTGTTGTTTAAAGATACATTAGACTCTGAAAATTTTACTATGCAATGGCTCTGCTGTTGTTTCCTGGGAGCACAGTGATGATATTTACCAAAGTATTTTGTGACACTATATGCACAAGCTAAAGAATCTGCTTATGTTTTGAAGTATACACATGTGGTTTAGCTTTACCTTTGGTTTTTCTGATTGTCATAGGTCCAATTAATGGAAGGGAAAATACTGCTTATATTTTTTTCAATATATTACACTTTCTACCATTTTAGCTCAGATGGGAATCAGAGGAAATATTATGTTCTGTTATCTTTTAATTTTATGCAAATTCACTGAAGTTAAAATTGTAGGAGACTTCATTACGGTGCACACTTTTCCAGTACTTTCACCACATTTTCTTTTCTCAGGCTCTTCCTGAAGGTGAATTTGTGTAGAATTCATTCAGCTATAACACTCTGAGTTATCAAAATGCACAAAGCATGTTTCCTTCAATGAGGGAAGTTTTCCTTTGCTTTTCTTTCTGTAACTCCTTCCCCTGTCCCTTATTCCTTCAACACACATGTTCAGGGAGTAACTTGAAATGTTTGTGTGTCCTATACACAATATTTACTGAGAAATATGTGTTTTCAGCTGTGCAAAAGGGAGAAGGTGGAAAACCTTGGAAGTTACCAAGAGTAAGAATGTACCAAATGGTATTCGTATCTATGTGGGCAAGCAACCAAGAGAAGATGTATTTTCTGTGAATATTTGTACTAGTAAAACTTAAATGCTCAAATGTTTGCCTAAAGGTATGCTTAAAAAGTGCATTACTATGAATGAAGTAAATGTAGTTAATATTTCAGGCTGTTCTTTTAGGTTGTTCCCCAAAGAGTATGTAGCGCTCTCTTAGTTTGCACTTGCCTGCCAGCAATAGCATTACTCATGGAAGATGCCAAGATAGACATTAGACTGAGTGGCAAATATTTTTACAGGTTGTCCTAGGGTCTTGGTCCCATTCAAATCCAGATGCATGAGTTTTCCTCCTGTAGAAAACAATACTGCTAAAGGCAGTTGCTGGACACCTCACTCTCACACCCCTCTGGGACCAGGATACAACTAGGGCATACACCAAGATCTGAGATCTCAGCTGTGCAGCACAGGCTACACCCAAGCCTCCATTCACATTTCTGCCTTGGCTTTGGCACTTGCTCCCTGATAGTGCACGTCCAGTAAAGCACAGGTTCCAGATTTACCTCACCGTATTTGGCTTCCCAAAGCAGTACAAGGCTTTCCCAGTCTCCAACAAGATGTACATGAATGAAGAAAGCACACTGCTTTGCATTGTAGGTGGTTATTCAGGTATAAGTAAAGCAAGGGTGAGATTCGATCAGATCAGAAACGTAGCATTTAATGCCAGTTTTACACATACTTGTCTGACTACAGGTGGTCATGCTATTTATTCACTTAATCTGGTTATTTTTTTCCCCACATGTTTTGATTTTGCTGCCTAGCTCAGCAGAAAAGAGGTATTTGACCATAGAGCAGCCCATGCAAAGACAAAAATGACAAAGGAGAAAGGGAAAACAATCCAGCAAAGTGTTACTATGCAACATGCCCTTCCCGTGGGAAGATGAGAAGCTGCATTTCAGCCATTATTTGCTGTGGAAAAAGCACAAGCAGGGTGCAGAGGTTCAGTGCCGGCACATCAACTAACAGGGCAAAACCTGTACACAATAGGTGTCAAACCCCAGAAGTGCAATCAATCGCACGTGCTGTTGCTGCACATGCTGAAGAGGTGATGAGGTTCATTCTTCTCCCTCAGCTGGATGCATCAAACAGTGAAGTTAATTCAGCACTGGCAGAGCAGCTGAACATGAAGCAACATCCTTAGTGCATTGTGGCCTAGTAGATTAATTGTACAGCAAACCAGGTATTTGCCCACCTAATTTTCCTGCGTACTAAACGGAGGATAATGAGTAATCAGTTGTGGTCTGTTGGGAAAAAAATGAGTTGTTTGTTCAGCACTTTGAAATCATAAATCAATATATGCTGTGAATGTGATGTGCCACCTACAGCTTCATTCAACAGAGAGCAGCACTGGACAGGAAAAAAAGGTGTCTCTCCCTGGCTCTGACATGCTGCCCTCTGCAGAACCTGGTAATGGGGGTGATTCCTTTGTCTTTGTTTTGAGAACAAATATGATGCAAGGGGGCTTATTCACCACTTCCTGTGGACAAAGTGAGCAAAAACTAAATTAAGCAAGAGGAAGATAGAAACTATGGTTGCCTGGATCACTTTGACTTCCGTGGAGATGGCTATTCAGTTAGCAATCAAGTGACACAAGTATTTTCTTTGGCACTCTGAGGTTCTCTCCAGGCACATAGAATCACAGAATCACAGAATCAACCAGGTTGGAAGAGACCTCTGGGATCATCGAGTCCAACCATTGCCCTGACACCACCCTGTCAACTAGATCATGGCACTAAGTGCCATGTCCAGTCTTTTCTTAAACACATCCAGAGATGGTGACTCCACCACCTCCCTGGGCAGCCCATCCCAATGTCTAATGACCCTTTCTGAAAAGAAATGCTTCCTAATGTCCAACCTGAACCTCCCCTGGTGAAGCTTGAGGCTATGTCCTCTTGTCCTATCGCTAGTTGCCTGGGAGAAGAGGCCGACTCCCACTTCACTACAGCCTCCCTTCAGGTAGTTGTAGACTGCAATAAGGTCACCTCTGAGCCTCCTCTTCTCCAGGCTAAACAACCCCAGCTCCCTCAGCCGTTCCTCATAGGTCAGACCCTCCAGACCCTTCACCAGCTTGGTCTCCCTCCTCTGGACTCACTCCAACACCTCAACATCTTTCTTGAAGTGCGGGGCCCAGAACTGGACACAGTATTCAAGGTGTGGCCTCACCAGTGCCGAGTACAGAGGGATGATCACTTCCCTAGACCGGCTGGCTACACTATTCCTAATAGAGGCCAGGATGCCATTGGCCTTCTTGGCCACCTGGGCACACTGCTGGCTCATGTTTAGCCAGCTGTCGATCAGCACCCCCAGGTGCTGATGTTTTCAGACATAAACTGATGTTTCAGACATAAGCTGTATGTTTCAAACATAAGCTGATGTTTTCAGACAAGCCTTTAAAACCAAAATTTGCCTCTTTATGGATCTCTTTCTTAGGGTTTCTTCAAATGCTGGTTTTAAAATCTAAGGCTGAGGACTCCAAGTGAGATTCATTTCTCTAGCTTACACCAACGGACCAAATAAGCCAGTGTATTCCCTGAGGTAGCTTACAGCAGCTTTCAGGGCTCCCTGATTCAGTGGTTTCCTTGAGCCTTTTTAGAGGTACAGCATTTCTAAGCTCTGTTCAGCCCCGCAAGGCTCCCGGTTTCTAGTGCTCTCCTTTTCCTCCACTCCAGGGATCTTCCCAGGGATGCTCTGGGAACAGGGAAGATTTACAACTTGTAGGATTGCAGCTGCAGAAAAAAAGAGGTGAATTAGGTTCCCTGCTTTCACAATTTGCCAGCACTGTCTAACTGTTTATAGTGGTGTAAAAAATTCTGTCCAACAACTGATAAATCCTAACGAACCCATGTATCAGTATTTTAAAGATATAGTCACAAGAAGCCGTGGTTAGGTTTCCATTTTCAGGATTAACTCTGCCTTTTTGGTTTTTGCCTATGCCGTAAGCACGACACTCCAACTCAAGGAGTTAAACCAGTCTTTACAGTGAATCCAGAGCATATACTGTTCTATGTGATTTTGTAATTATAATTCTGGATTTTTTTTTCTTTGGCTTGCAGTAATGTATGTGCTTGGAGGGAGGGTGAGCAAGATGGAAATTCACTTACGTTCAGTCCACCACACCTTGCCCAAAATACATGGATGACTGTTACAATACTGTAGTTATCCATAACAGAGACAGAAGGAGGGAGAAAGAGAGAGGTTTTTTTCTTGTACTGAATATTAGGCATTTAACTTCTGAAAATTCCTTGTGAGTTCAGTAGACACAGTTTTATTTATAGTTTATTTTAGCTTTATCTTCTATACCATGTGACTTACACTAAGAGGACACCAACAACCTTCACAGCAAAATGGAAGGAATAAGGAGTGACTGGTTATGCAGGAACAGCTGCTTGTTTTCAGCAGCATCACTTGAGAGTTTTTCACATTCTCCTTCTCCGCCTCTCCCCAAATGTTCAGCCTGCTGTGTGCAAGCTGGGTGTTTACAGTTTAGGACTATGAAGGAGGAGGAAATATTTTGCCTATTGTTCAGTGACGTCAATGGCTTCGCTCCCAGTCACTTGAGGGACGCTGGTGCTTAGCAAATGTCAGTACACTGCTGCTACTGCATGTGCTTTACAGGCTGCTTGCAGGAATTTAAGGTCTCTCCTTCAAGATAGATCCAGTTGGTAGATGAGGCGGTGTGAAGGGCAAAGAGCAGCAGCCATGGGAAGCTGGTCTGCTGCTTTTTGCATGGGAAAGCATTACATGCTAGTGTTTTATTGTGGCATTAATATGGCATATTTATTAGCATTAAATGCTGAATTTCGTATAAAACTGTCTTTCATCCTGCACCAAGTTCTTCCCTCTCACACTTTCTTCCTCTGTATTAAATCAAGGTTCTAAAAATAACACAGAAGACACTGACAATTTTATAATTAATCAGGATAAATAATTAACTCAACATCTGACCATATTTAGTGTTTTTCTGATGTGCTCTCATCATGTATTTTGTTACCAGATATTGATAACTGGATTGCAAATTTATTTTGCTGAAGATTTTTTAAGCTCAGGGTTGATTTTTTTTTTTAATGCATGTTTTGTGGAAGTATGCTACAGTTCATGTTCGTAAAGGGGCTGCAATTGGAAAGCCACGTTTTACCCACTTTATTTGCTTTAAAACACATTCAAAATTATTTTTGGCAAGCTTTGCTGCCTATATTTGTGATTGAAAAAATGGATATCTGCAGACTTTGTGTATGTGTGCAGGAAACTGGGTTTTCAGAAAACACGGAGAAATTGTTCCTTGGTGTCAATGCTTTATGTTAAGTTTTTGTAGGTGAAATTGAAGAGGTTGGTTTCAAATAAATTATCCGTAATATGTCTGAACAGAGCTGTGACTCTGGACAGGACCAAAGGATCAGCCTACTAATTATCTTGATGTGAGATCCCAGATTTGATTCATATTAATGAAATAAGCACTGTGAAAACTTCAAGTATTTTGAGGGTTTATTAGAGCTTATAGTGTAGTGTAGCACTATACTGATACTTTCAGATAAATGGAGAAGATAAATAGGTGCTGCCATTTTGTAGGGCAAAAATGGGAAGGCTAAGAACAAACAACAGTGAATACAGAGACTAGCACTGGGGTTATAGTGGGAAATAACAGGGTGAGACAAACTGGTATCAGTGCCTTCTAGGTCTTGACTTAGCCACCGGTCATCATCCATTACCTACAGGGACATACAGAGTCACAGAAAAGATGCCATAGGTAGCCTGGCTTTCTGTGCTGAGAAATAGCTTGTAGATGGTTTGAGGTTATATACACTTATATCTATATATTTTATTTTTTAAGTTGCTCATATACAGGAATCATTCACCGTTCAACAGAGGAGGGATGGAATGTATAGAAGGGTTTTTTCCTGTCCTCTTGGTTAGAATAATAATTTCAGAATGGTAAATGATAGAATAACTAAGAATAAGTGTTTGGACAAGTTTTCTTCTCAGTTTCTGGACATGAAAATATTGCCCAAAACATCACTCCTAAATAAAATAATCTCCTGAGGTCTTTATTATCTGCATACAGAGTTTAACTGTATTTTTGTTCAGTTGTAGGTGTCATATTTTGTTTATATAACAACTTTGTGTTAAAGACAGAGGAAAAGAAGCCAGGGGGAGGGGGCATGGTTGTGTCATTTTTATGCCAGAATCCTTGCAAAAGATCAGGATAGCAATATTGTTTTCTTTTGTTAAACAACATCTTTTCCCATAGGATTTACAGCTTCCATTACATGTAGTAGATAGAATGAATGGGACTTTTTATATACATTAGATTATAGGAGCAAATATTTTCCAGAAAAAAGATATATACCTGCTTCATTTGTTTGCTTGCACAATCTAAGTCACCACATTTTGACTTTCTCAGATCCCAGGTGTTTTGTTTTTGCTTCGTTGATGCATACTGTGTTTTTAAGTAGCACACAACCGCAGAATATGGCCCAACAGACAACTGTCAGAAAAGGGGCTGTCAAGCCACCTAGACCAGAATCCTTCTTCAAGAGGAGGATAATCAAAAGACCAATATGATTTTTTTTTTCTGATTTACTGTACTGGGTGTGGTCAAGATGATAAATACCTGGCAAGATTTCCAAGTACTCTGGGAAATCTGTTTCAAATCAGCGTTGAATGTTGGCTTTACCATCAGAATACAGAGTCAGAAAAGCCTGTTGTAGTTTCACTGCTGTTATTCCAATCACTCCGTAATCCTTCAAAATGAAAACAACTGTTAAAGCCAGATTTGTCAGCTTCTATTGAGGTGGTATCACCATCTGTCTTTCAAGGAGGAAGCTACTGAATTCAATGAGTAGATTATTCCTGATGAAGAACGTTTGGTATGTCTTCTGCAAAGTATTGCCAATTTATTTGTGAATCCTTTGTTAGCTTTTGTACCAAAGGCAATAACTCCTAGAATTCTGCTTTATCTGTTAATTACAGAACACCTTGGTACTTAAGAAGCATTTTTTGTAATACTAACTCAAAACAAATAATCTTTCTGCCGACCAAAGGCTCACTTTTCTTTTTTCTATACAGTCATCTTACCTCATGGATAGTTCTCAGTTTTGGACAGAAATAGGAGATTAAAAGGCTTTCCAAATTTGAATCACAACTGAATTACCATTACCACAGTCCCCCAGTAATTGTTTCCTGATTTTTCAAGAAGTTTTCAGGAACAGCTCATCATCTAACGAGAAGGAATGTAGTGTTAAAGATTATGAAACATCATATAGAGCCTGAAATGTAATACTTAGTCTTCCCCAGAGGCTTTTACAGAGATGCACATATATATAAATATCAAATTAGTGTCAAATGTACCATATCAAATTAACATAAAATACTGCCATGATATATGTAGTTATAATTATCTTCTTCTTACAAGCAGGGACTCTAAGTTCCAAGAGACTGAAGCCCAAACTATGCTTTGCATTTAGGAATCTTTTCATAACTGACATGTACAAAGACATGTCCAAAATTATTAGTATAAATAGGAAACAGGTGAATGTTGAAATACTCTTCACTTAACCTTGACTTGTTGTCCCCCACTAACCTGTAAACAGACATCTTTCTGCCTTTCACCTTCTAAAGGAGTTTCTAAATCAGGCTTACATTTCCTTTACTTGTCTTGAAGATTCTTTCTAACAGCATCAAATAGCTGTTTGCCATATCTCAGCTGTAACAGGGAGGAGACCTGTCATCACCCACAAGAAAACAATGAATTGTGTCTAGCCAGAAAATAAAGTGAGCACTTTCTTCACATAATAAACTAGTTCTTGGCAGAGCTAGTTTTTCAAATAGACAATATAGAAAGAAGAGTATGTCATGAATTCTGTTGTTATGATAACACTGTCCCCTGTATACCAGGTATATGAGTTTTTGTAAGCAAAACCTATTGCAGGTCTTTTTAAAAAAAAAAAAAAAAAAGTATTACATCACTTTCTGCTTCAGTGGGGGTGGGTAGAGACAGAAATGAAGAGAGGGAGTTCTGTTTCCTCCCTCCCTCCCTCCTCCTCCTCCTTCACCTCCTTCCCTTCCCCTTCCTTCCCTTCCTTTCCCTTCTCCCCTCCCTCCCCTTCCAGCAAGACACTTGTCTAGTGCTGTTCCTCTTTGTACTGTGGCTTCTTCGTTTTAAACTACTGCAAGACAATTAAGAAAATCCATTTTAAAATAACATATAATAGCTAGCTCAGTTAGTTGTTAGGATAATATTCATACTGTTAGAAAAATTATTTTGAAGTACATGAAATGTATGAAATGTGAAAAATCTCATCTGTTTGCAACACTGTTAAGTTAGGTGGTTGCTTTGGTGGTTCCTGTGATTGTAGCCCATATTTTGGAGAAAATCTGAGAGCGTGACATTTTATTCATTACAGTATTTATCTATATCCACCTCTTGACCTGTTGTAATGGCGTGGGCTTTACTCTTTGGGCCCCTTGAGACAACAACTTTAGGGTAGTTGTTTCCAAGAAGATTTTTAGTGAGCTCCACTACACCATGTGTAGTGATGGCTCACAGACTGGACTTGCCAGGAAAGCAGAGGACCATTCCAAGGTGGGCATTTCTCTCACTTGGGCTCAGACTGAAGACAAGATTTGCCTTTCAGGCATAAAGCATATAGTTACATGACAATTTCTTCAGTATGAGAGTAGTTGCTAAGGAATAAGCAGCTAGCTGTTTTCATGAAAATCATATGAAATGAAATAAAAAAATAGTGAACCTCTTCAAATAAAGGAGGAGAGTACAGTCCTTACGGGGAGAAATAATGCCACTATTTAATGTCATATGTGATTCTTAAACAAATATTATCATACGTTATTAACATTAAACATATTTATAACAGTGTCTCAGATCTTCTGGGAGTTTCACTGTATTTTACAGACTATTTTTCAATCACAACTGCAATGCAGTGGGTGGAACGTTACAGCTTTCTGCATCCAAAAGGGTACACAGAAGCTTTCAGCAGAAAGCTGTGTGCAAGAAGGACAAAAAAAACAAGCTAGCAATCAAATTGGAAGCTGGCAAGGAAATATGGAGGGGGAAGAGAATAAAATACGCTTTTTATTTTCTAAATAGTAAGATGTATTTTCATTTCTCCTGTACAAGATAGCAGCATGTCGGCATGACATGCAAGTTTCATGTCAGCATACTAGCCAGAGGATCTTCAAGTAGCTGGGTTGTTTGAGGGGGAAGAAAAGGGAAAGAGATAAAAGGAGACTGGAGGAGGGGAAATTTGGCATATTGGTAATCCAGAAAAAAAGTTTGGGAGAATGGTGCACGTTGGAAAGTACCTCACCCCCTTTCCAGGATAGCGTAGGGAATGGGATAAACACCAGATGCAACACAGAGGAGGGAAACTAATGCCTGGAGGGAATGGTGTCACTTGATACTTGGAGGGGGTAACTGGTCCAGAAGGGAGAGAGCAGGGAGGAATAAGACACAATGCCACTTATGAGAGAGAAGATGTTAAGAGTTTGGGTCTACCACTTGACGAGAAGACTTGCTAGAGCATAGGGACAGGGAAGGATCTCATGCCTCAGGTAGGGAAGTTTATCATAAGAAAGGGTGTGACTTCAGACTTGGCATAGGAAATGTCCCCTAATAAAGAAATGGGTGCTGAGATTCATGTCCAGGCTCAGCCTGGTTTGAATGATGAGACCACTGTCAGCACGGTGGAAGCTCAACTTTGGAGGGACAAAATATTACCCCAATTTTGTGACTGCTTGGGACTCTGCTCTAGCAATTGTGGGGTGAGTGATCAGGGACAGGCTGCAATGCTGAACCTCTTGGTTTCAGCTGGAAACCCAAGAAGTGGAACAATGCCATGGTAAAGAACATACAATCCCAAAGCTGGGGCACCTTTTCCCCTCACACTCCCAAGGCTGCATGCAAGGCTGAGGGGAAGACACCAGGATTGCACTGGGAATTGTGAGACAGCTATGCCGTCTGTACCAGATGTAGCATGTTAGCCCAGGCTGAATAGATCTCTACTGGCCATCATTTAACCCCTTTCAATAAAAAAACAGATGACACGACTCTCATGTTAACAGGATCAAAATTTTATGTCAGCCCCCTTACCTACCATTATAAGCTTAATTCAGCAATGGTCCAAAGCAGAGAGGAACCATAAACTGCCAAGTGCTGTAATCTCAGTAATTTACAGCCATTTTAAAATTTTATTTTTCTATACAGATTTTTATCTGTGATTCTGTGATTCTGTGATGAGGAGGAACGGGTATTAAGGATGGAGGGCAACACGGAGAAGCAAAGAGCAGCTCTGAGGTGAGGCTCTGAACAAATCAGCAAAGTTGACTGGGTTAATGAGGTGTTTATTTTGCAAATAGACTCTTTTAGTTAAACTTAAAAACAAGGAAGGAAGATATATTCAAGATTAGTCACACCTCAGCAAACATATGTGTGCTGTTAATGATAATGACATAACTGTTGGGCTGAAAAGGTTGGGCTCGGTGTCCTGGTGAGCCTGATGAACTGGTTTGGACAGAGGCAAAACCTGAGAACGAACCAAAGTAGAGGAACTTTGGCTGGGTGAATATACTCTCTCTTACTGAGGAAGTGCTCAGAGAAATCTAATAAATAAATTTAAGCACGCTGTTTGTAGATGAAATAAAACCAGAATGCTATTAGTTTATTGTCTTCCTGTAATTACTTTGTTTTTATATTTAGAAATGAATCATATTTGAGCAACACTGAACAATAAGACTGTCAAGTTGCCATGTTCACCTCTTTCTTACCTCCCAAAAGCAGATGGAAAGAGCAGAATCCAGCCGTTGTACTGATTAAGCGTAGTGGACAGGTGCTGCGGTCTAACCTTAAGCTGTACAAGAACTGCACTATTCCAGCTCCAAGAGAGGCACAAAGCTGGAAAACACAGAGGTTCTTATAGCGAGACCAGCCAAAGGAGGGAAAAAAAGCTACAACTATAGCAGATGAACTAAACAGATGAGTTCTCTAGCCGTTACATTTTAAAGAGGATGATGTACTTATGTTTTCTTTGAATGCCCATCCAAAAATCAGCATGCCCTTGGCGGTATCTTGCAGCAGGATTTGTTTCTGAAAACACTCTTAATCCCTAGTGAGCTTGGTTTGATTCCGAGTTAAATAAAAAGGGTGCTATGATCACACAAAATACTTTGTCCGTTGAATAAAATTATGATTCTCTGTGCTGCTTCAGCTGGATAAGCTTTTCTCTATTTTTGATTGTACTGGTGTGTAGGTGGTAGGTAGACTTTCTGACACCATTAATTCAATGGCTTTCTCTAATCCTACAGGTGTACATATTACATTTCCAAAACAAGTAAAGTATTTTACATGTATGCACTAACAGTGATTTTTTTAAGTTTCTCGCTGAAATATGTGTGGGTAGACTATAGTAATAGCTGTCTTTATTACAAATCTTTTTTGACAGAAAGAGTCTGAAGGAAGTATGACTGGACAACACTTTGTCTTGTTGAGCATGTACAAATTTGTTTGGTTGCTATGACAAAAGCTCCAAAGCCACATGCATTGCTGAGCTCTCACAGTACAAATGATAGAGGGCAAGGCTGAATAAAATGAAGGAAGTGTTTATTGGTCTTTAGTATCTTTCCAAAGCAGCGTACCCTCACTTTGCCTGTTTTCTCCATCCTCTAAGATTTCTTCATCTGACCACTGTGAAGCAAAACTGGAAAATGTCTAGTGTGTAATACAGAATGAGCCAATATAAATTTAAGTTAATGCATAAAACCTGGCGTGCTACCCTTTCTCTCCCAACAACCTGATGCTTTTTCTTTCCAGTACTGCTGGAGGAAGAATATTTTTTGTTCATCTAAGACACTTTTTGGGCCATTCCCATTTCAAAGTACTGAGTGTATCTTTTCTAATAGTCAAGTGAGTCAACTTGTACAGACAGTTAACCGTTTTCTTATGCTCTAGAAAATTTTAGAAAGAAACTGAAGACCAATTTACGTATTCACATTCTCAGTAAATACAAGGTTGTTATATTAATAGAAGCTGGAGAAAAAAATCCAGTAGCTTCATTTAGAAAGAAGGTGGCCCATGACTTTAAATGAAAGTGAGCTGAGGAAAGTTGGCTTTCTAGGAGGCAGTAGAAATCCTTCACAGTGAGCAGATATTCACAGAATCACAGAATCACAGAATGTTAGGGATTGGAAGGGACCTCGAAAGATCATCTAGTCCAATCCCCCTGCCGGAGTAGGATTGCCTAGACCATATCACACAGGAACGCATCCAGGCGGGTTTTGAATGTCTCCAGAGAAGGAGACTCCACAACCTCTCTGGGCAGCCTGTTCCAGTGTTCGGTCACCCTCACCGTAAAGAAGTTTTTCCTCATATTTATGTGGAACCTCCTGTGTTCCAGCTTGCACCCATTGCCCCTTGTCCTGTCAAGGGATGTCACTGAGAAGAGCCTGGCTCCATCCTCATGACACTTGCCCTTTACATATTTATAAACATTAATGAGGTCACCCCTCAGTCTCCTCTTCTCTAAGCTAAAGAGACCCAGCTCCCTCAGCCTCTCCTCATAAGGGAGATGTTCCACTCCCTTAATCATCTTTGTGGCTCTGCGCTGGACTCTCTCTAGCAGTTCCCTGTCCTTCTTGAACTGGGGGGCCCAGAACTGGACACAATATTCCAGATGTGGCCTCACCAGGGCAGAGTAGAGGGGGAGGAGAACCTCTCTCGACCTGCTGACCACACCCCTTCTAATACACCCCAGGATGCCATTGGCCTTCTTGGCCACAAGGGCACACTGCTGGCTCATGGTCATCCTGTTGTCCTCTAGGACTCCCAGGTCCCTTTCCCCTACGCTGCTCTCCAACATGTCTGTCCCCAACTTGTACTGGTACATGGGGTTGTTCTTGCCCAGATGCAGGACTCTACACTTGCCCTTGTTATATTTCATTAAATTTCTCCCCGCCCAACTCTCCAGCCTGTCCAGGTCTCTCTGAATGGCTGCGCAGCCTTCCGGTGTGTCAGCCACTCCTCCCAGTTTTGTGTCATCAGCGAACTTGCTGACAGTGCACTCTATTCCCTCATCCAAGCCATTAATGAATATATTGAATAGTACTGGTCCCAGTACCGACCCTTGAGGGACTCCGCTAGACACAGACCTCCAACTGGACTCTGTCCCATTGACCACCACTCTCTGACTTCTTTCCTTCAGCCAGTTCACAATCCACCTCACTACCCGATCATCCAGACCACACTTCCTCAGTTTAGCTGCGAGGATGCTGTGGGAGACTGTGTCAAACGCTTTACTGAAATCGAGATAGACCACATCCACAGCTTTACCATCATCTGTCCACCGGGTTACGTCCTCATAAAAGGCTATTCATAGCATTTGTGTGTAAAAAGCATGGTGCTAAGGAAAACAAACCAAAAACCCAACAAGTCATCAGGTCTATAGGGTTCAAATATTCCAAAACTTGCAGACCGAGTTGGCAGTTGCTGCTCATAAGGTAATTCAAGAGTGGAATATCATATGGTGTTAACTGTAAGGACTGAAGTGCTTTGGTAGCAACGTGTGTGGGAAGCCTGCACAGAGCCTGACTGCAATGTGCCTAACAACCAAAATTGTTTTGCATTACATTCACCCACAAATTGAAAATATATGCAATATTTATTCTAGTATAGTTTTTGGCATAGTTTACACCTCTAACACTTTGAACAATTTAAGCAAGCCTGAGGATCTTATCGAGAGCAGTAAATTGGAACATTTTGTTTGTAGAAAAAGGATTTGCTGTACTCCACTGCAAAAGCCAAGCCAAAGTTGAACTATGTCCTTTAAAAAACAAAATAAAACCTTTTCATAGGATAAACTGTCTCCATCTAGAAATAGTTAAATAATGACCTTATTGACAGCAGCTGAACAAACTAGCCGTAGAAAATTTTGTAATTTTCAATGCGTTTAGGTGAAGGTTTTTTCCCTCATTTTATTACATTATATAAATATATTTCTATAATGTATACAGCCCCTCACTGGTGTTTGAAAAAATAAACACAAATCTTGGAAACGTTTTGTAATTATTTCAAGTTTTTCAGAAGTTTGCTTCTACAAAATCCTGAAGTACATATGAACCTTTCAGTCCTTTTAAAATCATATGTATATGGAGGTACAGACCATATTTTAGACTGCGAAAATAAAAAAAATGTTTGCATGACTAAAACATTCTTGCAGTTTGGGTGGACATGGCCACTTGAAACTATTGACAACAAGCACTGCAAGCAACATAAATCCTCAGGAGGCTTTTAAAACAAGGAAACTAAGTTCAACCTACTTCTGAATATAATTCACTGAGGCCCTTTGGCGCTATCACAGAAACAGCTTTTTTCTCCTCTACTTTTTGTCCAAGCTGTTGTCTGTCTTCTCTCTACTGTAATTTACATTACCCCCATTCTTTGATGTGTTGATTTTTATGAAGCCCCTGTGAGATAGAGAAATACTTTTATAATCTCATTATAAGGGAACAGAAGCATTGTAGAGCCAGGCTACTTGCTGAGTTTTTACAATATGTTTTGTAGTAGATCAGCAAGTTCACTCAGCATCGACTAAATCCCAAATGGAGTAAGTGAAACATTGCACCATTTAGGGTAATTTAAGGAAAAAGCCCTGTTTTTTTCAGGAATACACAAAACTTTCTCATTCAAAACCTTGTTTGGCAAAAGCTACCATGATTTTGTAGTGAAATAAAAAAAGATAAAGAAATGAAAAAATTAAAAAAAACACAACTGAAACTATTGCTCAAACATAAATCACCACTTTTGTAGTATAAATTGGTCATCCACAATGCTACAATTCAGAGCAAAACAGGGCAAGCAGAGTCTTGAGTGGGTCCCAATGCAGATCAAATTGTCAGCATTTGTTCCTGGCAAAGAGGCCTTCTCAAGTGGAAGCAGACACCCAACAGAAGATGTAGTCTTTAATATTTTTATCCTGACCTAAAGCTGTGTTAAGCTTACGTTCCATGAGAGGAAAATTTAAGCAATAGAAGAGAAAAAGGTTAGTATGTTCTGGCTTCATGTTCAATTTAAGGAAACATTGTCCACAGAGTTCAGTTTCTCTCTGTATTTCATGTGATTCTAGGTATTAATATACAGATTTCTGCTTTTTTGCATTTGCTTTCTGTTAAACATCTGATGATATCCAGTGGCAGAAAGGAGGTGGTGCTTTCTGTAGCACCCAGCAAGAGCCTTCATTTTCTGCGGATGTTGCTTCCTCTTTTAAATTAAGTTCAGTCAGAAGAAGCAAATGGCAGTGTTTCTCTCCAATAATATGGAAATGAGGCTGAATATTTCAAATGTATTTGGATTTATTAGACTGTATTTGATATATGTGGTTGAATAACAATTCCACGTAGAAAACCCAGCAGGACATCCCACAGCTCAAAACTGTGGTACTTCCTTCTGAAGCGAATTTATACTACTACCATTCAGCCATAGGGAAACCTAGGCAGAATGAGAAAAGAACAACGGAGAAATTGATGGCAGCAAATGAAACTTGATCTTTCTTTGCATGTTTCACACAAGAGTAGCACAGAGAAAAAATAACTCACACATTCTTGTTTAGTTGTTCTTTTCCTATGTTTTCAAACATTTGTAAAACACTATTTGTCTCTGTGTTATTACTATGATTAAACGTGCTAATTAAAAAACAATTTTAAAGTACATAGTAAGGAGCGACCCCTGGAGTCAGTATCTATTGTTAAACTGACGTGTTTTGACATTTAGAATTGTTTGAATCATTTATTGTAAATGGTTTATTTAGACAAGACAGCAGCAACTTGGAGAAGTACCCAAGCTGGCTTGATGTTACGTAGTTTGAAAAGCAGTGGCAGCTCAGCTGTGGCACTACAACACTCTGCATGGGCTAATTTATCTTGTTCCTGACTGCTTTTTTCTTTGCCATCTTCTGCAATGATCCAGATTTTACTTTAATGTTCTTGTTAGTCATAATTATTCACCAAATAATTTATGCAAACAAATTTCAGCTTTTGGATAGCTTTTTCTGTCCTCACTTACATGAAATATGGTGTCATTCACTGAGTCACGTTATTGTTTCTGTCCTCTGAGTTGATACATGACATTGCTACAAGAAAGCCTTAATAAATAATAAATAACAAGACAAAATGCAACCAATGCTCATTTGTGTAAACTTTTGAATTAGTTTTGGGACTCACAACTCTTCTGTAAATAAAGTACCAAACCTCTGAATAGCACTACACTATAAATAAATAAATACTAAATAAATAACAACAAAATATTTTGTTTCAGTGAAACCTTGTCACATTGAATGGTAAAACTCTCACTGATCTCACTGAGGTCAATCTTTTAGTGTTATTCATAAAATATTCACCATTCTGACAATTTATTGACATCATGATTCGCTGAATTTTTATGGTTTGATGGTATAGCACAACAACGTTTGCTGTAACATTTTTACTTTTAATGGAAATTAAGAACATGCTAAGAGTCCTTATTTTTCAAAAAATTTCAACTGTTGTTAATAAAATATAGGACTGGATTCTCTAAAAGGCAATCCGGAGCTGTGGCTTTGTAGAATTGTTTGCTTGCTTAACTATCTTTTGTTAACAACAATGACAAAATCTCAATGTAAGGAAAGATCTAACCTGAGACTACCTTTCAAAACCCCAGCAAAACCCTATAAGGAATGCTCAGCTGTTTTGTTTTATATTATTGCAGATGTAGGATTAACACAGCTAAGCATTTTAAAAGGGTCCCAGTTGAGCTGTAAAATCATAAGCCAAAGTGAGAAACTTTTTTTAAGAAAAGTAAGATAAATTACTGAAAGGCCTTTTAGGCTAGATCAAAACACCAAGGCTTCCCTATCAGTAGAGCAAAGCCAAGGATGGAGAAGTGGCCCATATTGAAGAGTGACATGTCAAGGTCTGCTTTGGAGTCCAGCTCAGTCCTCTTGAATACTGTAAATGCTGGCAGTTCTGCCCC
Source organism: Nyctibius grandis (assembly GCF_013368605.1). Lineage (NCBI taxonomy): Eukaryota > Metazoa > Chordata > Aves > Nyctibiiformes > Nyctibiidae > Nyctibius > Nyctibius grandis. The sequence goes on along the minus strand of NC_090658.1, from coordinate 65,662,682 downwards.
TTTCCATCATGTGGTTTGGGGACAACCAAGATGGGACTTCATTCCCTCTGCAGAAACAAACATTTCATATAAAGACAAGAATCAATGTGTCCTTGCTCCCTAGCATCAGGAGCTGGGTTTGTCTTTGAGTGTTGTATCTGCACTTAGTTAGCAAAGTCAGAAAGACCCAGTGATATCTGTACCACCACAGACTTCCAGGTGAAAATCCAGAAGATGTGTCTATCTGGTGAAGCATAATCCCCTTTATTTTCCAGAGGATGTCTAAATAGTCAGGAGTCTAAACAAGATGACTGTGTAGCAGATACTTGTGTTCAGGAGGTGTTCTGCCTACCTGTCCACAAAACAAAAGGCTTACACATAGTGGAAGAGATCTCTGGAGGTACAAGTATGTCTCTGAATGTCTAAGTCAGTGGTCTTCATTAGATGGATACGTGAAATTTCTTTATGCTTTGTAAGTTTGCAGGAGTTGAAACTAACTAAGCTTAGAGAACCACAGAATATGGCAAAATATATTTTTTTTCTCAATAGTAAATACGGTTCATATACTTGCATTTTGTTTAAATTATGGGAAAACATCTGTAAATGTAATCTATCTGTGACACCGGTGGTTTTCTATATTCTGTGTATTAGGTTTCAGTGACACCAATTAAAATGGTTGATTGTATGACAATGGCAGTCTGATTCCTGGTGCAAACAGAAGCAGCCCAATTTCTGTGTAGTAAGCAGCAGTTAGAGCGGTAAGAGAGCTGGATTCTGACTGGATCTCTCTGTGGTCCTTACTACTTTCCAGGAGAACAGCTTCAAGCCCAGGCTGCGGAGTAGCTTGCTACTCCTTCTGAATTGTGCCATGGTGCAGCCAGAATGCAAAAATGATGGGTCTGTCAGGGAAGTGGCCAGTGTTGAAGCCTGACTCCAGCCTTGCAGTCTAAGCACTCAGCTGGCAAGGAAGGAGTCCTGGGAACCTTGTCCCTCCTCTATTATATGGAAGACCATCACAGTCATCACACATTTTTAACTGAATCCAGTGCTAGAATGAAGCATGTTCTGAGCATAGTCAGCAAACTGAACTCTTCAGGAAACTTGAGCAGAGACATGCCTGGGTTTTTTTGATCTACCAGAGACTTTTGCCTGAAATCCTTAGCACCTAAGGCATTTTTTCCGATTTGCTCCTCTGGATGACGCTCTTAGTCATATGGTTTAGTTTTAGGTAGTCCTGCAAGGAGCAGGGAGTTGAACTGCTCCTTATGGGATCATGAACAATGATCTTTATGGGTCCCTTTGAACTCAAGATATGCTATGATTCTATGACTTCAGATGCCTAAAATGGCATTTTAGCTCCTCAACTCACTGTGGATCTGTCCCTAATGTCTAATTTGATAATACAACAGTAGGTTCTCACATCTAATTGCAATACACTTCACATGTTGGCTTGACAATAGGTCAAGAAGACATAACTTCTTTAAGCAGCTTGGGAAAAGAGAAGAAAACTGAAAAAGTCCTTAGGTGATTTGGCTTCAGCATAACTTAATGATTTTAGTCAAATAAGCAACAAGCTGACTCGTTATTAGTGTAATATAGTAACAGATAAGCAAGGAAGTTATAATCAGCCCACAAATATTTTTAAACAAGAGGTGTTTGGAAAGCATTTGTAAAGTCCCTGATGTTACAAGTTCATTAGTCATTGCTTATTAAAATATGCAAATTAAGTGCTAAAATAATTATTTTAAATTACATGTTAGGAACAGAAGGTGAAGCTACAGAGCATATTTCATCTGCAAAGCCTCTCCAATGGCAGAAAAATACTGCAGCAAGTCTTACTCACTGTCTAAAAATCAGTTTGATAGAAATAGACTGACAAGTATGTGAAATTAAAATCTTCTCAAGTTAACTTGAGGCAGATCTACCAGATCAGGCTAGATCAAAACAAGGGTAGCACTAGTCCTCTTCTCTCCAGCTCTGTAGACATCACCACAGCGAGCCTGGCTCCTGCCAAGTCTGTGGTGCAGAAATGACACTTGGAGCTTGAAAATGTTCCCTTACTGGTTCAAACCAAAAGTGCCTCGGGAGCCACTGTGACATTCAGAGTGAAGCATCTTGCCCGTGCACAAGTTTCACTGTACAAGTTGTGAGTCGGGTGTAACCAGTTTTTAATGATATAGCTTGCATTTTGCCCCCGGGCACCTGAAAAAGCCTTGAAGCTCACACTGTCCAGGTCAAACCTGTAAGTCTGGAAAGACTTTCACCTGTCTGAACTGTTAGCAATAGTGATGGTATAAATACTTTTCATTGGGGAAACTATCTGGCAAGAAATCATTTTAATGAGGGAGTTTGGAAAGAGTACTACTGCTTTTTGAGGGCTTTGATCTACCCTTCTTACTAATTGCTAATAGATTAATTGAGGACAAAGAAAGTGACTGGAAAAGTTGTGATTGTTTAAATGTGATAAACATCATTTGCTATAAATTGTGAACCTACATCATGCAAACATTTGGTGTTTTATTAGGTAACCCAGTTTATTCCCATTTTCACTGCAGAATTCCCTTAATACTCATGTTTTTTAGTGCTTTGTCCCATCCACTTTTCTTAAGTGTGCAATGATACACTATGAACTGGATATAGAGAGTGCTCCAGAGTAAAATAAAAGAGGTTTATCATGACATTCAGCAGACACTTGTCTTTCTTTAAATGTAAGCTTCATTCTCTGCTTTTCTTTAAATGTAAGCTTCATTCTCTGCTTTTATCTCTGAACAATTCCTCTTGCTCACGATCTCCATGCCCTTCTATTGCTCTTATTAAATAATGCTTCCAAAGAGTTGGCACTGAGCCTTATTAACTTCCCTAAGTTCTTTGTCTTCTTTAATACCTCTGCCTATGGTTTCTAAATTCTTGTCATAGCAGACTTCATAGTTTTCTCAAAGTCTAGAAAGGTTTTGATTGCAGCGATATAAATCCAGGATAAATTCACTAACTTTACGTGTAGTCCAAATTCTCACCCAAGAGCAGGCTAACAGGTTGCACGCAGCTGTCAGAAAGACTGATAGGATTGAAGAGATGCATCAGGTACTGCGCAGCTTTCCTTCTCACCCTGTTATGTGTGCCATGAAATTTCGGGGGGGGGGAACACACGGACTTTTGCATTCATCCTTTGCATGTGAAAGATGTAAAAGCTATATGATTTCTTTCCAAAGGGTAGAGATGGGCTGTAGACACATGCACACATGTTTTCTTGTTTGGAAATTTGCTGGCTGGATTTGTAATTTGACTAGCGTTTTTGTATTAGAGCAAACTTGGAAGGAGAGAAAAGTATTTGCTTGTTTTTTTGAGCAAAAGCATTCAGTGACTTTGTCCAGTTATATCCTGTGTTAACCTAAGTCTTCTTTTAGCTTTTTGTACTGAAACACATGCTTTTCTGTCTGTCTCACCCCAGAGCCCAGTGACATCAGCAGAATTGTTCTGGATTTACAGCAGTATAACTGAGAACAGAACTTGGATCTGTATCTAGTTCATTCAGTCTTTCATTATAGCAAGCTTCCAGGTTCATAAATAATCACTGTTCTTCAAATCCTCTTTTACTAATCCTCACCGCTCTGTTTATTGAAGTATCCAGAACTATACTTAAAGCAAAATTAATGGGTGGAATATTTCTAACTTTAAATGCAACTGAATGAATTAAACTGCGTAGAATTATTCAGATACTTAAAATGAAGCAGTGTTTAAGTAGCCTGGTGTGTTAGATCATTTGACTTTGCATGAGTGATTATTTTGAAGGAATGTTGAGTATTAGTACTACAGAAGTTATTGGAAAATAAGATCCCCAACACTTCTATCTATTGGAGCACTGAATTCAGATACTTACATCTTTGACCCCAGTACCTAACACGTGAAGTCAAGCTGGAGACCAGTTTCACATTATCTGTCAATTAATCCAGATCATCTGTTCACTTATGATTAATGCCAGCACAGAAAACTGAAGTCATACTGTCCTTGTTGTTCATTTCTATATTAATTTCTAATGTACTGTTGGTTACTATTCTCAGCAGTTATATTTCATGTTTCTCTCTCTGCTCTATGTGGCAAGTTGCTATTTTTCTTCTCAAAACTTTGTTGTATTTTCTGCTTCACATTTATATATTTCTAATTACTCTTCCCCTATATATTATTTATCTGTCCTTGCAATATTCATAGTAGTTGAGTGGAAATTTTGTTTTATCTAGCTTCTCTGTCACCAAAATAACTTTTGACTTATTTTTATGCTAATTTTATTTTAACATCCTTTATCCATTTCAAACATCCTTATTTGAGTTTAAATAAATAAGAACAACACAACTGCCCTTCTGGGTCAGGTCAGTGATCCATCTATCCTAATACTCTAATGGCAGTAGGAGATGCTGCTTAGGGAGAACACCTGAGCCTGGCCACTTTCAGTCATCTACATCCCTTGTACTCCACCGTTACCCTCAGTTGTCGTATCAGCGACGTTAGAGGGCACAACTTTGCCTCTTCCTGATAATGTTTATAGACCTGTTGTCCATGAATTTGTCTAATCCTTTCTTATATCTGCTGAAAGTGTCTGCCTCTGCAACCTGATTATGTGGCATCTTGAAATAAATGTTATTTACTACTTGATCTTGTAAGAAAAGCATAAATCTGTGATTTACTGTTGGTCTCGATCTTGCTGATTTGATCAGAATAGACGTTACTCCACTTTAAGCAAGATCCCAACGAGTAACAAGTAATCTTTTGTCCTTACATATGAAAGCTATCTTGACATTAATTACAACAACAAACAGTGATATCAAAAATGTGAAGTATGATTTCACAAAAGCAGAAACATAGTGAGTTTGAAGAGTGATTACATGAGCATAAGACTCTAAATAATACCAGCATGACTAGCCAAAGCATATTATTAATAACAACCTTGCCTTGTTTCAAGGCTCAGTCTGCTGTGAAAGCCTCAATCTAGTTAGATTATTAACCAGTAAATTTTAAAATCATCGGCATATGTGTATTCCTTCTCCAGCCTTTAAAAATTGTAGAATCATAGAATGGTTTGGATTGGAAAGGACCTTAAAGACCATCTAGTTCCACCCCCCCTGCCACAGGCAGGGACACCTTCCACTAGGCCAGGTTACTCAAAGCCCCATCCAGCCTGACCTTAAACACTGCCGGGAAGGGGGCATCCACAGCTTCTCTGGGCAACCTGTTCCAGTGTCTCACCACCCTCACAGAAAAGAATTTCTTCCTAATATCTAATCTAAATCTACCCTCTTTCAGTTTAAAACCGTTACCCCTCATTCTGTCACTACATGCCCTTGTAAAAAGTCCCTCTCCCTCTTTCCTGTAGGCCCCCTTCAGGTACTGGAAGGCTGCTAGAAGGTCTCCCCGGAGCCTTCTCTTCTCCAGGCTGAACAGCCCCAACTCTCTCAGCCTCTCTTCATAGGAGAGGTGCTCCAGCCCTCTGATCATCTTCATGGCCCTCCTCCGGACTCGCTCCAACAGCTCCATGTCCTTCTCATGTTGGGGAACCCAGAGCTGGAAGCAGTACTGCAGATGGGGTCTCATGAGAGCAGAGTAGAGGGGCAGAATCACCTCCCTCAACCTGCTGGCCACGCTGCTTTTGATGCAGCCCATATTCATTGAATAACTAGTTAAACACAAGGTAGAGAGTTAAAGACAAGTAAGGCACATTCACCAAAAATACAGAGAAACTGGAGTCATTATGGACAGATGGGAGTAGCATGAATTCAAACATCAAATCAACATTGAAAAAATTTCTGTAGAAAAATTTGCGCTGCTCCAGCCACAATAAATGACTATTGCAACCTAAATGAACTGCAGTCTTTTCCTGCAATATATGAGATCCTTTGTTTTTATTATTCATTTTGTTGAGCATCTCCTCACAGTATATAGTTCACACAGATATTCTGACAGTCAGTCCTCAGAGCTAATACACCATTGCAGGATCTGATCCCCTTCAAAAAGGGACAGTTTGGTAGATACGGCTCAAGGGTCTACCTAAGATGAACAGTTCGCAGGAGTGGAGCATTAGATTAATCTCTTCTTCGTCTTTAAAGTATTGTGATTATTAATGGCACTGTGAGAGTAAGTCTGACGACAAACAATAAACTACAAAGTTACCCAGTACATACATTTTTTCTATCTGGTTTTACCTCAGAGAAAAAAATGCTTGCATGTTACACTGACAAAATCACTTTCATAGTACTTTCTGATTTCCAAGAACAGCAGCCGCTGCGTTTCCTTCCCTGAAATGTTTACTAAATGTTTGGATGTGTGGACCGATAGCTGGTTCCTAGAATATCCAGAGCAACTTCTGGTTTCGGTGTTAGAATAAAGAGGTAGGGACAGGGGCAGTGACTCATTTCGGTGCTTATGGGAGCTGATATCGATGGCAGCAGATGAAAAAGAGAAAGAGTGTTAAGGAAAAGAACATTATTTTCACCAGCAGGGAAGGGAGCCTGAACCTTTTACATCACTTTGCACTGCTGATGGAATGGAAATGTCCAACTTTTTCATTACTGTTGTTGATGGTAATTTCCAGTTGTTTCTGTTAGTGTCCTGACAGAGCAGAGAATAATCAGAAAATGCTGGTCACAGGCTGCAAGAGGCCCTTGCAGACACCAACAAAGAGGATCTAGAACTTGTCTTGGAATGCTACAGAACCCCAACAAGGCAGCAAGATAAATGAAGCCAGCATGTGAACGAGAGAAAAAAATAATTCAGGCAGTAATAGGTCTGGCAGACTAACATCAATCCTGGGAACAACAGTGGAAAAGCTGATACAAAACTCAATTAAAAGAGGCTTATATAAATTATATTCATTTATATAAAATGATATAAATTATATAAAAATTATAAAAATAGTATCTGTACAATAGGACTTGTCAAATTATGTCTTTTACTGAACTGTCAACATGAGACCTGATGTAGAATACTACTTTCTGCTGAGAAGTTAGGATGATACAAAATTAATGTTATACATGTTAAATGCATTAAAACTGACTAATAGATGTGTGTTAAAATGGAGTTGTAAAACTCGTCTTTTTCATACACCAATTTAAAAAAAAAAATTCTGATTCAAAAACCAAGCAGGAATTTAAAGAGCAAAAGGACCTTATGTCAAAATCACCACAGATATGTGCCCTGGAGTTTCTGCTTTTGATTATATGTCTATAAGAGTACATCAGGCACCCTTCCAGTCAGATGTATGTCAGATGTGTCCAAAACATACATCTAAAACCATGCAGCTCTGTATAAGGGATGAAAAAGAAATTATCATATTTTAGTTAATGCATGCAAGGAGTGCTTCAAAATAGTTTGGTCCAGTCCTAATGTTGCTCATCTCTGGGTTCTTCTGTTTCAGAGAAAGGAGACACCATAGATACTGCTTAAGATGGCAGATAAATACATATACTGAAAATATCTGAAAATGGCCTTGTCTCTTAGTCCTTCTGAACTTTCCTGCAATAGTTTTGCAGGCTGATTAATATATAACAGTTTCAAGGAGATATGATTAAATAAGTTAAAAAGATGGGGCTGAAGCAGAAAATCCTCCTAATAATGGTCCTTAACTGTCAGTGGGTTCAACTGACTGAAGTACTATTTTTTCCTCAAACCACAGCAAGAAAAGAAGAAACTCTAGAAGGCAATTCCAAGCAGTACAAGCTAGGCAAGAACAAATTTAGTCTTGGAAAATTTGCAAGTCATCCTTTTTCAGTGAAAGCAAAAGACTGCAATTGTCTTTTAGCAGTAGCAGAAGTCATGGTAGTAGAAAATACAAATGTAAAATCAGTTTTAAGATGCCTGTGTGCAAGTACATCAGTACAGCAGTTTCTGTATTCCACAATGAGATTGACTTGACTGTGCCTTACATAGCATGATATTCAAAAATATTTACACATTGTACAGCATGGAATGAAGCAAATACTGATATTTAGCCAGTGACAGTGGTGAAGCCAAAGGTAAATCACGCCACACCAAAACCAGGCTTTGAGTGGTGCCTGGCTTTGCATTAAGTCTGTGTTTGTGAAGCAATATGATTGTTCTGGCATTACTGCTTGGCAGTTGCAGTAACTTTATGCATCACTTTATGTATTTTCTTCTTCTTATACATGCAGTTGGTTCCATTGGGCTGGATTTGCCCTTTTCATCCCTTACAGTCCAGCCAAGACAGACCCTTGCTTTAGCACACTCTTTGGTTTGATCAGCTAGAGAGATCTTCATTGCCATGCTCAGGTAGCTGACATGCATTACCTAAGGGCACAGCAACTTCCAAACTAACAGCCTGTAACTGTTGCTGGGAGAAATGTGAAAGAAGGCACCCAAGCCACAGTAAGGGCACAAGGATTGGCTGTGGTTCTGTCATGACGTATAGGTGGCTGACCTGCAAAGATCATATAGGAGTGAACATCCGTGTACCAGTACTCATGATGTAAGAAGAGTTTCCGTTTTGTGTATAAACTAAATTATAGATCAACTTGAAAGGTTAGGGTTTTTTTTTGTTGTTTCGGGGATTTTGGGGTTGTTTTTTTTTTTTTTTACAGAAAAAATGTCCAATTTACATATATAGAAGGGTGATTAACATCCACATTCTGTTACAGATGTTTGTCTTTATGCAAAGAAGACCCATTGAAATGATACAAACAAAACTAAGCTATGATGTAGAAGACATACTAGAGAATTTAAGGCCCATCAAATTATAAGTACTAGAAATAAGTAAAAACCCTAATGTTAATAATTACATTGCCAATTTATTTGGAACAAGAATATAACACCCACCACAGACTGCCAGATGTTATTTGAAGAGCTACCAGTTAAGGATTTTAAAAGGTAGCTCCCTAGTCAGAAAGGCCCAAATTTATGAAGAGTGGAGAAGTTCAAATACAAAGAGATGAAATACATTCCTTTGTTCTGAATTATTTAAATAGAAGGGGCTGCAAAATTCTCAGTTTGCCTTCAGTGCATGTCTACAGCCTTGAATATATTGACATGCCACTTAGCACCTAACTAAGGGAAGTGATTCTGTATTTCTCCCAAGATAGTGAGGGTGCAGTTCTAGATTCATCTGCACCCAGCCTCAATTTGTCTCTGAAAGGTATTGGACAGGAAAAGCAACTGAGGTGGAGAATTAAGCTGTTGGGGCAGTGATGGACTCCCTCTTCCTTTGGTCTGGCTGAGCCAGTCCCAGGTCTCAGACCTCTGAGCAATCCCCTGTGTTATCCACATCTAATTTCATGTGTCTACTTTGCAATGCTACATCTATCACAGCCCTTACCCAAGAGCATGGGAAGGGGTAGTTGGTGCACTATTGTCAGCCAGCCAGGCGGGCCTGGCTGCTCCATTCAGGTGACACAGGAGCTGGAAAGGCACCGAGTTCCCTTTGCAGAGCTGGGAGCAGGCACAGAAACTCCCGTGGTGACTGGCACCCTGACTGCCCAAGCACCTGAGAAGGTGGCATAGGGAACTGGTGCTCAATCTGCTTTTGCTGCCTATGGAAAATAGACAATGCACCAGCAACAGTTAGCACATTTTGAAAGCTGGGACTTATTTATTTAGAAGAATTAAAAAAAAAAAAAATCTTTTATTCTTACTATGTCTTTTTAAAAGCCTCTCTCAAATAAGCAGTTCTTAGAGCACATTACATAAGTCTTCCTATTGTACCTCCTTGTCTGTATTACATGCTGTCTGTAACAAAATAGTTGAGTGCTGATATTTTAAAATACTATTTTCATGAGGTAAGAGTCTTGCAATGAATGGAGCTGTTCACACCTCAGACCATGGTTTCTTTTTTAATCTCTCTGCATATTCAAGAAATTAGTTGTGTTGGATAGACTTGGATCACACTGGAAGTATTTCATTTGAAAATCCAAGAGCTAAAAGCTTTCTCTTTATTAGTAAAAGCTGAGACAATAGAGAACAATGAAGAGACTTGTATATATAATCCTTCTCTCCTTTGCCAAACAACCTTCCTCACCCCTTACATGGTTTACTGGGAAAATACTGCAAGGTGGGAAAAGACTGTTAAAAAAAAAAAAAAAGCAAAACAAAACCCAAACCAAACAAGAAATGAAGTGAAGGCTACCTGTACTTTTTGCTGATAGAGAAATATATTCATAGATGCCAGGAGATCATCTGCAAATTGTTAACCAGCCATCTTATGCACTTGATTTCTATCTATTAGTTTAGCAACTAATCCAAGAGTCATCATTCTCAGCTACAGTTCAGTAAAAGCTGAAGAGCAATCGTATCTGCCAAATCAAAACAACAGGAACACTAAATCCTTACCTCTCCTCCAGGAAGCAAAGACGTGTTCATGCGGAGCTCTGATACCCAGCCAAGTAACATATATCGAGATTTTATCTGGTAGACAGGCAATGGAGGAATGTTCAAATGTAATCAAAGACATTTGCTCAACTCATAAGCTTGTCTTAGTATTGATGGCTCTGCTCTTAGGTAAGCAAGGTTAATTTTCAGCTCAGAAAACAGTTTGTTTCTCTGTCTTCATTTAGCCCGCACCCAGGGCTAAACAATAAGCAGTTGTTCTATCACCCAGTGTCCCCTCCCCAATCAAAAAAGGGAATTGGGAAAAGGAGGAAAAGTCATGGCTCAAGATTTAAACAGATTTAATAAAATAAGGAAAACAATATCAATGCTAATACAAAAGACACAAAATTATACTTAACCCACAGACTGGTGGCAAGTCCCTCTAGGGACAGCAATTGTTGAGGAGAAGGAAAAAAAGTGAAGAAGCAAGCAGAGCAAAGAACCCCCTATCCCTAGCAGCTTTCCCATTTATAGTGAACATGACGTTAATGTTACAGAATACACCTGTGGGCCAGCCTGGGTCAGCTGCCCTGGCTTTCACTGCTAATGGCCTCGATCACCATACCACAGCTAGCCACAAACCGAAACAAAATGTAACAGAAAAGTGATTCTATAAATTTTGTCCCCATGAAACCAGGATATTCTCCATCAGAACGACTTAACACTGTTGACAGTATTTATAGTGTGGTTACCACACTGAACAGAAAGGTAAAATCAGTGCAGGGATACCCCTGCTGCTTACGTTAGAAATCATTACCTAGAGATACTGATGCAAAAAAAAGTATCATGAACTTCGTATTGTAGATGTGGTGTTTAAAACTAACTAGAGTTATTCTGAAAAATTTGTCAGAATAAATTTCAAGCTAATATAAAGCAGGGAAAAAATGCTTTAAAAATAAGGTAGTACTGCACTGTTACTGAGAGTTTGTGGTCTTAAGCAGTATGGATGATTATGCAGTCAGCTTGGAGGAAATAACTACTTTTTTGGTGCAAATCTTTTTTAAAGATAAGCATATAGCCCATAAATTTTGTTTAAACCTGAATCTGTGGCTCAAGTGACATATGTGGCATGCAACAGCGTATTAGAGCTATTAGTTCTGTAGGACATCTTTCAAAACAATATAATATGTATTGCCAAAATATTATATCCTTTATCAATCACAGTTTGCTTACAGTAGTAAAAAATGGAAAAAAAAAAAATCTTTTGCCTGTAAAGAGTATAAGAAGAATAAGGTAGGCTTTTTGGTTGATAAGGTGTTATCAAACACTTGATGACCAAAAGTCTCTGGAACTTACACAGCTGTTGAAAGAAGCAATATTTCCTCTGAGAAATAACAGTATCTAGCATTATGATATAATGGGAGTACAGGGGGAGGAATTATATTATCTAGTCAGAAAGTAGCCTTATTATTTCCCCTATGAGACCCCTTGCCTGGAATGTTGATATCTGAATAGAAATATTCAAAGCAAAGAATTAAGCAAGGTAAGTAGTAACTTCATGCTGCACAAGTAGTAACTTATGCTACACAAAAGGTTAATATAAAAATCAGGTTACAGAAATTTTTGTGAAAAAATTGTTTGTGGCAAATTAGCAGATTAATATAATTTGAAGCTGCATTAATCCATATAAAGCAGTCCAACAATTCCTCGTATAGCCTTTGCTATAAACAGTTTTATATGGCTACTTGTCCCCAGAATAACAGATTATTCTCAGTCTCTGTGCTAAGCAAACTATTTATGTTCCATTTGGTTAATTGACATACAAAGACCCTAGGCTGAAGTCAGAATTGAGAGTACTGTTCTGCCTATATTGTGATTTACTACATATTTAACAATATACTAAAGAACATAAAGTTAAGCAAAAAAATCTGGTTTAATTTAAGATGATACATTTTGTTTCATTTAATATGCAAATGGTAGACATAAGGAAAGCTTTTTTTTTTAACTAAGAACAGCTGTTCTAGGTTAAACCAAAGGCCCATCCATCTAAACTAGTATTTTGAAATACAGCAAAATGTAGCCTGTTAACTGATCCAGGAGAAACAGTGACCAAGATATGCAGTGTGTCTGTAGACATTACGAGACACAAAAGTTCTCCATCACTTGAGCAGCAGTATATATTTTGTCTAGTCAAAATCTTTTTTGTTAAGAAAACAAAAACCAAAGACAATACCCAGTACACATATATCATATTCCTTCAAGTGTCAAGATACTATCATCTTTAAAATAACATCTATTAATTTGCCCAAGACAGCTATAAACCTACTAGTTTATAAACTTCCCTGAAACCTCTTCATTAAATAGCTGCTGTGCAGGTTACCTTCCAGTCATTAGGCATAAGCAGGAGGTTACACAACAGGGTTAGTTTCAGCTGTTTCTTGAGCTTCTTTAAAACTCTCAAGCAATAGCACCTGGGCCTCAGGATTTGACAAAATAAATGTTTTGTTTCTGTAATCTCCTTTACTGAGTTTTCAATTTGCATCAGATAATCTGGTGTGTCTGTCATATAGAAGCCCTGCACCATGGGAACTCTCTCCAGCTCCTCTAAAATGAACTCAGAAGCACAAATTTACTAAAGCTTTTTTTGCTATGACTTCATCTTCTGTGAGCACTTTAGGAAGGTTTACAAAAAGTAATTTTTAATAACTGCATTTCTTTTGCAAGCTGTTTTTCCAAACTGCTTCTTGGCTTAATCATCTCACAGCTGAAATGATATAGTCACTCCCAAAAACATGCAGGTATGTAGTCTTTTCAACAAATAGTATGTTCATCTAAAGCTGCTTGGATATTTAGAAAACTGTTGTTTAAATGCCATACATTAATACATTCTAAGGGTTTCATGCACTATCAACAAGAGGAATTTTTTCAGGACATATATCCATTTATAAAACATTGGAAAAAAATAAAAACTGAATTTTGATGGTACAGAGAACAGTTACCATCGTTCTTGATGTATCATTCTCTTCAGAAAATGATACCTGGCTGAAAACAAGGTTAACTTCCAAGCTAAAACAGTTGAACGTTGATGGACTTTCCAGCTGCCCAAGGTTATGTTTTTGTGCAGACTGAATATAATCAGAGCTGGACTCCTGCTAATCAGTGACCAGCCAGGATGCAACTTGTCTGACCTTGTTTCACAGTATGGCTGGGGGCCAGTATAGGTCCACTAACAAGACTCATAATCAAAAAAGCCAACAGGAAGCCAAGACTTCTTCCTTTGCTTTGGTTTTGTTTTGTTTTGTGGTTTGGTTTTTCATGGTTTTGTTTTTTAAGAACAAAGCCTAGCTAGTTCCTCTTCCCTGGAACTTCTCCATTGTTGCTTTTCTGATGAATAAGGATGGTCCATCCCCTTTGGAGGGGGGATTGCCCAATGAGCTCCACTTAAATCACTTTTGCATGTAAGAAAAAAGTCACAGTTTTCCTCTGTCCAAAATTCTGGTAATCTGGGGCACAGAAAGTATGCGTATCCCAAAATATATTTAGACAGTGAGCCAGCATATCTGCAAGAATCTGAGACATTTGGAAGGTTATGAGGGGGAGCATCACTGATGTTCTCCCAGACAGTGTTAAGTCCCATCTAAAGAAGTTTTAAATAATGCAAGGCTAGCAAACATTAACTCTGCAATAAGAAGTAAAGGCCAATCCTATATTCATTTCAAAATAGACACAAACCTAGTTCCTTACGCTTTGGTTTTGTCCATAGATATCTTCAGAGGCGCCATTTGTTCAGAAAAATATGTTACTGAAGACATGTTAGATTTTTAACTCTAAAGAGGGAAATAAATATTTTTTTCCTGAAATTACAGTTTTGTGTTGGTCTTGTGTCCTGTAAAGGCCAATATATGATCAAACACCATTTTGACAGCTAAAAAGGTCTTCCCAAGTGAAACTAATAGAGAGATCAAGGGGAAACTCTCGAAGATGAGCATGATGCACAGCATGGAGTAGACTATTCTAACTCTTGCTATTAAACCTACCTTAAAATCATCATGTCTTGATCCTATCAGCCACAAGAGAAGTTTTCATTTAGAAGTATTTTTCACTGATTCATATTACTTGTATTGTTACAGAATGCAGAGCTACAGCTGTTCTAATACATTGAACAGGGCCAGGGCTCAAGCCCAGGAATATCTGTGCTGTTTACCTTAGAGCACACTCCCCAGCATGATTTGACCCAAGACAGCTACTGCTGTCATTAACAATAGACAGACACAGTTAACGTGACAGCACAGACCACAGCTTGTTTCCATGAAGCAAGAGTACTACAATGTTCTGGTATTTAAGAGGGCAAAGAAGTGGGAAGATTGTTGCTATTAGTGGATGCTGTGATGCCTGCACCAGGGAACAGGTTCTGGCCTCGCTCAACCTGCAAGCATACTAGTAGTCCAGGGGCCTTAATCTCAAACCGGTATCTTTACATGTTGAATGTAAAGATGGTTTCTCCGTGATAGAGCTACATTTTAGCACTGTGCTCGTGATCTACTAAAAACTGCTACACAGCAGGGCAGCAGAAGTTGAAGGAGCACTCTATCTGACCTGTAGTATTTCTTTGAGAAAACCCATCTAATACCTATTTGAAGACTTCAGATTATAGAGAACCTTATATGTACCTAGCTAACTACCTATCCCACATCTAGGTAGGAAGCTGGATCCAAGTAACCACTAAATTTAATTGTCTCTGAAGCAGTTCAGGCATTTACTTTCAGAAATGTCTCTCCTGTGGAAGTACTTACCAATCAAGAACAAATTCCATCTTAACCCAGTTAGTTAATATAGGGAAGACTGGACTTTTTGAGCCATGACTTCCAGACCTGAAATAATTGTCATAGAACTATTCTGAATTCTTTTCAATTCATGAGCCTTTTATTTCAGTTAAAGGCTGGAAGCCTTTACACAATAACAAGACAATCCAAGAGATTAAATGTGTTCTCAGACTATCTGAGTAAACCAGAGCAGTTTGAACAATATA
The DNA here is from genome assembly GCF_013368605.1 of Nyctibius grandis. NCBI lineage: Eukaryota > Metazoa > Chordata > Aves > Nyctibiiformes > Nyctibiidae > Nyctibius > Nyctibius grandis. The sequence goes on along the minus strand of NC_090658.1, from coordinate 65,647,372 downwards.
TGCTACTTCAGTAACTACAAATAATTCGTATTTCTATTTATCTGCTAGTGCTATTGGTGAAATGGTTGAAATCTGATAAATTTCTTTTTACTTCATTTGAAATAGTTTTTCCCCAGTGTCTTCATTTAGCCTGCACTCAGGGCTAAACAATAACAGTTTTTCTCTCACCTGATGTCCCTTCCTCAACCGAGGAAGGGTCAGCTGCCCTGGCTTTCACTGCTAATGGACCTGACCACCATGGCTGGCCACAAACTGAAACAAAATCCCAATGAAACCAGGACACCCAGTCTCCCCACAGATTCCAGTTTAGCAAAGCATTTTGCTGTATTTAGGGATAGGTTTTGGGGGGGTTGTTCATTTTCACGTGCGTTAGTCTGTTTTTTTTAATAATGGTGTTTTGGCTTTGTGTCAGTATTTTGTAGACAGATTGATTTCTGATTTCAGTGTTTCTTTGTTTGTGAAATGTATCACTTTGTGCCTGTGTGATGCAAGCAACGTGATTTCCTGGACAGAATGCACATCTGTATGTCTCACCTTGTTCACTGTTTCGGATAAATCACTGCAGCACTGTGCCTCTTTCCCAATCTGTAAAACACTAAGACAGTACGAAAGATCGTGTTTAGATACAAGCATCTCTGAACAGCTTGGAATAAAAGCAGTATATATAAACTAGATATGATGTGCGTAGAGGAAAAGAGCATAGACTTATTTAAAAACAGGGATTTAAAACAGGACCATAGTAGTCAAAACACCACAGAGCACCTTAAATTTAGAGATGTTCTATGAACCTCCATGAGTTCCTAGTTGAACTGGCTTTCTTTCTATCACAAAGTTGAAACTGGCACTTTTGGCATTAAGAATCAATTCTTTTTGTAGTTATCTCTCTAATAGGCTGTTTTTCACTAGGAGCTTTGCTGATTTAATGAAAATGGATTAACTATTTCTCAGTTCAGCATCTGATAAGTCTTATTTCTACATAAGAGCATGTCTCATCATCAGGAGCCATAACCTCATGGATTGCAGGCTGACTAGATGGCTTAGGCTGTGAGATAAAGAAAGCAAAAATTTGCCTCCTGATTTTCCTCAGAGACAGGATAAAATCACAAGGTTTGCAGCTGTATTCTACAAGCTGTGCTCAGAGCTGCTAACTACAAGGAAGGATTCCTCTGTGCTATGGCGATATTCACAAATGCACCTCTCAATTAAAAACACTTGTATAAAAAACTCTAGACTTGGTTTCAGCAATCCAGGGGTGATTGCTGTATGTTGGGGCAGCCAGTGCAATAGATATAAATGGAAGGATTTATTCACATTGCCTTGAGGTGAGTGGGTGGGGTTTTTCATTTTTTTCTTTTTTTTTTTTCCAGAGGTTTTACTGAGTGTTTGGCTTAGTTATGCATATTAACTATTGGCCAGCACTTAAACGTTGCCAGTCTGCTCTGCCCAGTGCATGATATGCACGGTATTATGTTCAAAGAGTTATATGCAAAAGCTGCAAGCTTTCTGCTGCCTCCTTAGAAAAAAAAAATTATTTAAATTCTCAGCTATAGTCTTCCTGCTTCGTTGCTGCTTTCTTGAAAATGACTACTCAGGATGTTCATGGAAAGCAGATTTCATCTTCAGATAATATCACTGCCTGCCATGACGGCTGACCCAGATATAGGGTGTATGAGGGGAATGAGAAGACAGCCCTCTGCTCTCTGGCTTGCTCACCTGTGCAAGGGAGGAATTTGGTTTGCACATATGCAATTCCTAGATCTAGTCAGATACGTCATAAGGAAGGGACAGAAAGAAAAGCTGTGGTTATTATCTGACTTTGTTGATTGATCTACTTAGAGCTTTCAGTTGCATTCCTGACATTTGATATGTACTTTTATTAAGAAAGGTACCTGGCTTAGGTAGAAAGCACAGTGAAAATAATCTGTTTCTAGTTAGCTTGAAAATCTTACCCTTAGTGTAATACGCAGTAAAAAATGGAGTTTAGAGTGTATATTAATTAGCAAGTCCATCTAAGAAATTTGATTTCATTTCTTGGAGAAAAACAGCTGATCTAATCAGATAGTGCCAAAGGAAAAAAACAAACAACAGGAAGGAAAGTTGTTTGACTGTACTCCTTGCTCTATCTAGAGGCTGACAAGTGTGAGTCATGGCACCCATGAAGTTGGGTGCATTGCATTTGAAAATTAAGCATCTGTCAGGCAAATCGTGCACTAGCTTGGTACTAACAAACTTCTACTAAGATTCATACAACACTCGATTTAAAACCGAACAGCCTCTCGACACATAATAGTACATATGGTGTAATATGAGCTCCGTGAACATACTGCGGTCACACATAGAAAAGGGAGAGAGAAAAGACACCATTCCACTATCTGTGGTTCTTCCCTTATAAAACGTTTGGAATCTGCATCTTGCAGTTTCCCCTGGCAACTCTCTACTGTCACAGAATACAATGTCCCAAGGCTACACTCCATTACACTGCACCATCTTTTCCTTTTCTCTTGCTCCGTGAGCTTTAATGAAGCCCATCAAATTTGCACAAGTGCCCTACTTACTGTACAGAAATTACGTCAAAAGAAACGATGTTGGCTTCCTATTAATGCATGAAGATTGGCAATCATGAAAATCTGCTGTTCAGCTTGCTAAGTGATGGCATGTGTTGCTGCCTTGCCCGATTACAGCAAATCAGATGTTTCCTGTTGTGGAAAATAATACTAACAAATTACTAACTCTTGGTGTTTTAAGGGGAATAGTATATCTTGAGAATCAATTGAAACAGAGCATTGGAACATGAATTTCTGTCGATGTTTTATTATCAGTTATTTTAATGTGTATTTATAGATAGGTAAGGCAGAATTCAGGTGAAATATTCAATCTTTTAAATATACATTACTGATCATTGCACAGTAGTAGCTTTTCTCAACCGATTCAGAGCTGAATATTCAAAGCTGAATGCGTACACTGTTTTTTTCATAAGCTTTTCTCCAAGAATGGTCTGTTGATGGGTTACAAGGAAAAAGGAACATGTGATAAGCAGTGCAGTAAGCACTAGTATGCAGAATGGTAGAGATAATCTACAAATAATTTGCTGGGTGCACACAGATAAAAGGAATTGACATTACCACAAGAAAACCAACAGGAACTTACGTCTGAGATCTTAGTGCTCCAATCAAAGACAGTAAGAATATAGCCATTTCTGTGTGCTCACATATTCTCACTATTTCTGAGCCAGTAGTACCTCAAGGCATGTTCTTACACAGAGGGATTATTAGGACATCATAACTCCTACGCACACTCTTTGCCTAACTTCTGCATGTAATTTCAATGGCTCTTGCTTTACGTCTAACAAAACTCTGGTTAATGTGACAGCCTTCGGCTCTTTATAAAGGATGTCGCTGATTTCCTTCACTTGTCACTTAACTAAGAGGAAGGCTGGATCAATCAATCAATCAAATCTTTACAGAGTAACATTAAAGAAAATAACTGAGTTTTAAGCCTCATTTACAGTGTAGAATTCAGCCTGAAGAAGTGTCTTCTAACAAAAATCTAACTGGAAACTAAAACAAAAAAAAATTTTTTTTAAAATCTCCTGTTTTTCATTTTCCTGAGACTGAACTGAATTGAATAAGTGAAATAAAAATCATGCTTGTGACTGCATGCTTGGGAAATTGCCTATTAAATCATGACTTTGCCCACACAGCTCTGATTTTGATCTTGCAGCTCAGGAAAGGAAACAGAATTCCATGAAGAAAACTTCACAGAAGTTTCTTTAATACATATGCCAGCACCAAATCATTGCTACATATGAATATAGTGAATACTGTTTTCAGGATGTATGAAAATACATATCCACTCTGGCTGGAAGTTTCTAGGCAGAGGCCTCCCATGGCTTCTCTGGAAATTTCCAGTCGGATGGAGCAGTGGGTGAGTTGAGGAGAAACTCGGCACGTCAGGCTCAGCACTGTACTGAGCTTCTGCTGTGCCCTGCTGATCAGAAACTGCTGAGGAGCTACAGGAGGAGGCAGGCCTTTACACCTGTTTGTGAGAACCAGAAAATAAAGGATTCCCTTTGAGCCTGGGGGGAGGATTGAGTAAGGTTTTGTTGGAGCACATCAAGGAAGATTCCTCTAACTGCTGAGCATGCTCATTTGTAGCCAGACTGATGTAAAGTCCCTGGAAGGACTGAGAGAGATAATGTGCATGTCCATTCAGAGGGATTTGTAGTGACAAAATCAAATCTGTTCAGTTCATTTTTGTTCCCATCAGTTTCCCATTCTGTCATCTTGTTCATGATCAAGTCCTATGTGTTTGATGTCAAAGATCTGTGGGTTACTCTAAACCCAAATGATTATAAGATTCTTTACAAATTTCATACATAAATTATTTCAGTACCATCGAAATGGAAAAAATCTGAAATACCTTCCTGGCTGCTCTTATTTAAGGCAGTTTTGACGTAAATGATATGGACTTGCCTTCTTTTCACTCTGTCTCATGCTTCCTTCCTTTTCACTCCCCTTTAACATTTTCTCCTATCTCTTTCCCTGTCCTCTGTCCAGAGAAGTCAGTGTCTCATATCCTGTTCTCTGAACGATGTTCATTTGCATGACCTCTACAACTCTTGATTACTGTAATGACTGTCTTTAGTAATTACCATCATCCTGTTCTATTTTTCCAGAGCAATACCCACTTTAGTGAGTTTCAGATTTATAAAACATGTGTTATACTAGCAAAAGCTTAAATACTTCCTCTCTTTCTGATTAATGCTTGTACACATCTCCTAATAAATCAGTGGCTTTCTACAATGCTCCTGAATAAACTTACAGTCGACCTGATGGAAGTGACTCAGCTGAACTGAGCACATCAGCCAAAGTGAAGTGTGTCTTACCATCAAAGTGGTTCATACTTTCATTGAGCTGATATATAAGGAATTCCTCTGTGCCTTGAAACCATTTAATTTCGTGAGCACACCTGCTTTACTTAATAGGTATATTCAGTAAAAGGTTCAATGGCAAAAGAATGAATAAAGTGTTGAATGAGCATGCCTATTACACTTTCAAATGCTTTCTAACTACTAATTGTCAAAGAAATCCTCATTCTCTCAGAAGCTCAGTGCAATAAGAGAATGCAGTAGGGAAGTGCAAGAAGAAATTTCAGCTTCTTATGGGTGTTTTGTGAGTCACGGACTAGGATTTTACAGTGATAGGTGCTGAGCAAACACAAGTAAAATATGTGACCCTATTTTGAGACAGTAAACAGTTTCACGTTGGTGGTGGTGCCAATGGGACATACTTTTGTTTTAAAACTTTTTCAGTATTTTAGTACAATGTAGACAAAAATATTTTAACTTAGTTCCAGTCTTTTGCCATTACTAGTACACAGTGAGTATAGTTATTGCTGGGTCCAGCAGTTTTTCCTGGAAAGCAGCTGTCCACAGCAATGTGGATGCATTGTCTGCAAGAACTTCAAAGGAGCCACTGATTCTCCAGCTGAATCCTGCCTCTCTGGAAGATGACGGCTCCTGCCGAGATGTGGCTAGTGCCATCATTCAGAAAAACAGCCACTCGCTCTGTAAGCAGCTATATGGTGCTGTCAAAGATCTAAGTGACTTTATGACTTAACACAGTAAGGCATAAAGTCCCACTTCAGGTGTTGCATATAGATCTTGTCTACCTGGACACATTGCTGTGATTCTCATGTCTAAGCTGGCTCATTCATCAGCAGCACAAAACATGGGCAAAACCATTGTGGGCAGTCTGAATCTGTCTGTGTTGACACGGCCTAGCACACATCACAGCACTCCCTTTCCAAACTGTGGGGACTTGTAAATTCCTCTTTTCTCGAGACTGGGAGTCAGGGAGATCCAGAAAACATTATTTCTCTGTTGGAGAAGGAAACAGCAGTCACCATGTCTGGCAAATTGATGATTTGGAAACCTTGCCTCTGGTTCTTGAGAGAACTCCAGGAACTATTTGTATTTCAGATAGCAGAGTATAGCTCTGATTTCAGATCTATACAGAGATCAGGGAGACCTGACTGTCCACTTCTTCCCACCATACTTTGTTATTTGTCCTAAAATTCCTTTCAACCCAAAGCCATTTCCTATATAGCTCTGGATCTGAAGGTGGAAAGGCAATTACAAAGTGATGCAAATAAGTCTGATCAGCAGGCCCCTGAGGGTTTGGGAGGTGTCCCACCAGTTGTTCTATAATGCATGGGAAGCCAGGGAAAGCACCATAACATACAAAGAAAGAGAAACAAGTAGTGGTATGAATAGATACATCTGGTAGGAGTAGGGGAAAAGCGGCACTGTGAACCAAGGTGGGATCTTCCTGTAGTCATGTAATGGACAAATTCAAGTCCTAGGCTGAATCCAACACACGAGCCAGATTTCACCTCCTCTGCCTACTGATTGCTCTTATTGCTTCTCTCCTTTGTCCATTTACTACAATAAGCAAGGACATTTTTGTTCTCCCAGAACAGCAACTACGTAAGAGATTCTTTGTGTGCAATGCAACTAAAAAGTTCAAGTACAATATGTGAGCACAACTTCTGATACAGGGATGGTGGCAAACCCTGGACAGGTTCTTCTGCTCCTATCGCTCTTTAATGGGGTAGAGATGAATGAAATACAACAAATCTCGCTATTCAGCATTGTTCCTTGGACACATGCTCATTATTTACAATGCCGTATCCCAGTTCAGCAAGGCAAGTCTTTCAGGCTTTTCGTGTTTGGGCAGAAGATGCTTTCTCAGGAGATTTCTAGTGCTTCTGCACCCAGTCACAGTGGAAAATCTTTCTCATAACTTTTCAGTCCCAGCAAATAATAAACATGAACTGTCTGGTTTTTGCTTCAAGTTGTGACTGAAATGTAGGCCCTGAGTCAGAATTCCCATTTTTTATACCAATCCAATCTTCAGCTGTCTTCTCTAATGTCAGTGTTTCATCCAGTACCACTTCTGTTCCTTAATACAAATACAAATAATAATTGTGATTGCTTATTGCCTCTATCAATGTTTATCTGATAATTACAAATGAATCTAAGCAAGACAGCAGTGAAAACAGAAGGTGCAGATAAAGACACGTTGTCATACAAAGCGTAATAGCATCTTGTTTTAAAGAATTGCTCCTTCAGTCAATGTCAAACATTTTTAAAGGAAGTTTCATTTTGAACTAATTCTCTTCAAATGTGTGCTAACTTTGTAAGAAATTATCCTGCTGTCCTCTGACCTTGAAATTCCAGGGATGGGATGCTGTAGCTGACTGAAAACTAAACAAGGAGACTTTCACAAAACAGTGTTTCCACAGAGTGACTAACCAATGTAAAAAGGAATAGGTACTTTCATCCATGCCCAACATATTGTCCTCTCTTTGGAATATGTAAAGATCACTTGGATTTTATAGTGGTAAATACTGACATTTTGAACAAGAGTAAGAAATACCTGGATGTATGTATTTGTGTCTGTGAGTATACAGAGCTTCAGTACAGAGAGGATTTTGTAGGTAGGTAGAGAAGTCTACATTGGAACTTAAGAAATAAAAATCACTGTTCATGTTAAGAGATCAGACAGATTGATTAGACCAAGGTGCGTTTCACGATCCTGATCAGACAACTGGAGATCTCAGTGTGTGAGAGTGGTCTGTGATGCTGCTGCTGTTTCAACAAGGCTTCGGCTAGCAAATCTCTCCTGACCCTCATTCTGTAGCTGAGTTAATCTCTGAGCATCATTGAGCTCATCTCTTTGTGTGTGTCAGTGCAGGCCACGTGCTTGCTTTTGCCTGTAATCTGGGTCATATTTAGACTGTTTATGTATCTCATGGGTGAGACAGTTTGCCTTTAGGATTTAAAGTTAAGCACACTGGAAAGATTTAGGACCATGTAAAAATATGTCTCTCTTCTCCTTAATTCTTCTTGTTGGTAACATTTACTCTCTTTTCTGCTTATTTTTGTTCTTTAGTAGTTTCCACTTATGTCAAGTTTGCCCTTATTAGAGATTGGTTTGTTTTGTGGTACTGAGTGATCTTAGTCATCACAGAAAAATACCACTTAGAAAAATATCTTAGATAAAGGGCAATTGCACCTCAGTGCGAGTAGCTGGGGTTCTTTAAGCATGACAGCTGCAATTCCTGGCATTTTGATTCTGTGTTTTCTCTTCGCTACACAATAACCTGGAGTTTCAGATGCAAACCAAACTGTAGAAGCACAGGATATGTAGCCATACCTGACGATTGCATAGAACAGAAATTACTTTTAATAGTCTTTATTTAGCTACTATTTTAATATGTATTTATTGACATCTAGGAGATGGATTCAATTCCCCTAGCTTGGCTTGACCTTGATTCCTAATAGTTACTCCTGGATAGTAGTCAGAAGAACATATTTCCATATGTTTAGCAAACCTTGTGACTCTGAAAATGAAATTCAGGCAGAAGGACCATGAGAGACAGAAATCAAAGAGAGCTATGCTGTACATACCTTGGCATTCCAAGCATCTGGGAAGAGGATTGCATATTTTAGGTGTGCAAAGCAGGGACACCAAGCACCTGGTTTGTGGGCTGGATCTGCAGAGGTCACAGGGAAAGAGCTCTGCTCATAAAACAAAAGTGTGTGTGCAGGAGGAGGTGGGTCAGCTGCAGTAACAGGAAGCATTAATGGATGTTGATTCGACACTGTGTCCCACAGCATCCTCCTAGACAAACTAGCTGCCCGGGGCTTGGATGGATGGACTCTTCAGTGGGTTAAAAACTGGCTGGATGGCCGAGCCCAGAGAGTGGTGGTGAATGGGGCAAAGTCCAACTGGCAGCCGGTCACTAGCGGTGTTCCCCAGGGCTCAGTTCTGGGGCTGGTGCTGTTCAATATCTTTATAGATGATCTAGACGTAGGGATTGAGTGCACCCTCAGTAAATTTGCAGATGACACCAAGCTGGGTGGGAGTGTCGATTTGCTGGAGGGTAGGAAGGCCCTACAGAGGGATCTGGACAGGTTAGATAGATGGGCCGAGACCAACGGCATGAGGTTCAACAAGAACAAGTGCCGGGTCTTACACTTCGACCACAACAACCCCATGCAGTGCTACAGGCTGGGGGAAGAGTGGTTAGAAAGCGGCCCCGTGGAAACAGACGTGGGGGTGCTGATCGACAGCCCTCTAAACATGAGCCAGCAGTGTGCCCAGGTGGCCAAGAAGGCCAATGGCATCCTGGCCTCTATTAGGAATAGTGTAGCCAGCCGGTCTAGGGAAGTGATCATCCCTCTGTACTCGGCACTGGTGAGGCCACACCTTGAATACTGTGTCCAGTTCTGGGCCCCGCACTTCAAGAAAGATGTTGAGGTGTTGGAGTGAGTCCAGAGGAGGGAGACCAAGCTGGTGAAGGGTCTGGAGGGTCTGACCTATGAGGAACGGCTGAGGGAGCTGGGGTTGTTTAGCCTGGAGAAGAGGAGGCTCAGAGGTGACCTTATTGCAGTCTACAACTACCTGAAGGGAGGCTGTAGTGAAGTGGGAGTCGGCCTCTTCTCCCAGGCAACTAGCGATAGGACAAGAAGACATAGCCTCAAGCTTCACCAGGGGAGGTTCAGGTTGGACATTAGGAAGCATTTCTTTTCAGAAAGGGTCATTAGACATTGGGATGGGCTGCCCAGGGAGGTGGTGGAGTCACCATCTCTGGATGTGTTTAAGAAAAGACTGGACGTGGCACTTAGTGCCATGGTCTAGATGACAGGGTGGTGCCAGGGCAACAGTTGGATTCGATGATCCCAGAGGTCTCTTCCAACCTGGTTGATTCTGTGATTCTGTGATTCTGTGTCTTGGTTAAGGTCTGTGAAGATGTGGAGAGAAGCTTGGGATTAGAGGACTGAAAAAGGAAGAAGCCAGCTGACAGAAAATCAATGGTTTGTCCTCTGTCAATGTTGCCAAGGCAAATTGTCTCAAAATGTTGCTGTATTCTATAATTTAGAAAATTACGGATGCTTGGCACAACAACGAAGCAACCTGTATTTGTCCTTAATGGGTCTGCCTTCACAAAAGGAGCTGAGCATGTCCATGTTTTGTGTCGTACATAACTATTTTGCCTGTTTATAAAGATTCTGAATCTATGTTATGATTAGCATGACTGAAGTATCTCTACACTGTTAACGCTGAATACGTTCTCCATAAGTATATCATCATAAAGTATAGCAGGTATAATCCATTAAAGTGAATGGCGAACTCCCATTGACTTCAATCAAACAGCACTTTTATCTATTTCATCATGTATCTTCCATACATTTCTATTGTTTTCATGACTCTTACCTTCCTTACCTAGCATTCACATCTTTAGCATTTGAATGAATTCACATCAGTATTGACTTCCTCTTTTTTTAAAAGTTTATAATTATGATTTCTTTAAAGGTTCAAACTGTGTAGAAAAACACTGCAAATCGCTATTGTTCTTTTAAAGCAACCGATCTCTTACTGAATAAGTATTATTGATTGTACATTCCTATCTATGCTTTACCTTTGCAGACTGTTTTACTTGCATGTGGTGATAGAGTAATTAGGGATGTTTTTGTGTAAGATGTCAAGGAACTGTAACTTTGTGACCCCAACTGTGTCCTTCATCTTCTGTAGAAAGAAGTTACGTTTTGGCTTGCATTTCAGACAGCATAGCACTGAGATGATTTAAACAAGATAGGTAAAAAGAAAAGGTGAAAAATTGAGACTCAGACCTTGCAGTCTGGAAGAGATTAACATTGAGATCTTAGATCTGCTGAGAATTTATGACTCTTGTATGTTTGTAAGAGAATTTGTCCCTTTTGCTTGGCTTGGGAGTGTTTTTCTCTTCAAGCTGTGGCTATACTACCTTTACCACTACATTGACTAATTTCAAGTAATGAAACAAAATAATTAAATGCTTGAAGACTTCAATGAATTAGGATTACTACTCAATCTGTATAGTCACAGTGCTGGGTAAGGGCACCGGCCATAGCAATAGTGCTGTACACTGTACACTTACTCTTCTCTCGCTTTTTCTGATAAGCACATAGAGAAATTATTTGTGTTCAGTTCTGTATATTAAAGACATAACATATCATTAAAAAAAACCAACTTTGTGGAGTACACAGGTTATTCAAAGAGACCCCATTCAATGTTTGCAGACTCTGTGGGGATCCTAAAAAACAGGGGTGATGCAGGCTGTGGAGCGAGGAGGTAAGGAGGAATAAAATAGGTGGACAGCTATATAACTGACTGGCCAAACCATCATTCACGTGCAAGTACTCATTGCTGAGTAAAACCAAATTATTTTCACTAATTTTCATTTGCACATCTCAGTGTACTTTAATCTTAAAGGCCTACTCCTGCTAGCTCTCCCTAACACATTTCAGTTCAACAGGATAAGAAAGTGTATCATTATTAACTTCATGTGAAAGCTAAAGTTCTGTTTGATGTTAATTGAATAATCTGTAAAAAATTTGATAGATTACATAATCTTCTTGCAAAAATGTTGTCTTCAGTTTCATTTCAAGTAATGTCTATTTCACGGAAAATAAAACAGAAATAAGAAAAAAAAAATCTTCAAATTCTGAAAAACGTAGTGAAATGCTGAAGTGGTAAAATTGTTAAAATTCACTTGATTCTACAAAATACACTCTACGATCTAATTCCAACTTTTGCTCAAAGATTTTCTTAAGCAACAATCAAGGAAGAGTGGTTAGAAAGCGGCCCGGTGGAAAGAGACCTGGGGGTGCTGATCGACAGCCCGCTAAACATGAGCCAGCAGTGTGCCCAGGTGGCCAAGAAGGCCAACAGCATCCTGGCCTCTATTAAGAATAGTGTAGCAAGCCGGTCTAGGGAAGTGATCATCCCTCTAAACTCGGCACTGATGAGGCCGCACCTTGAATACTGTGTCCGCTTCCAGGCCCCGAACTTCAAGGAAGATGTTGAGGTTTGGAGCAAGTCCAGAGGAGGGCGACCAAGCTGGTGAAGGGTCTGGAGGGTCTGACCTATGAGGAACAGCTGAGGGAGCTGGGGTTGTTTAGCCTGGAGAAGAGGAGGCCTCAGAGGCCTCAGGAGGCCTTACTGCAGTCTACAACTACCTGAAGGGAGGTTGTAGTGGGGTGGGATTCAGCCTCTTCTCCCAGGCAACTAGCGATAGGACAAGAGGACATAGCCTCAAGCTTCACCAGGGGAGGTTCAGGTTGGACATTAGGAAGCATTTCTTCTCAGAAAGGGTCGTTAGACATTGGAATGGGCTGCCCAGGGAGGTGGTGGAGTCACCATCTCTGGATGTGTTTAAGAAAAGACTGGACATGGCACTTAGTGCCACGGTCTAGTTGACAGGGTGGTGTCAGGGCAATGATTGGACTCGATGATCCCAGAGGTCTCTTCCAACATGATTGATTCTGTGATTCTGTGAACCTAAAATTTTATAGAAAGCAGAAAAAAAACAAAGAAAAAGAATGAAGCTCTTTGTAGTTTATGTATGTTGAAATGAAAACCTAGGAATTGTGTACTGTTTTCCTCAGTATTTTTCAAGAAAACGTTTACCTGTGTGTTTATCTGTGTAAAAAAGTGTTGCAGTACAAGTTTTTAAATATTAAGAAAGAGGTTTTGAATTGGAAACCACCATATCATTATTTTTCCTACCTCTCCTTACTTATTGGCCATATTATAAGATACTCAGTTGAAGGAACAAGGATGGTTTTTTTTTTTCTTGCAATATTTTTTCACTTCTACATTTTCACAGGTTGATATACTAACCTTTCTGACACTGCTTTTAACCTGTCAATGCAGAATTGCATCTGGTTTGTTTTTCTGTTGTTTCAACTTTCTTTGTGGCGTAGAACAACATTGCTTTTGGTTTATCTGTTCTTTAACTCTTCTAAACACCAGGAGCCCCATAAAAGAATCCATTGACTGAAAAGAAGCGGATAAACATAAAAATCATTTGCACAAATTAGGGCTGGATTAATTTGGAGAAACATCAGCGACAGTAGTATTAAAAAGATAGTTCTGGATTTGCTGACCTTGCTGCTTTTTAAGACTGATAATTTTTCTGAACATGTTTAGATTTTAGAGGGAAGTTGTGCCACCTGCTTATGAGTGATCAGAGTGAAGACAAAAGTACTGAACATTGGGCAACATAAAAGAAAATTTGTCATCTTTCAGGTAAGGGAAAATGCTAAGCTTTTCACCTTTCTGTTCTAAATTTTCCTGGGTTTGAAATCAAATGTCATATTAGGAAGCAAACAAGTGTTTTTGCATATGGTCTGATCACTAAAACAAATATGAGTCATTCACAACGATGTTTTCTCACCCTTCTTTTTCCATGCTGAGAACTGTGTGTCAGCTTCTTCATTCCAGATAGTGAAGTCCTTTATGCCTATGTAGAGCATTTGCAGTAGCAGCACAAACTACGCATCTGCCAATATGGGTTTGCTCTGACTTTGGGGGATTTACCACTGCTCTGTGCACTACTGGCTGGGAAAAGCCTGACTCTTAAAGCGAGCCATGCTGTGGTCCTTTTCATTATTAATACAACTGACACCCTTTGAAACTCATGTAAATGCCGTAAAACAGAAACAAGACTATGACTGGACCCTAAATTAGTTCATAATATTCATGTATGCAGTTATTTTTTCATTCATTCAGGAGTCATGTCTGCTGAAAATCAAGGCCCACACTACATTCTAGATCAGTGCCCCAAGTTAATGAGCATTTGAAACTCTGTTCTTGATGCTTTTGTCATCCTATATGATGCTTGTTGAGCATATCCAATGCTGTTTATGTGAACTAACTAATCATAGATGAAAAATTATTTCTATGCTCTTATGATAGAAATAAATTCCATTTTATTAGGGATCTCTCCAATCACTAAAATCTAGAAATAAATAAGTTCACAGAATCAACCAGGTTGGAAGAGACCTCTGGGATCATCGAGTCCAACTGTTGCCCTGGCACCACCCCGTCAACTAGACCATGGCACTAAGTGCCACGTCCAGTCTTTTCTTAAACACATCCAGAGATGGTGACTCCACCACCTCCCTGGGCAGCCCATTCCAATGTCTAATGACCCTTTCTGAAAAGAAATGCTTCCTAATGTCCAACCTGAACCTCCCCTGGAGAAGCTTGAGGCTATGTCCTCTTGTCCTATCGCTAGTTGCCTGGGAGAAGAGGCCGAATCCCACCCCACTACAGCCTCCCTTCAGGTAGTTGTAGACTGCAATAAGGTCACCTCTGAGCCTCCTCTTCTCCAGGCTAAACAACCCCAGCTCCCTCAGCCGTTCCTCATAGGTCAGACCCTCCAGACCCTTCACCAGCTTGGTCTCCCTCCTCTGGACTCACTCCAACACCTCAACATCTTTCTTGAAGTGCAGGGCCCAGAACTGGACACAGTATTCAAGGTGCGGCCTCACCAGTGCCGAGTACAGAGGGACGATCACTTCCCTAGACCGGCTGGCTACACTATTCTTAATAGAGGCCAGGATGCCATTGGCCTTCTTGGCCACCTGTGCACACTGCTGGCTCATGTTTAGAGGGCTGTCGATCAGCACCCCCACGTCTGTTTCCACGGGGCCGCTTTCTAACCACTCTTCCCCCAGCCTGTAGCGCTGCATGGGGTTGTTGTGGTCGAAGTGTAAGACCCGGCACTTGTTCTTGTTGAACCTCATGCCGTTGGTCTCGGCCCATCTATCTAACCTGTCCAGATCCCTCTGTAGGGCCTTCCTACCCTCCAGCAAATCGACACTCCCACCCAGCTTGGTGTCATCTGCAAATTTACTGAGGGTGCACTCAATCCCTACGTCTAGATCATCTATAAAGATATTGAACAGCACCAGCCCCAGAACTGAGCCCTGGGGAACACCGCTAGTGACCGGCTGCCAGTTGGACTTTGCCCCATTCACCACCACTCTCTGGGCTCGGCCATCCAGCCAGTTTTTAACCCACTGAAGAGTCCACCCATCCAAGCCCCGGGCAGCTAGTTTGTCTAGGAGGATGCTGTGGGACACAGTGTCGAATGCCTTACTGAAGTCTAGATAGACTACATCCACAGCCCTGCCCTCATCTACTAAGCGGGTCACTTATATACAGGAGTAGAGACATTTTCTAAAAATCTAGTCATGTTATATAACTCCAAATGTTCTTAGGTTAAACAAAACCAAGTTAAAGTTCTGGAACTTTACTCCTTTCTATAGATTTTAATATACTAATATAAATTTTATAGAGTAGTAATGTGATGTATTAAATCTTTATAAACCACACAAGTAGCCTTCTGTCTAGGTGCTTTCTCCCTGGCCTTGACAGAAAAAGTATTACCAGTAATACATAGATAGTCATACCTAATTAATCTATTGTTTCTTATAGACTTTCATGCCCCCAGATCAGAAAGCACTCTTTACCTCTCCTACTGTGTAAATTTCCTTCTTCCTTCATTACACCACTTGCCTTAATCCTGAGGGTACCTATGCATTGGCACCTAAAGCTCTATACATGCCTAGTTTTCCCTTTCTGCCCTGTGAAACAGGAGGCTGTTCACAAATCCACAGTGCTGACCCTCTGCCCAAATGCCTTTGAGTTCTCCCTTGCCAGGGAAATGTCTAAGGTCAGCCCAAATTGCCTGGGATCCCACTATTATAGCTGGACTCAGATCACAACTGATGTCCACAGCCACTTCCAGACTGAGGTTCCTGAACTCTATTTGAGTTGCAGCAAATATTGTAAGAGAGCAACCTTCCTCCCTTGCATATGTCCTTGGCTTTGCACTGTCCAGGAAGAGAGAAAGCTACAAGAAACAAAGTAGTAAACAGAAAGACTTTTTTTTAAAAAAAAATCAGCATTTCAGATTAGAGCAGATGCTGAGTGGAAAGGAGACTGGGAACTCTGATAGGGCATAGGTGTCAGTTAGAGGAAAGTTATTTGCCAGAAACAGCTGAATTTCTAGATCATATTGGAAAAGATGTCTGACAATAGGTAGGTAGGGTCAAGGCTAGAAAGCCAGATAGAATAATGCACAGATAAGTTTGTGTGAGCTGGAGAGTATCCCCTTGTTGCAGACACCTTTCTCAGGAGCAGTGTAATCTTGTGTCTTCATTAGCCCACATCCAGGGCTAAACAATAATAGTTTTTCTCTCACCCAATGTCCCTTCCCTAACTGAGGAAGGAAATTGGGAAAAAGAGGGAGATTTGTGGATTAAAATTAAACAGATTTAATAAAATAAAGAAACCAATATAAATGATAACATAAAACACACAAAAGTATACTTAGCTACAATTGCAGCAGGTTCCAGGAATACCAATCATTGGCAATGAGATAAAGGGAGGCTATAATAAAGGAGAGCAAAAACAGCCCCACCTCTCCCCAGCAAGCCCTCCCTTTTATAGTGAGGTTGATGTTAATGTTATAGAATACACCTGTGGGCCAGCCTGGGTCAGCTGCCCCAGATTTAACTGTTGAGGGCCTCGATCACCATGGCTGGCCACAAACTGAAACAAAATCCCAGTGAAACCAGGACATCTTGTTATGACAGCAGTTTGTCAGTGGAAGTCAAGTCCAGAAGTCTAAACCATGCACCAACACACCAGCTTTATGGGTCAGATAAATGAGTTCTAGGGTCCTATCAGCAATCTATGTCCTCCTTTGGGGACCACCTTGCTCTGAACAACATCATGCCCTCACCTACCTCCATGCTTGTCTGAGTCATACTGCCCTCTGCATCCTGGCCTTGGGTCATTCCAGACAGTTCTGAACCTCAGCTAATCACCAGCCAACAGCATCTTCTGACATTTCACACAGGCTGTCTGTAAATGCACTGAAAAGGTGAAGAAGAGAACGGTAAGGGAGTCTGTTTTACAGATGGTGTGTCAAGGGTGCTTCCAGCCATTCATTGCGTCTGTAGCAAGATCAAAAAGCTAACTGAGGGCATTCATTTGTAAATAAACAGGCACAGGACATACACATCTAGTGACTATCCAGCCATTTCACATGATTCAGCCTAGAGAAATCTGCCTTTAAAAGTTTCTCAACAGCAATATATCCAGTGTAACATACAAACTCACCTGCAAGAGCAGCATATCTGTTGTCCTTGGGTGGGAGAAGCATAAAATTCCTTGACACTGTGCTGCTTTGACTGTGGTTGTCCACCCTCTCCTTCCTTTCTCTTCGTGACTACATAAGACTGTGCCTCTGCACTCATTCTTCATCTTTATTGTCCCCCAACAAAACAAGCTGCAACAGACTTAGCAAAGAACAAGTTTCATCACAGTCTTCAGCATCCTCAGATTTACATGTTCATGCCCTAAGGAAAAGTAGCAATACCTTTGGGAATTAATGTAACATCTACAACCTTGCATTTCAGAGCAATTTCGGGGGGAGCTGAGGGATGTGGAAAGGAAGGGTCGGGCATGAACTTCAGCAGTGGCAGCAGCTTGAAAAGGATGCATCTTTTTCCACTCCTTATTCCCACACTCTAAAACTACTATACTGCCTCAAAAGTCATCGACAGCAATGTGAAGAGCAATATGTGCTCCCATGATGGAGCCCTTCCTAAAGATGGCCAGGGTAGAAATAAAGAGGCAGGAAGAAATTGGAAGGTACCTTAGGAAGGAGGCATCTTTTTGCCTGTCCATGCACAGTGCCTGCCATTCTATCATGTGCAAGAGCTTTCCAAGAGCTGCATGACTAAAATGTCCCATTATGGCCAAGTTCTGTGCTTCAGACAATCCTGCTAATTGCTAACAAGAAGAGTCATCCGCTTGATCTGCCTGGATCTGCAACAGATCCTCCAACAATGCCTACATTCTTTTCCTTTGTGTTATCATTCAGACTTTCAATACGTGTTTCCTACTGCATTCTGATCATCTGAGTGAGATAAGTGCCATGATCTCCTTCACTTTTTTCCTCCTGTTGTTCCTGAACAAGCTGTGCTCTTCAGTGTTAGTATTCCAGTCACATATTCACGACTGTACCCTACCAAGTTTCTGTTATGTCAATTAAGTTGAAATTTTGATCTTGCATTAAGTTTTCCAGCTCCTTCTATTATTTTCTATATATTTTGTGTCAGTACAGAGACATCTAGGCTGAGCATCAGTTGGTTTGCTTTCTTCTTCCTCCAATGACATTTTTTAAAGAATCATAGTTTTTTCATTTTTTCAGCTTTTTTTTGTCTAGGTCACTGTGGGTCACGTTTATTGGACACTCATGTCACCAGCCTGACAGGATATTTTAGCACATATCTGACCAGATTAGCAAATCCACACTAAAGTTTTTCCTTCTTTCTCTGTTATATGGAGTCCTTCCCATCCCATCATGGAAGCATGTGGTTATGCTGAGGAAATGAAGGTCTACCTTGTAAAGCTCTGCACAGCCATGTATTCTCTTTCCCATCCTTACATGCATGTACTCATTTGATATTATCTTTTTCTGAGTAGAAACTGCAATCGTAAGTGCTTCTAGGCCTCTACATCTTTTCACCCAAGAAGCATCTACATCACAAAAAACACAGTAATCATTTATTGTCAGGGAGCCACATGACTCCCAGAGGATGAAGTAACCTCTAGCTTCTTTAGGAAAGAGACAATACCTAAGACTTTGTGCAGAACTTGAATGTACCAGGACCCTAATTCATGAAACACAGTGTAATATTGTTAATAACATTTATGCTAAAATGCAGAAAATGAAAAAAATGGGATTGGAATAGACATTCAGAAATCTCCTACTCTTACCTGTGAACTGCAAAGTAGGATCACCTATATCAAAACTGCTCATGAATGATGGTTACCTCACCATATTTTAAAAAATAGCCAGTAATAGGACACTGCGGACTGCCACAATCTATTTCAGTACTTCACTGTCCTATCTTTAGTTTATCATATGTCAAACAACTTTCCTCTTCTGCAGTTTACTTGTTCTAACCACAACAAATATGGAGAAAAATTTATTCCCTTCTTCATTGCAAACTGCCTATATCTATACTGGTAAAATAAACAGAGCCAGAACACAGGCCCAAACGGTGGACCTTGATTATCTACAAAGTCACGTTCCTAGAGCAGGCCCTCACAGAGTTTGGGCATTGCCCTAATCACTTCGCAAACCCAGTATGAGACTTAATACCAGCTCAGATGCAGCTGTATCGTCACGAAGGCTGTAAAAGAGTTTAAAGGCCAGATAATGTTTCGAGGCCAAAGAATAAACTCCAGTATTGTTTATTTCTTTTCTAGATAAATGTACCCTTTATATAGTTAATAATTCTTATAAACTCTCCTTTATTGGACTAAACAATGTCAATCTCAGCCTTTCTTCACAGACTCCAGATCATTGTCACTGGAACCCCTATAGTTTTCAACTGACATTCCCAAAACTGGTCCCTGAAGAGCAATTCCCAAAGTGCAATACTCAGCTGCCCCCTCACCTATGCTGGGTGAAGATGAACATGATGATATTCTGTGTACTACAAATAATATTCCTATTCATGCATTCCAGATTGCTTCATACAGTTCTCTAAGTACAGTCGGATGAACTTAATGAGTTCTAATTGATTTTGTAAATCTCTAACTTACTTAATACTTTTTAAGATGTTATTCCAGCATTTACAGCAGCATAACCCTTTGCATTTGTTGCGGAAGCTGATTACATTAGCAGTGATAGCACAGGCAGACTTTTCAGTGAGAACAAACTCATTAAATATTTTGGCCTCTCTGGAGTAACATTTTGGTAGCTTCAGTTGGTGGCCATGGAGAAGCTCCTGTTACTTCTACTATTTTCATACCTGTTCTGTGGATCATTGAGAAATTTCTTTCTCAAGAGCTGTCAGCCTATCAACTTTCAAAAGCACTTATACGTGTTTTAAAATTAAATGTTAGACTGTTAATACTTTTTAGGAATGAACTGTGCCTCATAAACCAATCTCTTTGAAAGGAATCCCTAGAAGAGCAAATCAATAAAATCAAAATTATGAAGATAACAGTTATCATTGTGAACTGACCTCCTATCAATTATATTGTGCTGTTGTGGGCCCTATTGCCCATGCTAATTGACCTTGAAATATGTTACTTGTTTTTTGAAGCTTCAGCTGCATAGCTTCTCATTGACAATGATGCGGTGATACAGGAAGCCAGGCTTTACCATTGCCTCTTGCCTTTTGACATGGACTTTGGTATGAAATAAAACCCTGTGTGGTGGTCCACAGCAGAGCTTGTAGGTGAGCACAGCTGGGCTGCAGTCTGCTGGTGGAACAAAAGGGTGTTTGCCCAGAGCATCCGACCTTAAGGGTGACTGCATCCGTGACTCTGATGGGGTAATGAAAGAAGTTTGCTAATTTGCAATCTATCTAGTGCTGACTGATAAAGGGATGTGTACAGTAGTCTCAGTCTTATCTCTTTCACCAGGTTTACAGTGTGACATCACTGAATTTAGAGAAGCAATTTCTGATTTACTTCAGAGCAAGGGCAGAATCAGGTGTGATTTTGCATCACAACCCTTATAGATAACCCAGCTCTCACTGGGAAGCATCTTGGGTATATTTAAGAGTACTTCAATGTATATAAACATATTTATAGCCTTTCCCCATTTTGTGAGGATATTGTGGATCTTTCTGGTTCCTCTCATTATAAAGTATTTCTAAGCTAAATCCAGGACAGATAAATCATGACTCCAGCTTCTTTCGAGTAAGGTAGCCTGCCTAAATCACTGCCACATTCTTCCCATAGCAGTCGTTTAAAATTAATAGCACATGCAGAGGAAAAACTAAACCCTTTGACGTCACTCCTGAAATGAGGAAACACAAACAGAGAAGGCTTCACCCCAGCGAGCTGCCAGCGCGGGCGCGGATTGGTCTGCGCTCCCGCGCCCGTGGTTTGACAGCACCTCCCAGCCCTGCTCGGCCTTCGGCTCGCTAACGGCAGCCAGACTGCAGCAAGCTCAGCTCTACCCAGCCCTGACACTGGCAGAAAAGTGCTCTCTCTTCCCGAGTCTTTTTGCTTCTTAAGGTGGTTTTATTGGCTGGGTTGGGGGACTTGGGAGGTTTTCTTTTCTTTTCTTTTCTTTTCTTTTCTTTTCTTTTCTTTTCTTTTCTTTTCTTTTCTTTTCTTTTCTTTTATTTTGTTTTTTTTTTTTTTATTTTCTTTTCTTTTTTTTCCTTTTTTTTTTTTTTTTTTTTTTTTTTTGCTGTTGTTACTTAATTCTACTCCTAATCCTGGATGCAGTTACTGGATTCTGCAGTACAAGTCTTCATGAACAAGCTGCACCGCTTAGAGATTTCACGGCATTCAAAGGTCACAGAACTGCCACTATGGTTAAATGTCTTGTTTAATGGTTGAGGTATGTACAGCAAATCTAAAAGAGGCAGCATGATTATTTTTGAAGGGGAACTAAAATTGTGAGGGGGAGAGGGAGATAATACTATTATTTAGTGGAAAAGATTTGTGCTGGTGATTGTTTCTACAGCAACTGGTTTTTGAATTTCCTCCCTTTTTCTCTTTATTCAAACTAGATGAAAATTTTAACTTGTGTTGATTTAACCATTTGATGGCAAAGGAAGAGTGCAGAAAGAATCTGTTATTGTAGTCCTTTCTGACGCCACTGAGGAAAGTGTGATTGCTTTTTCTATATGTTTTCCTACTGCTCTGTAGCAGGAGAGGAGACCTGGGACTCGGCTGGCTTAGATGAAGGGACAAGAAAGCAGAAACTCATTCTTATCCTGAGGGGACTGCGAGTTTGTCTGAGAGTTAGAGCAGAGAGAGAAAGAGTTGGAAATAAACAGATCAAGCAGAAAACAATATCAGCCTCATTTTTAGGAGTACATGTACCACATCATTTCTTTTTTTTACTACATGCTAAGATTGCTTTACTTGATTTGGGTTCAGAAGTTCAAAATGTAGAAGCAGCCTGCACCTTGACTTATAAGCAGATCCTCAGTGGGAAGGGAGGGAGCTGATTGTCTTATATCAACACCAGTTTTCAGATAGCTTTTGCTACTTAAACAGAGAAAAGTGGAAATTTGCTTGGAAGTTGAAGTGTAGCCTGAGGTCTGTTTGATAACATGTAGGTTCAATTCATATTCGAGCTAGTGATCTGCTTTGAATGAGTACTGCAGCATTACAGTGGACAGTGTGTGCTGCAGGAAATGAAAGCAACTGCCAGCATAAAACTAACATTGTTTTCAGGAGTGTGATTCTAAAATACAAGAGCAGAAGCCACTTGTCAGAGCTCATGTGCGTGTGTGTATGAGTGGTGTTAAAAATAATTTCAGCCAACACAGCCGATTTCTATTGTTAATTGGATTAATATACAGGTATGCTCAATGACCAGCAATCTTCGTATTTTCCCAATTTGTGAAATGAGACTTTATACAGCTCCATTTGAGGTGTTGCTGTAGATATAAACCCTCTGCAATTTGAAAATCTTTTAGTTTACCTTTAAAAATTAAACCTGAAAAAACAATTCATATAACAAGGAACAGAACATGAGCACACCCACCTCATGCAATGCACCTCAAAGGGTTACAAAAATTAACTACACCAGGCTGAAGCATGCTAGCTTAAGGACTGCAAAAATATTAGCTCTGAAATGCAGAGGATGTGATATGTGCTGTGAATGGACAATTGCTATTCTGCAGTGCCTAGTGGGAAAACAAGGACTTTGTGTATTGCAAATGCATAACTGCAGCTCCTCCATTTCCTTTGCTGTATCTTCACTTATGACTGCAGAAACAAAGAGGCTTGTCACAGATAAACCCTGTAGTGCCCTGTCTCTTTTGAGATACTTGAGGTTGGTTTTTTTCATATCATCCAACAACCCAAAATCCAGCTTTATTAGTTGAACTGTTATTCTGTAATCTCCACGGCATTCTGTCCTCCCCAGCCCTCCTCAAAGTCTTACTATGTGAACTGCCAGCTGTTTTCAAAAACTAAAGTACTGCTCCTCTAGCCCCAAGTTTAGAAAGGTTAATATAGTATTTGTTAGATGATTAATTAGTAAGTTTGACGAAGGGGAAGCCTCAGTCTGTAGGGACTGTAGCCTGTTCTCTAAGGAACAATCCTCTAACTACATGAAGATATCCAAGTTTCCAAAAGACAATCTGTAAGACATTTGTTTATAATAATTTCCTAGAATTAAATTATTTGCTTCTTTTGATAAAGGTTTTTTAGAGACACTTAGTTTTTAACCTCTGTAATCTACATTTTGCTGCATCTGTGTTTCATAACAACTACTACTGATGATACTAGTAGTAAATATGCTAAGGGGACTTCAGCTGAGGAAATGACATTTTTTCTACTTCAGTAAGAAAAATTTTTCTGCAATGATTTCTCTGAACATTCTCAATTCAGCATCAAGAACAAAATACAATTTAAGGCTGGCCTCTCTGCAGTGGATGAAATGCTTACTGTCATTTGCAGTCACTTTGACTCAAAAAAAAAAGTCTGTATTGCAGAAGTTTCCTGTGATATGAATGGCT
Source organism: Nyctibius grandis (assembly GCF_013368605.1). Classification (NCBI taxonomy): domain Eukaryota; kingdom Metazoa; phylum Chordata; class Aves; order Nyctibiiformes; family Nyctibiidae; genus Nyctibius; species Nyctibius grandis. Next base: position 65,623,950 of record NC_090658.1, on the reverse strand, counting down.
GCTCATTCTGAGTTTATTTCCATAGGGTGGACAAGAGTTGTCACCAGTGAAGTTCTAGTGATCCCAGCAGAGTAAAGCATACTCTGCTGAGTCTGATCCAATGTATCGCAGATCACTTTTTTAAATTATGACATGTTTAGTTCTGTAAACTAGTATATAAATATACCATTATAACAGCAGCTGTTTCCGCCCATTCCTCCTGTTCCTGTGCTTGTCCCTTCTGAAATCCAGCCCTCTGCTTGCCCTTACCAGACCTCTAGGTAGGTCATTGAAGCAGGCTGATTTTCCAGTGTCTTCATTGCAATTATCAAGTATAACTGAGACATTCAATCATACATAATTCCTTTTCAGTCACCCCATGGCTCTTCTACCAAAAGTTAAAGCATATTTTAATGAGAAACAGTCTGAAAACTGATATTTTATGACGTATATATGGTTTTCTTGTAATTTTTCAGTCTCATAGGAAAAAAACTTCTCTTGTACTGGTAATTTCCTTTATAGGAGCTGTATGAAGCAGAAATGCAGCTACTGACCAAGCCATTACTGTCAATAGACTAAAAGCTGACACCTCTTTATTTAATCATAAGAAATGTTTAAGACCTAATCTGTCCTGTAATCAAGCTAGATATATGGCCAAAAGCTCTTGATGCAGTTGGGCTAACAGAAAAACAAGTCATTTGGGCCAGCCAGGAAGACATCCCATGTAAACGAGCATTCTTAGCAACTTGCTATTGTTCATCTTTTCTCCATTTTCATGCTTGAAATTATTACAGCGCTCCATGTGTTTGTCACAGGGTGAAAGTGAAAGGGACAGCTGGGGTCCTACCAGCTGCCAGAACAAAATTAATAGTTTTGTAATGAAATGATGGCTCAGTATTCCTCCTCCCACCTCCCTATTGGGTGGAAGATGGGACTCTCTGTGTTGGAACTATAGCATTCGTTTTTCTTGTTCCCCAGCCAGAAAGCAGGTTTACCTTGCAGGGACATCAGTTTTCACACTTTCAGTGAAATGTTGGCTTTATATCTAGTGTGAAAATTGCACTTTTCAGTCACAACCTTCAGGATGTGGAAGCGATGTTATTTAGAGTTTATACCATGGGGGCACTGGGACACAGACATGCAGCCTAAGTGTCCAAAAGCAGTTCAGAAGTTCTGATGCTTTTTCTTTCTCTGGCCAGCACGAGGTGCATCAATTTAGGCAGCTAAAGATGAACAACAGTAGCTGAAAAGCTGAGCTCCAAAGCTGGGCACCACATACACAGTCAGATGAGGGCGGCTGGTAACGATGTTCTGTGGTTTCACAGTAAATGAGTGGAAATCAAATAATGTGTCTTCTGATAGTAGCAGGAATTTGTCAGGTCTGAAATACTGCCTTTGTGTAAATACTAGAGAGATAGCATGTATTTGTTGTATTTAAGAGAATTTCTTTAATTAATTTATAGAAATTTAAAATGCAAAGTCAACTTCTGAAAGATTTTTCAGCAAAAAGAATTCTTCCGTATCTTCCTGAAAATTGTTTAGAGTTGTTTTTAATTTTATTTTTACTATTATTCTTACCACAGTACCATTCCAAGAAAATTGCATTAGAAAGCAATATTTGAACCTCTGAACTTATCATTTCTGTTTTCCTGTAACAGACTGTGGGGTTCAGGAGATATATTGCTATGGTTCACAGTGCTCAGATCTGGGCTAGTGATAGCTATCTGTTTTAAAGCGTCCAGTTTTTAAGTAGAAAATTAACAAATCAGAGCCAGATCAGACAGAAGAGAGAGCAGTTTCAGAAGACAGACTTCCTTGGCAAAACTGTAAGTGAAAAGTTTGGGGCAGAGACAATTCTCAAAAAAACAACAGTCAAATGATTTAAGCATTTCTTTTGCACACATTTAATAGTGTGATGTCTGTAGTCCATTGATGCTGTACTTTTGATATACATTTTTCACTTGTTTTGTTCTTAGAAAGTGAAAAATCTATAGCTATCATTTTATTATGTAAACAGTGTTGAACTATAGAAATTAAACTAATGAAAGGGCCCTATTGAGTTTGATTTTTCTTGTTCCACTCTTCCTCCCAGTGGGAGGAATTATGGTGGTATGTGATATGCTTTTGCTAGCTTACTATCCAGCCAAATAAGACATCCAGGTTGCCTGGGTGGATAAACATAGCTGATGATCTCTCTCTCTTAATAGGTGGGGATGAGCAGTTAGGATTCTCCCAGTCACAGACAGAGACAAATTTGTTATAGTTTAGCTAAAGAAGAATTGCATGCAGACACAAACAGCAAGATTTATTTCTCTTTGAGTAGATTATTTTAAAAATAAGAAACAAATATTTAGAAGAAGATAGTTGCAGAGGTATTTTTTTTCTGTAGCTGGTAGGTTTATACTAGTTACCCACAAAAATTTCTGGTATGAGAAAACTCACCAACTAATATCTCACTATGGTCTGTGTTAATGCCGGCAGTGTAAGGTTTTTAAAAGTAGAGCACAGAATCTCCTGTCAGACTGAGTTTAGCTAATTGTCACAGAGACATAAAAACACATTTGTGGGGCAACTGCTGTCAGGACATGGTTGTTTGCAGCAGAGTCTGTGATACTAACCCATCTGTATGTAAGAAAGATGTTTTGGAAAGGACGATCATCACCTTTCCAAGAATAAAGTGGGAGGTAGACATGTTTTGACTGAATATGCAGCAGCTCGGAGATGGCTCAGAGAAATATGCATCTGTAAAAGTGAAATTAAGAAACTTCAGCTAGAGATCTCCTGGAGGATCATACTGAGTTACTGTGTAATCACTTCTGCTCCCTTTGGAAATTGCCCTTTATTCCTTCTGAAAGAAAAGAATCTGTACTCTCATGTTCTTCCTGCCTTTCTTTTCCCCTACCCAACCTTTTTCACATAGCACACAGTGCATATGAAGACTGGCTGAGCTCTGGGGCTTGTCCTAATATGGGGTGGCAGAGCTACCATTAGTGTGCAAGGACTTACCCCTTGATGATGGGATCATCAGAGATGACGATTCCCAGGTGGTTGCTGTTTAGAAACAAATAGGACATATTGACATGAAATGCCTTAGTACTTTCCCAAGAATTCAGCTGTGCGTATGATGATCCTCGTATAGAACAAGAACTGGGGCCTCTGCTTAGACTGCCCCAGAGGACTGCACCTGCTTAATATTGCTGTAGAGAAGCACCAGTTTCCATAAGAAACTAAGGGTGTAACAGTGCTGTGAGCTTCACTCATGTATGCAGCTGCCAGAAACACGTGACATTTGGTTTTGCCTTTCCCTCAACTTACCACTTATACTTGGCTTTAAACCTCTGAGAAGGTTAGATAGAATGAGGACTTGCTGTGGGCCAGACTGCTGGGAAGCAGAAGACCTCACATAGATATCCAGAGAGAGATGAAAGCAAACACACAAGGTCTTCATGGAGAAAGCACACTTCTGGCTTTGTGTTAACTGATAACTGTGTTGAAACAGGCTACTGTCCCTTTCTCTTTCAAATGTTGGGATATGACTTGGGTCTATATTACTTATTCATAGGCATTTCTGTTTCACACACTGCTGTAATATCTGAGTGTCTATTAATAACAATGTCCAAGTGGCATCAGAACAGCCATCATAAATTTAATTAGGCAGTGTATCTCCAGTTTAATCAATATGGTCATTAGAAGACTGTAAGACAGCCACAAAAACAATAATTAGTCCTGATTAATAAAGGAGATCTTGCACACATCAGCAAAGGAGAGGAGGGAGTTTTGCCTGTTCAAGGCTTGGGAGGACAGTGAGTTGCTTTCTGCTTTAGCAGATCTGAGGGCGCTGTTATTAAAAAACCCTCTTGAAAATGCCCTTGCAATACTAAATAAAGTGGAAAATAATGTACTGTAGAGAGAGGACTACTACACTGAAAGTATATTTTCCAAATTCTACAATTCTGTTATTAAAATCCTTCATTTTCTTGAATAAACTATAAGTGCCAGCTAGAAAGATAAAACTGGAATGTATTTCTTCAAGCAAATTCCTCAGGTGCACAGTTGCTTTGTTTTTGTAGGACTGCTTTAAAAAGCAGAACGACTGAAAGATAAAAAGAAGACTCAAATTGGATCAGTGTGTGAGTGTGTAAAATGGCATGGTTCCACAGAGATTAATAGGACTCCATCAATTTATATCTGTGAAAGATCAGACCCACTGAGCTTTCAGGTCTTATAAGCGCTCCTTCTCTTCACCAATTAGACCAAATTTTAGGCTCATTAGCCTTTTGCCATACCTGTTTCATAGCAGTTATCCACAACTTCCTCAGCATTGTGGTACCAGCGGACTGCTTTTGATGGCTCCACAGAAGCTGCAATGCATTCTTTCCCTTCCATCACCCTCTAAACCTCCCTTCTCTCCTTCCCTTTCTCACAGAAAAAAAAAGAAAGTTTCCCAGATTTTATTTGAAGTCACAACCTCACAGTTAATTTTTAGTTTATGTGCTAGCATCTGCAAAAGCATCTCGCTTGTTTTTAGTATAGACCATGATCTGCTTCAATGACACAGCTATGTAAGTAACAATTTTAAAAGCTGACGAATAATAGGGCAACAGTAATTTTGTTTAGGGACCAGCATGTACTGCACTGTATCACAGCATATTTTTCATGCAGTAAGGCTGTATCATCCTGTCTCTTTGACCCATGAAACTATATCTATAATAATAATATCCACTACCAGAATATAACCTCCATAATAGTATGGTAAAAAAAACCCAGTGCAACATGAGGATGTTGAATGAAGTTCGTGCTATATATCATCATCAAAGCTGACAGAATTGGTCAAGTTTTCAAAAAAGCTCGAATTCACTTTAGTTTCTAAATGAAATGGCCACATCTGAAAAATTGCTGTGCACGAGATCTTGCCTGGGAAATGCTTTCCCATTCTACCTCAGACAGAAGTAGCCAACAGCCTGTGGTTAGTGCTCTCGAGAGGGTATGGGAGAAAAACATTCAAAGTCCCTCTCTGCTTGTGTTGGCTTTCCTAGGGTGGATTACCACTGCAGTGTCCCCCAAGGGTTGAACCCTGTGTTCGTGGGGCCTGGCAGAGGGAGTCCACAGCCCACTGCCCCACACTGAGCCCGGTGTGAAACCAGAGCTTCTCCACGGCTGAAGTGGCACATGAAGGTCGTTTCAGGCAGATCTCCACCTGCAGCTCCAGGAGTTCTGTCCTGAACCCAAGAAACCTGTCTGCTGGGTGTTTTCTCCAAATGAGCACCTCCTCCTGAACAGCTTATGTTCCAAGAAATTGTTGATTTTAAGAGGAAAGATCAGATATATTTTGAGGGAAAAAAAAATCTCACCACTACTACAGAATTCCCACCTTGCTTGTGAGACTGAGGGGCACAGAGATTTTTCTTGCTTTGGGTGCCTGCTAGTGGGCAGAGGTGACTGAAAATCTGGTTCCAATCCAGCAACCAATCTGAAAAGTCTGCTTAGATCTTTTTATTTTATAGCACCTGAACTGGAAGCTCAAAGGTCACTGAAGCCTTGAATTTCCAAATCTTTCAGCAATCTTCTTCTCACCCTCCTTCCAATAGATCTAGTAGTACTTTTTTTTCTTTATTTTGAAAATAGGTGAAAAAAATAACAGCACTCTATGCTTTATTTATGTGATAACTATACAGTACTGCAGAGATTATTTCTTCGTGTTAAGATTTCCTTGTAGTGGTTACAGTTTTTCATCTGTGAAACACACTTGCTTTAAAAAGAGGCTTGCACATGCATCACAGATATATTATTCTTCTTCTCATCCTTCCTCCAAATTTGGCCATTTAGGGCTTCTCTAGCAGAGTAAAGGAGTGTGGGATTCTGTTTGTTTTTTTATTTTTTGCTTAAACACTATAACAAACATTATTTTAACTCCAATAATATAAGACAGGGAGGATTATAATGTTTAAACATGTCAGCTGGTCAGAAAGCCTCTTGAGGTGAAGCCTTACGTTCATCTGGACCATCTAATATGTGACTGCAGCTTGGTCCCACTACATTACAATTTTTAAATTGGTATTCATAGTTTAGTTTAAAAACCCACAAAGCATCACTTGACTAATCCTTTTTTAACTTTTAATCATGTTTACTACTAAAGTGAACAAGCCTGAGCTGACTTCTGTTGTTTTCTAAGTATCAGTAAAAACTATTTCATATTACATAAAAGAATAAAGCAAAAAACATTTAATGTCAATCTGTTTGGCATTGCACCTTTTTATGATAGCTGATGAAAATTAGTTTGCAAATAAACACACCATTCTCTAAAAAAGTCTCAAAAGGTCCAGATGTTTTAAACATAGAAAACAATTAGCAGAGAGGTCTCAGTGCTATGTAGCCACCCTTTAATTATCATCTGGTGACTGTACTTTGACAGTTGACCTTCTTCAGCTCTGATTTTAGGAGAACTTCAAAAGCCTCTGAGCTACTTTCTCAATTTCTAGAGACATTTTTTGAAATATTATATTAAAGAGGTATTTCTCCTTTTTGACTCTCTGTTACTCTCATTTTCTCCTGAGAACACTTGCCTAAAAATTACCTCTTCACCGCACTGATTTATAGGTTCTGGCACAGGAACTAATGCTGTTTCTCCTAGTAGCAGACAGAAAATTAGTCACAATCTGATGTTAACAACTTCTTCATTACCTAAACTGTTTTACACTTTATTAAGTTCAACACAAGCAAATCTAATGCCTTTGATCAAACCAGGGAGTTCTTGTCCATGTTGCAAATATACGAGACAATAATTAATTTATAAAGTCACTATTGTAAGTCAGCCTCTGTGGCAAACTGGGATCTGAATTGTGATACTACTGAATTCTGCAGAGAAGTACCACTTGAGTGCAGCAAAGAGAAAAAATTGTTTTAGCTAATTTACATTAAAAAGTCACATATGAATAACACTGTCAACACAGTTGCTCTTGTGGCTCCTGTTGGGAGATGAGATTCAACATCTACCCTCACGTTGGACACACTACAGATTTGTCTGTGCTGGCAACAAATAATCTGCAAAAGAGAGGCATAGGGTGGTTCTGAGGTATAGGATATCTGTAGATTTCACGGACAAGGAGATCAGGAAAGCTTTTAATGAAGAGTCAGTCCACTGCTAGATGCTTCTACCAAAATCACCAGTGGTGGTGTAGTTTTCAGCTGGTCCCTTAAATTGCCCTCACTGCATTTCAGAGTCAAGTACCTGCTGAGCACACAGGTGGTTTACGAATTAATATTCCTCTGCATCTTGCCCATGAACCTCAGGCCGTGTTCCTCCAGTCCCTCTGGGCTGGAAGAAGAAGTCATTGGAAAGTTAGTCATGTAAAAGGGAATGGCCTTGGTCTGAGCCCAGGTAGATATGAAATTGAGTCAGCCTAAGTTGTGATATTATCATGGATGGTATAAGAAAGGATAAGACATTTTTCATGCTTCATGCATGCAATGGCATTCACTGTTCTAGAAGAGCTTAGTATAAAAGGATACATTCATGAAAACTATAATCTAGAAAGAGAATGTTTCTGATCACATTGATGAATAAAGAAAAAGTCTGGGTTTTTTTAAGAGAAGCTTTACAATTATTATTTTTACAAATAGAGGCAAGGAAACAAAGTTCTAGTTTTATTTGGTCACTGCAACACTTTTCCTTTAAATGGAGATTCTTTCAAGGACCAAACTCAGATTTTGCAAAATTATCCGCTTCTTTAAAATGTTTTAGGGAGCTCATTTTGAAACCTGTGACTTGCTGGAGCACCTAATGCTCCCATTGGCTTTGTTGTATTTGCGAGATCCTCAGAGTTTTTTAAAATCAAAATGTCAAATATGTCACAACAGCCATGCTGTGGTAGAGTTCAACAAAGTGATAGGCCAGAGTTTTCAAAACTTGGACGTTGTAGTACTAGAAATAGCCAAATGGTTACTGATTATATTTTTATTTTAATATTAATTTCTCTTTAAAATAACATTAATGCTATTTGCACTTTGCTAGGAGAGGCAGAGTTATCTTCAGCTAACCCTCTAACCTGGAGAAGAACTGGAGGATGCATGCTGGGGCAAACATTTTACATCCACCACTGTTCAGAAATATAAAATAATTTTCTCTAACTCCTAAGCATATGTGTTTTCTTTTTCTGTAAACTCTTGAGCTTTTGCTTAATGCAATATTTCCTCTTCTGTCCATGTTTTGTATTACATTCGCAGCAGCTGCTTGCTATGTCTAAAACCTTCCCATTTTTTTCTTTTCTCTTTTTTTTGAAATTCTCCTTTTTACTTTAGAGTGTAGAAAACCAAAGACCAGAAAATTGACTTATCTTAGTACTGCATTTAGGGATAAAGATTTTTATATCTAACTAATTTTTAAAAATTGAAATACCAAAGGAAAGAGAATCTTGTGTCTTCTGGACATTGTGGACCATTACAACTACACTGTTCTTCTGAAATCCTAGCAGATCCTTGCAGAAAGTCAATGCATCGTCTTAAGGCAGATTGTAGGCAGGCATAAGGGGAAGGTATATGCTCAGCTACCATGAAACATAAGAAACATTTCTTATTATGATTGGTAACAGAGTGAAAGGGAGAAAGGCAAGCAGAGATGGTCTCAGAGACTTTGGATCCCAAATAGGAACATGATATCATGTTCAGACTCGTACCAAATGAAATGCTAACCTAGGAAAAATTGTATTGAGCCAAGAGATTATTTAAGGCTTTTGCTCTATGTTGCAAAGTGTGTTGCAGTACCAGCAGAGTATGAAAATGTTGTATGTAACACATTCATCGGATCAGTGAGACTCATTTAAGACATCTCTGTTCCCCACAGATAGAAACTCAGGAAGCACAAATGTATTAAAGGCTACTTTTCGGAAATGGCTTCTCTATCTCTGCATAAGTATCTTTTAAGAGTTGGAGATTCAAGCTTTTGTCATTCCAGATTTTCTAACTCAGAAAATTATTTTTTATTAACTCAGAAATTATTTAGTGTTTAAATATAATATTTAGGTCTTCTATTCTCATGTATGGGTCTGGTTATTTAACTGCAGAACAACCAAACATTCATATAAGCAGTTTATGTTGACAGAGTCTGCTACTATGGAAATTTGCCATTTCATAAAATCAATAATTTGTTACGGAAAACTGCTCTGTATCCTAGGGGTTTGGAGTTCTTCCTAAACTGAGGGTAGAATGACTTCAAGCATCGATTTGATTTTTTTTTAAACAATAAAAATTAAGGGTTCAGCTCACCTACCGTATGCATGCTGAGTGCAAACTGTACCCGCCTCCGGCTGAACCCAAAACACAGACTCCTTTCAGCGGGCAGGGTGGAAACCTTACATACCCTGGAGCTATGTTCCCTATAGGCACCCCCACAGCAGAGACTGCTAAATTGTCAGATCCCATAGCTCTGCTAACAGTGCACCTTTCCAGAGCGTCACTGGCCGCATCCAAGGCTGCGTGGTTCCAGCCAGAATCTCCCTCTGAGAATTTGTCATCTCTGACCCAAAAGCCTTGGCTCTGCTTCGCATTGTGTGGGCAGGGTGTGGGCTGATAGTGAGTGAAAGGGTGGAGGAGGAAGAAACAGGAAAGGGTGGATACAGAGAACGATGGGGAAAAATGGCACTGTATCTTGCTATCTTAAACATCTGTAACAATGCACCTTCCACCACCCAATACTGAGTATAAAATTGCTGATATTAACTCTATTTCACCACTATTTCTCCTTGTTTCCATCAAATCTTGATCTTTTGGCCTCCGCTATTTCTACACTGGCTGCCCATAGAAATATTTAATCTGTTCTACATCATGGTTCTCGGCGGCTCGGGTCCAGCTTTACACAGACTTCTTTACAATGGTTGACCACACAATTCAGGTAATGCGAAGCCCGTTTCCACCATCAGGATAAAGATTGTTTGTATAGGAGACATCTCTGTGAAATTTCAAAATGAGCTGCTAAGAAACAGGATTATCGTATTTCTCAACACTTCCCTTTCCAAGTGCAAGATATATTCCTTCCATTTTTTCAAAGAAATCATCACGTGTTTAGAAGAGAATAATTGAGACAACAAATCATATATAACAGATGCTATAGTCCTAGTTTATGCAGTACTGGAAAGTATTCACCCTTGAGGATGAGGGATAAAATAGAAAAAAATGAGAAGAGTGTTGGAAACTTAAAGATCTGACTTTTAGAAACAGGAAACAATGAGGATCATTATTTATTTACTCCAGAACATTTATTAACCTCACTCGTTCACCCTGTGACATCTCATTACATGTGAATATCTAGACCATTCACACATTTTTAGAGAATTTATTATGGCAATTTTACTTAGTATGTGAAAGAAAAATCATGATGGCAGTACCTGCAAATAATGTGTTCCACAAAAACAATAATATGGCCATGCATACGGAGAATGGTGATTTTAAATGAACGTTTTAGATCTCTAACAATGTATTTAATCATGTGAATAGTTTTACATAGAGAAGCGTTTGAATGCTGATCAAATTCCAATGTCTCTACAGGTCTTGACAATACCAGTTCAGAGTACCAGCAACTGATTAGTCAATTATTACAACATTTTTAGAAATTCTATAAAATATTTATTCAATGGTTGTTTTGGAAAACTGACAGAATATATCTGTGGATTTGAAATATTTGTATATCCTTCTAAAATTTATAACAGTATAAAAAATTTTGGTTATGAATTTTTTGTGAGTTATTAAATACAGATGTGGAAAAAAAATAGAATCTAACAAAAACTCATGAGATGAAAGAACAGATCTATGACTGGATGTTTAACCTGTCAAGGGGTCCTGAAAAATTGCACAGTACAGAAAACTTAGTAGATATAAACAAAACTCCCTTCTTATACATGCAAGGAGAGGTCTGCTCGGCTTTGTGGTAATCTTCCACGTGCGGAAGAGGGTTGTATATGTTACATATAGAAAGTAGTATTGTTTCCAGGTTTTGTATTCAGTGTATATCTGAGTCTGATAACAAAAAAAATCCTGCTCTCCTGTTTTATCAACCTGGCCTTGCTGGTTTATGTGTTTTACATAAGTTCTATGTTAATATTCTGGTAATTAATCTCTACTGCATTTTATTCTGAAGAGCCAAAGCATCTAACAGTTCAAGTCTTTCTGGGAACTGCCTCATTCTTAATGTCTTCCTTTGCTAGCTTTTCGTCTGATATAACACTGCAGTTATGTAGCATTCATCATACCTCCCAACAACCATTTGTTCATAAATAAATGAGTTTGGCAAAATTATCTCATCTTGTCACTAGCACATCAGCAGTTCAGGCTACACCTCTGTCTAGATTCCAGCTTCTTAATCATTCTGAAGATATCAGTACAAATTTAAAATAAATTTGCCTACAGGCACCTGAAATTGTTGTAACTAATGAAATAAGTTCTAGAAACTGCAGCGGTTGCTTTGCAATTGTCACTTAGCTCTCACTTCAAAATACATAGATTCCTCTCTCACTGTTGCTGTAGTCTTTTTGTGCTTGTGCTAAATCCTCTCATGGCATCTTTCCCTTTAAGTGATTGCCCTTTGCATCTTCTTGGCACCAAGTTATTTTCAGCGAGCTGCACTCACAGTGCTGGCAGCCGTCCAGGGAAGCTGCTCTGCCTCAGTGGCATTTGGTACATGGGAATTCCAGAGTAAGGAATGGGCAAAGGTTACCCCATGTTTTACATCACTCTCAGAAACATCAAACTAGACTATTAGTGTTTGACAACAAACAATTCATGGGGCCCCTAGGCTTTGCAGTCTGTCCCATTCTTTATTTTCCCTGTTCTTGTACCTCCACTCACACCAGCCACACTGAAATATTACCTGTGCATCATTCTTGTAATATCACCCTGTGATGTAGGAAGTCTTGAAAAAATACGCAGTTTGACACGGAATAGTTTAAATGCTAGGAAATGGTTTAACTGCTAGGAAACAAACCAAATGCTCAATAAGATTCCTATATTTGTATTCTCAGACTTTTCCAGGCCTTTGCTGTTTTAATATCTTAAGAGGCTGATTTCAGCCTGGAAGTTACTCTCACTGTCTGTTCCAAAAGCAGACAAGCAGGAGCTTTTTTTTTGCACAGCAAAATTTGCCGTTCTTCATAAACAGAAATATCCTATCATGAAGCAACAAATAGACAGAATAAATATACATATTTATCTGTTGCTAAAAAAAAATGAGGAAGGTAACTCAGTTTCCACAATTTCATTTTTATACTGAAGTTCTAATTGTACTTCTGCCTGCTGGGGACCTGTTTAGCTATGTCTTCCACAGAGTTCTGAAGGCTATTTTTTGTGAATCTAATGCGCTTCCTGATTTGCCTGCCTTCAGGCCACTACTTGATGAGAAGTCTGCCTGGCTGTGCCTCACGGTGTTGGTAACAAGTCACCAAGCACGCCAAGTGATGCCATTGGTGGCCTTTGTTAGCCCTTGCTGGCTGTCCCTGAGGACTGTTCTGCCCATGATGTGGGTCATTGAGGTCATCTGCTATACCGGGGTACATCACTGTTCTTTATTAGCAGTGTCTACCTAATATTATTCAGAGGGGTTTTTTTTCCTGATGGGGCAGGTCCTATACTAGTGAGTTAACATGGTCAGTTGAGCAACATTGTTTGCTGAGTAACCTCAGAGGTTAATGTTCACTAAAATGAGGATGGAGAAAGGAAACAATAAATCAAATGTCCTGGGTGAATACAGAAAAACTGAATTGGTGCCATTAAGTCAGACTGTACTGGTGATTCACCTTAGTACAAACTCAGTAGACTCTGACTCGTACTTGATCCTTCGATATTGATCCTTATTATTAACATGTAGAAAATCACAGACCACAATCTCGATTTTCTCTGTTTTAAATGAGGAAAAAAAATACACTCCTTTCATTTCTCAACAATACCTGGAAAGGAGTTTGTTCCCTAAAATATCAGGTTTTCTAAAAATTGTATGAAACTATCTGTAAGAAGTAAAGACTTAGAGCGAGTACGTTAATATACAAATAGTGTGATTTAAAATATATATATATTCAAGTAAATACTATGATTAGCTAGGCTAGCCTTCCAGACCTACTTAGAGATCTTCTTACTAAATCTTTATAAACGGAATTTTTACTTACAGCAGCAAGATAATTTAGAATGCAAGTGGGAATTTTTACATGAATGAACTGAGCAGAACTCCTGTAAAAACGAGTATCGCTAGAGATAGGTTCAATAATACAAGAAAAAAATCACTGATCCGTTACATCCTTTTCTGGTACAACATGTAGGAAGCCTAAAGTGCTGATTTTCAAGTACAGAGTAACAACAGCTTATGAAATTAGATGTATCCATAATACCTTCTTACTTTTGATTTTCTACATGCATCATAATCATGTCAAATTAGCATTTCCCATAGCTATTCAGGAACACTGTTTCTCTTAATTCAAATAGAAATGTCAGATGGCCACATGGCAGTTATCAGCAGCTTGCTACAAGACTGGTCCACAGGAGCCATCTATTTCGAAGCCACAATGCTTCCCTGTAGTATCTGGGTTCTGCAGAAAGCGTTTTTGTATTGTTCCATTTGCTTCATTATCTTTAAAGTGAGGAAGTTCATCTTACTGTGAACAAACTTCTTTTTTTAATATAGTGTTCTCTTGGTGAAGTATGGACCTGAGAACTAGCAGAAGAGTGTATAAATTCCAAGTTATTATCATCTGAAGACATAATTGCTACTGGAAATGAGTGAGAAGGAAGCTGTAATACATTTGTGATGTTTGCAAAAGTTAAGAATAGTATTTCCACATATGAAAGTAGGAATTGGTGTTCCACAGGATCAGGAAGAAATTTTCCATCACAAGCACCAACATGTATGGCATCAAGACATAAACAGGTGTTTTATATCTTTATGTGAGTAAGTCAAAATTACCTATTCCTGGCAATCAGATATCTGATCTGGTGTTTTTCTCATCTGGTATGGCTTCTCTTAATGCAAAGTTATTTCTCTACTGGACAGCTTAATTCTGACATATAGAACTATTTGTCAGATAAACTGATTCTACTCCTATATTCATCAGTAAAAATCAAACAACAGAAATAATCTGATCAACGCTTTTGTGGACCAGTGAACCTTCCTATTGTGACAAAACATGTTTTCCTTTTTTTACACCACATTTTGTCAAAGATGATATCTAAATTTTTCATGATATCATAACAAAGTCTAGCTTTCCTTTAAAATACAAAACTAAAGACAGACCTGCATGAAAGACAAGGGAATATTTGTTTTCATTAAACATTTTTTCCTATGTTTTTACTCTCTATGCCTTTACTTACATTACAGTTTCCCTCTGCCGTCTCCATTGTGCTAGCTGCTGTGTAAACAAGGCGCCACACAAACAGAGAAAGACACCAGTTTGGACATTTAATTTGAAACAACAGTCAAGTGTAGCAAATGAAAGAGGAGAAGCAATGTAAGCATACAAAAAAAGATTAGATATTTGCATTGGTTAACTGTTGCATAAGTTGATGTCTCAATTTTTGTACATTAAAATGAGCTAATGAAGTCCGTAACTTTCAGATGTCACATCTTTATCAGTGATTTAGATGTTATCTTTTATATTTACTTCATATCAAAAATATAACTGAAATTATTGGTCTTTTGAGGAATTCAAACTGTACCTTCATTAGAAGTTACTCTTTTTGGTGCATGCTTGCTGAGCTAGATTAAGTTGTGAGCCTACCTTTGAATCAGTCTTGGATTTGATTTAGGCCTTCTTAATTCATGATCCTTAATGACAACTTCTACTGAGATCATTAGAGGTTAATAGTTTACTAACAATCCATGCTATGAAGCCACATCTGGAGCACTGCATCCAGTTCTGAGCTCCCCAGTATGAGAAAGACATGGAGGTACTGGAGTGAGTCCAGTGAAGCACCACAAAGACAAATAAGGACTTGGAGGATCTGTCACGCAAGGAGAGGCTGAGAAAGCTAGGGCTGTTCAGCCTGGAGCAGATAAGGCTTGGCGAAGATCTTATCATGGTGTATGAATAGCTGATGGAGGGTGTTAGGAAGACAGAGCCAGACTATGGACCAGGTGATCTCCAGAGGTTCCTTCCAACCTCAGCCATCCTGTGACCCTGAGCAGTAGACGACACACATAAGATCAGTAGAGTGCCAAGCCCCGCAGATGTGATAGGACTACCAGCAGGCACCAGCTGTAAATGTAAGTGCCAATAATTTCATTTAGGAAGAGGACAGAAGGAACATCCCTCCATTAACAAGTTTTCTGTAACAGGGAGGGCCAAGCTGACAAATAATTTCAAGGAAATATAGAAATTAATCTCTTTAGTTCTTTAGCAAAACAATGCAGGTAATTTAAACTTTTTTTTCATTATGTTTCAGAATATTTTGAGGATATTCTGTGGTATGGCTGTTGCTGTTTTTATTAGTCGGATCAAATTCTGTTTCAGTGCATCTTATCCATTAATTCACATTCAGTAAGGTACCCTTTTGCTAGTGGGCATTCTAGGTTGTCTGTGCTTTGATATTTTTCTGGCATATCCATTAGTATGCTATTAGAGTTCAAAAGGAACACAATAATAAATGTTTCAAATCTAACATATGCTTTCATTCAGTATTTATGCTTTTAAAAGATGAATAGGAGCTCCATTTCTTATGATGTTCCAAGTAATTTCTATTACAGGTAATTTCAAGGCCTGATTTTGTTTATGTGTATGTATGCGTGTGCACATGCCCAGGCATTACTTCTACCTCTTCCAAAGATGACGAAATCCACAGGGAAGCCATATTGTAATTTGCACATCATTTACCTTTACAACTTCTAATTTTTTCAAGCATGTCTGCTGCCTGTGTTTGCTAGATTTATTCACAAGGGAGAATATTTCTGAACCCATTGATTAATAGCTTGTATTAGAGAGACAGGGTTATATAAAAGAGAGAGAAGAAGCATCAGCTGCATGTGCTCTGCTCTAATACCCTACTGCTGCAATTTTTTTATAACTAATAATGAATCATAACTTATAATTCAGAGATTTACACCCCTGAAAACTTCTAGGAATCTTAACCAATACAAATTGATATTTACTACAAGTAAGGCGGAAAGCCTAATTAATTCTCAGTTCAGGAACAACCTTGGAAAATCCCATAAGTTGTCTCCATCAACAGATAAAATAGAAAGCCTACTTTTGTGTGGCAGCCCTGCTTAAAAGTCTACATTTGAAGATGAGAAGCAACATGTCATTCTGTGAAACTGATCTTACACAACACATTCCAGGTCTCTTGTTACAGTTATCTTTAATTAATATTTTAATTAAAGTGTATCAAATTAATGTAATGAGCTCTGTAATAAATCTCCTGTGGACTACAGCAGAGCCAGAATATCACAATAAGCACGAGGAACTAGCACAACAATAGGAACCAAAACTCCACAGAACTTATTAAGTGTCCTGACATGTTCCAGTCTGCCCTGTTTGATTAATACAATCGCCCATGTGATTTATCTTGATCAAGAAAGGGCAAGGAATATTTCAACAGGATTATTTTACACTCGGATAATGTGGAGCTCTACATCTATTATCTCTATGTATCTGAGTGGGATTGTGCTGTTCTCAAGTAAAAATTATTTTTCTATTTAGACACTTTCTTTTTCCTAAGCTGATTGCTATACTGTGCTTATTCCCATTGTCAGGAACTTCTTCATTTGACTTCAGTGTGACTAGTCAGCCAAGAAACTTCTTACCAGCATAAGAAATTGAGAATCTGGATGCAGAACTACAAATAGGTCTGTGGAAATTGTCAAAATGTGGCATTCTGATACTTCCGTGTTGTGGCATAGTCATTTTTGGTAGCTATACAATAAAAATAGACCCACATGAAACATGTGCAGGAAATCACACATCTAGGTGATGAACTGACTGCTTAACTTACTTCTTAAACTTCATTACAAGATACAGATTAGTTGCATTTGCCAATTCTTGGCCACCTGCTGGCAATAATTATCTTGGGTTTGGTTTTGAACTTAAGGAGTATTTTTTGTTTGTAACACTGTTAGGGGATGCAGCCAATCAGAAGCTGTAAACATGTTTCTTTTCTGTTTAGCAACCAAAATTGGTTTAGCATTCAATATAGTGGAAGTGAATGAGTAGGTTTAGATTCATATGTTGTCTGTATGTATATAGTCTGCTGAAATTTTAATTTAACACAGGCATACATTGGAACCTCATCACATTTTGTTAATGTTACATGGCTTACATGCATTTTGTGTCCAAGTTTTTTTGTTTTTTTGTTTCGGGTATTTTTTTTAGCAATAGAATATTTGAACCTTCCAACTGTGATTGCATATTCTAGTTATAAAATCATTCATAAATCACAAGGCTATGCTGTTTGTACAAGGTTCTGTGTAAATAGCGTTTTCTGAAATAGTCAACAGATTAGTTGGATCCTGATTTTGTGAAGTGTTTCACTTCAGTTCAGACAAATTCAAAATACTCTAAATGCGTTGATCAAGCCTCTCAGTACACGTGTATGACAGAAATTTTTTTCTTCATTTTTCTAGTGCAAATATTAGTTGCTGTAATAATACAGTAGCAGCAGGCCTGTAGTCATACTATGTTGGGAAAAGAGAATTCAGTGAATATTTGGTGTCAGACTTGACACTAACAGTGATAGACTTACTAGTTCTTAATGAGCCAGACTTTTAATATTAGAGCTGTAAAAATCTTTTAAGTCCTGCATATCATATTTGTTGTCCTTGCACAGCTGTGTTTGTCATCTTGAAGAGTCTTTAATTATACTACACTTGTAAACTCTTATTTGGCTCCTGGTTAGTTCATTGACACAGAGAAATCTGTTGTGATGAATACACAGTATAGCGGTATCGTCTTTGCCAGAGACAGAAGAAGAATACAGTAATGCTACAAAATAGACAAAATCGTTCCATAATAAGAAAATGCATTTTGTAATTTTCAAGTTAATAAATTTTAGTGCATTGTTCTATGAACTGTTCTTATTTCTTCGGGGTAAAGTTCTTATTCTCAGCTGCAATGTTATTTGTAATTTAAGAGCAGATCCAAAGCCCATTAAAACTCAAGGGAAGTCTCTCTTTGACTTCAATAAACTTTGAATTAAGCCTGTTGTCTGAGCATTTCTCACAGGTTCCTGGTAGGGAAAAAGTGCCTGCTCAGTGTTTATATTGCTTCTTACTAATAGTTGTCATTTGTAAAAGACATGTAAATATTGTCATTTACCATATTTGCACAACCTAGTAATAACACTTTATGCAAGGCACACCCATTTCATTTGCCACGTGTGGCTGCATTATCACTGATGGTTTATATTTCCATGTAAGAATTGTAAAGAGTACCCATGCAGAAACGAATGGGCCCTTTACCTATCATCTGGGCCCGTAAGGTCTTACCAGCTTTGTTGTATGTTCTTCCTTTGGTCACATTTCAATATCACTGTTTATTTTCATTTTTGTTTGAACTGAAGTAAACTGACCTTTTTTTTTCCTCTTTTAAATGCTTGGTAGTACAGTCTTGATGTTTTTTTAACAGAGGAGGACAGATTCCTGCATTTTTAAAGGAAAACAAAAAAAAAACAAACTTAAGAAAGAGTGTTTCTATCTGTTATGGATGCAATTCAGCAAGACAGCAATATCCAGGTTTCCAATACAGCCAATAGAATAGCTTCTCATCTTGCATGGAAATCACCTCCAGACAAAAACAAAAGTAATTTTTGGAAGGCTTCGGAGATATTTGTTGATAGCAGGATCAAAAACATAAGAGGGCCTCGTAATGCCAGAAGAGGAACCTGAAAGTGGACACCTTCAGCTCATAATTCTAGTTTTACTAGCTGCAGCTCACAAAGCAACAGCTGCATCTACATTGCAAAATACCTCCCACACATACATATACACACAGTGTTTGCACATAATACTTATTTTTTTCCTTTAGTGTGTGGGAATAAATCAGAATCTAAGACCTTACCATAGAGAAAGTGTGTACTGTTTAATTTAAAGGGGTAGGTAATACAGCTCCCATAATTTGGTCATGCATGTTGCAAATGGAAGAGGGAATCCTGCAAAAAGAACCATTCCAGCAAATCCAGGTAGAGTTTTACTGAAATCGTTGGGTCTACATGATTCTCTTCATAAATTGTCTTCTTTGTATGTTGACCAGTGGTATCCATTAATTAGGAAAGAGACTGCATAAGTGGAATTGGATGCTGTGAGTACAAATGCTTATATATTATCATTAAAAAAAATATGAAAAAAAGCAGAATCTGAAAATACTTGTAGCTAAGCTTTGTTATGAACTCAGAAGTACGGGATCTTGTTTGCTGTCTTTGGTGTCTGAAGAACTGGTCTAGAAATTTCTCAAGGGAATAG